>NW_026571070.1:19466063-20075371 GCF_026225935.1 Boleophthalmus pectinirostris
GCTTAGATTTTTAAGAATTAAAATGAATGGGATGTTTTATGTGACTGGTCAGCTGTGTTGAACCATGACAAAATGAAAAAATACAACAACTTTAGGTTAGGATGTTTTTTAAACTTTGTGTGTAGTCCTACAGTAACAAAAGTCTGGCAGTAATATTCGTTAATGGATTACCATTTCTCCATTATGTCACTAGTGCTGCCTTTTGAAATTAAGCTTTCACAATTCAAAGAAATGTTTTAAAGCTCTATACACGTACGTTTACTTTTTGGAGCATGGCTTGAACTGAAGTTTCATATTTTTTCTTCTAAAATCCTTGCAATGAATATCGGCCTGTCTTAGTTCTTAGATTACTGTGCTCTAAATCATTGTTAATATTGATTTACCAAATAATCTAGACATCCCTGGTTTCAGAACATAATGTAGAAGTTTTGTTCAGTGATGTTCCACATATGTCCAGTTTAATCTAAATCTGTAATCTTTTCTGAGTTCACATTGGTGTGAAAATGTCCTGCTCCAGAGGCCTATTTCCTGGTGTAATGTAATCACAGAGTGCCCTTGCTGTGGCTTGTATTGTCATTTCAGTGCATTAGGACAATGGTGGCCCCGGCTGTACTGACAGTGCAGACAGTGCTTAATGCTGTCACTGCTTGTCTTTAACCTTTGTACATGGAAGGACTCGCTCTCCTCTCCTCTGTCTGCTCCACACGACTCTTGTTATTGATCGAATGCTAACAGCTGATTGTTTGACTTTCAGGGAGAAGCAGAGGCAGGAGAACCCGGGGATGGCATTTGGTGAGACGTGGCTCTACTTTGGATGCCGACATAAAGAGAAAGATTTCCTTTTCAGGTACTTTTCGCTGTATTTTTCCTAACATTCATTATAACGCCCCATGAACTTGCAAATTCCCTCTCTAACCTTTTGCAAAGTACATACACGATTTTCACCTTGGCCACGTGTACTCTATACATTAAAATACGTGACCCAACATTATGAACATTGCTCTGTGCGAATGCGATGTGGGTGTATTGTGTGCACTCCAGCTCGTTGCACAGTGCTAAAAGTTGTTCTCAAGAGAAGTCTGTATGAATAAATTCAAAAGCAAAGCAATTCTATTTTAATCAAGGACACGTGTCTCTGTGTCATGAATGTAGAAAATACTTGTGCTAATACAGAAGAATAAAGCCGAGCAGGTTATGTAAAAGGTTATGTGACAGTTTGAATGGTTTACAGAGCTAATTGGGGGATATTTCTGTTAAATTAAGTTAACCAAGCAAGCATTTATTGAATTTTTCACTACAAAAGTTTCATGAGATTGCACATTAGACACAGGCATACCAGACTCATAAGTGGTAGCTGTCAATATTGAATGAATTTGGATCTGGTTGTGAACTGCTTGAATACCTGAATCTGGCTGTGCCCACTTTCTCAGCGGCATTAAGTACATGTGAATGAATTAGCATTGTTAATATGAGCAGAGGAGACGCCAGTATGTTGTGCGCTCCCCTTTGTTTCACTGCACGCCTCTGTTAAATGGAGACTCAAAGGCTGTTGTACAAGTGTGTCTATGCTTCACACCCCCACAGTGTTGACCGAGCCGATTACAGCCTGTTTTATGTGCCTCCTGTGAAGTGCTGTTTAAATAGGTTAGTGCACTGAGAACAACATACCTGCTGCTGAATACTACCAATACATTTGTCTGTGCTGGATTCTCACACAGTGGTGATATTGACTCCTATTGAATTGAACATTATATGCTGCTTTGCATTTGTATTGTATTTGAAATGATGTGCAGGACTGGCTGTACTCTCCCAGTGTTGGTTGAATATAATGGATAATAATAAGTAGCTAGCTAGTACATTTATAGTTTCTGGCATTATATTACAATAACAAGAAAATAAGTTTTGGTAGACATTGGTACAAATACTTTTAGTGATTATATCATTTTATGTTACTGGAATTTTAAATGTCCACCGTGTAGCTTTCTGCCATCTGCTTGTCTCCATGGAGATGTTACTGCTTTGCCTTGATTCAGTATGGAAATAAACTTGGTAATCACAATGGAGGCAAGTTTATGATTAGATCTATGGAGAAGCAAGCCTGCATATGATAAGAATTCATGGTTTTGAGGGTATTTTTTAGCTATAGAACACCTAGTAGGAAGGACAGAAGTAGCTGACCCCCACCTTAGAAGTGTAGTGCACTTTTAATGATGTACTGTGCAACTTTTCTGATGCAGTTATAGCATGTGTTTTAAACAATAAAAACATCTGTAATAGAATAAATGCAAGACAGATGAGTGTAATGTTTCAGATAAAGAAATTAAATCTCCATAGAGACCAATGGACCTGGCCAAAAGTCATGTAGTGCTCCTTTAATTATTAATGATGATAACAGTAATGCAGGAATTATTAGTTTGTGGAGCAGCAAGTACTTTTAAGTTTGCATTATTATTTGTTCAAATTAAGGCTGTAGTTTTTTAATAAATATATTCTGAAGGAAACTATTACTTTTAGATAATATGAAGTTATTGTTCCACCAGCAGGTAGGTGAGTAGCAGTATTGGTCTGTTAAATACAAAATATGTACACATAGAGTTGTAAATATGCCAAAGAAATAGATAAGGCATGTACACGGATGACATTACACAAAACATTCAGAAAAACGTACTTTGACCAGGCAATTCATTTCTGGTGCTATTCCTTGTAAATTGATCCACAAACCAGTTGCAAACAGAGCCCGGCCAGAAGAGTCCCTTTAATGGCCTGTGACCTGAAGAGCACAGCTGTGGCCCCTGAACACTGAAGTCACACAGGGTGAAGACAGGATGTACTCTCTTATCTCATCCACACATTTTCCATCTGCAAAAACAAACACACAGAGCTACAATCAACGGCAGCACTTACCATCCCTGTGAGAGGCTGCTGTCACATCACTCCCTCCTGAACGCTTCTAATGTGCGTATGATTCTCCCTCAGAACAGGCTTTAAGGTGGAGCTACACAGATGCACTGTAAGGTTTAGGGTCTGGAGATATCGTCACCAGCTGTTGTGTATAAACAGTGAATATTAACCCTTTAGCAAACCCAAATGTGTTTCCTCAGCTGGTCTGGTTTTTGACTGTTCCCTGTCACAGAGGAAATCACTCCATAATGATTTTAATCAAGTGTCAAACCAGTGAGCTTCAGTCATTCTTCACAATTGTAATGGGTGTTTAGTATTTCCAAAGTGTTTGTTATTTCATCTTAATGAAGAATTATTGATTCATCTAAATCATTGCTGATGTTATTACAGATATGTTTCTTTTGTAGAGCATTAGTAATGTTTTATATTATGCAAATGATCCAAGCACTTTCATTAGCAGTTGCTCATTTGAAAAAAAGAAGAAACTCTGCTGTAGTCATCATTTGTATTATATTAAATACATGCACTTTATAGTTTCTTGTGCATTTAGTGATAGTTTTACAACACTGTAGCTTACATTTTCATATTGAGACATGATAAAATACTGTGTCCATGCACATATGCACAGCAAGAATACATTTATTACTATTTCTCAGGGACATTGCCGACAGCAATTTTATCACAACTGTTCTCTCTCCCCTTGCTATTCATGTGAGTTTTTTTTTTGCATTATTTTTAGTCTTGGTTTTGCTGCAGAGCCCAGATCCCGGAGGCACAGACCTTCGCACACGATCATGCTTGTAGTGTGTTTTTGGCTTATTCCGACTGCTTAACTTTAAACAAGCAGCTCAGAGCCACAGAGATGCCCCTCTCTCTCACACTCCTCATGTCTTTCCTCTCCAATAGGACCCCAGGCTCTGTAAAAAACACTGAAGCAGGAGTAGTTGGCAGGCGAACCACTGATAGGGAGCAAGGTTATAGACCCAAATGCAAGGCTGGGAGGATTGATTGCAAAAAGATGCTTATAACAGGGCCGACCTTGCTTCGGAAATCCATATTTTTTTCGTCTTTTTTCTCGTTAAACAAGATAAATTGGATGTCTGGCACAGTTTTGCTCAGACCTTTGCCCATTACTGTTCAGTTTTATCAAGATTGACAGCATTGGTGTTCGGAGGAAGCATTTCGTGGGTTGTGTCTTGCAGGGCATTTGACAACAGGGCTAAATACCTTGAAGGAGTATAAGGGTTTATACACAACATGATTACTTATCTAGTCATCTAGTTATCTAGGGATTTACAGTGTTCTATATATACAAACCTTTTAGTGTGGTATTTCAGAAATGTGTTAGATCTAAATAGTACTGTCTCTTTTGATTCAAAGAGAAACATCCTCAAAAAACCTGTAAGAAAGCAGATTTTAAATTAAACAGATTGAACTTGATTTTGCAGGGAGGAGCTGGAGGATTTTGTGTCCAATGGTACACTGAACCACCTCAAAGTTTGTTTCTCAAGAGACAACGAGGAAGTAGAGGAGGAGGTCGCCCAGTCATCCGCACGACCCAAATACGTCCAACACAAACTGCTCTTGGACAGCAAGGCCATAACCAGCATCCTGCTGCAAGAATGTGGCTACATCTATGTGTGCGGGTGAGAAAACATAACATATGTACAATTTATTCACTGTAAAACACACATATATCGCTGTCCTCATTATGGTATACTCAATTGCAATATATTATATGGTCTCTGTCTTCTCTTTCAAACAGCCACTGGATTTTTAGATAGTTAATGCTGTGTCTATATTTATCTATCAATTCAATAATTGAACACAAAAATGTGTTTTAGGCTTTAGTGTGCAAATTGTATATGGGTATAACTCAGAATAAATAATTTAGGGTGCACCATGTTTTGCTTTAAATATTCCTAACTATGGTATTTAACGTATCCCCCATTAAATGTCTCATTGCAGAAGAGCAGATCACAAACCCTCAACCAGAAAACTTACACAGAGCACCTTCAAATATTAGTAAAATAAATTGTACCGTGTTTCTCTCTTTTCTTTATTACTATTTTTTACTGTATTGTCTGTCTTAAGCCCTTGTTTTAAAACTATGATTATTAATGTGAACAAACCAACCAACCATCAATTTACCAAATACTGTGCAAAGCTCTTTTATTAAAGCCCAAATTGAACTGAAAAACATCCGCTCAGACACAGTGGGATGGTAAAAACACAAGATATGAAGCTACAACATTAGTGCTAATTATATTCGACATGGTGCCCTTTCATTAATTCAGTTTTCCCACCAGGGATGCAAAGAACATGGCCAAGGACGTGAACGACACACTGATGGAGATGATCAAAACTGAACTCCAGGTGGACCAACTGGAGGCCATGAAGACGCTGGCGCTGCTGAGGGAAGAAAAGCGCTACTTACAAGACATCTGGGGCTGACTCTGCTGCCTGCTCTCAGAAAAATCACTGCGCTCAGCTATAACCTTTAGATCCTTTAGAAAAATAGTGGAAAAACTCTGCTAAAGCCAAGCCCAGAGGTAGTTTACACAGCACAACAGCTCAAAGATGGACCGGAGCTTGACCTGGGAGTAAGGGTCCATTACGTCACCTTGGGTATTGCTGCGCCCAACACAAATGACCTTGGCAGGCCAATAGGGCTGCAGCTGATTGTTCTAGCAGTGTGAGAAAGCTTTTAGCGTGGACAAGCCCTCACTCCTGTCCTTTCTATGGAAAAGACATTCACTTCCGTCGGCGCTGATGGAGAGATCTGGAGTGGAGTGAGAGAGGGGGGAGGATATACTTTCAGGCCGATGGAAAACAACATTTCAATCTGAAGTTCTTTATCGACATACAAAGAGTCCGTAAGTGGTTATTATCGTTCAGGTGAAACACTTCAAGGCCTTTTTTTTTAAGCAGATGACTGCTCACTGCCAGTTGATGCACTTTTTACCTTATTAAAAATGAAGTATTTTAATAATTAATTCATATCACAGAAGCAACTATGGACCTATGGTTGGGGGTTAGTCTAGACAATGACAAGCTGCTGTTTTTAGATGACAAGATTTTACGGCTAATCTATAATCGTGAGTATTTAAGTCACAATATAATGTTAAGGACTGAAAAATTATATTTTTGAGATTTTTAACAACAAAATTAAGTCATTTCAATTCAATCTATACTCCAGAAAAGTAAGTGAGTTTATTTTCACATGAACATAAGGGAGGAGTAGAGAGTCTATAATTATGAATAAATCGTGATGATTTTCCTAATTATAATAACTTGAATTTGTGACCCTTATTGCTGATATTTAAAAACAGGCCAAGTTACAGTGGTTATAGACAATTTATAGTCCCCTATTTACACATATATATATACATGTGTTGAAAACACATAGCAACACTAGGAGCGATCCAAGAGACAGTCTTTGTGTTGGTGAATCAAATGCTCATCCTTTATACTGAGAGCAAAGGGCACTAACCTCTCTGCTCCCAACCGCCCACATTTCTTAATTTAGCATATTTTATCATTTAAATGCACAGTTTATGGCCTGAATTTCATCATCATCACAAAATATTGCACATTTGTTCCGTTACTTTGAGCCTTCCTTCAACCTTGGGTTTGCAGGTCCTAGAAAAGTTTGCTTTTAAAGAACTGGCAGTCTCAAGTAAATTTTTCATAGAGTGGTGAGAACAAACACTGCTGAGCCATGTGTGTCCAGAAATGAAAAGAAATAAAATAAAATATCTCAACTTCTTTGATTTTGCTCTTGTCCTTAATTTTTAAGGTGGACTGTGTAACTGTTTTGGTGCAGAGTCTGCAACCAGTTTGTCTCCTTCAAAATTCCACTGAGCATAAACAAGCAGATGACACCAGGTCAAGTTAAAGATCAGATCTGTGGAGAGGCAAGCCTGGTCATATAGAAAATCCATGTTTATTAAGGTTTGTTGAGCAATAGGATAGTTAAAATTGACCCTAACCCAATATCTCTGTGGAGACAACCAAGTAACAGACCTCTCATTAGAAATGTCAGTGTGTTAAATTATACATATATCCAGATTAACCCTATCTATCATAAAAAAAATTACTTCAGAAGAAATATAGTTTGCCATTTATCAGCAAAAAATACATCAAAAACTGTGTATTTGTAGATAACCCAATTATTCAAGGTGACTTTGGTCAGAAGAATGACTGTCTCTGCTAATTGGAAGCGTTTCACAATGGGCCCCAGTGCGACTCCTTAAAATTAAATCCTAACAGCAGCCTTTTATTTATCTAGTTGTATGGACAGTGTGAGGGAAAAACATGTTTACAGTTGGTGCTTGCTGCTCCGGTGATGACACTCTCTTCGAAACTCTTTTCAAAGCAGAGTAAACAAAATGTACAATGTCGGCGAAAACATCCCCTGGTTGTGAATAATTAGCTTAATGCTGTGGCCATGCAAGGTAGAAACAATCGCCCTTGTATTTGTCCATAGAAAGCTCTCAATAGTCCTCTGTCTTCGTTCTCTGTCCCTGCCTGGCAAAGACGCCACGAAGGACAAAATCAAAATAATGAGTCTAACAACGCCACCAATCTCCTCATCATCAGCACACAGCAGCTCACTGATGTATTGCACCGTTCTAAGACAAGGCTTTCAATTTCTTGTTGCCGTACAAATGACTATGACGAGCTTTCATGCTAGCTGTAACGAATAGGGAAGTTCCATCAAAAGTGACTGGACTATAATAATCATTAGCGGACATGATGATACAGCGGACAGTGAAGAGGTGACCCCCATTTGCGTATATACTGTCCTACCTGTACGAAGGGCGCCATGATGGAGACTCAAATTAGGGCTTTGTAATTAAAATGGCGCACATCATTTTTGGCCAAGCAGAGAGACAGTGCTCACAGTTAAGGGGAAGGTGGGGGTATAAATCAAAAGGCCTGGAGGTCAGCCCGACCCGGGGAGCCGAAACAGCACCTTTGTGATAGATACCCCTAGTTAAGACTGGCTCAAATGAAGCATAAAGATGTGTGCGGTAGATAATGACTGTTATTATGGAAGTGTAGAGCCAGCCAAGTTTTTGAGGAGGTTGCACTTTCGCTCCAAGAGTTTGGAAAGACCTGTTTAACATTTGAACTTTAGCACAAGAAGTGATTAGAAGAATTATGTCCCCATCTTCCTCGCTCCCTCCTCTTTTCCTATAGCTGCAATTAGCTGAGTGACAATATATCTAAGACATTCTTTTTGGCAAAGTGGAGACAAATTGCAAACCATGCCAAGAATGAACAGCCAGAGTAAAGTAAAAGATTTTTGTCTTCTTATATGTGGCACTTCTTGGACACTTTTATGTGTTTGGTACAAAAGCCGATGCTAATGAGGATCTTTAATTGTATTCCTGCTTTTGCCATTATCATCCAAAACAAGCTTTCATCTGGCTAGTACTTCGCATGCCTTATATAAAAGTTTAATTTGAAAGCTTTGCAATGAGCTAGAGATCAACCGATGTTTATTTATTTATTTTTTTTAATGGCCGCTCCCGATATTGTTTGTTTAAAATACACAGCAACCAATGGCCGATAAACTCTGCCGATATTTTTGAGCCATGTAATTTAAATTGACTACAAACTCAACCACAGCCCCTTTTTACTGTAAACCTTGAAGAGAGCTGTGTAATCACATTTTGTGCAGCCATCTGTGAAGTGTTAATAAAAAGATTTCTGTGTACTTTTTAGACGGCAGATTGACCAAAACAAAATATCGACCTATACTGGAGATTTAAGGTCAATACTATAACTAAAAAGTCCAATCGAATGTTGTCCAGATAACACCTTATATTCTGTAACATTTTTCCTTTTCTTCCTGTTCTTTGTACATTTATTTTGTAGGAAAAAGATGCCCTCAAAACACAAGAACACTGAGTCATGGCTTTGATGTGGCAAGTACAGACACACGCATTCACTATGAGATCCTCCTCTTCAAGTCCCCAGCTGGGTACAATACTTTAACTCCAGCTCCTGTCACAAGTCTGGGAGGATAATGTATGTTTTTTAAAGCTTGTAGCCTGTTCTTTTGGGTTTTCTGCTTTCTGTACTGGTTTATTGATGTATTGTGCAAGATATCCACACTTTACATTCTGCAGAATAAACATTTACTGTAATTGATGTCTGGAGAGAAGATTTAATGCAGATTCTCGTAGTCTTTCAAACTGAAATTCTGCATTTTGTGTTGGCAAATATGACATGTAAAGTGTATGTACGTTTGAGCAGTCAGGTAAATTAAGTAGAAAGTGCTTGCCTCATCAAATGTATTAATGATAGTTCAGCGATGGATGCTCTGCTGGTAGCCATTAGTCAGAGAAAATGTAAAAAACACAACCAGCGCTTTTTAAACTTACAACGATGGATGAACACTTAACAAAATGAATGGTTTTCTCTGATCTGACAACTGTAATGACTTATGTAAATCAAGGGTTAAGTGGTAAGATGAGTGCGCAAAGCAAAAGGGGGCACAGGAGTAGAGGGGCTAGAAAACAAAGAGATAAGTGATAGTACATGTTCGATTTGTCTTCATTTGAGGCTGTTGTTGGGGCTGTAGAATGCTGAACATGGGCTGCCATTGAGTCTGCTCATCCTTCTTGCTTTGAACACCTCATCTGCACACAAGGGGAGAGCTTGAAAGAAAATATAGCCTGTAGACTGCGTAACAAAGAATTTATAAGTGCTAGCAGCGAGACTCAACGACTCCAGTCCTTCAAGCTTGATATTTTTGACTTTGAAATCTTATGTTTCTCCCACTCAGTAATGAGGCAAGAGCATTTTGTTGTGGGTGGGCATTTATCACACGGTGGGGACTAAAATCTGCGTACACAGTGTCCTTTCAGTTCACCCACCTTGCCCCCTCTGTCTGCGTACACCGGTGTATGAATGAATGTGTGTCTGTGTGTGTGTGTGAGTGTGGGCGAATGGTTCCTTGATGTAAAGTGCTTTGAGTGCCTTTAAGGTTGAAAAGAACTATACAAATGTGACCATTTACCATTTACCAAAAATCTAAACTCAATGAGGCAGTTTTTTCACTGGTTTAACATAGTTTAAAGAAGGATTTTTATAGGCAAATTTAGGTTAAGGTCAAGCAAGTTATTAAGAAATACTGAAATGATAAAATGCATTATAGGCCCTCTGCAGCAGAAAGTACTGAAATAAGTTTTTATTTGTATCAAATTTACCCTGTTACTCTTGTAGTTCATAGTTTAAAAATGGACAAAAAGTAGTTTACTTTTGTATGAAAATTTTATATCACAACCAAGATATTACTAATTATAACATTTAAATTAACTAATGTGTTTTGTAATGGATACAGCATTCAATAGATCATAGACTATATATAAATGAACATAGGTAACCTGCTACCTGTTGTATTCCAAATAGCAAGTGAGCATGAGCGCATCTTCAGCTCCATCATCTCCAATACATGCATCCCGAATGGAAACAGTTTGAACGCAGGTTTGCAGTCACACAGATCTGATTTCGTTTTGCAATTAGAGAGTTCGCAAACTTTCGAGGCCAGTTTTCCGCTGTTAGGACATTCAACGACCACACAATTACGATGTCTGAATCACATAACTAAAATATAACAATATCAGAACCAGAAACAAAAGCGATATGGTTCAAAAGACTTGAAAAAATTGGCTCTGACAATAGACACATCCCACTGCGATATCAAACATGGCTGTTTGATGCTCACTTTTTCGGAGGATCCTTCCCAGTATGCATTGCGTGATGACTGGAAATCTGAAATTCGGGATGCATGTATTCACTTTGCATTGAAAAAACATGCCCCTTGTCTCTATAACTGCTGCTGTCAGGCTTCTCATTTAGGTCTTAAAATGTTCGTATTAACTCACTCTACACGATCTTGGGTTTTTTATTTTGCTTTTTTGTCCGTAAATTAATCCTGTTCCTAATATGCCCCAAACTTGCCCATATAACTGCAAGCCTCTGTGAGCTTCTTTTGACTGAAGCCTAACACTATGGGTGACGTCACACTCCTTTTGTCCACTTTTTTATACAGTCTATGATCAGAACCTGAACATCCTATTTCAAACATACAATATGTAGCCTGTGCTCTTGCTGGTTTCAAAAGGTACTACAATCAAAACTGAAAAACTGGGTTGTCAGAGCCTGCATATAGAGGGCAAATACGTATTTTTTCTCTTTTGCAGAAAATGGACAGGCCATGGCTCATGTGAAATCATGTGAGAATTGCCTCAGTGGAAGCTACACTAGCACTGATTACTGATGAGCTGTACGTGCTAGGGTTTGGTTATAGATTTTACATTGTGTGATTGAGTGGTTAGGCTAAATCTGCAGCGTTATCATCTTGTTTTGTTTCTGATACACAAAGGTTATCACAGAAATATTATAATTTTCACCCAAAGTCATATTTTGTCCTCTGCAGTGGCTACAGCTACAGCTCTGATCTCTGTAAGCCTCTGTCTGCTGATCAGTACAGATTAATGTCCAGTTGTAGAGTCCCACCGTGAAGGGGTCAGACACTGGCGGGCAGGGGTAGGGTGACTTTGTAAATGGGGCGAGATTGACTGTTATGGCCTAAGGGTTGTACATTAAAAGAAATATATAAACTTTATGCAGGAGATGAATAGTGGTTAGGACAAAATGGCAACTGACAACAGGTGTGCAGGACATAAGAGGTTCCTGACTCCAAATTTATCATTGTGGTTTGTTCGCTACAGGAAGCCAAGCCAAGGTGAGCGCTGCTTTTCCTGACCCGCCTTTTCGGATGTGACCCCCGCTGGGACAACCTCACACTGACCTCGCGCTAACAACAGCCAGCATTGTTACGTTGTGTTGAAACGTACAGCAAAACATGGGGGCAGATTGAGCAACCCCTGGGGTCTAAGTAAGTGGTTTGGTAAGTATGTATTTAAAAATAGGCGAGCGATTGAGTGATTAATCTTGTGAAGTGTCAGATGAAGTGTTGTAATGGCACAGCAGGGATTTGACTGTAATTACTGTTTTACTGAAAAATCTATATGGACAAAGAGCAGTTACACAAGATACTGCTAGACCATTTGTAACACAGTAAATCAGCACCCACAGCAAATAATGCGCGCGTCAGGCATGTTTGAAAGATCATTATATAAACATGAATTTTGACCTATAAACATAATGCTGTTATATGATATGATATAATATGTTATATGAGTGATTTTCTAATAGGAACCTTGTGTCTCCTGTAGATAAGATAAGTGTAATAAATTATAATAAACTACTAACAGGTACTACTATTCTTCTGCTTATTTTAAAGGTGCACTATGTAGTCTTTCCAGTGGAGGGATTGTCAAGAAAATTCATTTCTTGCAGCTGGACAAAAGTTTGAGAGAAGAGGTTTCCCCACTCATCAAGAGGCTTTTTCAGTTAGTATCAAATCTATCTCCATGGAGACAAGCAGGTGATGTCTCCAGGCCAAGTTACGGGTCAGATTTACGGAAAGGAGACACCTCTAATAGTTAGAATGCACGTTTTTCAAGGAATGTTTTGGCGACAATCAAAAAGCGTAATTGTATACGTGTAAGACTGACAGGTAATTTCAAACATAGACACTAGCAGATGGGGTACCCTTCACCAAAAAGTTACATAGTGCTGAAAGTAACTTAACGAGTATCCTTGAATAGTAAAGTAGCACTAACTGTATTTATATGTCAATAATAATAATGGTTATCGAGATTATAGATCATAATAGTCTTTTTTAACCAAACAACATAAGTTACCATTAGTTAAATTACTATTTTAACTTAACTTTTAAGGCCAACTTTGTAAACATCTTCTTATGGAGTCGTCATGGCTGCCACGTCTGTTGCCAGGGAACAACATTTCTCTTCAATCACTGCTCTAAACATTAATGTTTGACAGTTTCATTATATGCAGTAAAAAACGTCTTATACCTTAAGCTGTGGTGCTGCTTGTCAAGTGTGGAGTCATTTGAAGTATTATTCAGGTGAAAGAAGGAAATGGCTCTGTCTCCTGGTGGGAGCGTCAGCCTATATGAAGCTATCACTGCTTCAACAGAGATTATTAAAAGACTTTAGAGGATGTTAAAGTGTGAAATGTCTGGTAAAGAAAAACACGCTCAGAGAAATGTACTCTTCCAGATGCTCTTCTGAAAGTCAACTATTCAGTCACAAGCATAGAAGCATTAGAGTACACAGACATACCTGTAGACGATGGTTATTTTGGACTTCACTTTCATGGAAAATTGTTTTCTCATATATATAGGACAACTCTGTGAACTGCAATTTTCAAGATATATTTTGACACATGTGATTGAATAAATCAAAGATAGATAATGCTATAGTGTGGAACAGGTAGGGGACAGTCCTCCAGACAAGTTACGTGATTAAAACAAATTACGTTACTATATGCAATCCAGAAACACTGTCATAAAATCTACTGATTCTATTAAACTGCTTGAACCATAACCCCAGTTTTCTGACCACCCCCGTTGAGTCAATATGAATGTTTTTTACATGCGGGCCGCAACAGGATCAAAACCAACTGCCAAATGATGAATGCAGACATCTGTGAGTACTTTCATCAAAACAGGATCAGGACAGAAACACATATTTTGTATGATTGAGCCTGTGAAAATGCAAAATGCCATTACCCCCTTTAAGCAAAAACACTGCATTCTGATTTGTTGTTAAGTTTGACTCATTAAATACCTGCTCCCCACAGTCGCACCGCTGTGTGCCGCAGTCAAAGTGAGCTGGAGTTTTTCCGAGATCCCTCCAACCGTATTTTGACACGCTGAAGGAGCAGGTGGAACGAATTACACAGGGACGCGGCTCATTTAGCAAAAGTCTGAACTGAACAGGATCAGAATTTATGTTATAGCTTATAATTACGCACATATGAAGATAGTTGTAAAGCTTTTCAAAACACACGACCAATACACTTATTAAATGTTTATGTATTATTATTACTTTTTCAACTACTACTACTGCTACTACAACTATTGCTACAGCATCCACTGCTAATGGTACTGCTACTACTAGATCTACTACTATGATCTTTATTGATCAGAATAAATAAAATATATGGATACTTCTACTATTCTCAAAACATTTTCTTACCACAATGTTTTGTTTTGCAGTAATGTGCTAAAATTCTGTTCCCCGGCCATCTCCAAAACCGGTGACATTACCATTTTTTGTTTCGCATCCTTGTCCCCGGTTCCGCCCATGCGCTCAGTGCCATCAGACATTACTTAAGCTCAAGTGAAGTGAGAAATGATATATTTGCTTTATGCTGCAGTGCAACAACATGCTAGCTGCGCGTCCATCGTGTTGTGAAGATTCATTTTACAGTCAGTGCTGATGTCTTACCGCCACATGCCCAGGAGCCAGCCATTTTAAGACTTTTTACTAATAAATGACTGCTGGTGTACTCTCCATGCACTTGCTTATAGTACGCAGCTTTTATCTCTGGTAATATAACATCAGGACATGCTCTAGCTGCTAGCCTTTTTTTCATTATCCCTCTTATGTGTCCAGCCTTTTGCATTCACCTCATCTCCTCCTGTCCAACTCCTACCACAGTTAATTACGTTTAATTACCGTGCACTTGACTATGAGAACATAACAAACTTTTGGACCCTCAAGGTGCTGAATCCAAGGTTACTTTTCCAATCTATGTACAGTATATCACCAAAACTAATAAAACGAGGCAGTTCTTCTTACTGTCCTTTAAAACGTGTAATCAAAATAATGAAAAGTCATCCACTGTATGCATCGTAGGCAATATATTTCCCCGAGGAGGTGGCAATGTGTGCTTATGCATGCATGTTTGCCTGCCATGTCCTTCTCGAGACCAGTGCTGAAGCCTAAGTTTTCCCATTTATCTGCAAAGCAAGCTGTATTTTGATAAATCACTGCCACTGACATACTGTATATCTGGAGCTTTCATGTGAGCTCACGAACATCAACCTGAGATGGAGAGGGACCAACTGTGAAATCAACAAGCAATGACTCAAAACTATTTAGTAGTAAACTATAAAAAAAAAAGGCAGGAAATCTATAAGAGTGAAAAACAAATCACAACCTCAAATGTTTACCGTAAGTACAAGATGAAGAGCACTTTAAATTGTTAAGACAGTTGTATTATTACAGCGAAGATTCAAGATTGGGTACAATATGCTAATGTTTGCATAATGATGGCAGAGATTAATAAAACAAACCTGGGTTCACTAAAAGTATATAATGCAAAACAAGCAAAAAGTAGTTTCCATGTTGAAGTGAGGACTGCCTTGTTTTTCTCAGCATCCTGTTTAGAGAATACATTGTGTTTTTGTCTTTATTGTCTGCTTGTGTCCACGGAAACATTTGTCATGGTATTTCAGTCTCTTTGTGGCCGGGTTTGTCATCCTTGTACTTGAAAGAAAACAACAGACTAAAGGAGTTGTTCAGTTTGGTGGAATACTGATATAGATACAGCAAAAAGATGCAAGATTTTTGGATGTAAGCAAAAATGTGTATCTTATGAGCTTTTCTAGTAAGTACCCAGAGTGGAAATCCCCATGAGGAGGCTTCAACTTTTCACAGCTCAAGTTTAATTTCATTTAATTTCCCTGTCATCAAGTCAATTTGAAAATCCCTTAATCCACTGATGTCCTATCCCTTAAAGGGACAGTCTGGAATTTTGTAGTTAGCCAGAGTGTTGGAGACATGTGGAAACACTTCACTCCAGTCCTTGTATTTACAGAGGTCACTGGTGCTAGGCTAACGCATGTCAATGGCCATAGTTAGCCTGCCACTAAAAAAACATTTTTCACCTTACCCACTCCACAGTGCACCCGAGGCAAATCTGTTATAATGCCAGACTGCTGATATGAATGGCAATAGAATAATTTTAGAAGTAAAACCGACCTTGCATTTGAAGGATCTGTGTCTGAGCAGCAGCAACCAGTTGTACTTCCTGATAGAAAGCTTAGCTGTGGTGGACTGATATCACCTAGCACCTATCTTACCAGCAAAGTAAAATTCTGCTGCTGCTAAAAAAATAGTCCCTCAGCATGCGAATCATGCGGTGCAAAGTTAATTTTATTTCAAACATTATTCTATCGACACAGACATTTACATCGACAGTCTGGTGTAATAATAGATTTGCTTCGGGTGTTTTGTGGAGTGGGTAAGACTGTTTTTAGTGGCAGGCTAACTATGGCCATTGACATGCACTAGCCTAGCACCAGCAACCTCTGTAAATACAAGGACTGGATGGAATATTTAAAAAAGTGTCTCCACCTGTCTCCAACACTCACTCACTCGCTCACTAGGATATGAGGTCCTATGTCCAAAATTCCGGACTTCACCTTTAAAGGGCCTGTATTACACTATTTTCTGATCTATGCTATAATATTGTTTCCTCATCACAAACATACCTGGAGTTGTGTTTTGTTTCATTCACACATGTTTAACACATAAATCTCACATATTTAGGCTAAGTTCTTCTTTCAAACGTAAAACACTCCGTTCCACCTTATAATGTCATGTGGCAATACAGGAAGTGCTTTTTTTTGCGTGTTTTTAAATGCCATATACCTTCATTAGAATCTTATGGATAATTTCAGCCCTACAATCGCCAATCTGTACTGAACTAAAGGTAGTTGTTAACTTCTACCACTACCAAAACTACCACTACATGACATCATAAGGTGGAACAGGCCATTTTGAACTTCGGAGATGTAGACAGAGTAAAAATAAAGGATTACTCAAACATGTGTGAATGAAACAAAACACAACTTCAGGTATCTTTTTGATTCAAATGGTTTAATTTTGTGTAATATAGGACCTTTAATAATGTGCCTGAAAGTTGTTTGCTTATACCTTAGTTCAATGAGTATATTTGGGTGTCAGTGACTCAGGAGATAGAGTAGCCAGAAAGCTGGCGGTTTGATCCCGTACTGTTGCACACTGTTGTTGTGTCCTAGAGCAAGACAGTTTACCCATGCATGTGTTTTGTGGATGAGTGATGGTTGCTGGAGCGATCCTTGGCTCCAATTGGCAGACGCATCTCCGCTAGTCAGAACCAGGGTCGCTGTGGAGTCGCATACCACCAGTGATGAATAATGCACTATTTAAGAGCCCTATAAAAATAAATCTCTTATCATTAATTATGATTATGTTGGTGAGTCTGTTAGCAAAATGTGATGGACAGCGTCTCATTTCTGCAGCGAATGTCAGTAATTAAAAACACATTTGCGAGCTTTACAAATGGAATTTCAGCAGAGGAATGCACATTTGACTGCGTACAATTTCGTGAGTTTTCGGGGGCAGAGAGATCAGCTAGGAAAGCTTCAGGTTTGAAAGTGCTCCACCTGACTCTGCATGCCTCCAGACACCGGTGGTCTCATTTGTTGATTTGTCTCCCACACCTGCAGCTTTAATCTATCCTCTGTATTCCTCTAACAAACTCTGGTCTCTATTTGTCAAAGCAGCTTTCCATCGGCATAAACAGGGGAAGAGGTGCCTCCAAGGACACAAGCAAAACGTTTATGAAGCAGTTGACTGTTGATGCTAAAGTCGCTCTACCATTTTTACTGTTCTAAAAATATAATAAAACACAACTTCTTTTTAAATGGCTCGCAGTGGTCCAAAGTTATTCCTCACTTCATTCCGAGCATCGTAATTATTGACTGAGCAATTATTCTAAGCATTTAATTATCCGATGAGTTTATAAGCACTTTTAAAGGCGCCCTATGCAGCTTTTTGTTTGGGGGTCCGTCACCTGTTTATATGCATGTATAACAGCTCTAGGAGTGTGCAAAAATATCAAAATATCAATATATCTCATCCCTTAATGTAATGATACAGTATAAATATCATGGGCTGCTGTCGATATACCGAAAAATACTCTTGGAGATATACTTTACTAAATTATTTTGTTACATTGTTACAGTTTTGTTGCTGATTTAGTGGAATGAAACTTATTTATGCGACACATTTGACATTTTCACTGTTTTGATGATTAAAATGTTTGTGTTTCATAGTCACTTTGCACAAAATGTGGTTTAACAAAGACTTTTAGTATCACAGCCATGATTTAGCCTTTATTTTTTATTGAACCATATGGAATCAATTTGAAATATATGACATCAAACCAAAATTGCACTGTATCGAGATATGTATCGTATCATGGCCTATGTATCAAGGTATGTATTGTATCGGCAACTTCTTAATGATACCCAGCCCTAAATAGCTCTGCCTTACATTTATTACATTACATTACTGTAAATTCCAGACTATAAGCTGCCACTTTTTTCTCACATTTTGAACACTGCGGCTAATAAAACGATGTGGCTAATATATGGATGGATTTTTTGTTTGGCACATTGTCCTTTCATATATATATGGTCTATGGTTTGGCAACACAGCGGATACACACTGCCTGAGTGCAGAAAGTGCCGCTGTCTGTGCTACACTAGCTAGAGATATTGTCAGCGCACTCAAATCGTTTACCGTCATGTGATAAAATAAGTTATGATGTTAAATTAACATTAGTGAGGGGGATACGTCTTACCTGTATGCCTAAATGACGAGAAAAAACATCTCAAACTTCAGTAGCTAGACATCCATACCTGGTTGATAGAACTAGCCCTGCTCCTGGGAGAGTCTGAAATCTGCTGAAATCTCACGAGACTCTGACACGATACAGAGAGGACAGCGGCTCTTGCAGGAGTCATGCGCTGTAGAGTGTGAGTGAGACGGGAGAGATACGCCGAGGAAGTTTTGAAGAGTTATTTTGTGCTTCATGCTCACACTCTTTTCATGGGAAACACAGGAAGAAATGCAAATGATGAAGCTTTTAAGTTAACAGCGATTGATGTGACTGTCGAAGAAGGAAATAGTGCTGCTGCAAGTGAGCTTGGCATCAGTGAATTGATGGTGAGATGTTGGCGACGGCAGCGTGACAAACTGATGCAATGCAAAAAGACGACAAAAGCTTGAAGAGATAAAAGCAGATGGCGTTTTTGAAGATGTGGACACCCGCGGCTTATATTCAGGTGCAGCCTATATATGTAAAATTTTAAAATTTTGTTAAAATTTCGTTGATGCAGCTAATATTCAGGTGTGCTCAATAGTGTAGAAAATACGGTACATTTTTACATTTTTTTCAGGTCTGACATGAAACTTGGGCTGGTTTGGTGTCCATGAAGGTAGAAAGGTTTAATACCATATTGTGACACGTTCCAGACAAAGCAATTACATCACCTTGAAGAAAAGCGTTTGACGGACGCTCCACCAGAAAAGAAAAGTAAAGAAAAGTTTACCCACTCTACTCTCAGTGACCAGTGTGAAGCTTTGTCATCACGGTATATTTAACAACAACTAGCCTTTCCTTATTATAAGACCATAAATGCTTTCTAATTAAAAGAAGACGGCAGACAGTGGACTTATTTTGACCTCAGATGCTGCTTATACAATACACGCCAATTTTTAGACTTCTCAATTCCCTCTTCCTGGGGCTCCTGTCTCAAATGTAACTGTGTAAATTAGATCAAGTGTAGTATAACATAAAGCAATAGGCCCGCTCGATTATGCATTCTTCAGATGAGACAAGAGGACAGCGTGAGGGCAGAGATGCACACTGGGATACCCAAATAATGTGCCACTCAAACTATAGCTGAAATAACTGGGCCACTTTCGGCCTATTTAGTGACTACTTTAAATTCTACCAGTACGTACAGAGGGGCAATAGACACTCATGGGACAAAAATATTGCATCAAAAAGCACACGAAAAGAGTATGTGAAATTTGGCAGTGACTTTTAATGAGAATTCAAGCACGTTTACCTTAGGCAGTTCAACTACAATATTGGCACAGTGATAATTCACTCCCGGCGGAATAATGCACTTTGCAGTGACTTATATATAATTTAGATTTGAAAGAGAGAGAGAGAACTCATTAGCAGTGTTAGGTCATACACAGAAAGATAAAGATAATGAGCACGTGTCCTTGATTGCAGGTTGACCCGCTGCACTGGCTACGCTAGCTGCTAAACGCTGAAGTTAAGCTAGTCAAGTAAGGCTAAAGCTTACAGTTAGCAAAGGGCATGGCTCTGTACAACAAGTGTGGTGTTTTCTTAACATTGTCTTTTAGTCCACATTAGTCTTTTAGCAGTGGGAGGCTATATTAAATTATATCTTGTTTCTATGATTTGTATTGGTCTCTTGAGCTAATGCTTAAAGGGCCTAAATTATGTAAAATTGCCTCTTGTGAGCTTTAAAGGTTTAGGTTTAGGTTATAATGCTGTTACCTCATCAGAAACACACTTGGAGTTGTGTTTTGTTTCATTTGCACATGTTTGAATAATCCTTTCTCTACATCTCAAAAGTTCAAAATGTTTTTTTTCCACCTTGTGATGTCATATAGTGATAGTTTTCAAGTTATTAGCAATTCCCAGGCTGAAATCATCCCAATGATTCTAGTGAAGGTGTATGGATTTTAAAAACACAGTGGAGTGTTCAGACTGCAGGGCTCGGATTTTTTTGTGAAATCAGATTTTTTTGCAAGGTCGTTCACATTTCCAGATAAATGCGACTTGTATGTGATCTCCAGTGTGAACTTTAAATGCTCCAAAAGTGTCCCGCATGCGCATTGGAGGACACAATGACGTCACACGCAGCGACCATGCTCAATGTTTACTGAAGAAGCCTAAACGCTGGGCTTGTCTCCCAAAATACAATCCAGTGGCAGCTTCATTTGTTTGAATCTTTAGCCTCCTTGTATTTGGCTCGCAGGTTCTTTACTTTTCATTGACATTGGAGCCAGGACCACCTGTAGTCACGCTTGGACATTTCTTTGGCAATCATTTCAAAAACCACCCAGTTCCAATAAGACCCCTCCAATATGGCCTGAAAACAGCATTCCCCCCAAATATTAATTAACTTGCTAACCTCGCTTTCCCTCCACTGAGACCCCGAGCCTGATGTGTAGGTCGGATGAATGCGACCTCGCCGTCCAGACTGATGTCGCAGGTCAAAAGATTGAATATGTATCGGTTTTAGGAGCACATATCCAAGTGGCCTGGGTCACATTTGAAAAAATCTGATCTGTGTCGTTCAAACTATCATTAAAAGATCAGATACAGGTCGCATAGGGGCAAACAAAGTGAACAAGTTTATTACCACATGACATCACAAGGTGGATCCGGGTGTTTTCTGATTGATAGAAGAGCTCAGTCTAAATCTGTAGGGTCCAGATATGTTTTTGATACGGAAACAACATTATGACATAGATGAGAAAATAATGTGTAATATGTGCTCTTTAAGTTGTAGTTGTCACGGTCGTGTATTGCATTCATTCTGTTCATTTATGGTGCATATTGGGTGACAGGTGCCTTTTTACTGTATGGTGAGGCTTTGTGGATTTCTTGCAAGTAAAAAAATGAATAACTTTTGTCTCTCATGGCAGTGTCTTATTCAATCTATCAATGATTCGTAAATAGCAGTTTTTACTGTCCACCCAGTCCCCATAACGGTCTCCTTGGTGATACAGTAAAGCCACGAACCTGATCGACCTATACTTCTTAAGTGTATTCTAAAAGGTTCCGGTGTGTCAGATAAAATCAATACCTTTGGCAAAAGTAAGCTTGACAAGCCTTCATCTTTCCCTGCACTTATGTAGAAAGCAAGGGGGAGAAAGGAAATGTGGAGACCTTGGATTGGTCCGGGGAGACGTAATTGCCGCGGCCATAAACGGAGACTCGGTAACTAATGAGGCAGGCCACTAATTATCCACCGGTGTTATCAGGCCTTTACATGTGCACACCAGAGCAGTGCATGTACACTGGGCATGTGTGGTTTGGAGAGCACCAAAGGAGAGAAAAGTCTAGCAAACGTCCTTTTGGCAACTTTGTATTTATGTTTCCAGTTCAGCCAATTAAACAAACTATCAAAAGTCCAAGTTAGGGACTCATGAATGCTGATCTGTTTTTACAATTAGCACACAATAAACAAATCTAACCCAGCATGTTTACCTTATATTTTGACAGGGTTTGAAACTTTTATTTGCTTTGCCTTTTCATTTCTACTTACAAATGTATATGCTTTAAAGCTACCATCTGTAATTAGACTGACTAACCTGTCCTTGCTGTATTTTCACATATCTCCACCAGGTGCTATCTACATTACTGCTGTGATATAGTGTGCCAGCTTTGGCCTAATGGAAGAAGACCAGAGACACAAGTGAGCATGAATAAAGGTCAGGTCAGGCGAGGGGGAACAGGTTTCACATTTGTTATTTACTGATTAAAAAAACTAAATAAACTAATAGATGGTAGCTTTAATGTAACTATTTAAATTGTTTTGCTCAAACTACTGTTCAAACAAATGTTTAAGTAAAACACATGTTTTTTTGGGGTTTTTTTTTGATGATTTTTCTTTGGCTTTTTGCTGGCTTTAATGATATTTGTAGCCATTGCAGCTTCTTATATCAGCTTGTCTCTCTGATCTCATCAGATCTCAGAAACAAAGTAAGGCCAGGCCTGATTAGTACTTGAACAGGGGACCGCTGGGAATATCAGGGGCTGTTGTTGTGTCCTTCGGCAAGACACTTCACTCACATTGCCTAGTATGAATATGAATGTGGTGTGTGTGTTTGAGTGCTGGTCAAGATCAGAGGGGTCGATGGTGCAGATTGGCAGCCTCGCTTCTGTCAGTCTGCCCCAGGGCAGCTGTGGCTACACTAATAACTTACCACTGCTGAGTGTGGAGTGAATGACTACTGCACTGTAAAGTGCTTTGGATCTTGAAGGGCATCATATAACCTCAATGATTAGTTAATTAATTCATAATTACTTTTAAAATCGTTTTATTTTGATATTCAGATAAACTAGATCTATTACAGCTTGACACAAGATAGTAAAATACAGTTCAAGAACATTTTGTTCCTTATTCTTCATTTCACCTATTTTTATTTTGAGACAGGAATATTAGAGTCTGAAAAATATCTTGTATTCAATACCAGTAAGTCTCTGTTTGACTGTTGAACCGAACCGTGTGCAGTTGGCATTTGAAAGCATTTGTCTGAAATTGCAGTCATCTTTCCCCCCAGTTCCCATCCACCTTGCGTGAGTGGGAGCATCTGGAGGTCGTCTGTCTGGAGCTTTTAAGATCTTTTTACTCAATCCCTCCCGCCGGTGTCCGTGGAGTTGGTGCTATCCATTACCATCAGGCTGGAGACTGATGTGCCCACTTGGGTCATTATCTAAACTGCTAGCTCAGACAGTCCAGTGCTCCGTCAGGCCGAACCACAGGAGCTCCTGCTACACCTCACTGGGTCACACAGGTCTAAGGAGGATCTCACAGGTCTTCAGTTGTGTGGAACAGTGATGCAGTCTATATGCAGTATAACCAGCATGTGGTTAGAGCTGCACAATGTATAGCAAAATAACAATATGGCTGACGCATCGGTATTAAGTGTTTTTAAAAGTAAAATGTACAAAATGTTTCATTATTATTTCTAACAGGGTTGGTCTTGGTCTAGTCTCCTCACAGATATAGTTTTGATGTCAATGTTTGTTTTCCCTGGGGAAAAGTCCAGGCATGTTTTTTGGTCCCAGCCCCAGTGTTTTGGTCCCAGTATGACATGCATGTAGCAAGAGGTCTAGAAGTTTGGTCCAGTGCACTTTGGCACTGTTGAAGTAGCTTGAAATAAGTTGCACGTTACTGCTCTGTGTTGTTTTGAATCAACTTTCCTTAGAAGTATTCACAGTTTTTCCATTTTCATATGATTAGCTTCACCTTGGCCACTAAAGCCATGGTTTGTGAATATAAAAATAATCATATAATGTTTCCATTTTAAACAGTTACAATTTTTATTTTCAGGACTCTGCAGGGCTGGCTAGAGTCAAACTTTTTATTTTTATTTACTTTTTGCATGCTATATGTTCATACAGTATGCCTTTCTTTATTTTGTCAACCTGTGTTTTAAGTTTGCAGACCCAAATTTAGCTGGGCAGCCTGGAGACCCATTATGTTTTACCCTTTTTGCAACTTTAGAATTGAAAAGACAGGAAATCATAGGTCCCAAAGAAGAAAGAGGAGGAACCAAAAATGAGGATTATTAACAGACTCTTTTGAGGAACTTTATGCACTTTTCATACTTCTGCGAGCATTTCCAATTTGAATACAAAAGTTAGTCCTCAAAAGTGAAGTGTACATTATTTTTTGTATTTTTATCCCCTTCCCTCCTTATCTGTAGGGCAGAGGAGGTGACACGACTTTATTATATAGAGGAGATAATTGGAGTGCAGCCAGTCTAATTGCCTCCACGTCTGAGGGCCATCAGTCAG
Organism: Boleophthalmus pectinirostris; assembly: GCF_026225935.1. Lineage (NCBI taxonomy): Eukaryota > Metazoa > Chordata > Actinopteri > Gobiiformes > Gobiidae > Boleophthalmus > Boleophthalmus pectinirostris. The sequence continues at coordinate 19,490,331 of NW_026571070.1, forward strand.
TGCAAGAAGCTCACTGCAGAAGTCAGTAACGCGCCAACATCTCAGTGTGAAACAAGCTTTGTCTATTCAATTAGTCTGAAGGACTATAAAAGCTGTAAAATATGGACTAGATATTGCATATGTGCGTATATATTTTATTTAATAGAGTCTTGTTGTGTCGTGAGTGTAACCTAAGAGCCTGGTGGGAAGAACATTAAAACATGAAGCATTTTATTTATACAGCCTCATATAAGCAGCTTTCTGTTATTGTTGACCTCTTAATTCTACAAAGATTGCATTTTATTATATATTTATTATTATCATCTTTATTATTATATTCATTTTAATTAAACATGTTATTTTTAATATGCCTACTTGATTCATGTTTATTATTTAAAAATGTATGGCAACTTCTATAGCTACTGGCTCATCTGATTTTGCCATTATGGAGCAAATAAAGGTTTGCTTTGGGAGTTTTGTGTATTTTCAAATGACCTGTTGCAGTCCATTCTCTCTTATATATGAACAGCAAACATTTTGACTCAAATCACTGCCCATCATTTCCTCTACACCTGCCTCTCTAAACAGCATACCAACGGCTTGAAAAGGTCAGTCAATATCTAATTGCTCCGTCAACGCTGTCTTTATCCATATCTTAAATAATTTATTTCCTCATTAGAAATCTGGGTGAAGGGATGGTCTGGTTTTAAATCACAAGGCGGTGTGGTGGTGGAGGATCTCATTACACGTTTTTCATTATATATGAAATCTCCTCCCCGTCAGTAACAGGCTGCTTAACATGGCTGTCACACCTCCTCGCGAGATCACCTTGTCTCTACTGTGTGAAATGTAAAACAAAGAGAATGAGGAAACGCTACATCTCATCACCAGGTTAGAAGATAAGACATGCAGCGGAGAGCATAGTAATTTCACTATTGCCTACTCCCAACTGAGAAATTTGATAATATATTTACGCTGTGAGATTTTTTAAAGAGGTTTGAGATCGGTTTTATCTTTTTTTCACACAAGGGAATATTCATCTCAATGCCATGCCTTTTGGGATTCTTATTTTTCTATTCCAAATATGATAAACTGACTTTCTTTTGGGGAGTAACTTGGCCTTTGCAGCACTATCAGTTGTAGTTAGACAAAGTAGACATAGGCGGAGAAAGAATTGCAGATTAGATGTTGTGCGTTGCGAGCTGATGAGAAAACTTTGTCAAGCTGGATTAGGGGTCCCCAGCTCCAGAGCGGGGAGGCAATTACTGGTGTTAACACTGATACCACTGTTAGGGCTCCAGACAGCTCAGATCTATTGTGTGTACTGAGGAGATAAAAGGACCGCTTGAGTTCCCGTGTCGACTGAAAAGCAATGAAGACAAACAAGTGTTAATGAGGATATACAGTGTGTGTGTAAGAGTGTAATTTGCACTGTTAAAGAACTCCAAAGCTCCAGTTAGAAGGTAATGGAACCAACCAAGGAAGGAGGCTTCAGCTGTGGAGGTGTAGAGAGCAGAACCATCTCTACTGTTCAGGTTCTCAAAGTATAGAGAAAATAAAATCAGCAAAGACAGTCAACACTCAACTTTAAAGGTGCATTTAAACAATTTTCTGGGAGAGGTTATGTCATCTGCCTGTCTGCATGGAAATGCTATTTCATAGAATATTCCACATACAATTGTTTTGATGATGGTGATTCATAAATGTGCTAATATTTTATGTAATTTAAGAATTCTTTTTCAGTGACAAAGTTGCTGTGTAGCAGTAATAATAATATAATTACTGGTAGAAGTAAAAGTTAATGTAATTTTTGAAGTTGTATTTTGAACTAGATGTAGTAGTAATACAAAAAATGTATACAAAGCTGCAGGTGTTAAACTCTTACATTAATTAAATACACAGTTTTAATGTGTGATTCTGTGATTTGGCTTGCCTTGACACAGATCAGCAGCCAGCTTGGCGCCACCTAGTGCCTCTTCTCAATTTTAATTTCTCTCCAGCGACTAGGTCAGGAATCGGAATACACTAGAATACACTAGTTGTAGACCGTGCATCAGTCAATCAGTGAAGAGCTGTGAAGCCATGGCGTCAAACTCAAGTGCCTGTCTGGGTCCTTTTTGTGGCGCAGCACAACAGTAAATAAAGCGGTCGAGAGGGATGTAGACGAAGCCATACATTCTGTGTTGGCAACGAGATTGAGGATTTAAAGGAACAAAGAGAATGTTGGGTGAATTTTATCAAGGGGAAAGATGTTATTGCCCTTCTTCCTATGGGATTTGGTGCATTACATACGTCATGACCAAATAACAGTGATTGTCAGCCTTGGTGAGCTTCATTTGACTGGAGCTGAGCACTGGGCGACGTCCCATCTTTACACACTCTGTGGAAATTCCAATAGATGTCAGAAGTTTTACTATACATTCCCAAACTTTAACCAGCAAACCTGAACCTGCGAGTACTTGATGTGAGAACTGACTGTTGCATGCTGGGACTGTTTTTATGCTCAATATTTTACCTAAAACCTTTATAAAACAATTTTCAGACCCACAACCCATTTCATCCTAAACTTCCTACTTTCACTTTATTTTTCAGTTCAAAGTTGTTTTTGTAGCAAAGCAAGGTCACCTCTCTTACTACACCTTTTATGTCTATTGGCTTCACAGCGCCAAACCCTGCCTCTTTTTTTTTTTTTTTTACCCATTACCCCTTTCTGCGACGCACATACATAACATCTCCACGTGTGTTCATCCCATCCTGCTTTGATTGACAGCTGATCGCTGCATGACCTTGCAGCATGTATTAACAAAGAAAGACATTATATAAGACCCCAAGTATAGATGTAAAGTGTCCACATGGCTCTCTCTTGGTTGTCTATTGTTAAGACCTGACTTGGTGGTATTTGCATTGTGGATTTCAAGCTGTGATTCAGATGAGAGAGAGAGTTGGAGCAGCTGGTAAAGGAGCAGGGCTATTGAAGAGGGAGAGAGAAGAGACACTTTCCGAGCACCAAACGAAAAAGCGCTTAAGTACAATAGAGACTTTTAATCAGTTAGTCTCCCATGGATAAAACATGCAACCTCCAGCTGAAAAGCAGCATGCACAATGAAGAGATGGCACGGTCCTATACAAGGTTAGATAAGTACAGTCTGCGCAGGTAAGAGGGTGTTCGATTGTTGGTTGTCATTCCCGTTACAATCTATTCGGCCTTGACAATGAAATCACAGAGTTGAGAGGTAGAGGAAGTAAGCTGGTTGTGTTGTCAAATTTTGAATGATAGAAATATATTTAAATTTTAGAAGTTAAATTATTATCATTATGGGGCTTGGAAGAGAACATGGGAGACACTGAATAGTAATAAGAGACCAGGAAATAGCGCTACTGTAAAAAAAAAAGCTAAAATTTAGCCAAGTTAAGATTACTTGAATTACAAAAGTTTTATCATGATGTGAGTAAATTTCCTTCATAAGTAAAATGATCTACCAATGGAACAAGACTTTTTCTGTTTAAAATATGAAATTACAAATATGAAATTGCTACAGTTAAGATAACAAAAACAACAACTCTTTAGATTTAAAATAAGAAACAAAATCTAATGTTGCTTAAATGAAGAAAAACACATTGACTCCATTGGTAGATCATTTTACTTACAAATCTCCTCAAATAAAGTATAATATTCTTGATTGAAGTCATCTTAACTTACCTAGATATTGTTTTATGCCCTGTAATCTGAAATATGTGTCTAATGTATTATTTTTTTTGTTATATGGTCTAGGATTTATACACAGCTATGCACAAAAGTTATCAATACTGAACAGTACTGTGGAATTTTTGGCTTTTTTTCAGGCAATCGCGTGCCAACTACTTTGTTTTTGTTAATAATTCTTGCATGATTTATACCAGTCACACGTTTGGACGCACCATCTCATTTATATTTTACACAGAGGACACAGAAGACATCAAATATATGAAGTAAGATATATGGAATTATGTAGTGAAGGAGAAAAAGTAAAATAACTCCTATATATGTTTTTATTTTATATCCAAATCCTCAAAGTAACCATGTTTTGCTACATAATTTCATCTTTCTTACTTCATATATTTTATGCCTTATGTGTGTATACAAAATGTAGAAAATAGTCAAAATAAAGATAAAAAAAACATTGAATGAGATGGTGTGTCCAAACATTTGACTAGTAGTGTACCTGACTTGAAACAAACCGTAAAACATAACTAATATTTGTTCGTAATATCATTATCATATTATTCTGCTTTTGAGGCAGCATTTTTATTTTTACAGAAAATATAGTAAGGTCTACTTCAAAAACATTTCCTACTTTTTAAATCTATTTTGTTGACTATGTGTTTTTTGAACTTTTGTCTTTTTTAGGAGTCTGTTTTATACGCCACCTTTTGTTTTAAAGTTTTCAGAGTCTCCTGAAGTAAACAATGTGCACTGCGCTTTTGAGCTTCTTCTAATCTTCTCATCTTTAAAGTGGGACTAAACACCTAAACTCCACTCACAGTCACACTTGAAATAGAGCTGCTAACTTGGGCAGTGCCTGGGGGATTACAGGGGAGTGAAAAAAAAAAAAGTTGTGAGAGTGAGATGTAAGGAAGGGCGGCGTCTGGAGGCATAACGCTGCGTTCAGACCGGGGCGTCAAGGCGTGTAGTTTATACACAAAGTCTATGTGGACATGTGTCTAGGCCGTCCTGCATTTTTTTGTGGTGCTAATCTGGTGTGGACGCTCTAGATGCGCATTCAGGGCATCGGCATCAGAAATTGAAAGAGGAACTTCTGGTGTCAGATGCGCCGTGTGAACCAGTCAAGGACTACTATCTAGTGACGTAGCGATGTTATTACCCGAAAGAAGAACAAAAGACCATGAAAAGACTTGGGAGCTACAAACACCAGGACAAGAAATCTACGCCATGTCATTAGCTGACTATAAATATATATATGCCGCAACTGCTGAGCCGATCACCCCTGCACCAAGACATGCGTTGGGGGCGTCTGAACTCAAAATTCAAACGAGCATTTTTTGATGCCCTGGTCTAAACGCAGCATTAGGATCATTGTGACTGGTCTAACAGGTACAGCCACACATCAAACTCCCTGCAAAAATCTGAAACAACAGACTTTCATCAGGCCAGTACTGCGTGATGTCACATAGCACTTGAAAGTGAAAGCAGCACAGATTCATTAAAACAAATAAAAAATTCAAATTCACCTAGGCTGCACTAAAGATGCCAAAATGTGTCTAATGCTACAAAGATCACCATGTAGTTTTACTTTAAAAGATTTAAAGATGCACTGTGCAACTTTTTGGGTGGAGGGTGCAATACTGCTTGTCTCCATGGAAATGTTATTGCTTTTCCTGGAATGTTTCAAGGTATGACATTACATTAAACACATCCATCTAGCATTTATTCATAATGGTTGTTTCTATTGCTCAAAACTACAATCATTCTTTCTGTGAATAAGGGCGACTCTCCACAGATCTGAATTGTAATGTAGCGTAGTGCTGTAACCTGCTTGTAAACTTAATCTATACTGTGGAACATTCTAGGCAAAACAACATTATTTACATGGAAACAAGCAGTTGGTCGACTCTCCACTAGAAATACTACGGAGTAATTACCTTTAAAATCGGACTTTTTAAAATGACAAGATTTGAAGTGACTGATATTTACTTTTGTCAGTTTGAAAAGTAAACGAAAAAACAGCATTGATTGTTTTAGCCCAGTGTGAATCCCTGTTTTCTTTATAAATTCTCTTTAGGCTTCATTGTACCGTATTGATCCCTGGCTACAGAAAGCCCTCTTCTTTCTGTTCTTTTTCAGTGCTGACAGGTTCTGGTGGACGTGGCCTGGCTGCTCATGTAATGGAGATATTTTAGGAGGCAATACCTGCTCATTCACCCGGCGGAGCTTAATGAGAAGACATATGGCGCCACTGCTTTCCGTCGTTGACAAAACCATCTTCACATTTTATCCTTCCAGTTTCCCGGTCCCATTATCCCCCCATGATGAATCCGTGCTAATGGTTACCCTGTACGAGCGTCTCCATTGGTCTCACAATAGGCTACTTGTTAATTGGCCTTTTGACAGTGATGCCCACCCACCGCAGGATGACCGGTTTGATAAATGAGGTGCTCACTTTTTGCGCTTTGTGTTTGGAGAGCTGAGTGAAGTGGGTGTTTGTTTTCCGTAGCACTTTATGAAGGCGCCATGTACGCTTTGATGCACACAGCCACTTATGAGACGAGCAGGAGAAGCTACCGCAGACTACAGAGTGTGTGTGTGTGTGTGTGTGTGTGTGTGTTAGGCTATAAGGAGAGAGCAAAAGGAGCTATTATAACAAGCAATAGGCAGGCTTAACTGTGCTATCAGCCATTTAACAGACAAATAACCAGGGATGGGAACTGAGAAGGAGCCTCTGATAAAATGCTGTAATGTAATGTTGTTGTGTGTGACATGAGGTCTTAAAATATATTGTTTTTCAAATAAACATAAAACCATTAACTGGAAGTAATTAGTAGCACTTTATAATGACATCTTAATTAGCCTTAAAGGTGCACTGTGTAACTTTTCTAGTGGAGCGTCTGTGTCAAATGGTTTTCTCCGTGAAGATGTTAATGCTTTGTGTGGAATGTTTTACAGTATGGTATTAAACATTTCTATCTTCATGGAGACCAAACCAGACCAAGTTACAGGTTTTCTAGGTACAGGGTTCCCACTCTTTTTCACTGACAAAACTTTTCCATGACTTTTTCATCACCTAAAGTGAATTTTCCATGACTTTAGGGCACCTACATGTGTAGAATTGAGCATACTTTTAGAGCTAAATATGAAATGTTAACCCTTTCCACTCACCTTACTATAGTTTTTTAACATTCAAAACACTGTCAATGCATTTATTTATTGTCTCTTTTAAACAAAAGGCGCATACGTTCGGAAATAATCATAATAGCCTAATGATAACTTAACAAAATGCTGTAGTAGTATGAAAGAGATACTAAAATTCCATGACTTTTCTGGACCTGGAAAAAGACATTTTCAATTTCCATGACTTTTCCGGACCTGGAAAAAGACATTTTCAATTTCCATGACTTTTCCAGGATTTCCATGACCATTGGAACCATGAAGATATTTTTGAGCTAAATAAAACACTTGTAATTGAATAAATGTAAAGCAGAGCTGTTTTATGTCATACTCTGAAACATTCCAGGCAGAGCAATGACATCTCCATAGAAACAAGCAGGTGAAGGACCCCCAACCAAAAAGTTACATAGTGCACCTTTAATAAAGCACGGAGAAGACTTAATTCATAATGAAGCCCTAATCCCAGCTGCTTGATTAAGTAGGAACTAACCCTGAATCCTTCTTAAAAAAATATTGGTTCATTATGAAAAATAATAATGCCAGGGTCATCTGGGCTAAAAGCAACAAATAAACTGGATGGAAAAACTGGATCAGGGAGGCCAACGAGAGCCGAAACCAAAATCCAAGGAGCATAAATCACATAAAGGGAATCTACACCTTATCACACATTTTTGCTAGGTATATTGAATTTATTATTACCATTTATATATTATGTCTCTTTGTTATTATAATATATTGTGATATGTGAGATACTGTGTCCAAATAATTACACTTATGGATCAATAAAATGTGTCTAAGTCTAAGTAAAGCAGGTGAACAATATTCTCCAGTCTGTCAAAAAGAACTGTTATTAATATTTAAAAATACTGAAGATAGAATGAACATTTGCAAATATATTTGTTCATTATGAATTAAGTCTTTATTCCTGCTTGATTAAGACTGTAAACAGTGTAGTTATTATAAAATAACCCAATATAATCTAGTGAAAAAACAGCAGCAGCAAGTGAGTTCTGGTTCTTAGTGCTCCTGTTGCTATAATGGTCTGGGGCTGTCCACCTACTTGTTCACACAGGAGTAAGACTGAATTAGGTTAAAAACAACAGCTCCTAGTTGGTTTGTTGTGTATGCAGCAAAATCCACCTGAGTCTTGAAGTTATAATAAAACCATGTTGTAAAAGTTTAAAGGGCTCCTATTACGCTATTTTCTGATCTCTATACCAGGAGTTGTGTTATGTTTCATTCACACACACATGTTTAGCAAACAAACTCTGTATATTTAGGCTGGGTTCTTCTCTTAAACCAAAAACACTCTACCTTGTGGTCTCATGTGGCAATACAGTGAACTAAACTCCATACACCTTCACTAAAATCATTTGGATAATTTCAGACCTGGAATTGCCAATCTCTGCTGAACAAAAGGCATCTGTTAACATGAAAACTACTGCTTCATGACATAACAAGGTGAAGCCGGAAATTTTCAGCTTTGGAGACAAATAATTTCAAATAATTTCCCTTGTGGATCAATAAAGTTTGTCTAAATCTAAGTCTAAGTCTAATACAGGATTACTCAGACATGTGTGAATGAAATAAAACAAAACTCCAGGTATGTTTTTGATGAGGTACCATGACTCATGATTATAACATAACTTAAAACTCTCAAGACTCAATTTTGCGTAATGTAAGACCTTTAAAAATCAGTTTAGCACAACATGGAACTTTTATGTATTCAAAAGGCCTATACTTGTAGTTAAGAGCATTTTCCAAAGTAGTACACTCTCAGCTGTGAAGCCCGGTTTGATTCAGTGAGTGTCTTTACTTTGCGATGACAGTACAAATATGGAGCTCTTGTACTGTCTCCTTTATGGAACAGTGTTTTAACGATTAGCAATTAGTGGCCACTGATTGGTCAGGTGCTTGCAGTGCGGTGACTCAAAAGCCTTTGTCTGTGATTGGACCAAATGTTCCCGGTTATCTAAGGCTTTTGTGTAAAATGTCAGATGGTTTTTTCATGCTTTGACATTTGCCTCTTACATTCAAACAAGAGCACATTTGCTAACGGATCCAAAAGCCAATAGTGCTGCCTGTGCTCACAAAAAAACCTGGCTAGCTCAAAAAATATTCTGAAATAGGGATTCAGTCTTTTGTGCCTCAACAAACAGTGGTCATATCTTACCTTTTCCATGCCAAAAATATATTCAAACTTTTGTGCACCAAGCAAGCTCCATAATTTCTCTTGGAAAATCTCACAAAATTCGACTGGTGTGTACCATTTGTGAGTCAAATCATGTCATTCCTTATGCAGAAAAGTAATTAATACTGCAGAAATAAATGCTAAGCTTGGGTTATTGGGTGGGAGGAACAACGTAGTGACCTCAAGGGGGCACAGCAATAAATTAACCTTGGGTCAACATAATTTACGAGACTAGCTGCACGGACACCAGTGGATATGCTCTTGTCATTTTTGTCCACATCCCATCAAGGTTGCAATACATCTTCCTTGTGTATGTCCTCCAAAATGACATCCCTTTTTCATGAGAGCAGAGGAAATGCAGGCTTCCTTAAAAACATATCTTTAATAAATGTAGACAGAGTTGATATTTCACCGTTTGGAACAAGTAATGATGATAGAATATGCTAGTCACTACAAAACAGAAGTGGCCATCATATTATCTGTATGGGATAAGGCGTTTTTACAATATTGATGAAGACACCTGACCTCTTCCCTTCTGCCTGTGAATTATATTGTGAATGAATTTGCATAATGAAGGCGTTGCATATTTTCAGTTGGTGTCAGTTTGTTGGGTGAACTGCTAGGTAGCCTAATCGCAAGAGAAATTCAATGTATGAGTATTTGGGACCTTAATTATAAAGGAAATCTAAAACGTTATTCTAATACGAAAAAACATTGTTTTTACTTCCAGCTTTTCTGCATGTGCGCAGTGGCTGGTAGGCAAAGTCAGTGGGGCCGCTCATTTGTGTTGACAGTTGCGTTGCGTATATCTGTCATGAGATAACTCGTCTTATTTTGAAGTAGATTTTGCATTTAATTGTTTTGACATGACTTCATCATCTTACTCTAAGTCACAGAATGTTTAGGATCAAAAACGTTACTTTGAAAAGTTAAAACTCGCCGATAACTGTTGACGATGTTGATGTTGTACTGTTGTTTGACAGTTGTTGATGTTGTACGTCGATAACAGTTGACGAAGGTAATGTTGACTGTTGATACGGATGCTTATTGACTACCAAAATGGGTGATGTGACGTCATCGTGTTTTCTCTTATACAAAAGATCCAAGGTTGGAATCCAAGAAAATTAAATGTTAGTTTCAACTGACAAGAAATATTCAAATAGAAATAAATTTATGGTAAAGCATCTTATTTTTCTTAAGCTTCTTATTTTGTCTTAAAAAGATGAAAAACAAAACAAAACAAAACAAAACAAAAAAACAGACCTTGTTCATTTTAAGCAGTTTGCAGTTATCCACAGTTATTCCACTCTTAACTTATGCATTCCATTCATGGTAAAGCTCAGAACGACTAGCATGCTAATGTATACTTCCTGATCAGACAATGAAACACTGCATAATTAGATGAGACACCACACAGCAAACATATTCTGATCTCAAGACCTGGTTGTACAATATATCTGTACTGGGGCAAGACAATTTTTTTTCTCAGATACATGGGGGATTTGAGGTATATTTTATTATTCCCTCTACCTCTGCAATTGACCAATATTACATTCTTTCAGGAGCAGTGGGTTTTGGTAAGCCTGCGTAAGTTGTGTCATCGGTCTCTCCTAGAGCAGATACTGTCCAGTTTTATTTCCAACTAAACTTCCTCCTTTGTTACAGAATCTCCCCTCAGAGATCCAAAAGTAAGTAAGTAAGATAGCTGTTTGGTGAAGTTAGTACTTTTTTAACTTTGCAATAAATATTTGAAAATACGTTGAATTCTCCATCTGTTTTGCCTCACAGGCCTGTCAGTCTCTTCCAGTTTAATTCCTCCTTGAGCGTCTTGCTTGAACACTGTTTATTTCCTCTCCGCGCCCAGGTCTCTTAATAGATTGATCTAAGTGCTCTCCCAGTGCTTCCCAGCTGCTTGTTGTTCTTTATTGAGGTGGGATCTGGGCCTTAAGGTGTACCCCTGTCCCAGAGAGGGGCAGGGGGGCCTTGACGGGGCACCACCACTCATTAAGCAGCAGATGTGCAGTGTCACCGCATATCACAGTCACAGGCACCAGAGAGACCCTTGTTTTTTAACATGTGAATAATATAGTAGTTTTTTTGTTTACTTTCATCCATCAGGTATTATACAGTCAGCTCCAGTCCGCCTACCTGCTGTGCCACGGTTTGCCCGAGGATACACAGAGCTCCAGGATGCCTCTCGTCATCACCATCCCAGCTGCCGAAACCCAACTCAGTGACATGTGAGAAGTTTTGGACAGAGGGGAAAGAAACAAAAATTATGTTTCAAAATGTAAGTAAAGCTATATTTTTGTGGCTGTAAATACTTGATTAAACAAACTACTTGTGAGCACAGAAGTATTACATCAAATCAACTCTCATTAAATCTAAGCCACAGAGGGTTGTACTTTTATGAAGATCTCAAACAATAGCTTCATCAATAAGCAAAGAAGCAAAACCAAACTTTTTTTATTTGTTCCATGATTATCTCAATACTAACACATATATTGGCTGTATTACTTTGTAGTAGTAGAACTTCTTCAGCTTGCTTGTTTTCTTGATAGCATCCTAATTATTCACCACAGTGAGTTTCACAACTTTCTGAGGCCAAAGGGAGTTTTGCCACCACTGCTAGTAGTGCAACAAGCATGCTAAAAGCACATCAACATTACTTTCTGATTTGTGGATAATAAAAATGCTGTCTCATACTGTACTCATACACACGCTGTATGGGGCAAAACTTACTGTAGTTTAGATTAGGTTAGTTAGTTTAGGTACAGGCCCTTTACAACTTTGGATAATATGGATATAGCCTACACTAATTACTTATAATTGAATAGTACACTTATAGTAGAATCCCGTATTGTTTCAGCCTGTTTTCCTAAATTGCCGGACTAAGACAGCTCTCAGTTCAAACTCAATCTGTTTCGAAACCCTGGAAGCACAAACAAATGGCTCAATTCTTTGTGAAGCTGAGGCTCTATAGTTTTGGCCTTTAATGTCCTTACACTATCTCTGTACTCTAATTTTAAGTGAGAACAAGCTCTGCACAGAGGAAATCAGATTTAAAATTCCATCAAAATTTTCTGGGGTAAATATAAGCATACTGTAGGTATAGTTGGTGTCTCTAGGGATGGGCTAAGAGAGCAGATTGAGCATTTGCTGGGTCATACATACTGGTCCAGATTCTTCTCAGAATGGTTGATTTTACTGAAAATAAGTGAGTTACAGATTTCCATTAATGTTTTACGTGTCCATAAGATTGATAGTTCCCTTTTATCAGAAGCTGCACAAACAGAAATTAATTAAGAAAAAGTCCAAGAGCCCTTATCAGCCCCATCGAACATGAACAGGCTTTAGTGTATACTATAGGCCTCTAATGTTTGGGAATCCTACACCTGAGAACAAACCTGAGTGTGTGTTTGTGACTTGTCCCTCTGCTTGTGGAGGCCTAGTAGGACGTGTCAGATATTATCTCTGGGGAGCGAGCTGCTGGTGTCCTCTGGCCTCTCTCCAAATCCTATTTTGATGCCGGGCCTGATTACAGCGCCCCTTCGAAAAGGGCACATTAGATCTATCAGACTTGTGTGGCTCCCACTTTGATTAAGGATTAATTGAAAAAGGAAGCAGGCCTAGTGGGACAGGAGCCGAAATAACTAGGGTTACCTCCCTCCATTTTATTTGCCTTTGTTACTATCTTTGGTCTAAATATTGCACCCTAATTCTCCATCATCAAAGCACAGCACCAAACAACAGCTCATACACATTCAAACTAATTACTCATTACGGATAACGGATGCTGTGGGCTCCCAGACCACCACTGTTTCTCGTCCATGATATGATTGCCTTCACCGCTTTTGCATAACAGATCTAACTCACTAGTGTTGTGTGCATTGCCAAATTATAATGCACAGGATTAAATATGCTGTCTGGGCAGTTTTCCTCCTTTTGTCTTTTCACATTTGCATTTTTTAGTTCTGTATATAGCCATATGCTTTTGTTTGTATTGCATTGTATCTTGTTTTGGCTCCCTCAATTTAACTAGGCTTGCAATCAGCACAGAGGAGACGAATTAACAGTGAGTAAACACACATACACAAAACAATACAAGAATATCTCGCTAAGCCCATACTTACAGGGATCAGAAAATGAACTTAACTTAACAACTTAAACTGTAACTATTTAACAGACTGGCAATCAGCTCAACACTCACAATTATGTTATACCACCTAGAATGAGCCATACAGACATGTTTTTGTAATTAGATCAAAAATGGGCCCCCACTGACACGAGCCATTAGTGAAACATAACCTGTACTTTCTCTTCTACAGATTTCTATTCAGTATAGACTCTTTAAAAATCAGCAGGTACTTGAGTGGTTTTGGACAATTCCACGTGAACAGCCCCATGCTTGGTTATTGTTGCTTGCTGTTTCATATGCTGTCTGCACAACTGATTCATTTCACTGCTCTCTGATTGAAGTCATTGATGAGAAACATTAAAAAGAAAGAGTGCTTTGTCACGGGCCATAAAGTGACATTGTGCTATTGGCAGCCAGGTTGTCATGTTTTTATGTGAATTACAGTCTAATAATGGAGCTATTAAAGTAAAGGTGAGCTGATTGCTGCCTAAGGACTTACAGCAGTGAGGTATGTTGTTTAAAAAGGATTCAGATGTAAAAGTAAGTTTGAATTTATTTTAATGCTCATATAAGTTTTAAATGCATTAATTTGTGTTACTTGTGTTATAGGAATGTTGGCTACTTCCGCAAATATATAGCTTTAAAGAGACAATATTACACTATCATACACATCCTCCTCACAAACATACCTGATATTGTGTTTTGTTTCATGCACAAATCCTTCATATTTAGGTTCTTTTCTCAAACGGAAAACACACTGTTCCACACTTGTCATGTCATGTGGTAATATATGAAGTGCTGTGTTCTTAAACTTCACACCTTCACTGAAATGATTTGGATAATTTCAGACCTGAAATTACCACTCTCTACTGAATAAAAGGTAAAAAGTAGCTCTTAATGTGAAAACTACCACTAGATGACATCACAAGGTAGAAGAGAGCATTTTGCGCTTTGGAGATGTACATACTAATAAACCAGAAGTACTCAGACATGTGTGAATGAACAAAACACATTTCTAGGTATGTTCTTGATGAGATAATAGCATTATAACATGTCTAAAAGCTCACAAGGGTCAATGTAAGTGGGCTTAAAAAAAAACAGTTATTTCTAATTTATTAACAATTCATTTCATTTTAAAATCATGCATTTCCATAAAGTTTCGTCGAAAACATGTCAGAAAATATTGACTGATCATTGTCTGATTGTTGATGCTGTAACCTTTCCCAGTTAGTGCGATACATGACATAGTTAAATTAGAGCCAAACACGAAATGTTTCAGACTCACTTGATCTTGTCAGCTCCAATCCTGATTGGACATAGCTCTAGTACCGGCTGGGTTGTTGATGCTTCACCATCTGTATATTAGCATTAGCCAGCTTTTGGTAGCGCTGCAACATTTGTCGTGTTAAGTATGTCTTTGTTAGTCAGAGGATCAGCTGGTGTTTGCTGTCTGCGATTCTGCTCAAAATCTATTTCACTCAAAATGGACACTATAGAGTCCATTGCCGACTGTTGAAATATACTCGATTCTTATTTTGTTATGATTTAGAGATTTTTCAACACATCGAGTACCAGATGGATCTAAACCAGATCTGCAATCTTCTTTCATTGCCATGTTTTATTGTAATGTTTTGTAATTGTATTATTTTGTACTAAAATTAATATTGTTTTAAATGTGTGTTCCTTTTTCCTCATACTGTAAGTAGCCATATTTGTTTTGACACTTTTTTCTTGTTAAATTTATTCCATATACAAACAAATTATTATAAATATACAAGAACATGAACAAACTAAATATGGACAGACTGTGCGTGTCCCTGATTGGCTAATCCACCTGTCAATCACACCCATCTGTATTTAAGCAGATCAAACCAAGGTCCAGACAAATACAAGCCCAGGACTAATCAAAGACTTAACCAGTTTAAAACAATGTAGAAGCAGCTTTAAAACCTTTAAACAAAATGGGGACCAATTCAAACCTAATCCTGAGACTGCATGAGGCCGTAAAAAGGATATAATCTGTACAAAATAAACAATACCAAGTCTAAACCAGGATCTGGCATTATTATGGGTGTGCAAAAATATCAAAATATCAATCAGTGATACTAAAGTTAGTGATACAGTATCGTTATCATGAGCTACTGTATTGCTATATATCACCAAGAGTATTTTTGGTATCTTTTAGTAGTTTTTTAGTCTGGTCACACAATAATTATAATTTTGTTGCTTATTTAGTAGAAGGAAACTTGTCTGTCTATGCAATACACTTGACATATTCCTGGTTTTGATGATTAAAATAGATGTCCTTCATATTAACTTTGCACAAGTACTGGTTTAACAAAGAAATATTGTTGCTAAAATGTATTTGGTTCTTAAAAAGAAGCAACATATCACAGAGTATCATATGCACTATACAGATTATTGCATATCACATCGCCATATCATGAATATATCGTGATAATACCGTATTGTGGGCCATGCATTGTGTATTGAATCGAATTGTGAGGGACACTGTGATTCCTAGCCCTAGTAATTACCAATCAAGAACCACAACAAAATCAGGACCAACCAGACTCATGATAGAAACACGGATCATTTTAGCTCCATCATTTCAATTGCACTGTACCACGACCAGCAGTACACGCCCCACAGTTTGAAAACCCCTGCTGTGGCGTGTCTGTCCTTGAGTCCTTCGTCAGTGTAAATGTGCTGCTGTGTATGAATGTGCCCGTGCAGGTTCTTCTCCTCTCTCAGTCTGAGCAGCACCATCCGTCTTCCCCTCTTCGTAATGCTAGCGCCCGCTCGCCCCCTGATCTGTCCTCATTTGCTTGGCATTTCGTTACGGGCCAAAGAAACAGCCTAGCTCACAGCGTGCCCCAACCTGCCATCTTTGCACAATTCGTCTACATTTTTTCTCTCTAAAACAAACACATTGTCTTGTCGGCATCCGCAGCTTTCCTCCAAACTAAATGAGGACAAATTGATACCAGGAAAAGAATCAAATAAATAAACAAAAGCGAGCGCGTGTCGGGATAGGAGACAACTGTAAGCATAACTGTGCTGCTGATGTACTGCTCTGTTGTGTAAGTAAGCCTCATTATGAAAGCTGCAATGGACACAGTATTGAGGGCACACCAAACTTACTCTGACACAACATAGTGCCCGTTAGTCTTTAATGCTGTCACCAGTTTCCATGCAACAAGCTCAACTGGCTTTCTATTAGATTTGATGGACTGTTTGCACATACAACTTAACCAAGGTAACTTCTGAAAGTGGCTGTGGGTAAACATCTATAAGGGGCTTCAAGGCTTATTTTTGACTATGTTCCTTTGTCTAATTTGTTCAATGTCCTGTGCACTCAAACAGCATCTAAAACAGTCTAACCTTGGTGTAACTATTGACAGTGATTTTAAAATTGGCAACAAGTAAATGTGGTTGTGAAATCTGTTTTTATCATTTGCAAATTTGATTCAAAGTGAAACTTTTTTTTATCTTGTAAATAATTTTAAAAAGTCGTGCACATTTTTAAAAGCAATTTTGTTATTTTCTTTTTATAGTCTCTGGCACTTTGAAAACAGTTTTTTGGATTTAGGATTTGGAATGTCAAAAGTAAAGGAACTGAGGGCCAAAAGTGCACAACCTCTGGACTAATAGACTAAAGATCTAAAGTTTAATGTGTCCATTTACAATCGAGGGAATCATCACTTTCTGTCCTTTAAACAATGCACATGGCATCTTAGTTGACTAAGATTTTTTTTTTTATTAACTACAGCCTTGTGCACAACTTACACTTTTACTTTTAAAATGATTGAAATAACTAGTCAGCATCATTTACTAAAGAGATAAGAGATAGACTAGTTCAAATCAAATATAGTTTTTCCGGATAACAATTGTAATTCCTCATCTGGATCTCTCATTTGGATTGCAGTTTTCAGTGCTGAAATACAGTTGGGGACTCTCTCTGATCTGAATCCTCACTTCCAAACCCCCAAAACCTGCAGCCAATCATTAATCAGTGTCTCTGCTGCCGCAGGATGCTGTCCATATACTGAGAGTGAGAAAACTTTTAAGAGTCCTCTGCAGGTTTAGGCACTGGCAGCCCAGGTTTAGTTGTGATTGTAGCACCTTTTTTAAAACTGTAAGAGTGCAGACTACATACAGTTCCTTTAAACTAAATATTCCCCCAGGGCTCTATAGTTTGGGTCTGGGGCACCCTGAGTCACTCAGCCCCAAAGTGGAGCTGACAGTGAGCTTAAGACTGGCCTCAGCTCAGTTTAAAGGCAATTCCCTGTTTGAGGCGCCAGTGCCTGCTCTCAAAGCAGAGCCAGTCAATCCAATAACGGAGAGGTGAGTGAGCGGGGGTCAGAGCAGAGAGGGGGAAACAATGAGAGGGCAGGCCCAGGATCAGTCTGTGTCAACCACAGGAGCTCACCACATCAATCTATGAAGTACTGAGAGCCTGCCTCATCTCACCGGTGTTTACAGATGGCAAGGGGCAAAAGTTAGTGACAGGTTTGAAAGTGTTTCAATAAACAAATACAGTATACTCCACAAAAACGCAATCTAAACTGGAAACTCTCAGCACTTTTTTACTAAGATACATAACATTTATAACCAAACTACAGGATAGGCCATACTTACAACATAAACCCATCACTTATTGATAGACCACTGCAAGAATAATGACAGGATTATTACAAAGAATAAACAGTGGTCTGAAGCCACATCAACATGACTTCACTGGCTTTTTGTAAAGATGCGAAGTAACCTTTCTGCATCTTGTCTCCATAGAAAGGTTTGTTCCACAGTATTACATTAAATATATCTGTTTCTATTACGATGGAATGTCCAAGTTACACATCAGACCTATGGAGAGGCAACCCAGATCACTATAAGAATGCATGCTTATCAAGCTATTTTTGAGAAATAAAAACATCCGTAAAATAAACATGAGACAGAACTTTAATGCCACACCGTGGAATAAAACATTTACATTTCCATGGAAACATGCAGGTAGCAGACCCACCACCAGAAAGGTTTCATAGTACAACTTTAAACAATCTAACAAAGTAATTAACTAAATGAATATAGCCCATTCAAGCACTGTATTTTCACACAAACTTTTGCATGGCACGATATGCTACAAACTTGTCTGAGTGAGCATCCTGGCGAATGAAAAAACTTTCCAAAGGGACTGACAATCACCCCTCCATTTTCCTCTCCCAGCATGCCCCACTTTCTTTCATGCTCGAAATGTCTCTCAAAACACAATATTTGGTTTCCTGTGTAGCACATGGGAATATTGGGTACTATTGTGAAGAGAGGCAGGCACTAGTCTAGTCAGCACAACATGGCGTCTCCGAGCTTCTGAATCTTTCGCCACTGCTGAGAACGGCAACTATAGTACATCTCAATTTGTTCTGGGGGGATCAAATTCCACCGGCTTGCAAATCTTTTCTGGGGAAGCAGCAGGATATAGGCACACGGTGAATAAGCAAAAAACAGTGGGAAATATAATAAAGCATGCGTTCAGCCCAGTGGAGTCTGATTGAAACATCAATATATGTATCTATAAACCATACGGAGGGTCTAATCAAGCCTGAGATATGATGTATATCCATAGAGTCTTTTATTTATTCATATTTTCACAAGAATAATACGGAGGAAGAGATGGGTGATAATGCAGTATTGGAATTAGCTGAGAGGAAGGTGACATTTGCAGACATGATGAGAAAGTGTCAGTGTAAATGGTGGTATTACTTTTAATTACTTCTTAAATGTTTAATCTCACATCTCATTCAAAGTTTTTAGCTCAACCAATTGACACATTCTTGGCACCTTGGATTGGCAATAATGTGATCTGATTATTGTAATATATGATAATTAGCAGATGTACTGGTTCTACTTTATAATAACTACACTTAAATTAGCCTTAGTGAAGCATGAAAAAAGACTTAAAACATAATAAGCAAATTGTTAATTAAAAGGGACCATATTACACCATTTTCTGATCTATTATGTTTTCTCATCAAAAACATATCCGGAATTGGGTTTTGTTTCATTCACATGTAACAGAGTGATCCCCTTATTAGATACTCACCGAATCCGTTCTGGCATAAAAGAGGACAAGGGCAACATGGTATAAAAAGTTACAAATCTTTTTTTTTAATATTCTAGACATTCAAAAATGATTTCATTCTCTTTTTTGTACACAACTAACAAATCAACCCTTGTAAATGACAATAAGTTAAAGTGCTAGTGCTATGTAAAAATTAATGATGTGCTAAATGGTAAGTGCATGTGCCATGTTATTTGAGGTATGCTTTAAGTTAAAGGTTGTATAGAGGATTTTCCAAGGAACGAGAAATCCAGCGACTGTTTGTCCTTTTTCAAATGTTGCGCATGCGTGAAACCACCCCCCCTCCCCTACAGCTCCCTACATAGAAACGCCTCCTCCCGCCTCCTCGTTACGCCAGAAACAGGTTTGTTTACAGCCGGTGCGCTGCACATGACTTGTAAACAACTAACTACAGTGTTGGTTAGGCAAGGCGGAGAAGTGAGGAGCGGGGGGAGCGGGTGTGCGGACATTTCGTGCGCGGACGAGAAGTGAGGAGCAGGGAGAAGAGTGGAGCGGGGAGAGGAGAGAGGAGAGGGGAGCGGTGCACGGAGATTCCGTGCCCGGAGAAGTGAGGAGCAGGGGGAAGAGCGGATCGGGCAGCGGGGAGAGGAGCAGGAAAGGGGTGCAGAGAAGGTTGCGCGGAGATTCAGTGCGAATGAACTAGCTACAACACGCAGCAGCAAGCGGACTCTTTCTTTGCCTTGAAAATTACGTTTTCAGACATAGGATATCGCTTTCGTGTCCTGAAAAACGTTTGACTAGCTCTTGGAAATAAAGTACGTTTTCATAATAAGCAGAAGTGACCTGTCCAGGAGTAATTTGGCGACCAATGCGTCAGTCTTTAGACCCTGCGTTTGCTTCAGTTGCGCCATCGCTGGAATGAATCTTCAAGAATCACCTTAGTTTGGCTTCGCTGCTTTTCCCCTTGTCTTCTTCTTTCAGCAATCTCAAAAACGGACTTTCTTTTGCGGCTAACTGCTCCTGGATTCTTGTCTGCCATTGCAACAAACTTTGTGCTAACTGCGAGGAAGATATAGGTCAAAAAAAGCCGCTAAGAACTGTTGCGTTGGTGGAGTAAACAGCGTCTGTGCGGCTTGCGTCTGTGGACTGCGTGACAGGCGTACATAAGCCACGTACCAGTGGCGCGCAGGCAAGTCAGTTACGCTAGAAACGTAGGGAGATTGATTGACAGCCTGTCAGCTAACAGATAACGAGGCAGTGTCGTTATCTATTGACAAATGTTTAGCTGGCCCCACCACGTCCAGAGTTGATGAATTTTGATTCTCTTTTTTTTGGTCATCATAATTACAAGGCTACTGCATCTCTATAATGCTATCATTGACAATTTGAAACCAAAAAAAATCCTCCATACAACCTTTAAAGTGCATAGAGTTCCAGATGGTGGAAAGTGTTTGTGCTAAGGGGGCCTATCTGGGCTAAAGTGACTTCTGCTAATCCTGATGCCTAACCTTGCATGGCACTGAGAACCTGGCCAGATATTGCACTTCCTCTCCAAGACCTCAGCTACTGTCCCACAACATTCATCAACTAAAAATCAACACTAAAAATAAGGAGCAAGAATAAAGCAGCAGTGGTTGCTCTGTTGCACAGAGAACAATAACTTAGCTTCAGGTAGGCCATTGCGACCACCACCCCAGGTATACAACAAAAAGACAATTACCGAAAGTTTAGAAGGGGAAGGGGGGCACTCTACCGGGGGCTCGGAGTGCATTCAGAGTGGCCGCCATCCCCACCAGCTCCACACAGCACCTTGAATCCGGATTCCACAATTAACAAATTAGGGCAAGTTTTTAACAGCGGACATTCTCAGAATAAACAGCTTTCCTACTTACATGCTATGCGTACAGCTTACAAGCCAAAAAGGCTTGTAGCACACCCCACGGTGTGCGCACTCTTTTCTAATCGCTAATCAGTAACACCGGGAGCCACGCACAGCGACGCACAGCGGAGGAATTCACAGACGGTAGGACAAAGAAACAGTCCCTGCTAACCACTTGGTCACACACATTTAACACAGTTATTCTCTCAGACAGAAAACAAGCTGCTTCACTTTGTGATGCCATGTGGTAATACAGGAAGTGCTCCACTGTTTTTGGACTCTATACACCTTCATTTGGATCATTTCAGCCCTAGAATTGCAAATCTTTACTGAAGGTAGCTGTTAACTTCATCACAAGGTGGAGATGTAGACCGACTAATAATAAAGGGTTACTCAAACATGTGTGAATGAAACAAAACACAACACCAGATATGTTTTGGAGGAGATAACAACTTTATAACATGGCTTAAATCTCACAAGAGTCAATTTTGCATAAGATACAATCTTTAAAAAATGACTGAGACTTAGTAACAACTTATTCCAAGGTCTTAAGACTCATTAAATTAGTGTAAAAATAAAGATAAAGTTAATGATAGCCTATACTTTCAAACTTTTCACAGTAAGTACCACCTACGAAAAATCTCTGAATTCCACCTGATTGTACCTGGATCTATAACGAAACAATCCCAGGTCTAAACTAAGACTAGATCAAAAGTGACTAGAATAATGAGCCTATATGAATGTTATTAATCATTTATTCAGAGTCGGAAGAAGAGGTTCTGATAAGGCCGGAGAGCAGAGGTTATGGAAGGACAGCCCATGGTCTAATTACCCCATCAGTCACTCTGCTTTTAACGTGTCTCATTGTGGGGAGAGAGGAAAGGGCTATTCACTACAATCCAATTTGACACAGTAGATTTGGGTGGTTTTTTGCTGATGCGCTGCGTTTTCGAGGCCTTAAAAGAAGCTTAGGGGTCATCAATTGCGAGCTCAGCCTTTATTACTTTGTTTATGGCTTGTTGGTGAGTTGATAAATTATCCAAAAATGATCAGTATTGCCTTCTCCCGTTCCTCACTTTGCTAACGCACTTCTCGCATTCTAATTTTTCATTGCAATGAGTTTCTTTGCACGTTTTTCCAATTTTAAGGGGGAAATGAAGTAATAACTCAAGAGTCCTACCTCCTAACTGCACGCTAGCACTACTTCCTGGTTTGCAGTCAATAAAAACACTTCACAATTATTAGACAGCACTTAGCAATCTGATTTGAACCCAGTTTTACTCTTCTCTATGAGGGAAAATGGGTACATAGCTTTTAATCACAAAGGATACTACACATTAGGGTTGTTAAAAGTACTGATATCCAAATACAAAAGATATTAAAACAGTGTTGAAACTAGGTACTCGTCGCTAGTATAGAGACTAGAGCAACACATAAACATTTCAGAACTGATATAAGACACGACACTAAAGGAACCACTATTTTTGTTACATTAGATTGCATAAATTGTGTTACCACTGTAGTGTCAAAACAGGTATCGACAATTACCTTTTGTATTGAAAATGAGTTTTAAATTTTTGTATCGTGACAACCTTACTACACACAGATTATGGACATTATAATTTTACAAGTTCCTTTTTTTAAAAATCCCACTGAATCACACAAGTGCCTGCTACCGAGGAAAGCAATTGCTCAGTTTATTCTTGCGAGAGGTCAAATGTCAGATGAACAGGAAGATGGCGATATAGCGTGCTGCTATTGTACGTTCACACAAAAGGGCCCTTATCATGTTGTTTCCACATCACAAACATATCTGGAGTTGCACAAACATATCTGGAGTCACATGTTTAACACACAACCTCTTCATATATAGGCTGAGTTCTTCTCTCAAACCGAAAACACTCTGTTCCACTTTGTGATGTCATGTGGTAATACAAGAAGTGTGTTTTTAAAATCCATACACCTTCACAAGAATCATTTGGATCAGTGGTTTTCAATAGGTGCAGCACGTCTCCCCAGGGAGGCGCCAAAGAGCCACTGGGGAGGCATGACACAGGCGGACTAAACCAGGACTGAACTAGGGCTAAAACAGGACTAAACCAGGAATAAACCAGAACTGAACCAGGACTGAGTGTCGGGACGTGCCCAGAGGTGCGCCCCCGTCAACCACAGGGTGACCACAGGCGAAAGGACTGGTGCAGAACTCCACGCCTCACGGAGCTAAGCGCAGCTGTCACCTAATTGCGCTTTTTCTGACACCCTGCTCCGCAGTCTCGGGGTAGAGCACTGCTCTCCCGCAGGTCTCCCCCAAGTCCTGACGCAAAACAGTGCAATGCGGAACATATTCTGAAAGCTCATTGTGGGAGCAGGTGGGTGAGATAATAAACTGCAGTCCCGCAAAGTAAATATAAGTGTAATGTAAAATATACAAATGATTAATGTATGCCTATCATACATAATTTGTGCTGGATATTTCATTTGGCATTAATAAAATATAAAAAACATTTTAAGCAGCCTAAACTTGTGGATGGTCTAATCTCCCGCATATTTTAGACAATTCCTTTCCACTTCTTTGTGTTTGATAGAGCTTAAGAAAGCGAACATCTCCATCTTGCGGGATTTGTGGGTGGGAGTGGGTCAAAATAGCGGCTGTCTTTACTTAATCTAAGGGGAGGCTCACATTCACCCAATTTGAAAACCCCTGACAAACAAATAAAAAGGGTTATTCCAACATGTGTGAATGAAACAAAACACAACTCTGGGTATGTTTTTGAGGAGATAACAACATTCTAACATCTCTTCTAAAATCTCACCAGTCAATTTTGTGTAATATAGGCCCTTTAAGAAGAGAAATACTTTCTCACAGAGCAGAAGTAACAGCCTCATGCAGGAAAGTGAACTAGGAGAAGTAGCTTGAGATCACTTGGATTTTCTCACTTACAAGGGGCCAAACAATCTCGTACAAAAATGAAACTGAACTCCCCAAACTTGTATTTCCTCTTCAATGTTTTTCGTTCTGGTCGTGTGCAGTCCTTTGCCCAAACACTGTAGATCAATAGCTCATCACAAGGCCCATTAGCGGAGAGGATGAGTCTAATGGCGCTGGAGTGTGTAGCTGCTATAATCCACTGCACTGATTTTGTTAGATTGTTGTAAAAGAAGCACACAACAATCGGCTTCTGGTTGTTTTTAAATTAAAGTGCAAATTAAACCTGGGTAAATGCTTCAAACTACTCAAGTGAACTCCAATATCGAACTTTGAGCAAACTTTTTCCGGCAGTTTTTCGTACACTAACTTGCCTTGTGTGGTTTCATTATAGTGTAGAAAAAGGTGAGGTGTTGGGAAAAGAGCTTGAAGTGTACCTTAACTGGAAACATTATGGGTTGCTAGGATGCAGTCTGTTACTTGATTACTGAGAAGGACATAGTTGTTCTTTCCCCCTCAATAAATGTTCTTTCTTAAATTGCACTGCGTAGCTTTTCTGGTGGAAAGAACTCTACCACTCAAAAGTTTGGACACACTTTTAGATTGATGTTTCCTCTTTATTTCCATGATTATTTACATTGTAGAATCGCACCGAAGGCATCAAAACTGTCATTGACACCTGTAGAATGTAGTCAACAGAAAATAAATTCAACGCCAACCTAATTTTAGATTTCCTTTTTCATTTCATTTCATCTGGTTCAGCCACAAGCTTTCTTTGACCCTGATGAGGCACATTTGTGAAGTGAAAACCATTTCAGGAGACTTCATTATAAAGATCAATGAGAGAAGGCCAAGGGGTAGCAGTGCTATCGACAAAGTTATTAAAATTTAGTTACGTTTATATTATTTACATGTTTTAGTACATAATTCCAGATATTTTGCCTCATATATTTGCTGTCATCTGTATGTGTATAAAATGTAGAAAGTAGTAAACACAAAGAAAAAAACAACAACTGTAAATGAGAGGGTGTGTCCAAACTTCTGACTGGTAGTGAATGGCCAATTTTCAGACACGTTCAGATACAAACTACCTGAAGCCTACTGAAGCCTCAGGTGCTTATCTAAATGCAATGATAATGTCACACTTCCTTTACTGCATAACAAGTTGCTCACAGGCTGAATCAGCTCTAAGGCCTCTAGAATCATTATATAAAAGTGCTCTCAAGACTAGGGATGTAACAATAATCAAAATATCGTGATATCGTATTGTCAAAATTCTCATAATAATATCGTGGACCATCACAATATATATAAGTCTCTTTGCTTAAATTAAGAGTTATAGTGCAGCAATAGCTAAAAAACTGACAGAGGAAACTACATAGACCACGATCTTTTGCTCCATTTCAGTGTAGACTATAATAGAGACTAAAAATAACAGTTCTAATCACTTTTAAATCTTAGTTCTTTGGATTACCTTAAGTCTTGTCAAGGCATTTTAAGAGGAAAAAGTAGGATAAGTTTTGATAGCCTCCACAAAATATCACAAAAAATATTGTACCGTGAGATGTATATCCTGAAAATATTGTACCGAGAGATTTGGATATTGTTACATCATGAGCTTCCCCATGATATTGCAATAAATATCGTACCATGAGGTTCATACCATAACAATATCGTATCGTGAAACTTGGATATCGTTACACTATGGCACTTTCTCAAACCTGGAGAAACAGTGGCTCCTCTCAAACCAAACCTGCATGCTTAATGTGGACTGATGAGTGTCTGGAGAGTGTGTGATGTTCTGAAGTGAATGAATTGAATGATGAGTTTGATAAGGATGATGTTTTTAAGATGCTGAGAGAGCTGGGTGGGAATGATGATACAGAATTGTTATGATGCTCCGGACTTTATAAAGACATTTTCTTTGTATGTTTGATTTTATAAACTATGACATCAACCTGCCCAGGGACTGCAGTTGGAAATTAGCACTGGTGCTATAACCTGGTACAATGCATCTCTCCTGTTCAGGTTAATGTATATTGTGCACTGTCACTGTCTCGTTAAATAAATAAACTAATAAACTAAACTGCTTGTCTCTATGGAAATGCTATTGCTTGACTTGGAATGCTCCCCCAGTAAACATGTCAAATCTGTGGAGCAGTGACCCCATTCATAGTAAGACTGTATGTATTTCATGCAAGATCAGTATGTTTAAAACTGTGGTAGAATTCTCCATGGAGTAAAGCAGATTGTAAAACTTAAAACAGAAATGAATAGTTTTGGTGGCAAAGGAGACTGTTTCTTTATCAAACTGACACACAAGATATCTTAACATCAAATCAGGCCTAAGATTAAAAGTTGTAAATAATTTTTTCATATTGGCTGCACTGAAATCGCATTTGTCTCCACACTGAGTTGACGATTGCATTACTCTCTGGCCCCTGTAATGTTGCCGTAGTAACCCATCACTATCAGTATTCTCTATTGTTTTGTTGTTAAAGGTAATCTGTTTCTCATGAGCATAAGTCCCAGGCGTGTTTCTCTGGCTGCTCCGACTGGTGTCATTAATCAAACAGACAAAGTGTACCTCAGAGACACACCCAGGGCCTCCGTAAACGCATAAACAAAACAAAGCAGAGTAAAAGTGACATCCATACATCAGCAAATGAACTCAGAGAGACCACGATAAAGACTTTCCACTAATGTCACACAGGTGAAGGACCATTTGTTCTGAAAGGTCAAATGATGATGTGATTTAGTCATGTGATTGGACTGATAACTTTGAAATGATGCTATATTCTTATCTATGTTATAATGTTTCCTCATCACAAACATCGCTGGAGTTGTGTTCTGTTTCATTCACACATGTTTAAAACACAACCCTGCATATAGTTCTTCTCTCAAACACTTGTGATGTTATGTGGTAATACAGGAAGTGCTCCACTGTCTTTTTAAACTCCACAAGCCTTCACTAGAATAATTTGGATCATTTCAGCCCAGGAATTGCCAATCTCTGCTGAACAAAAGGTAAAACGGAGCTGTTAACCCGAAAACTACTACTACTTGACAAGATGGAACAGAGCATTTTGAGCTTTGGAGATGCAGACAGCCCTTATAATAAAGGATAACTTGATATTCTGTGCAAAATTCCTGGCAAGGCATGAAAGCAATAACATCTCCATGGAGACCAGCGCATCCTCCACCAGAAAAGTTCCTTAGTGCGCTTTTAACCAATTGCCTGGAGTCAGTCAGCCCTTCTGTTGATAAGATGGGTTCTGTTGATAAGACACCATTTTATTAGCTGATTTTGAGCCTCAGTCTCAGAAGCATTTCCTGTTCCTTTGCTAACAGCAGAGGATGTCTCGCCCTGTTGTTTCACACCGATAGAAGAACGTGTTCTATTAAACTATATGGCATGAGAACATTCAGTCCTGGTGCTGAAACACAAGCAGGATACAAAATGTACTCCAACTCCAATCTAAACCATATAATTTCCAATAAGTTAACAAAGATATTTTTATTCTAACAAAATTTTTAATGTGTATTACGTAATATTTTCTGTGTCTGTGTCCTGACTCCCCCCCCCCCCCGTAGTGCTAGTGTGTGTGGGCTAAACTTTCCTTCATTTCTGTGCAGTGCGTGAAGAGAGCGCTGACCTCTGCTTTGCTTTTAATGAGAGCAGCTCTGCTCCCTCAGCTCCATAAGCCAACACCAATCACATTTAAACATTTGCGAGAGAGGAAACGGGTTTAAAGGAGGGGCCTGGGCGTGTATGCTGGGGCTGTTTACAGTGTGGGAGGGTAGTCAGAGTAATTAGTTATTACCTCTCAGTCAGGGGGTTGTGGGTTAGATGTCTTTTAATTCTTTTTTTCCCCCTTGGTATATACTATTATACATGGCTTCTTTGTTGTCACTCAGACATAATATAGCTACGTAAATAACCACTAAAGTTTTGTCCAAAAACACTAAAGAAAAGCATATCTTTTTATCATTTGGATCTTTTTATTGCACTGAAAAACATACACAAAAACAGTAGATCAGTTGTGAGTGTGTTCGTCCTCTGCTCTGATTTGCCGGTTTGAATCCCACCCACCTCATCCAAAACATACTCAGAGCTGTGTTTTGTTTCATTCACATATGTTTGAGTAGCCCTGTATAATAAGTCTTTCTACATCTCCAAAGCTCAAAATGCTCAGGTCTACCTTGTGATGTTATGTAGTAGTAATTTTCAAGTTAACAGCAACCGTTTACATTTTGTTTGGTCAAAATGGGCAGAAAATTTTTACCTCAAGAGTCAGTCTTTCACTGTTGGGGTTTCTTTTGACACATCCAACATCCATGTTGTAGACAGTTCTTTGAATACAGGTATAAAGTGTGTGAGAGTCTGAGGATCAAGTGCCGTGAAGCAACGATGACATAAAAAACCTTTGTCCTTCCCACTTCAGTCACAGGTAGAAAGGCCATCCAGGCTCAACCAGCAAGAAATGTGTCCATACCGATCTGTAAAATAAAATATAGAATAGAATAAATATAACATATTCAAGTAACCACCTTACAAAACAGGTTATGCAATATTTAATGAGCCACGGATAAAAATTTAATAAATATATAGTAAATATCATTATTTGTTTGTTCCTATTAAGCAGGTTATTCTGTTGCATGAGTTGTATGTTTTTGTATACAGGAGCCATTCATATAAATAACTTGAAGGGTAATTAGAAAAAAATTTGCCCCTTAGAAAATATTTTTAAATGCAAGTCCCACAAGAAACAAATCACCTAAATGCCATTAATCACGAAAATAGAATGCGATTAAGGCAAAAATTACAACTACTTAGCACATACATCAAATTCAATAAGTCAATTATAAAATTATTTGTGAGGTTACATTTCAGTTCTACATTTAACCATTTCATGACATACTTGCAAATCTCTGACAAGATGATTTGCAGGTATTAAGGTAAAACTCACCCTAAATACAAAAAAAAAAAGAAAGAAAGAAAGAAAAAGAATGTATCATTACTTTTTTTAGCTAAAGGTAATAGCATGTTAAGACATTTTATTGGGTAAGACTTGAAGATATTTAATTTTAACAGAATACTACTAAACTTTTGATTCAAATTATTTTAATAATTTTCCACTTGATACAATATCCTACCTCACCACACCATACAAAAGTGTGCACGTTTATAAGCCATTATTAAAAGAAATGTGAATACAGCGAACGAATGCAGCCCCAAAGTGTGAAAAAGACGGTTAAACTCGGAAGAGCTAAGCTAACGAATGCTAAGCTAATGAATGCTAACCTGCCCTTCAGTATATGACCTCATACGTCTACTTGAGTCACTATTTACAGATATTGTACTTTCTTCCCACGGTGAAAATACCAGACATGAGTACTATTACTATTTCATATTTCATCCTCGCAACTGCATTAACTTTAAATGACAAATCAGATGTTTCGTCTAGTTACTTTTAACTTAAGTTACTTGAGGAGTAGTTTCCCCGAAAACTTTTTACTCTTAGCTACTTAACGCATATGTTGGACTTCTACTTTTTACTTAGACTTGAAAAATATTTTTTTGAAGTAACGTTACTCTTAATTTAGTACAATTTGAGGCTTTTTCACCCAATTTTCATAGACATCAGTGACGGCAACATTAACAGTTAACAGGGTGACCAAACGTCCGTTTTTCCCCGGACATGTCCGTATTTTGCGTCATGTCCGGGGCGTCCGGGTTTTTTTTTTATAAAGTGATGCAAATGTCCGGGTTTTCAGTATCGTTCGTTGGGGGCATGAAACTGAGCGTCTCTCGTAGCGTCTGTGACTCAGAAGGAGCGAGCAAACACAAACAGTCGGTCAGTCTGCAACATACCGAAGCACAAATGCGCATTTAACAATGACTTGTACAAGAAATTCTCCGTTTTCCGTCCTGGTCGGGACAAGTGGGAGGCCATGTGCAAAGGTTGTGAGTGAGAGTACAGTGTTCCCTTTTTTATCGCGGGGGTTACGTTCTAAAAATAACCCGCGATAGCTGAAATCCACGAAGTAGTCGGCTTTATATTTTACAATTATTATATCTGTTTTAAGGCTGTAAAACCCCTCAGCACACACTTTATACACTTTTCTCACACAGGACAGGTGCAACCCTTTTTACTTCCTTCTTAAAACTTATTGCTGCTGTCGTCCTTGTGTTATTTTCCTCCTTCTTTATGTAACAAACTGAAGATTCATTTATTCCATAATGGAGCCCAATAGCGCAGAGTCCCGCACGGGTCCATTTGTGGAGACCCCCAGTATAACACCGCAACTGCCAGGACAGGACCGCACCTGCCTGTTATTCCGAGATTATATCAAATTTTTGCGCTGCCTACGCCACGGACTGAACCAAGACTAAACCAGGACTAACCCAGGACTGATTCCAAGGACTGAAGAGGAGGACTAATCCACGACTGAACTAGGACTAAAACAGGACTAAACCAGGACTAAGCCAGAGGTGAAACAGGACTCACCGTCAGGACGGGCTCAGAGGGGACCACAGGAGAAAGGACCGGCTCAACTCCGCACCTCACGGAGTTAAACGCGGCAATTGCCCGATCGCGCTTTGCGGACAAACTGCTCGGTGTTTTCTCTCTTAAATCCAAGATTAGACCTGGTTTAGTCCTGACCCACCCGTGTAATTACTACCCGCCTGTAATACACAATACGCGTTCATACGCTGTAAAAAATTTCAAAATTGCATTAAAGAAAAAAATCTGAGAAACTGTGAGACACCCCCGTGTCCGAGTTTTCACAAACGGAAATCTGGTCACCCTAAACAGTTAGCGTTCTACTACTTAATACTATTACTAGCATTAGACCAAATATATTTAGTATTTTTATGAATTAAATTAACTGCAGAGTGTCCTAAAAGAGTATGTGAGAGCTCAGGTGGTTGGACTTGAGGCTCGTTGAGTTCAGGTTCTGCTGAAAAACAAACGCTATTAGCTGTTAGCTTTGCGCTGTTAGCTGTAGCTTAGCTTTGGACGGTGAAATGTGGCTTCTCTCTTGGACTGTAGTTCTCCCGCTGGAAACGTCACAAAAGTCCAACACTGATGTAGTGTAAAATTCAAAATAGACCTTTTCTAAGTGTTTGACGTTAACACTGTAAATCAACAACTACTCATTTTATGTAAACACTGTGATTCAACAACTACTTATTTTACTCTACAGCACTGTTACAGTTGAAAAAACTAATTACACTTTACTCACAACAACACTCTTGAATTTGCTGTGTAGTTAAAAAAAGACACACACATTTGAGCACTTCCTGTATCCCAGGGTTTGTGAGTTAAACGTGTGAATGTTTGTGATGAGGAAACATCATGACATAGATCATAAAATAGTGTGATATGGACCCTTTAATTCAAACATCTGTCT
This sequence comes from Boleophthalmus pectinirostris, assembly GCF_026225935.1. NCBI lineage: Eukaryota > Metazoa > Chordata > Actinopteri > Gobiiformes > Gobiidae > Boleophthalmus > Boleophthalmus pectinirostris. The sequence continues at coordinate 19,521,825 of NW_026571070.1, forward strand.
TGGATCCTCATTTTCTTGACAATTTTTCCTGTCTCAAACGCACCACAAGCTGCTCAAAAATTCGATATATATCAGAGGTCCAGGAGACAACCAACGAATAAGAATGAGTGATTGACAATTCTGTGGACACACTGCATGGTAAACTACAGACACAACTCAAAGGTAATGCTCAGAGTCAATTATGTAAATGTTATTGAGGGACATTTGATTTTTCACACGTTGCGCTTCATATTTGTACATTTAAGGTGCTATAATTTAAGAAATAAACCTGTCACTCTCCGAATATGCATCATTAATTTGCCTCCCACACGTCCTGCCGAAAAGTGTGCGATTTAAAGCCTTCTCAGTCAGAGGCCAGCATTTAAATTCACAAAGTAACCTGCCACTGTCACTCTCTGAGCTTTTAGCCAATTTGCTCGTGGTCCCACCGATGTGGGAAAAATCAAAACAGCAGGATGTCCACACTGCACTGAGTAAAATGTGAGGGGGGATCAGAGTTATCCAGTCATTTGAAAGTGTTTGGGAGATGTATTTGCTTGTGTCTTGTAAAGGTAAGTTTATTTGTAGAGACCATCTCCTACATAAAGTCAATCAAAGTGGTTTATAGAACAGGAAAGGCACAATAAAATCTCAGTATGAAGTAATAAATATCGATACTACCAGTTTATTTTTACTACTTACAACATACATAAAGAAAACGTCAAATACTGTAGCAAGATATATGGAATTATGTAGTGAAGTTATTTTGTTTAGAAGTATTTTCTGACAAAGCAAAGGGTTTGCTATTTTGAGGATACATATATATATATATATATATATATATATATATATATATATATAAAAACAAAAATTTATAACAAAAACTATTGAGATGGTGTGTCCAAACTTCGGACTGGTAGTGTAAATCATTAAAAACGAGAGATTTTGAGTATTTATTTATTTTTTCTTTTCATTGACAGGTGAACTATTATGATCAAAAATATAAAACTGTAATACTGGAAATAATTAATATTGATAATTTTTTTAATCAACCATTTTCTGTCCATTTAATTTAAAATAAATATAGGGAGCAAATCCTATTTTTGTACACTTTGACCCAATTGGGTCATAAATATTTTAATCTAAAATCAAACTTTAAACATTTTTATATTTTCCCCATGCTAATTTAGTGATTCTCCTCATATTAGAATAAGTTAGAATAAATGTGTCTACTTATAATTGAAATAGTAACTCACATACTTAACATGAGCAACTATTTTTGGAATACACCTAAAACAGAAAACCAATGAGCACAAAGTGTTCTGAAGTGAAAAGCCTGCGGGCTATTGGCACACACGAGCTGCAATAAAGTTTGTTTTGCACCCAGGGAGAAGGTTGCCAGGTTTGTAAAAAATCCTTCTAATCTTGTCAATTTTCGTTATATTTGTATTCCAACAAACATGAGGATCAGCCACAACTACTACAGGATCTTCTCAGTATTATAGGGCACATATTACACTATTTTCTGATGTATGTTAACTTATAATGTTGTTTCTTCATCAGAAACAAACCCATAGTTCACTCATGTTTAACACACAAACCCTGAATATTTAGGCCGTGTTCTACTCTCAAACTGAACACACTCACTGCTCCACCTTGTGATTTCATGTGGTAATCATAGACCGTAACTTTGAAGTTATTTTTCTCAGTTTCACACTCTAGCTGGTTAAGGTCTTTGTAGGGCAGGATTTCTAACGTGCTGTAGCCGCCACGTTTCAAATAGGAAGTGCTCCAGGAGGCTCTTCTGGCTCCTTCTGACCCTGGCTCCCACTGACTTACAGTGGGATCTTGTCGCTCCTTTCTCTAACTGCTGCTGTGAGCTTTGTCATTTTCATCTTAAAATGTTCGTATTAACCCATTCTACATGATCCTCAATTTTTCATTTAGCTATTTTGTTCCTAAATCGAGATATGAACATAAATAACGGACCAGTCAGATGGCTTCATTTCCCTTGGTCAAGTCTGATTGACAGCTAGTGCATTTCGTTGCTAAGTAAGCCCCCTTCCTGCTTTCCAGTGAGAAGGGCGGGCACATTTAATCATGATTGGCTCTTGTGGTTGCTGTGATTCTCACGGTTGGATTTCCAAATATGTAGTTTGGCTCCAGATTCGCTCCTGTAATCGTTAGCATCGGGAGCTTCATAGAGCTGAACGCTGTGGGTCACACTCGCTTAGTCCACTTCTTTTACAGTGTACAGTCTATGGTGGTAATACAGGAAGTGCTCCACTGTGTTTTTAAACTCCATACACCTTCACTAGAATCATTTGGATACTTTCCAGCCCTTGAATTGCCGATCTGTACTGAGCAAAAGGCAAAAGGAGCTGTTAACTTGAAACCTACCACTACATGACATGTACATGTAGACAGACTAATAATGCAGGATTACTCAAACACGTGGGAATGAAACAATATACAACTCTGGGTATGGTAACATTATAGCATGGCTTAAAGCTCACAAGACTCCATTTTGTGTAATATAGGACCTTTAAGGTTAAGTGAAAAATATCAAATTAAACCTGCAAACTCACTGAATCTGTTTGGACTGTAATATAATACAACACAGAATGATGTCATGTATACTATTATACTGCGCACACTGTATGTACACTCAAGTCAATAGTGTGTTATGAGTCGCCTGGAGTAGAATGACACATTTATCTAGTATCATGTAAAAGGTAGTGGTCCATTTTTCACCGAGGGGCACAGGGTTCAGTGCTTGCTGGTTTTGTGAGCACGCTGATCGGTGTTTGGACAGCGGTTGGCAGTGTGTACGTTGCCAGGTTTGACACAGGGCTTAAACTCTTCGGCTCAGAGCCCAGAAGTGTTGATTCGTGCACCGATTGGAATCTGAAAGCTAACTGACGGAGAATTAAAGTTTGTGATACTTAAAGGGAGAAATCTTGCTCTGTGAATCTTCTGTAATGTTTTTTTCTTTAGCAACAGAGTATAGAATTGTAACACTTTTCAGATTCATGTGATTATGTCATTCTCTGCAATGGGGGCACTTTTTCTTGTAATGTTCTCATGAGAAATATCGAAAAGGTTGGTGAGATTAACAAATGCTGAACTGAATCATTTCTACCAGTGACCACAGAACTTACCATATTTCAAAACACACACATTTTAAATATTATAGGCCAAGAGAATGTTGTAATCAGCTATATACAAACATAAAGGTACATTCATTTCTTAGTTTCCCACTATATTTTTAAGCTTCAGAAACATCCAATAGCAACTGGAATTGGAAACTCTTTGCCTGTATGCCAGTGTCATACGAACTTACACTTATTACTTCAAAATTAGCTCAAAATGCGGAAAAGTGTATGGAGTTACACAGTGAAGCACTCAAGGGTGTAGGTTTGCATAGGGACGGTGGGGACATGTCACAACCAGTATTTAGGGAAGACAAAATAGTCCCTACCAATATTTGCCATTTTATTTTATTAAACAAAAATATAAATTTATTCTGATATTTTAGTTCACATTTTGTTTATTAAACAATCTGAGATGTATTCAGTGATATGACGACGGTTATCCATGCTGATATTTCATTGGCTGGAATAGAGTGATAGCATTAGTGGTGCCAGGAGACTCAACTGGGGAAGGCAGGACAGCGCCAGCCCCTGAAGATGGCGGCTTGAGCAGGCATGAGTGAAGACGCTGCACCAAACTTTGAAAAACCTTTCAAAAGGAACTTACTTGGCTTCAATTAAACTTGCCTTATAATGAATCGCCATGGAAAAAGAGCGACTATTGCCACAAGTGCACCTCCCAAAAGGAGCCCTAATCGTGTGCTGTTAGCAGCCAGACTCTATTGACAATATTCCATGGAAATATGTATGGACATCACCAACAAGCAAAGGGAAATGTGTTACAAACTTCTACATCGCTGTTATCAGGTAAAGGATCATCTTACAAGGGCAATGGACACAAACTGTACATTTTGCGATCAGAAAAATTAAATCACCTCTCACTTATTTTGGACCTGCCCAGACTCTGTGTTTTTGAAAGAATTCATAAAACCTTTCCTTTATTACCACTTGACACCACAAGGTGGAACAGAGTGTTTTCTGTTCAACAGAAGAACTCAGCTTAAATATGCAGGATTTGTGTGTTAGACATACGTGAATGAAACAAAACACAACTCCAGGTATGTTTTTGATCAGGAAACAACATTATAACATAGATCAAAAAATAGTTTCATGGGTCCTTTCATATGGGCTCTAACAGACATATGTAGACTCATAATTTTAAACATAAAAGGCTAATAAATAAAGAAATAAATACATACATGCATACATACATACATATAAAATAACAATAAACAAGATAAGATAAAAATAATTTAAAAAATGCATAAAAAGAAAATGCATTTGTGTGTCCTTGTGTGGTTTTGTTACTCTGTCTTTTTATCCAAACAGCCTGAAGCGTGCTCGGCTGCTTAAATAAGACCACCTGCTGCTGATAAACACTGGCTGTGGACTTGGGATTCCTGGATGTGGCGCTCCTACATTGGTATGTATTATGGATGTGGCTTTGTTTGTCTGGACACAGCACAACTCCAAATATACTTCGTCAAATTGGTTTAGCTTGAATTTATGTTTTCCCTCTGTTGTTGTGTTGTCATAGGTTTTCTAGCAGCCACCTGTCCCATATCCAGTAAAGAGGTAATAAAGACAAAATAGAGCGCCTGCTAACCAATGTTTTAAAACTCCTGCTATGAATTACTGTTATTTTTTGAGTAGAAAGGAGCTGTACCTGATTTTTACTCTCTTGAAAACACAAGTAAACACAAAACAACAGAAGTAGGTTTTAGATTTTAATCTGTTTGCAGTGGTCCAGAGTTATTCCTCATTGTACTTTATGCATTGCGAGCCTCCTATTTATTCACCACAACGAGTTTATGAGCTTTTCACACACTTCAGATAATGGATACTGAAACCAGTATCGAAACTAGATACTCATTTCAGCAGGTATCAATACTAAAAAAAAAGTCCCATTCATATCAGTATCAAGTATCACGTCTATTCCTTAACACTGAAATTGAGTGGTTTAAATCTGGTTTAGACCTGGTTTAGTCTTGATTTAGTTCTAGTTTAGATGTGGTTTAGTCCTGTTGAGACCTGGTTTAGTCCTTATTTAGTCCTGGTTTAGACCTGGTTTAGTCCTGGTTTAGTCCTGGTTTAGACCTGGTTTAGTCCTGGTTTAAATCTGATTTAGTCCTGATTTAGTTGCGGTTTAGACCTGGTTTAGTCCTAATTTAGTCCTAGTTGAGTGCTGGTTTAGTCCTAGTTTAGTCTTGGTTTAGTTCTGGTTTAGTCCTGGTTTAGTCCTGGTTTAGACCTGGTTTAGTCCTAGTTTAGTCCAGATTTAAACCTGGTTTTGTCCTGCTTTAGACCTAATTTAGTCCTGGTTTAATCCTGGTTTAGTCCTGGTTTAGACCTGGTTTAGAGCTGGTTTAGACCTGGTTTAGTCCTGATTTAGTCCTAATTTAGTCCTGATTTAGTCCGAGTTTAGACGTGGTTTAGACCTAGTTTAGTCCTGGTTTAGTCCTGATTTAGTACTGGTTTAGACCTGGTTTAGTCCTGGTTTAGACCTGGTTTAGTCCTGGTTTAGTAATGGTTTAGTCCTGGTTTAATCCTGGTTTAGTACTCAGAGCAAAGTTTTGCACTCACTGTAACATGAACAACTATCATGCATTAATGCAACATGCACTTTCTTTTGCAATTTCTTGACAAATTATCAATTTATCAAAATATCTGTTATTTTTGAAAAATAACTGAATTCGACCTCACAAATGCATGTGATTCTTGCATTAGTTTAGTTCATATTATTTCAGTCTTCTGCAGTGTTAAAAGTCTTGACAGTTCATTTCAAATGGTTTGCAGTGTTGGTCCAAAGTTTTTCCTCTCTTACCTTATGCATTTTTAACATAAGAGCTGTTTAGAAAATGTCAAAGACCAGAGTGGAGTTTTGCTGTCACATTAACCACTACTATGCCAACACACACTTCCTGATCATCAGACAATAAAACCCTTTTAATTAGATGTAGAGTTATTTTGACCTCAAGAGCTGCTTATACAATATATCTGTACAGCAGCAAGACATTGTTAGCTCAAATGCATGTGGACAAATTGTGTACAGGGCTTATAACAATGTAAACAACTATAATATCTGGTCTTGTTTGGGGAATAACTTAATTAGACCTCATAAACTAGTTCTGAAATGCTTGTGATTCTTGTGTTAGTGTAGCAGTTCATATTATTTCAGTCCTTTCAAATGTTAATACACATTTGTCTTGTGGTCTGCGTTTTGCTGTTTACTTTGTCTTCCTTTCTTATCACGCCTGTTGTTTTTCTCCGCGACTGCATTCTAGCTGCTTTAGTCGCACTCTCATTTATTGCACTTGTGATGTATTTGATCCAAAATGGTGCTGTCTGTGTCTCCAGGCTGATGTTTTTGCTACACCATATACACAATATCCATCCACCACCAATCCCTGTGACAGTCCAAGATGATCTTTTGCAGCTGCTGTCATCGGGGGTGTGACGCTAACTGTTTGCACTACTTTGTTACAAGCTGCTACTGAAATTAGACTTAGTTTGAGTTGTATTTTAACACAATCTGACCAGAAAGATCTGACTTGGTTTAACTACAAGAGGAGAGATGATTTGTGCGCTCAAACAAGTCTTTCCTGTGTAAAATTACTCCCACAAGGCTCACATTTATGTTGAAAAACAGCTAAACAGCTAAACAGGAACAAATGGAGCAAAGGATCATGGTCTATGTAGATCTCTCTGTCTTTCGTTTTAGCTATTGCTGCATCATAACTCTTAATTTAAGCAAAAAGAGTTAAGAGACTAAGAGTAATGATCCACGATATTATTGTGAGAACTTTGACGATAGGATATCACAATATTTCGGTTATTGTTACATCCCTACTGCTGAGTAAATGGTCGACATGATGGACAGTTAGCTTTGTACTGACATGCTCTTACATGAAAACACATTCTTAGTTATGGCATCTGAAATAGCAAAAAACCATTGGACACAATCGATATATAGACCCTGAGAGGACCGGCCTAAACTCTCTAAATGGTATCTTCCCACTGTTTTGCTGAAGGCTGCTCCATTGACAATCTCCACAGAGAATAGTTGAGGCAATTTCTCTTTCTTTAAAGCAAAGTGACATTGATTTTGTGTACTGCAGAATAATAATCTCACTTATTCACAACAAAACCTGTCTATTTTCCTGCTCATAACTGTCAACGCTGCAGTAAAATGCAAATGTGGTGAGTGAGTGCTCCCAGATTGCACACAGGTAATGTTTTGTTTGTTTGAAGTCTGGTTTAAAGGTATTTTACTTTACTGCTATGGGCGAGTTGGATGGTTGTTTACAAGTACACGCAAGCATCTATTAAACTATTCATCAACATCATAAACGCATTAACCCAGAGGTAGTATTTTCTGTTGAGTGCCTTAGTGACTGTCTCTTGGCTTTCTCCGTTCTTTCAGCCAGAAAACCCCCTGGCATCTGAATACCACTCTAGGGGCCATGGTAATATACTGTATTTATAAGTTCAATAAAGTACATTGCCAAGCCATAAACAAATAAAATAATGAGACAAACTGTGATACATGCAAGTTTGCAGAATTCTCAAAACTATGTGTGAAAATTTTCAATTCAAAATTAGACTTGGCCCAGTTCTGCTTGGTGCCTTCCTTGCATAACTATTCATCTAATGCTGTGCTATGCCTTCTTGAACAATGATTGCATTTAAGCCTAGTTTAAAAAAAAAAAAAAAAAAAACTTGTATCATGAACTTTTATTTAATCAAAGTATGTAGCGTGTTTTGTGTTCTATTCCAGTGTTTCCCAAAGACTGGGTCGCGACCCTCAGCTAGGTCACAAGAGACTTTTTTTGGGGGGGGCCTTGTCATGATCTGCATGTAGGTCTGCAAAATACATTTCTGACTCTCTCTCCGCTCTCCTCCTGCACCCCGGACTGGAACACACTACAAAAACACAGACAGGCCCACCTATCTCATTAGAAATGTTGAAATGTTCAGACATGTTTTCCATAATTTCTAATCTTTCTGTAATTATTTTATTGATTATTTTGTTTCAGTATTGTTGGTTCAATTGAATGTTGAAAAGAAAAAGAAATGGGCTACATTTAATGTCCAAATTGGAGACTTATGGATCCTTGTATTGCTGGTTCAATGACTGTTTTCCATTGTTTAAAACTTGAGTAATACTAATTGTTCAGAGAGACACGATCACTCTGTCAACAATAAAATATCCTCATTAATATTCAATGATGGTCAAATCCACCTTTATTTTATGATTTATAAATAATGTTTATTTAGTTGGGTCTTGAAAGTTTATAACCTTTAAAATATGGGTCCCCAGAAAAAAAAAGTTTGAGAAACACTGGTCTACAGGCCTAGAAATAAAGCAACAATGCAATGTCAAGGCAGCACTACTCTCAATGTAAATGCAGATGCAATAAACAAGAGTTGTCCATATAAGATTATATATTACAGTGTATGATTGAACAGCTCTTTTCAGGCTCAGGAGATGAAGGCGCACGAGAAACTTGTCAAACTGCACATGAGCAAGTGTCAAGTGTCAAATGTTGAAAATCATTTAGACATTGGTAGCTGGGCCTTTCTGTGTGGAGTTTGCATGTTTCTCCCCGTGTCTAGATCAGTTTCCTCTGGGCACTCTGGTTTCCCCCATCAATCCAAAACATGCTAAACAGGTCTCCAGGAAGAATAGCTGATGGCTAAGGTCAATTAAATACAGTCAATCAATGAACCTGCCCTGGGACTACAGGTGGAAATTAACACCGGCGCTACAACCTGGTACACTGCATCTCTCCTGTTAAGGTTAATGTAGATTGTGCACTGTCCCTGTAAACAGATAGAGGCAAATTAAAGGTAAAATATAACTCTAATATGTTTGCCTGGGATACAGAATACACACTTCTTCAATAGTTTATGAAAATGTGGTCACTGGGGAATCTCCTTGTTTTCAGGTGGCTGTGATTGACAGTTAGAAAAACCAATCAGAGAAATGCATAATCTGTCTAAATCAAAACAAATATGGCTGCTTATGAGGAAAAAAAGAAATGGAAGAAATGATTACAAGGAACTAAAAAACACTGTGAATTTATTGCAATGACTGAAGCACTAAAATCTGTTAATCTGAGGTGAGAGAAATGTCGTTTTGTTTGTAAATGATAGGTGACCAATGGCTGTGAAAAAAAAAAAAATCATGATCATAGTTCTGGTTTGTGAAGTGTTGGAGGGTGTGAAGTCTTATATCATGTATAAAAAAATACAGAGAAATGTCACAATGGATTCTAAATATGGGCTTAGTACTTATAAATTTGGTCAAACACTATAGCCTCCATAAAAGTAAAAAGGGGAAAAAATCATCCTTTTCTTTTGTGACAGAAATTGTGTTTTTGATGGCTATGGCACAACTCTGTAACTGTATACTTAACTATGTGTACAAAACTACAAGCCGACTGGACCCACTATGGAGATGTAGAGGACCATAACACCGGTCTTCTTTCCTTAGCACATGTAACCATTTATTTTTCATTTGAATAATAATAAAAAGCAAGTTACATCTATTCTGAGTCTGTGTTGACGTAAATGGCCAATTTCGCTCTACAGAAAACACTGATTTAAGATCCTCGTATTTTTGTATCACCTACAAAATGGCAAAATAGTTCCCTTTGTAAGAGCTGTTTCTAAATGATTATCGAAGAGGAAAATACAGTTGTTAGTGCTCTAGATCAAAGACGAGCATTCGGAGAGATTATATGTAATAACAAGCAGCCATTTTGTTTGGGGTAATGGTTGAGTTATTGACTAAACTGATAAAATAAAGTAAACACAACATTACGTGACATATACAGTGAAGTTCCACGCAGGAACATTCACTGCTACATTTGAATCTAAATCTTTGGTGTCGGTTATAGTTGTTGGACAGTGAAAACACACCCACACCCACACACACGTACACACACACGCTTGCACACATACATGTTTAACAAAATAATATTTCCATTTACACTGCACTGGGCCAAAAAGCTTAACTCAATTCTGCATAATATTATTTTGAAAAGCAGTAAATAACATTGTTTTGACAAGCTGGTAAGACTGGTAGGAGTATATGTCATGACCAAGCAATGAAAAAGTGAGGTTGCCTTACAAAAAATGTCATTTAAAAACACCTCTAATAAAAGCAGTGCAGCTTTAGTCCATGCATGAGGTAAAATTATAAAATATATTTATTTTGTAATTCCAAATGAGCTTTAAAGGGCCGGTCAGAGTCAACCAAAGGGCTGCATGTGGCCTTGGAGCTGTACAAAGCCCAGGTCTGTTCTAATGTAAAACAAAACGTAGCCATAATGCTGTTGTAACCTTGTGTTTTTGTTCTAGTTGCACAATGCTGAGTTACATTTACATGTTAAATATCATTAGTATATCCAAGTCTCACTATATGATATTGTTGCGGTATGAACCTCACAGTCTGATATTTATTGCGATATCGTGGGAAAGCTCACGATATGGTGGGGAGGCTCACGATTAAGGAATGTAACAATATCCAAATCTCTCGGTATGATATTTTCATGATACACATCTCATGGTACGATATTTATTGCGATATTTTTGGAGGCTAACAAAACTGTGAATATACTACTTTTCCCCCTTAAAATGCCTTGACAAGACTTAATCCAAAGACCTAAGACTTAAAAGTGCTTAGAACAATTATTTCTTCTTGTAGTCTACACTGAAATGAAGCAATGGATCATGGTCTATGTAGATCCCTTCTGTCTTTTTTTTCTTTTAGCTAATGCACCATTATTCTTAATTTAAGCAAAGAGACTTGTAATTCAATATATTGTGATGGTCCACGATATTATTGTGAGAACTTTGACGGTATGATATCACGATAATTATTTCAGTTATTGTTACATCCCTAATCATTAGCTATGTACTCTTGATTGCATATCTCTATTCTTCTGGTGTTAGTAATCCATCCAATCCAATATACCCAGAGTTGTGTTTTGTTTCATTCACACATATTTGAGTAATCCTTTTATTTTTGTTTTTGTTATTTATGTTTGTCTACATCTCCAAAGCTTAAAATGCTCTGTTCCATTTTGTGATGTCATGAAGCCGTAGTTTTCAAGTTAAGTTACTTTATACCATTAGGTCAGTAGAAATCGGCAATTCCAGAACTGAAATTATCCAAATGACTGTTGCAAAGGTGTATGGAGTTTCAAAAATACAGTGCGGCACTTCCTGTATTACCACATGAAATCAGAAGGTGTGGTGTATTCGGTTTAATGTGCAGTGTTTGTGTGTTAAACATGTGTAAATGAAACAAAACACAACTCCAGGCATGTTTGTGATGAGGAAACAACATTATAACATTGATCAGAAAATAGCGTAATACAAGCCCTTTAAACTTAGCATTGCTATTCTGACATTTTCCCAGTGTGGAACAAATAAATGGGAAAATATAAATGGGAAATATAAATAGTCTTCATTAATTTCAATTGTCTATAACTAGCATCGATCTGGTTAACTCATTGCTTCTCCATCATTGTATATCATGGCATATTTTCTATCATAATCTTGTGTACTTTTCTGCCAATCAATCGTTGCCTGGTTGTAATCTCGCTGCACAGATGCTCGGACTGCCCCCCAGTCCCCCTCCCCGACAAGCACACACACACACACACACACACAGACAGACCCCCTTTCCCATCCTGCAGCCCTCATCAATGACCAGCGTGTGAGCTCGAGCTGAAGTGACAGAGGCCTTCTGTTGGGCTGCTCTCCTGGGTGGAGGATACAGCGAGAAAAGCGGTGCCATGCCAGAGCAGCTGGACCAGGCACACTGAGGAGAATTGTGGCAAACCTGGCAACAAAGATGGAGAAGACACACCGGCTAATTGGAGCACAGCAATATCCGCCATCTTGGCTCGTGTCCTAAATAGCAGCTTTGATTGAGGTGAATGGGCTCATGAAGTGCTTCTGCTGAGGCTTGATAAGCTTAAACGTGCCTGGCCGGAGCGGGGAGCCTCTTGGCGTCCGATTGGGAATTTTGGCTTTAGGCTTCCTGCAGCTGAGACCCTGGTACCAACGGGACGGGCACCTGGAGGAGAAGAGGGCCACTGTGCTCTATCAGCTGACTCTAGTGTCTGTGGGGACACTGTGGGGCAGATTGGGTTTCTTGAGTCCCATAGCTGCTACAGAAACCCATAGCACTTGTCTGGGATCCAATGCTTTATGAAGTTTTGCATCAGGTCAGTGGTTTTAACCCTTGTACAGATGGGTGTGATTGACAGGTGGATTAGCCAATCAAAACAAATATGGCTGCTTATGAGGAACAAACAAAGGACAAACATCTGCCCAGGGACTACAGGTGGAAATTAGCACTGGTGCTTCAACCTGGTACAATGCATCTCTCCTGTTAAAGTTATGTAAAAATTGTGTGCTGTTCCTGTCTCATTAAATAAATAAATAAATCACACAAGGGACTGAAAAAGATTGCAGATTTCTGTAAAGCACTAAACTGAAGTGACTAGAATTTGATTTTGTTTGAAAAGACAGATGAACAATGAGAGCCTTCATTTCACACGTGTCACTGAAATAAACAAATCTGACTGTATAGTGCTGTCTGGATCCAATTCGGGGTGTGTCAAATAGTGGAGACGTATGATAAATAAGAGATCCCTCTATATGAAAATACATTTTGGACTTGCCAGATCAGATTGGCTCTGTCCAGTCTGCTTCCTGCTTTTACAAAACATGTTTTTCTTATTTATGTATTTTGTAATAATAATAATAACAATAATAATAATAATAAATAAACAAACATAAAAAATTATTAATACAATATTTATGCTTTTGTTGTGTCTAACCTTTTTAGCATGTTTTATTATAAATATAACATAATTGCTATGAAAATCCAGGAAACAATAATGTGCACAATAGAATAGGTTTAAATACAATGCTTTAAATCCAAGTCTCTGTATGTAAAATGATGCAGCTGGGGTCTTTGCAGAGATTACACAAAGTGTTTTGTTTGTGTTTGTTTTGAATAGACTAATCTGACTGTGATGTTTGCATCTAAAAATACAAACGCTAATTACACTGGCTCCATTCTGAGGCTGTCTACTTCAATGTCAAAAAGTAAACACACAACTATGTCATTTGTATAGTTTTATACTTAAAGTTGGAGAAACGGCAGAACAAATGCAACTGGTTTAGAAGAGACAGAAACATCTCCACGGAAACACCTTTAAAGGAACAGAACATTTTAAATGCTGAATGCACCAGAATAAGGCATTAAACTTGTGTGTCTCAAAGTTAAGGTAAAAACAGTGAAGATATGAGAGCCCACTCAGAGTAGACAACATGTTTTTTCCATGGTGTGTTTTAGCAATCAAAACAGCATTGCAGCAAACGCAGTGATTTCATGCTTCAGTACAGGATTTGATCAGGATTAGCAGGTCACAGTAGATCCTGTAAATTTCTTGAAGATCTCTACCTTTTTAAGTCATTCTTGCTTGTACTTTAAGATCTGTCCATTTAAACACTCACCATGTTTTTTGGGCATTTTTTGTCTTTTTTTCGTTTTTTCTTTTTGTCTTTTTCACTGGACCCTTTGTTCTTGGCTGTGTAGCCCAGCAGAGCAGGCCTATTGTGTATATTTCAGAGAGCATCTTCTTTCACTGCCCAAGTCCCCAGTGCTGTGTGGAGTTAATTCTGACGACGGAGGAGGACGTGCAGACTCAGAGGACGCTGCACTGGAGCAAAAGTGAAACAACGAAGAAGGAAATTCAAGCTTGAGGTTCTGTCACTTCTGATGGGGAACGTGGTCACTGGGAAATAAGATGAATGAACCGTGTGCACTTGTTCGGACACAGAGGGAATTCACTGTCAGCAGTATCACCGCTTCATGGAGACTTGGCCACATTTCCTAGACCACATTCCATCTGTACCAGGCTACACAGATACAACTGTATAAAAAGGCTGGTGTTTGCCTTTTAATCAATGAATTTTCAATATTTGTAATATTTTTAAACCAATATGACATGATGACATTAATGACAGCATTTGTCTAATATGTGTAAAATGATTGCATGAATGAAAAGCTATCCATATGAAAATGTATGTATTTATAGCATACAGAATGTATAGTATATAGAATTTGTGTTTTAAAATGAGTCTCTCAGCAATGTTTAATAAATGTAACCAGCGTCCACACAAAAATCATTTCTTCTTAGGCCTAAATGACACTTGTAGACTTTGCTTCAGCAATCCATTCTCCAAATAGAACAGAATTCTTTAATACTACAATGAACAAGTTATATATTTTTTATTAAAACTTAAATTAAATTAGTCATGATATGAAAGAGCATAAGCAATAGCTTTTAGTGTGGTCCATATTCAAATTTGCTGTGGTAGTGAGGCTCCATTACAAAGGAGGTTCTAAGTGTACAACAGTTCCACAGAAACTTCATTTCTCCTTTTGCGAGTGTACTGTAAGCACACATCAAGAAACACTCTCATGTATTTCATCCCTACAACCAAATACTCAGCTAACAGTACTTTCTACAGTCAGCACAAGTGGTAAGTTCATGTTTGTGGTCCCAAAATCCCACTAGGTTGACTTGTAATTTCTTTGTTCAAATTTGCCGCTTTATGTTGTTAGCATTCATATGATTTCCACTTCTTACGTAAATATACCACCAGATCATTTCTGATAATGTGTGGCATCACACAAAGACTGCTTCTCACTTAATCTTTTGTGTCTTTATAGTTCTCCATTTCCCACAAGCATGGAGTCACACACCGGCGTCTTTCTGAATCTATCCATCTTCTCCATCTTCACTTCACTCTGGCCTTAGAGTCTGCAGATCAGGTCCTCTTTTACTCTTGAGGACATATTGAGTGAAAAATCAGGCCCTACCTCTCCGGGAGTGTCTTGTACTCCAACATTGAAACTGGCTGCCTTACCGGTGCAAGAGATTCCACAATGGTCTCAATCGTCTGCTCACCAGCTGAACGCCGATGTCCCAGTGACCAGTACAGTGCTCTTTCAGTCCGTAAACCCACCACATGTGTCCTCACCAGGACCTCAAACTGACACAGCCCCTCTTCCAGCCTGGTACACACATGTACATGATGAAAGATTCCCTGAATGGCTATGTTTGATTTTTGGACTTTGTATTATATTTAGTTCTTTTCTTATTTGTAGCAATAAAAAAAACATTGTACATGTTCACAGTAGTGTCCTTCCCCTCTCATGGATCTGTTCCTTTGGCACACAGCAAAGTCAGTAAACAACATGAAGAAATAAAAAAATCTGCCTGTATGTTTTTTTTTTATCATGATAAATGCATTCATATTTCAATGCAGTAGTAATATTATTATTTGTAACTAGTAATTAGTAACTTTCCAAATAAACCTATTATACTAGAGCACACTGCAATCGGCTTATGAGGATATATAGATAGATATATATGTTTATATTCAGGCATGTTTATATTGTTTTCTTTTTTTCTTTGTAGGAAGCAACAACACGTCTGGAAGCCTTACATCAAAAAGCCCCTGAACTCCTTCATGCTGTTGAGGGCAGAGCAGAGGCACGCAGTCACGGTGGAGCTGGGGATCCCAGACTGGGCTGCAGTCAACAGGATGGTGGGAGAGAGCTGGAGGAGTCTGTCTGCAGAGATGCAGGCCTCATACTCTGAACAAGCTCTCAAACTCTGAAAGGAGCACGAGGCCAGGCACCCCAAGTGGTCACCCAGTGACAACTTTGGCCGATCAAGAGGTCAGGTGAAGAGGGGAAAGATAAACCCCTCAGCTGAGCCGGCGTATGGTAACACCATGAGGATGTGGCTCAATGGTCCTGTCCATCTGGCACTGTCATATCAGCCCTGGCCTGCTCCTGCCCATGAGCCTGTCACCTGCAGCCTCCTCTAGTACTGTCATACCAACACCAGCCTGCACCTGCCTATGGACCTGTCACCTGGCCTTCTGCTCCTGCCTATGGACCTGTCACCTGCAGCCTCCTCACTACTAGAGTGCATTTCTTCAACACTTTTAATTGTGCTACTAAACACCTTTTCCTGCATTGAAAAACTTTGTACATATTATTTTATAAATCCTAGTGTTTAGTTGATTAATCGCAGATGGAGACTCGGGTGATCAAAATGAATTTGTTGACTAAACATTTTATTATAAGATTAACAGGATTTCTATGAAACAACAGCAGAGAAGAAAAATTATTCAGAGTTAGATTTGGCTTTGTCTTGTCTTTATACAAATATACTGTTTATTGTTTATTTTTTAAATTGATCTAGTTATTTTTAAAAAGGGTTATTATTATTATTATTATATATTTTTAGCTTTCTACCATATTACAATCTTGTTCCCTCATCAAAAACGTGCTTGAAGAGATTTTAGATTTAGCTGCATGCATTAAAATGACTATATATTTGTTTGACTGTTTGTTCTGCCTCCTCCTTGAACCGTCACCTTATCGTGGTGGAGGGGTTTGAGTGCCCGAATGATCCCAGGAGCTATGTTGTCGGGGGCTTCATGCCCCTGGTAGGGTCACCCAAGGCAAACAGGTCCGGGGGGACGGGTCAGACAAAGAACGGTTCAGAAGCCCCTATGATGAGTACACCAACAAGGCCAGTTACGTCGCCCGGATTGGCGTCACCGGGGCCTCACCCTGGAGCCAGGCCTGGGGTGGGTGCTCGTCAGCGAGCGCCTGGTGGCCGAGCCTCCCCCCACGGGGCTCGGCCGGGCTCAGCCCGAAGGAGCGACGTGGGGCCGTCCTCACGTGGGCCCACCACCCGCAGGAGGATCCATATGGGGCCGGTGCAGAGAGATCTGGGCAGCAGTCGACGGCGGGGGCCTCGCGACCAGATCTCCGGACATGGAGACTAGCTCTGGGACATGGAATGTCACCTCGCTGGGGGGGAAGGAGCCTGAGCTTGTGCGGGAGGTTGAGCGTTACCGACTAGATATAGTCGGCCTCACCTCCACGCACAGTTTGGGCTCTGGAACCCAACTCCTTGAGAGGGGCTGGACTCTCCATTTCTCTGGCGTTGGCCGCGGGGAGCGGCGGCGGGCTGGTGTGGGCCTGCTCATTGCCCCACAGCTCAGTCGCTGTGTGTTGGAGTTCACCCCGGTGAACGAGAGGGTCGCGTCCCTGCGCCTTCGGGTCGGGGACAGGTCTCTCACTGTGGTGTCGGCCTACGGGCCGAACAGCAGTGCAGAGTACCCGGCCTTCTTGGAGTCCTTGGGAGGGGTACTAGACAGTGCACCGACCGGGGACTCCGTTGTTCTCCTGGGGGACTTCAACGCCCACGTGGGCAACGACAGTGACACTTGGAGAGGGGGTGATTGGGAGGAACGGCCTCCCCGATCTGAACCCGAGTGGTGTTTTGTTATTGGACTTCTGTGCTAGTCACAGTTTGTCCATAACGAACACCATGTTCGAGCACAAGGGTGTCCATAAGTGCACGTGGCACCAGGACACCCTAGGCCGGAGGTCGATGATCGACTTTGTCGTCGTGTCATCTGATCTCCGGCCGCGTGTCTTGGACACTCGGGTGAAGAGAGGGGCTGAGCTGTCAACTGATCACCACCTGGTTGTGAGTTGGGTTCGCTGGCGGAGGAGGAAGCCGGAAAGACCTGGCAGGCCCAAGCGTGTAGTGAGGGTCTGTTGGGAACGTCTGGCGGAGCCCTCTGTCAGAGGGACCTTCAACTCGCACCTCCGGGAGGACTTCTCCCGGATTCCGGGGGAGGCCGGAGATATGGAGTCCGAGTGGGCTTCATTCTCGGCCTCTATTGTCAATGCAGCTGCTCGGAGCTGTGGGCGTAAGGTCTGTGGTGCCTGTCGCGGCGGCAACCCCAGAACCCGGTGGTGGACACCGGAAGTAAGGGATGCTGTCAAGCTGAAGAAGGAGTCCTATCGGGCCTTGCTGGCTCGGGGGACTCCTGAGGCAGCTGACGGGTACCGGCGGGCCAAGCGTGCTGCAGCCCGTGTGGTCGCGGAGGCAAAAACTCGGAGCTGGGAGGAGTTCGGGGAGGCCATGGAGAAGGACTATCGGACGGCCTCAAAGAGATTCTGGCAAACCGTCCGGCGCCTCAGGAGGGGAAAGCAGTTCTTCACCAACACTGTTTACAGTGCGGGGGGAGAGCTGTTGACCTCGACTGGGGACGTTGTCCGGCGGTGGAAGGAATACTTTGAGGATCTCCTCAATCCCACCGTCACGTCCTCCGAGGAGGAGGCCGAGGCTGGGGACTCGGAGGCGGACTCATCCATCACCCTGGCCGAAGTCACTGAGGTGGTTGGAAAGCTCCTTGGTGGCAAGGCTCCGGGGTTGGATGAGATCCGTCCTGAGTACCTGAAGTCTCTGGATGTTGTGGGGCTGTCTTGGCTGACACGCCTCTTCAACATCGCGTGGCGGTCGGGGACAGTACCTCTGGACTGGCAAACCGGGGTGGTGGTCCCTCTGTATAAGAAGGGGGACCGGAGGGTGTGTTCCAACTATAGGGGGATCACACTTCTCAGCCTTCCCGGTAAGGTCTATGCCAGGATACTGGAGAGGAGAATCCGGCCGATAGTCGAACCTCGGATTCAGGAGGAGCAGTGTGGTTTTCGTCCTGGCCGTGGAACACTGGACCAGCTCTACACTCTCCATAGGGTGCTCGAGGGTTCATGGGAGTTTGCCCAACCAGTCCACATGTGTTTTGTGGATCTGGAGAAGGCATTCGACCGTGTCCCTCGTGGTGTCCTGTGGGGGTGCTCTGGGAGTATGGGGTCCGGGGCCCTTTGCTAAGGGCTGTCCGGTCCCTGTATGACCGGAGCAGGAGCTGTGTTCGCATTGCCGGCAGTAAGTCAGACCTGTTCCCGGTGCATGTTGGACTCCGCCAGGGCTGCCCTTTGTCACCGGTTCTGTTCATTGTATTTATGGACAGAATTTCTAGGCGCAGTCAGGGGCCGGAGGGGGTCCGGTTTCGGGGACCACAGGATTTCATCTCTGCTGTTTGCGGACGATGTTGTTCTGTTGGCTTCATCGAACCAGGACCTGCAGTGTGCACTGGGGCGGTTTGCAGCCGAGTGTGAAGCGGCTGGGATGAAGATCAGCTCTTCCAAGTCCGAGGCCATGGTTCTCGACCGGAAAAAGGTGGCTTGCCCTCTCCGGGTGGGTGGGGAGTCTTTGCCTCAAGTGGAGGAGTTCAAGTATCTCGGGGTCTTGTTCACGAGTGAGGGAAGGACGGAACGTGAGATTGACAGGCGGATCGGTGCAGCTTCGGCAGTGATGCGGTCGCTGTATCGGACCGTTGTGGTGAAGAGGGAGCTGAGTCGAAAGGCGAAGCTCTCGATTTACCGGTCAGTCTTCGTTCCTACTCTCACCTATGGTCATGAGCTCTGGGTAGTGACCGAAAGGACGAGATCGCGGATACAAGCGCTCGAAATGAGTTTCCTCCGCAGGGTGGCTGGGCGCTCCCTTAGAGATAGGGTGAGGAGCTCAGTCACACGGGAGGAGCTCGGAGTAGAGCCGCTGCTCCTCCACGTCGAGAGGAGCCAGTTGAGGTGGCTCGGGCATCTGTTCCGGATGCCTCCTGGGCGCCTCCCTCGGGAGGTGTTCCGGGCATGTCCCGCCGGGAGGAGGCCCCGGGGAAGACCCAGGACACGCTGGAGGGACTATGTCTCTCGGCTGGCCTGGGAACGCCTCGGGGTCCCCCCCGGAGGAGCTGGAGGACGTGTCTGGGGTGAAGGAAGTCTGGGAGTCCCTGCTTAGGCTGCTCCCCCCGCGACCTGGCCCCGGATAAGCGGACGAAAATGGATGGATGGATGGATGTTTGTTCTGCATTTTCTATTACTGACTGAAGGAGAGAAATAAAAAACATGCTTTACCACAAGGTCAGTGTTTCATATTTACCTCTAACAGGGTAAAACTGTATCTTAATATGCACTGCAACTTTATGTGGGTGTGGTCTCCAGTTGTGTTTTTTTCTTGGGTTGCTGTGGATCTGTAGGTTTTCTAATTAGTCCGCAACTGTAACGAGGCAGTACTTTCAGTTTAAAAACACCCTGAACATTCTCTCTCCTTGTCAGTCTTGTTTCCCTCTGTGCAGCTGGGGTCCAGGCTGATCTGAAGACCCCGAGCCAAGCAACAGGGCCTGTCTGAAGAAGACTGCAGAAAATTTAAATCTAAAGCCCAGTGACTCTGCCCACATATGAACAACTGCATATTATTGTAAAATAAAATCATGGAAATTCTATCAAGTGTGTCTATTTTATAGTTCCTCAGTGATCCCACATACCTGCTGTATAGGGCTGTCAAGCTCTTAGGGGGCATTACATACTGTCATGTATTCATTTGATTTTAGGTACCTATATTCTGAATATCACTAACAGAATACAGTTACTCATAATTTGTGTTCTGAATATTTATTCTCAGCACATGTATTCAGTTACTTCCCAACATTGCCAACAATTGACTGAAGGTAAAAACTAACTAACTTAACTTTAACTTCTGGTGGAGAGTTGGTCAAATTTGGAGATGTTATTGCTTTGTCTGGAGTGTCTTCATGGAGACCAAACCAGACCAAGTTACAGGCTGGATCTGCGGAGAGGCGACCCCCTCACAGTCCGAATGCCTGTTTTGTAGACATTTTGAGCTAAAAAACCACCTGATGTGAGGGTTTCATCCTGCTCCTCCTACCCCTCCTTTCCTGCTCCCTCTCCCCTTCTCTCCTTACCTTGTTTGGAGTTTCCTGGGTGGATCCCAATCACACACCTGCTGAGAACCACTCCTGATCCTCATCAATTAATCATCTCCTGCCATAAAAAAACAAAACAAAACAAAAACAGCTGACCTTCTCTCCAGTGCCAGATCGTTCTGTCATTCAAGTGGTGACCGTATACTCAGGCTTTTTGTATGGTTTTGAGAATTCCTCCTGTCTGCAGCCAACCTGGACCTGTCCTGCCTCCCCTGCAACCTATCCCCCCAAAAACTATTTTTATTATTAAAATACCTTTTTTCTGCATATTTGGGTCCGACCAGTATTTCTTAACACCTGAAACTGAATACATGTAAGATAGAGCTGTTTAAAGTCATATTTTGGAACATTCCATGCAGAATAATAACATATCCACAGAAACAAGCAGGTGACGGACCCCCAACCAAAAAGTGACACAGTCCACCCTTACACATGAATAATATTTGTCATTACATTCACAGCTGGTTTGCTCAGTTAACATCTCCCCTCACCTCTCCCACTGTCTCAACACAGCAGCATACATCAGCAAATACTGCCAGCTCTTGCATTTTTCAGAGCGGTGACAGCATGAGGTCTGCCCTGGACTCTGTCCACACTAAAGACCAGTGAGTTGGCACAGTCTTACTACAGCGCTGGCCAATTGGTTCAGTAACTTCACAGGAGCTGTTGCTATTTAACCCTGCTTGAGTTACATCCTTATAGTGAGATAAAGGAGCAGCTCACGTTCAAATATAGAAGACAATATGAAGACAATAGATCCTATACAGAGAAGTAAAGGTGTTTAATGGTGCATTGTGTAACTTTTCTGGTGGCTTTTCCATGTGGAGATATTATTGCTTTGTCTAGAATGTTTCACAATTTGGTATTAAACTTTTCTATCTTCATGGAAACCAAACCAGACCAAGTTACAGGTCAGATCTGTGGAAAAGCAACCCTGCTCAGAGTCAGAATGCCTGTTTTTGCTGCTTTGTTGCTATAAAACCACCTGTAATTGAATATGAATTATATATGAATGTAAGGCCTGTTTAATGTCCTAACATTTGAGGCAGAGTAATGACATATCCACAGGTTCTGGACCCCCAACCGAAAACTTACATTAAGCACCTTTTTAATGGAGTGTTCATGTGTAAGCGAAACAAAACACAACTCCAGGCATGTTTGTGATGAGAAAACAACAGTATAATAACATAGATAATAGTATAATATGGGAAATAGGTAAATTCACAAGAGCTTTTGCTAACCCTACATGAGTTACCTTCTTATAGCAGGATAAAAGAGCAGCTCAGGTTCAAATATAGTGGTATCAAGACAGTAAGTCCTATATACAAAAGTAAAGGTGTTGAATGAAGTGTTAAGGCGCAGTTAGCTTCTTCAAAGGAATGCCATCTCTCACTCACCTTATTTATACTTAGTCTGTATACAGCTGCTAATTAACACCGCTGTGTACCACGTCAAGGCAGAGTGGTTTATATAATACTTCATATCCTCACCATATGGAAATCAATACGACAATGTGAGCTTTTGTGTCTTGACATTTGTGGATTGGTAGAGTTGTTGTCAATAAGCAATAACGCGGAGTTAAATGTACATATTTTATCAACAGCACTAATCCTAAATCGATAAAGCAATCACTGAGCAATGAAGGGGGGAGATTGACTTAGCCACAGGAAAAAATATAGGAATCTTTCAATAATTACAATGGATTGCTTCTACTCAAAATACTACATGCAATCGGCTCGCCCAGCTGCCAGCAGAGTGGAGGCAAGGTAAGTGGTGTCTTGCCCAATGAGACAACAGCATTAACTTAATCACACAACTTATTTTCATCCATTTAATCCAAAATCAAAATAAGACTTGTTATTGCTGGGTTTCAAATGGTATCACAACACTCCATACACCAGTAAGATTATAATACAGATGACTGCAGCTAAAATTAAAATGCTGATTTTTGTTGGAACATAATGAATTTAGTGTCAAGTTACTGAGAATAATTATCAGGTTCAGCGTTTGAAAATGTATTTTTGTATATTTCATGTCAAAGAACAATGTAATCAAAAAGCAGTGTTGGGAAGTAACTGAATACATGTACTGAAAATATATATTCTGAGGAACTGTATTCTGGTACATTTACTCTTTCATTCAGAATACAGTTACTTCTCTAAATTAAAAGGAACATATGACAGTACTTAATGTAAGTTTGGCATTGAACTGCACATTATTAGTGAGAAAAAGAAATTAAGCTCTTACAAGTATGTGCATGTGTGATTTTTATGTCTAACATGACATAAATTAATATAAAGTTTGACAAAAATAAAGCTGTTTGTTGTTGTAGATCATGTTTTTTTTTACATTATGATTATAATGTAACTCACCATAAAAGTATTCAGAGTATTCAGAATACAGTGCTCTGATTGGACCATGTAACAGAATATTTTACAAACTACATTTTAATTTGGATATTCAGTATTCTTTAGTTAAATACATTTTCAAAGTATTCTTCTGATCACTGTCAGTTGAGAAAACTGGCTCTAGCTCTCATCTGGGAGTTTGACATAATCACATCCTAGAATCTGAAAACCATTTCACAGCAAGCTTTGGCTATGACCTGGAAGTTTACCAGCAAATTCAGAACTAAAAAGAAATGTGTGCTGTGGGAACTACTATAAAACTAGTTGTGTTTCACCTTGAGTTTACTGGTTAAAAATTCAATTTTGACAGCCCCCAGTCAATACCACCACTCTATTCTCTGAAGGTAGACAAGATGTTGGAATATTTTGTTGATTAAAAAAAAAAGTGAAATAGAAAATCTCAAAATTTCTACCTGAAGCTCCACATGTAGCAGACCATTCAAATGCTCTTCTGGTTGCACGAAATCCGCTCTCAGACAGATCAGGACGAGCAGGGCGCCTTCTCCGATGACCTTTACCGTGACCTTTATCGGTCCCTAAATGCCACTTTAGAAAGTCATTTATTGTGGTCGCCGTGGTCACAGAGGGATGACAGGAGTGTGTGAAGAAGTGTGGGCCAGCGCACATGTTCAAACTGAAAAAAACTGACAATTACCAAGGCTGAGCTGTGACAGGGCTGCACTTTTCTTTCATTCATCACAATTTACTGACAGCAAAGACAAAGGAAAATACAGTCATGTGAAAGACATTCAAGTGATGATTTAGACTGGATAGGACAAGAAAGACCGTATACAACATAGTGGGAAAAGAACATATGTAGCTAAAAGCCCTCCTTGTTGCAACATGGTAAATGCTCACTTTTGTATATAGCTCTTTTCGATCTTCAAGGCTTTACATCAAGGAACTACTCACTCATTCACACACACGCTCCTACGCCAGTGGACAGACACACAGGGGACAAGGTGGGTTAAGTGTCTTGCTCAAGGACACAATGACAGTATTCATCTGTGGGAGTTGGAATTGCACCATGGATTTGTCTGCTTTACCAATGATGCTTATGTCAAGAGCAGTGGACAATGGACAATCACTACTGCTGTGACTGTACTAGTGTCTTGCTCAATGACAATAGTGCTGTCATAGTATTAAATTTTCCAACTCCATTATGATACTATGGAAAAGGTTCGATACCATCACCAATTGGGGTTAAAATCAGTCTCTGACAATATAATCAATTTTCAACCCAAAATTTTAGAAGGTTCTGCACCAAATCACAGTCAGTCTCATCCCATTTCTGTTGCAATAAATATTTAGTGTCATTTATTTATGTATTTCTGCAGGCGGTTGCACTCTTTGATAGAACGACTTATGTTTGCTGTAAAAACAGTTATTAAAAAAAGCTCTTACAGTTCCCCAGAGTAATTTAGAGCCACTTCTTCTCCCCATGCATCAGCACTGCCCCTCCCACGTGGCGCCCCCGTGCTGTCATGTGATTAATTACAGCCTGACCGGTCTCCTCTGCTCACAGGAGGGCGTGGGGCTGAGGGCTGATGGAGAACAGGTCTGGGTGAGGCGTAGTGGTTTCATACACATTACAGCTGTGGAGCAGGACTACCCACTGCCACCTCACATACATTTGTCTCCTTCAGGTATCCTTACGCTGCCACAGGGACTATTTGTCACAGAGGAGAGGTTGCTGAGGACTTGTTTAAAAAAACATGTGCAAGTGGACTTCACAGGCTGATTTATGGAGAGACGATGAGGACCGCTTAGAGCTCTTAGTTTTACGTTTTTCTGTTGCTGTTTTGGAAAAAGAACATCACTACATTGTGTAAATGCAGTAAAATACAGGATTATTCTCTTTGTTCGTCAAAGATTTAGTGAAGTTATGTGGCAGGTTGGTTTTTCATTTGTTATGAGCATTGCGTTTTGTTTTGTCTAGTGTTTTGATACAAAAATCAATGCAGTTTCTTTTGGGAAGAAATACATCATTTCAGAACACAGAATGTGTTAAACCTTTGTTTAATTTTCAATTTAAGAACTTACTGCATAGCACATCAGCTGAAAACACTTTTGTCCTTGGGCTAGACACACTTGCCTCCAATATTTACGGATGTGTATTATACTACTACTACTTACTACTACTACAACTACTACAACAATGTCCCGGGCCCTGCTGTCAGCCCCTCCTCTGGACAGGAGCAGACTATTGAGCAGTTGGCTGGTGGCAGTGAAAGCAGGGGTACAGTGTAGCAATGACACCTTGAGTACAGGAGAATAAAAATGACTGCATTCATGAATCAAGTTAAATACCACTTCAAGTGGGTCAATGAGAAGGAAACCATAATAGGTCTCCTTCAGAGCCATACTCTTCACTCTAAGCTCTTAATTAAGTCATTATGTGTAGTGTATATGTAGAGTTATTGTGAAGTGGTACCTACTTTTTTGATTGGTGTAAATGTTGAGTACACATTTGAAATATTTGAACAACTGAAATAATTTGCTTTACAATATTCATATTCACTAAAAAAAGAATCATGAATAAACATTTTCAACGACTCAGATTTGTCATAAGTCAACACACTGTGACGTAAGAAGCAATATTCTTTTTAATTTATGCACAGGAACACAAGCAAACATGTAAAAAGAGTTAGTTGCAACTGAACCATAGAAGAACCAAATCATTATCCACTTTGAACAGAATATGTTTGACAAGATGGCGGACTGCAGGTGTTTACTTAAGGGCAAGTGCTCCAGTTTTGCTTCACACGGCTGTACAATAAATGCCTTAAATGTCCTGTCAAAAAAATAATAGATAACACTATCAAAATTCATCTTTTTTTCTTTACAAAAAATATAAAAGTATGACGACAAAGACAGGAGATGGTGCTGATGAGTCCTCGTCAAATACACATGTTTAAACTTCTACTTTCTCTTTAACACTGGAGACTTTGAATACATGTATACAAAAAATAGACATAGATTTTAAAGTAACATTTCTGTACAAAAAATATGCACCTTTAAAAGCGTTAATGGCTGCTTTAGCTCAACAAAACATGGACTAACTGAACCACAGGCTTCGGAGTATCTACATCCTGGAACTTGGACCAATCCAGAGATCGCTGGAGCGGAGAATGTTGAGCGCCTTGACCGCGAGCTTGCAATTTGAAGTTTCCCAAAATGGTGGAGCCTAGTGTTAGCCCAGTGACCCGGATAACGTGTATTTGAAAGTCTGTCAAAATCTGGAATGCGATCAATCATGCAAAACAAAACCAAAACAGCAGAGGAAAGAGATCAGATGAAGTCATGCATGTGTGTGTTGTGGTGAATTCCCTTGTTACAAATACAAGTCTGTTTTAGAGGCTGCACAGGGGACTTTAAAAGGAATCTTCTCCCAATGTCTTTTCTTCTTTCTGTCCTCACCAACAAAAGAAATATCCAGTTTTTGAAAAGTTTTTTTTTAAGTGTACCCCAAGGCACCTGTGAAAAAGTGGGCTTTCCCTTTTAGTTGGCAACAATATCCATGTCAATTGAACTGTCATCAAAGAGCTGCCATATTGTCTTGATAAGGGACAGTCCCGCATACGAATCTCAATACAAAGCACAAAGAATATGCATGGTGAAAATGGGGGTGGTTGCCAGATATGGAGTCAGGAGTCAGCTTAATAGTCATCGTAGGTGTTGAGGTCAGTGAAGTATGCGTTGGTATATGTTTTTCCAGCAAGCTGTGGGTTGAAATATTTGTTTCGTTCCTCCAAGAGCAGATTGTTTTTGTTGAAGGCCTGTGGATGGAGAGAAGAGAAGAAGAAATTATTAATCTTTTTGCATTGTGTCATTATTCTGACCGCAAGACAAGGTTAACCAAAAAATAAAAGTGGAAAAAAGGTGCAACACAAATCAATGAGTGCCCATTTTGTGTGCGAAGAGGCGATAATTCTTAACAACACAAGGTCAAGACTTTTGCAAACAGGAGGGAGAAATGATAAGACAGCATTGGCGTATTTGGAGTCCGTGTGTCCACTACTGTCATTGCTAATAGCTAGTATCAGCAGATTTTATGACCCTCACATAGTTATTCCTCCAGGACAAATGTTGACCATAAAAATCTATCAAAAAGAGCCACTTTGGTGTTGAACAATAAGTCGGAGCCATAGGGGGGTCTTTTCGGAGCACACACACACACACGTACAGGTACACACACACACAGACTGGGCTGATGACGCAGAGCTAAATCCAACTACAGCTATTTGGCGAATGGTCCCAAGTCTGCTACGGTGTGTGCCAGTCCCCCAAGGCAACACAACCGAATGCTTGATGAGGCCTGATGGATATTTAGAATCTGATGAACAAAATGTGGGAGACAAAAACTCATATACTCAGTTTAAAAAGACTGAGGACATAGAGCTAAGTGTAAATGTATTGCAAAGCAGTATATTCAGAATTATGTAATGTTTGATGGATTGTTTCTGAGTTTTGTTTTATAATTTGATGGCAGTAACTCATAACACACGATTCAGAAAAGGGCATTTGATGTTTTTCAAAAAAAAAAATTTAGATGAGGACTGAACCATGGACAATTTGGAAATGTTCATCAGTCAGTAACACTTTAAAATAACTACACCTTAAAGTATGTAACTTTTCAGCCTAAGGGACTAAAATACAGGTGGTTGTGTTTATTGCACTGAAACACATATAGATCAAAGGCAAAAAAGCCTGAAACCCATCCCTGTTATAGAGTAAAGAGCTGTTTTTCAGCTGGGAGGATGGTCATGCATTTGTTGGTGCTAAAGACCCGTATAATTTTCCAAAATCTTAG
Source organism: Boleophthalmus pectinirostris (assembly GCF_026225935.1). Taxonomy (NCBI): domain Eukaryota; kingdom Metazoa; phylum Chordata; class Actinopteri; order Gobiiformes; family Gobiidae; genus Boleophthalmus; species Boleophthalmus pectinirostris. The sequence continues at coordinate 19,549,931 of NW_026571070.1, forward strand.
TTTACAAACCTCCAAAACTGACGGAGATAATGCTACTCGATTTAGCTTACCAACTATCTGGTTAACTGACAGTTGACAACTGAAAGCTTATAAGTTCTTAGAGGCTTATAAATATAAATATTCATCTTCATGTCAAAGGCAAGTGGAAAACAGCATAAGCAGCTAATGTTAACCCAATGTAAAAACAAGGGATGTCTTGATGTTTTATTTAGGAGTTAACATTACAGTTACTGTGAAAAAAAATTGCCATTTTGTTTCTTTTTTACATAGCCCCGAAAAGGGCACAGATGAGGAATGAAATGAAGCAAATCCTGAGAAAGTATCCCGCAGCCCTGTGCATTACATTGGATTGAATGACGAGGTAAACAGGGGAACAAAGTAACGGTAACTGCGTCTCTGCTGATTTTCGACCAAGAAGAGGAGGTGGCCTGGAGGTACAATTTAGTTAATTTAATGCCGGATTTGCTTGTTCTATCTACTAGAAGGGCAAGTGCGGACAGCGGGTCCAAAGCCGTCCCTGTAAGTGTGGGCTGCACTGAGAGCACAGTGGAGGCGCCAGGTGCACAAGTGTGTAAAAGTGTGTATATGTACATAAACATGCACAAATAACAAATAAGTCACAGTTTCAGTGACAAAAGCTGAGAATGATCTATAAAAACCTTATTGTGAGTTGGCTTGCATCTCCACAGACCTGACTCTTATTTAGGCTGGAGGAGGGCAACTAATTTGTTTTCATAGAAATATTGTTCCTTTCACTATAATATTTGCATCTATCTCGATGGAGAATTTCAGTTTGTTGGTATGATTTTTTGGTTGGTATTGTTTTAACTTTCTATTTCCATGGAATCATGTATGAAAGTTACATACTGTACCTTTAATTAGCCAAAGCAAGAAGAAAGACCTAATTCTTAATGAGCTAATTAAAGTGTAGTTACCATAAAGTGTTACCCATTAGTTTGATAGAAATTATTCCAGTATTCTGTGGCACTCGTCCAACCATATTTCGTGTGTGCGGCTGCCTGAAATCACCCCATTTTGTTGTATTTAACTTCCCTTTACATTCTAAACAGTGGCCTCACAAACACCAGCCTTTCTTCCCCTCACAAACACTGGGTTAGTGATAAACAGGGCCCAGCCTCAGAGGTGCTGTGCTTCTCGGCAGGTGGCCCCATGGCTGCTTTGGAACAGCTGTGGCCCCGCTCTGACTCCACGGCTCGCCTCTCTCTAATTGGCTGAAAAATGATTGCAGTTGCTTTTTTCACAGCACTAAACATAAGTTATTTAAATGATCAGGTGGTGTTAGTGATAGAGTAGTAACAGGGGGCATCATTAAAATAGATTTGTTTCCACGAATCAAATCAGGTAAAGTCGCTAACAGCCATGACAGTTTTTGTTCAAATTAGTCTGAGAGATTGAACCATAGCAAAATGATTCCCCTGTTGGATACCTGCTCATTGGAAAGGTTGTACACTGACTACATACTGCCATTTTACCACAAAAGACTAGTTATATTAAAAAAAACAAAAAACTATAATGTTGGTGTCTTGCATATTGAACAAGCACTTTTCCAAACCAATGAGTAAGCAAAGATCTTACTATACCAATGTGAAAAAGTCAAAAAATAAATGAAAAATAAAACAAAAAAGATAAGTTGACCATATAGGCAGATTAAAGTCAGTTTAGTTCAATGTGTTCAACAACTACTAGAGATGCATTAAAAATATTGGGTCATTTGATTGTGATTCTTAAGGTTACACAATTTCAGTACTTTTAATAAGAAGAAAATGTAAAACTATATATAAAGTGCTTTTTATCTGGCTGTTTAAAGGTCCTATATTATGCAAAAAATGTTGTTATCTCATCAAAAATATATCTAGAGTTGTGTTTTGTTTCATTCATACATGTCTGAGTAACCCTTTATTATTATTAGTCTGTTAACGTCTCCAAAGTTCAAACTGCTCTGTTCCACCTTGTGATGTCATGTAGTGGTAGTTTTCAAGTTAACAGCTGCATTTTACTTTTAGTTCAGCGGCATTTCCAAGGCTGAAACTATCCAAATGATTCTAATGAAGGTGCAAGGAGTTTAAAATCTCAGTGGAGCACTTCCTGTATTACCGCATGACATCACAAGGTGGAACACAATGTTTTCAGTTTGAGAGGAAAAGTCATCTTGCAGGATTTGTGTGTTAAGCATGTGTGAATGGAACTAAACACAGCTTCAGGTTTGTTTTTGATGAGGAAACAACATTATAATATAGATTAGAAAATAGCGTAATATGGGCCCTTTAAGTCACAATAACTTTATCAGTGTTTCCCAAACTTTTTTTCTGGGGACCAATATTTTAAAAGTCACAAACCTTTGCGACCCAAGTCAATAGACAATATTCATAAATCATAAAATAAAGGTGGATTTGACCATTATTGAATATTAATGAGGATATTTTATTGTTGACGGAGTGATCGTGTCTCTCTGTACAATTAGTATTACTCAAGTTTTAAACAATGAAAAACTGTCATTGAAGCAGCAATAAAAGGATCCATAAGTCACCTTTTTCTTTTCAACATTCAATTGAACCAGCAATACTGGAACAAAATAATCAATAAAATAATTACAAAAAGATTAGAAATTATACAAAACATGTCTTAACATTTCAACATTTCTAATGAGATAGGTGGGACAGTCTGAGTTTTTGTAGTGCAGTAGGAGAGTGCAGCAGTATTTCAATGTCATATTGCACATCTACATGCAAATCGTGACAAGGCGACCCCCCCCCCCCCCCCCCAAAAAAAAAAAAAAAAAAATCTCGTGACCCACCTGAGAGCCCAGTCTTTGGGAAACACTGATTTAGATAGTGATGCCGCTAACATAGAGGAATGATAAAATATTAGACACTATGGACAAAAGAAAAATACAGATATCACTTCTTATAATAATCCAAATATAAAACTGAATATTGTAACATCCCTCACAAATACATGTTGACCAAATTTGAAAAAAAAAAAAAACCCAAAAAACTACATTCGTATCTGTTTTCCACATCTTTCTCAAACCAAAACTGCAATTTCAATGTCGAGAGAAGTTTAAGCTTAAATTCATGGTTACGTTTCCGTTATAAAAAAACTCCCAGGTCTCCCCACCTATCGCCTGACCACATTTCCCAAGAGCTTCTTTGCTATAATTCTCAGAGTGACTCAACAAGTAAAAATGTGTCATATCACATATACAAATTATATGTCATTTTGAAAAGGGAAATTATAATTATGTACAAACATTTCCAGGGGATTTTTCAGAAAGTGGCTTTGAATAAGAATAGGACAGGCAGGCGAAGCAATCATGGAAATAACATGCAAATCAAATCATATGGAAAAAAACACAGTTGCATTCTCACAAGCAGGAAGGATGACAGGATGGGAGGATGAGAGGAACAAAGGATAGGAGACTCCGACCTGCCACACACAGCAAGTGCCCCCGGAAGTGAAGGAGCACGTTGGAGAGAGAAGAGGAAGAGGAGGAGAAGAAGATGAAGAAGAAGAGGAGGGGAGGTGTTGCGGAGGTCAAAGTTCAGAGGGGGGGGGTTAGTAGAAAATCTCCAGGCCGCGCATGGACACCCCCATGTTAGAGGAGAGAGGCTGGTGCAGGGCAGGATCATCCAACGGCAACAGGACTGAGACATCCGGCTGTAGAGAGGAGTGACAGGACAGACTCACAACAAAGCAACAGTAGTCTGAGGCTCTAGTCTAGTATTATTTAGGCTAAATGTCCATAAACATTTTTTTTTTTTTTAACAACGAAGCGCACTACATACGAGAACTTTCAACACTGGCAGCATTTTCTAAAGCCTTAAAACAGTTGTTGTTCAGTGGCCAAATATGTCACCATGTTTAACCAAATTACATTTTCTTTTATATTGAGGGGTTGTTGGTTTAACTCTTGGTTTAACTCTTAAACTCTTGACTTTGAACTTCAAATGAACAGTTTGAAATTAATTGTGTGTATAGTCAGTGTGTTGTATGTATTGAGAGTGTGCTGGTGTTGTGTACTTTTGTGTGATTGTTGCTGTACTTTTCCTTGTCCTGTAGATGATTTTGCATCAACCTGCCAAAGGACTGAAGATGGATATTCGCCACGCTGGCTATAATCTTTACATATTAAATTTTTTTATGTTCATTAATATGAATGTATAAATAAATAAAAATAAGAAATAAGCACTCTTACATTCATCTGTTAAAATAAGTCATTTCTTCATTATTGTCAGATTCAGTTACATCCGTTATTCCTGTTATTATGCACTATACTTTTTATTTGAAGTTAAAATCTATGCAACCCTTCTTTAGGACACATTTACATGATTATAATTTCATTTTCTGTTCATGCATTAAGTAGCTTTTCTGGCTCTCTGGAGATGCTATGCTGTCCCTGGAATCTTCCACAGTATGGCATTAAACCTAGAGCTCCATGGAGACAAGCAGGTGACACGACCATATTAGGTTAGGCTATTGTCCCTGTTTTCAGACAAATATTCCCACAGGTCAGATCTGTGGAGAGGTAACTCCACTGTTTTACAAGGCATTTTTAGCAATAACACACCTCTAACTAAATAAAAAGATTAATTTAATGCCATACTGTGAAAAGTTACACAGGCACAGGAATGATAGGAGCATGACAACAACCAGAAACGTTACATAATGCACCTTTTAAATAAACTGAATACACCAAAAGCGCAGTGGAAACAGCTAAGTGTAAATACAGTGAAAAATAGTTTGCACAATAATATTTATGATTTAAGCTTTTGGAGATATTTTCAAAGGCAGTGTAATAAAGAGCCAGACTCAACAACACAAGAGAGTGATGTCGTGAGGTATAATGTACTTTTATATAATCACACCGCTCCTTTTTCACTCTCTTCCTTTTTCATATTTCTACGTGTCTCAAGTCATATCTTTGTCGATTTGCAACCCAACTAACAGAATTAGACTCAGAGCTCCTGACTGTAATTGTATGACAGATGGATGCCGCCAGCGCCTTTATTTCCCAGTGAAATTACATCTGCAGACATTTGCTTTGAGCGAGGACCTGTTTTTAAATACTAAGCAAGGCGCAATTTTTAGAAGTGGTTTTGCACAGATACACTCAGGTATACAGTCAATTGATGTGGGATCTGTAAAGGCTATTATTCATAATTATGGGACTACTGTATAATGTATAGCTGCGTAATGTAATTTGTAGGGAAATCACATAGGGTTTTGTGTAACATAGTTTTGGCATTTATTAAGAAAAATAGGCCTATAGGCTATATGTAGATGAATCCTTTAGTTAATTAACTTTAGCTAATAGGTAGCAAATTGACTAAGGTAATGTAAATACGTAGACTTGTTTGTAGTTGTTGTCCCAAGTCACATATAATTAAGAAATTATTATGCAAATTACTGACACTATATTCTATCAAAACAAAAGAGAAAAACAAACAAACTGCTGTGTTGGCCCAATTCCAAATGTTGTATTTTTATGTTGACTTTATGTTCACTTATATTAATAATAAATAACAAACTTGTGACAGATATATACACAAAAAGCATTGACTTTTTTTAGTTAATGGGACTTACGTTAAGCATTTACGTGTCAAGAGCACTTAAATATACTTTATCACAGTTATTAGAAACAGCCTGGCTATTTGTCTTTGTTTTGGTTATTACAGCAGCTTCCCTGTCTGCAGAGATGGGTACAGGCGTATATTAATTTTGCATATATTTTAGCACTAAGCTTGGGAATGAATAAAATATAGAAAGACCAGTATTTATGGTTTATTATGGTTAATTTGTCAAAGCTTTGAACAGCAGAGTGACAGTAGCTCAGTGAGGTCTGAGGGTCAATTCCTGCTCGTACCAAGCTCTGTTATTCTGTCTTTAGTTTGTCCGTAAAAGCGAGTGTTCGTGGTGGGAGGGTATACTGGTCTCGCTTTTGTCAGTCTAACCCTGGCCAGCTGTGGCTACAAAAGGGGTTTACCACCACAGAGTATAGAGTGAAAGAATAATGCACTGTAAAGAGCTTTAGAAGTCTTGAAAAAGCACTTATTTTTATGATTATACATGTTTTTTTTTACTATATTATTACTAGGGATGTAACAATAACCAAAATATTGTGATATCACATCATCAAAGTTCTCACAATAATATCGTGGATCGTCACAATATATCGAATTACAAGTCTCTTTGCTGAAATTAAGAGTTATGGTGCAGCAGTAGCTAAAAAAAAAGACAGAAGGAACTACATAGACCATGATCCTTTGCTCCAATTAAGTATAGACTACAAGAAGAAATAACTGTTCTAAGCACTCTTAAGTTTTAGTTCTTTGGATTAATTCTTGTCAAGGCATTTAAAGAGGAAAAAGTAACATATTAACAGTTTTAGCTGTTTAGCCTCCACAAAATATCACAATAAATATCATACTATGAGATTTATATTGTGAAAATATCATACCGAGAGATTTGGATATTGTTACATCCCTAATCCTGAGCCTTCCCACCATATCGTGAGCTTTCCCACGATATCGCATTAAATATCGTACTGTGAGGTTCATACCGTAACAATATCGTATTATGAGATCTGGATATCGTTACACCCCTAATTATTACACAAAATAATATTAACACTGATAATGTGAATAATTTGTTAATTTGTCTGGACTAACTTTCAATACATTTTTTTTTGTCTCACTTATTCTGTGCCTTCGAGGCTCATTTTAGTTAAGAATTATTGATTGTGTTGCCATGGAATCAACTTTATTTTGGCTAAAAATGTAAAATCTGGAATATTAGCCATCCCTGCTCATCCTGCACTAAAGGGTCCTATATCGTTCGCAAAAAGACCAGTTCTGTTGTTTGTTTTCACTTCCCTAGAAAGCAATTTTAAGCAGCCTTCCCTCACCGAATTGAACTGGCACGAGATGTCCCTGTCGTCATGCCAACTGATTAGCATTAGCATAGCATCAGTTAAGAGAGAGCATGCACTGTGACTAGACACAGTAAGAGCACACGGCGTTTGTTAAACACGAGAAAGTGCTGAAGCTTGACAAGAGCCTCATGCAGTTTACAGTCTATTCACACATTTACACAAATCAGAAACAATCACAAGAGAGCGTTTCTCAAAACCACGGGCCTGTTGGGGAAAAGCGGTGGAGAAAGTACTCAAATTTGTTACTTAAGTAAAAGTACAGATACTAGAGCAAAAAAATACTCAAGTATAAGTAAAAGTATTAGATGAAGTATTGAAGTACCTGTTTAAAATGTACAAGTGTTTGGTGCAGATTTTCAGGTCTAATACAGCTTTAATGCAGTGTTTTTGATAAGATCTGGGATGAATTTTGTTCAACATAAAAAATTTAGTTTTCTGTTTTTACTTCTATTTTTATTACTACAGACATGTTCAAAATAAAGTCTTGAGCTTTTTCAGCAGATCTCAAATTATAATTAAAAATACTTGTACCAGAGGTGGGACCAAGTCGTCGTTTTGCAAATCTCAAGTAAGTCTCAAGTCTTTGACCTCAAGCCAGATTCAAGTGAAGTCAAGTCAAATACAGGCAATTCCAAGTTGAGTCTCGAATCACTGGCCCATAAGTCCAAGTCCAAGTCGTCTGCTTTGAGCTTCAAGTCATTTCAAGTCTTTAAACCAAAGCACCAATATATAGCTTAGAGTTTTGCAATTTATGACTTTTAAGATTAATTTTACTTATAATGTCATGGTATATTTATATGTGAGTATTAATAAAGTTCATAAGAGTTGTAGAAATGCTAATTTTTTCCATCTTAAATGTCTTGACAAGATCTTAGAGTGAAACATTACAATCAAAATAGAAAGAACTCAGAGTTAAAAGTGTTTCTCACGTCTTCTCAAGTCACAGGCCTCAAGTCCGAGTCAAGTCTTAAGTCATTGACCTTCAAGTCCAAGCCGAGTCCCAAGTCTTAGTCCATTTTATCAAGTGAAGTCTCAAGTCCTGAAAATAGTGACTCAAGTCATGACTTGAGTCCAAGTCATGACTTCCCCACCTCTGACTTTTACTTTCCAGTTGTATTAAACATTTTGTGGAGGAGAAAGTACAGATACCTGCTCTCAAATGTCGTGAAGTAAAAGTAAAACGTATCTACTTTAAAATGTACTTAAAATACAGGTACTTAAATGTTTTTTCTGAAGTACAACACAGTACTACTTTGACTTTGTTACCTTCCAACACTGGAGAAAAGTGTTATTTAAACTTCCGACATTTATCCAGTATATTTAAATAGTGGCATGTTCAGTGGGTAATCAGAGGTTCACAGACTTATATTTGGAAATTTTGAAAATAGCAGGTTTTGAAAATAATGCCTGATATTTGATTGCACTATGAAAGCACCTCTGTACTTGAGGCTGAACTAGAAAATGCGACTACTTTCTAATATAGATTCCCCCTTAACATTCTCCAATAAAAACAATATGGCACCTTATTACTTGTAACAAATGGATGTAGACACAGCTTGAATCTGTGCAGGCAGGGGCTGGAGCGCTAACTTTAGCATTAGCTCAATGTAACCACCAGTTATCTCTGCCTTGTTAAGCATCATGTCTCGCTTCGTCAACTTTTATCTGCACTTTGCTTTGATTGCCCTTTTTCCGACCCTAAAAACAAGATGTGCTAAAGTGTGTGTGCCTGCTGTTTCGAATCATTCAGAATTACACCCTTTAACACCTAGGTATATGAAGTCTACTTTTACATATACTGCTCCTATTATCATTTACACTATGATTAAATGAAAGTACTACAGTCTCTGAGCAAACTGATTAGGCTAGTTGCAATTTCCATACAATTAAAATAAGCACCTTTTTACTCAAGTCAAAACTGTACATTTACTTAAGCATATGACTATTTAAATGTGCAAGTTGGAACTTTTCACCTGCGTGTCTCTATGGAGATGTTACTGCTTTGCCTCAAATATTATGCAGTATGTCATTAAACTTATCAATATCTAGGTGATGACAGGCCAACATATAGGTCAGATCTGTGGAGAGGAGATCTGTGCATGTCTTTAAAGTTATTTTAACAATAGAAAACTGCAATTACAGTAAATAAACATAAGATTAGTAAGTTTAATGCCAAACTGTGAACCATTCCAGGCAAATAAATAACATTTCCATGGAGGCGAGAAGCTGGCAGGCACCCCGGCAGACATATTGTTGCATTGTGTACCTTTAATTAATTTGTTGTTTTATCAGAATTCTTTCACTTCTCAATTGTTTCTCATAGAACTGAACTATAACAGATACACATGTTATGTATACAGGCTTCAAATACAAAAATCAAATGTCTACTCACTTTAATGGCTTCCACTGTGTCATATTTGTCCAGTTTGTTGATGTGATTGGTGATACTGGTGTTGAGAGGAGCTGCGGAGATGGGGTGGATGACTGTTGCATCATGGGATTGTTGTTGGTAGCGCTGACAATAGGAATACACCAACAGAGTCACCAAGCAGCCGAGTATGGAGCTGCTCAGACCCACGGCGATCATGTGGAAGAGGTTAAAATCTGAAAGAAAATAAAACTAAAATATTATGTTGAGTCCATTGACGCAGTGTTCAGTTACATAAAGACTTATTATACTGGATGACTACTGATGAACAAGTGATGCCTGTAGGTACCAGCTGCACAAATTAAACAGTAAAACACCAACCCACTTCTCAAGCAATTAGCAATTTATTCATTAATATAATTACACTTCTCTGATTACAACAACACCATTATAAATGATGATCTGCTTTATTTTGTTACCGACAAAGACTCAGAATTGCACAGATAAATCCATAAGATGTATTTTTACACTTGCATAGATTTAATTAAAGGAAATGAGAAAAACCGTCTGCTTAGTTACAGCCTAATGAAGTTTTTCAACAAAAGACCAATTCTCAGTTGGTTTGGCTTTAATTTCGTCTTAAAAAAAAGTGAATCCAGTGATGGGATGTGAGAGGCATCTTTAAGTCGCAGAGCTCCCAGCCAGACTTCTAATAAGAGAAGTAATAATGTCCAGACCCTGTGGAAAATACTAAAGCCCAGTCCCCCAAAGCAGCATGCAGATTACTGCAGTGGCTCCAAAGTGGCTGTGTTCACACCAAGAGCAAAAGAGGGAACTGTCAGAATCTATTACACACACTCTGTTGTATAGTTTGACGGTAGGGACGTCAGGTTTAATCAGTTAATCAATAATCAGAATTCAGATCACTATATTGAAACTAGAGCCTGACCGATATATCGGTTGGCCGATATTATCGGCTGATATGGGCACCTGGACTTGGAGCCTGTATGAACGGTGAGTGTTGGAAATATGTCGACTCTGAAGCTAGTTTTGGTTTTTTGTATGGATTAGCTGCTGTAGCTCCCGCACATAAAGAGACTGTTTTCTATTGGTCTATTGTAAAGTGACTATATTGGCCGTATATTTGTTACTGGACCTGCACTGATATGTAAATGAGCTGTGAATAGAGGTGTGAATTATGACATTTGCGCATATAATTAATTACCGCGGCGCACACGTATTTACGGCTAAAGGCTAATAGCGATTGTTTCTTTACTAGTTATGGGTCCGTCACGAACGAAATGACTCTTAGAGCCGACTCTTTGAAGCGAACGACGGGAGCCTGATCCTTACTGGGAGTCGTGTTTTCTTTCTCTCACTTTTTTTCTCTTCACGCCGCGTGCAGATTCGTGATTTGACAGCAGCAGCGGCTAAAAACGAAACCTTGAGAAATTTGCGTGTACGTAGAATAAAAAAAAGGAGCATATTTGGCTGGTTCAGTCCTGATTCAGTCCTGCTTTAGACGTGCTTTAGACCTGCTTGCAACAAAACAATCTGAAGAGCCGCTTGGGAGCCAAAAGAACCAGCAGCTTTTAGTGAGCCGAGCCAAAAGAGCCGGTTCTCTAAAAAAGAACTGGAATACTCATCACGAGTGTCTAGAATGTGATGCAAAAATGCCATTAAGCCAACCTACTGTCTGTAAATATGATGTAAAGAGGCAGAATAACAATAAATGTTGCCTAAATAAACCCAATTTAAAATCCACCAGAGCCAAACCTAAGTTTTTTAAACAATTCAACATTTACAGTGAATTTTTACATCACTAAATATATCGGCGATTATATCGGCTATTGGCAGCTCCAACTTCCATTATATCGGTTTCATATCGGCCACAGCAAAATCCATATCGGTCGGGCTCTAATTGAAACTCAAAACAATGATGATTTTAAAAACACAAGACATTTTCAATCAATTAAACCTCATCTTATAAAAAGTTAAGGTGACCACATAGAAAAATAGACAATGTGAATGAAAGTAAATTTAGGATTTGCATGGGCATGGTGACAAATATGAATAATAAAAGTGAATATTTAACAAAAATTTAAAAGGGCCCATATTACACTGTTTTCTGATCTATGTTTTAATGTTGGTTCCTCATCACAAACATTCCTAGAGTTGTGTTTTGTTTCATTCACACATGTTTAAATATGCAGATACTTAGGCTAAAGTCTTTTCTCAAACAGAAAACACTCTGTTCCACCTTGTGATGTCATGTAGTAATACAGGAAGTTCTCCACTATGCTTTTTTAACTCCATACACCTTCACTAGAATCATTTGGATGATTTAAGACCTGGTATTACCAATCTCTACTGAACAAAAAGGTAAAAGGAGCTGTTAACTTGAAAACTACCGCTTCATGACATCACAAGGTGGTACAGGGCATTTTGAGCTTTGGAGATGTAGACAGACTAATAATAAAGGATTACTCAAACATGTATGAATGAAACAAAACACAACTCTGGATCTGTTTACAGCATTCTAACATGACTTAAAGCTCACAAGAGTCACTTTTGATTAATAAAGAACTTTTAAACTGGATGCCCTTAAAAAGTGAAGTTTGCATTCATGTATTAAAAGTACAGGGGATTGTGAACCCTTGTAACTGTGTTTGATCAATAGAACATTCAGAAAATCAGGTCGAGGCAAATATGTCCCATCAAAGAGAACGGAGCTATGAATCTTTTTTTTACCAGTACATTTGTGGCATTGTTAATTTTATATTTGCTATAACACTGTATTGGATTTTCACAAGAACTCTGCTATACTTTGCGGTTTTCCTTTATATCTTCCAGAATACCTTGGTATAAAACTCAAACTTTACCTTCATTTGGGAAACTTTTACAACCTAATTTATCAGCTCCTAACAGCTTTCTTATTGCGGACACTGCTTGTAAAAACATCAGGTGCTTTCAGCCTCTATAAGTCCTTTTATTACCTCCACAGCGGCGCTCCTCCTGGCTCGAGTGTGCAATTGAGACTTCTGCAAAAGAAACAGCCAAAAACAGCGGAATTAGGATCGAATCTGCATGATAAATAACTCACACAAAACAGAAAACAACATATTGAAAGGTGCACTGTGTAACTTTTCTGGTGAAACATACCCTACCTGGTGCTATACCAGAAATTTTCCACAAATAGCATTAAATGTATCTTTTGCTTTGCCTGAAATGTTCCTCAAAATAGCATTCAAATATGCATCACCATGGAGACAAGACATTTTCTGGAAAGCATGTTTAAATATATATTTATGTAATTCTGCCTTATTTGACACTAGGCTCTTGTTATGTTTGCTACTGATTTTGAATTTATATTACCATTTATATTCTTGCTCTTTGTTATTATAATAGACTTGCACTTAGACAAACTTTATTGATCCACAAGGGAAATTATTTGGACTCAGCAGCTCACACATCACAATATATTATAATAAAAAGAGAAAAATAAAACATATAAATGGTAATAATAAATTCTAAATAGGTAGTAAAAATAGGAAGAGACTGTTGTCAAATAAGGTGTAATTATATGAATGGATATGTATAAGTACAAATAAAACATAGAAATAAACTAATAAAAATATCTCAGCTATATACAGTCCCTGACAAAAGTTTTGTCGCTTATCCATTTTGTAAAAACAAAAGCTTATAACCTGACTTTAAATTAATCGATTGGTTTTAGAAATGTCTCATATGAAAGCTAAAACCCTCCCAAATTATGCTCAATATACTAAAATAAATTTGCTTCACTGAAGAAAGATTGATCATTTAATGAACACAGAAAGGTCAGATTTTGGCAAGACAAAAGTCTTGTCGCCTTGTCATATGATGCACCCAATCCTAGATTACAGCCTCACCTGTGATCAGTTACTGATCAGTCAATTAGTGGGTGTGTATAAAAAGAACCCCAGCACACCAGACCTTCACATCAACTGCAACTTCACCTCTGACAACATGCCTAAGATCCACCCTGAGACCAAAGTGTTAATTATCAAGAGGCTGAAGACCAGATCCACTGCTGAGGTGGCTGACACCTTCAATGTGTCTCAGCGTCAAGTACAAAGAATAAGAAAAAGATCTGAAATGACTGGAGATGTTTTTGACAAGCCCAGGTCCAGCAGACCCCGCAAGACAACTGCTCGGGAGGACCGTTTGTTGATTCGAAAATCCAAGGCCAGCCCCTTTTCCACTGCAGCAGACTCCACCAGGCCTGGTCACCTCAAGTCCCTGTGTCAACCACAACAGTTTGTAGAATTCTGTCTCGAAATGGCCTCCATAGTCGAATCAGTGCACAGAAACCAGCACTAAACAAAAGGCAATTAAAAAACCATGTGGCATTTGCCAAGGCCCACAGCCTGCTGAAAGGATGGACACTGGAAAAGTGGCAGAAGGTGGATTTCTCAGATGAATCCTCGGTTGAATTACATCACAGCCGCCGCAAATAATGCAGGAGACCTACTGGAGCCCGCATGGATCCAAGATTCACCCAGAAAACAGTTAAGTTTGGTGGCGGAAAAATCATGGTCTGGGGTTACATCCAGTATGGGGGTGTGCGAGACATTTGCAGGGTGGAAGGCAATATCAATAACCTAAAATATCAAGAAGTATTAGCTCCTCTTACATTCCCAACCATAAAAGGGGTCAAATTTTGCAGCAGGATGGTGCTCCATCACATACTTCTATCTCTACATCAAAGTTTCTCAAGGTGAAGAAGATCAAGGTGCTCCAGGACTGGCCAGCCCAGTCACCAGACATGAACATCATTGAGCATGTCTGGGGTAGAATGAAAGAGGAAGCATGGAAGGCAAAACCAAAGAATCTTGATGAACTCTGGGAGGCATGTAAGATGCTTTCTTTGCTATTCCTGATGACTTCATCAACAAATTGTATGAATCATTGTCGAACCGCGTGGATGCAGTCCTTGAAGCTCATGGAAGTCATACAAGATATTAAATATGGATCTCACAGCACCACTACTTCATTCACTGAAGTTATGCAACATATTTTTGTATTTGAAGTAAATTATTTGTTCAATTTTCTGTAGGCGACAAAACTTTTGTCTTGCCAAAATCTGACCTTTCTGTGTTCATTAAATGATCAATCTTTCTTCAGTGAAGCAAATTTATTTTAGTATATTGAGCATAATTTGGGAGGGTTTTAGCTTTCATATGAGACATTTCTAAAACCAATCGATTAATTTAAAGTCAAGTTATAAGCTTTTGTTTCTACAAAATGGATAAGCGACAAAACTTTTGTCAGGGACTGTACAAGAGGTCATAAGGAAAAACAGTGCAAAAATGATATGATGATTGACAGGACATGGGGTTATCTGTAAGGGTGAGTTGTTACAGTACAATTGTATGGAGTATTGTATAAATGTAATCCTGTATCTCTCGATGTTTGGACGGAACTGTAAATTATTGTGATGTGTGAGCTACTGTGCCCAAATAATTTCCCCTGTGGATCAATAAGGTTTGTCTATATGTTTTTCAAGTATTTAGCAATAAAAACACCCGCATTTGATTAAATACAAAATAAATATACATTTAATGCCACTATGGAATTTCCTAGGCAATGCAATAGCTTCTTGATGACAGACAAGCAGGTGGTGGATTATGTAACCCTAGAAAAGTTACGCCGTGCACCTTAAAAAAGAAAACAAAAGAAAACTTCAATGCCTAATCTTAGCCGTGGCACCTGGAGTAGTTTATGAAAAGTATCAACTCTCATTACAGCAAATGGAGTGCAAGACTTTCCTAATGAACCATAATAGACTGGCGTTCCCATTAAAACAGATGGATGATAAGGGATAGGGGGCAAATGGCTAATTCGACACAGAGTATTATAACCCTGCTAATTAATACAGAAAGGCTTCAGATAGAACTTTCAATCAAATGTTTACATGGCGTTGCAATGAATTATGCCAGCAAGTATGAGAGTCCAGTCATTAATATGGGGAGATATGTTTAATAGCCATAGTATAAGCAGTAATGAGACTCATCTCTGAAAGCACTAAGGTTGGCATAATGATTTTTATGAAGTACAAATCAATGCACATGGGAATCTCACATTACACACTGTCAATAGGAAGATGCCAGTCTAAGCAGATACTAGCAATACTAATTATGTGCGTTAAGCTTTTAGGGCATCTGATCTCATACATTAAGGAAACCACCATGTAATTTCACTCCACTTATAATTGAATTCATCTTTAGTGTCTACTGCTTGACTGTTTTTCTGTATGTCCCAGTTTAAAATCAAACTTATTTTCTGCTCATTAAGATGCAGCTCAAGTTCAGGCTTTACTTGTCAAATGTTCAAAGTTCAGTGGAAATAGTGTCAGTCTAAAATTGGTTCAATATTATTGATCTGTATGAGATATGTGAAGACCAGTGCACAAATGACTTATCGGCTACTTTATTTATGCAAGTCTATTTAATTTAACATAGCTAAGTTAAAGTAAAATGGGTGTGACAAAAACATGTAATACAATATATGGAAAAAGTACATTATTATTATTAGTGTTAAAGGTCCTACATTATGCAAAACTATAATCTATAATGCTGTTACCTCCTCAAAAACATACTTGGAGTTGTATTTAGTTTCATTCACACATGTTTGAGAGCTGTCTGGCATTAACAAACCTTAAACTATTCTGCTCCACCTTGTGATGTTACCTTTAGTTCAGCAGAAAACAGCAATTCCAGGGTTGAAATTATCCAAAGGATTATATTGTGAAGGTGCACTGAGTTTATAGACACAGTGGAGCACTTCTTGTTTTGCCACATGACATCACAAGGTGGCACAAAGTGTTTTCTGTTTAAGAGAAGAACTAAACATGCAGGATTTGTGTGTTAAACATGTGTGAGCGAAACTCCAGATATGTTTTTGATAATGAAAAAACAAAACATAGAACAGAAAATAGAGTAATATAGAACATTTAAGCAAATTCAATGTGTGGATTACATAAACATAGAAAAAGAAAAACTGAGAAGCAATCTAGAGCGAAGCTGTGACTAAACTAAGCTGGGTTCTACCAATTTACAGTGTTGTGAACTAATGGCCCATAGATCAGCTGAATAATGGACTCTTATATAAAACATAGCCTAAATCTGTTACATAAATGCAGTTTCTTGTGCAGCATTATCATAATATTACACTTACATTTTTTTACAAGCCTCATCTTTATCTTTTACTTGTAGCCATTATAGAGTATGAAATTGCCTGAACAAAGCTGATAAAAACAATTCATTAACTTTTTTATTGTTGCCATTAAAGCATCCTAATAAGATAACACAGTCCTAATTGACCTAGTGCAGAAAAAGCATCAAGGTACAATTTCTCCCCAAAGACTAAAACACTTTTAACAGGCCTTTAATGAAGATATAATAACCCAGGCAGGATAGAAGAAGTGCAAAATGTGCTGCCCTAGTTTGTCTCTGTTGGCTTTCCGTACAAATCCCAACTTCCCCAAAGATATGAACCTCTTTGAACCTTACATCTCACCTTTGACCCAACATGGACCCCTGTGAGATATCAATAATAGATTTGATTTTCGTTTGCTTCTAGGAAATGAATGGGACTCACAATACAGATATATTGTAAAACAGAGCATCAGAATGAGGCCCCTGTTTACTGTCTGCATCTAAATATAGAGTGTTTTATCTTCTGCGTTGAAAGCACTTATAAACTCATCATGGTGAATAAGTAGAATGCTAGGAATGCGTTGGGAAAGTAAGAAATAACTGGACTGCTACAAAAAATTGGTTACAGTCCCTTTAAAGGGCCCATATTACACTACTTTCTGATCTGTGTTATAATGTTTTCTCATCAAAAAAATACCTGGAGTTGTGTGACTTAAAGCTCAAAAGTGTGTATTATAGGACCTTTAATGTACGGTGTTTTTGTTACCTGGTATGAAATTTGAATCAGAGGAGCAGGGCCTTGTCTCGCTGCTATTCCCGGAGCATTGGTTTCCTGTTGGGAAAAGGACATCGCAGTGCCTCAGTCGGACTTGCGCTCCATTGGAATCACAGGGAGACCAATCGGACCAGCTGGACCAACTCTCTGTAAACAGAACGACAACAGTGCGTCACACAAACAGTACCGAAATAAAGGTTTGAATTAAAAATGCCCTCAGCTCCATATTAGTCACACATGAGGGGCCTTTAAGGGAGAAGAATGTGAAATAAGCAGTATACCTGTGATGGAATGGCCTCAAGATGCTTTTTAATAAAATATGTGTCCGTGGAGCTGGCAGTAAGAAATATCATAAAGCTAGTGCCCATACAGTACCAATAAGATAAAAATAAGCAAAGATGTAATAGTGTTTACATTTGAAAATATATCTAGGGTCACTGAGGGGGAAGAACAGAGGCTCTTTCATATACTTGGGTTTGTTTGATGTTGTTATGACTACACTGGGCTTAATACATCACATTAGGAGTTGATGTTTATGAGGCATTATACATACTGCATAGGCTCCCTCAGGTCAAACTCATACTCACATCCAACTTGTTTATTTTTAAAGTAGAAAAATTCAATACACCCATAGTTCAGTTCAAGTTGAACATTGCAACATGAACACACACAGTGAAATATTGTGGATTTATTATTGATTATTAGACCTATTGTTTTTTTTTTGTGCAGTTTCCACCACCTGTTAGTCTCCATGGAGAGTTATTGCTTTGCGTGGGATGTTCCGCAGCATGGCATTAAATATATTTAAAAAAATATATTACATATATATATTCAGTCTTTTGCTGAAAATTATGCCACACTCATTACTATGAGTGGGTCACCTATTGAACAGATCTGACCTAACTTAGATTGGTGGTGTTTCCACGGAGATAAAATAAGTTTAATGCCATATGGTGGAACCCAAAAAGTTACAAAGTCTACCTTTAAGTGTGTATTTAAAATCATCATTAAAATAAATAGATGAAATCTTTAGCTATGTGTGTGCTAAAGCATTTTGGTAAAGAAAACATATTGTGCTGGAGCCTGCTATATAGTTATAGTCTATGACACCTGTGGATCTTTATGTTATAATCTACACATTTTACACTACAATATTCATCTAAAGTGACTTAGTAAAAGAAACCAGTCTGCTGACTTCTGCGTTAAAAACTGCAGTGGCCAATGGCAGCAGACACTGCCACAAACGTCATCACAACAAAGGCCTCTGAAGCTGTCAGCCTCTCCTTTGGATAGCAGCACATCATTCTAGCGAGTAACATTTTTTAAAATTTTGCCAAAATAACAAAGTAGGTAGAGAGCAGTGGGCGTATGCCGATGGCGATGAAAACAGAAATTGATTGGCAGTATGGTGTCTTGAAAATAGGTGATTAAAGATTACTCAAACATGCATGAATCACTCCAAATACAACTTTGAGAGGGTAAATGAAAATTAGAACATGGTTAAAAGCTTTGAAAAGTCAGTTTTGAACAAAAGGTCTGCTTTAACCATATTTCTAAAATGAATGTTTAGTATTGTAACATATTCTGCATGACTAATGTAAGATGGTGATTGAAATTTTGAACACAGATTTTGGCAGTAAACATGATAAAATATGTATAAGCTTGATATTATTTTACATCTTTGGAGATCTGTCAGTTTTATCAAGGCAGAATCATTATGGCTCTTTTTTAAATGTTCTGTCATTTCTCCTTTAGAACCACATCCTTTGTTTGATTATTCAAGTTACAGTTACACTATTTTCTTGTCATCTCAGCAACACACCTGCAGAGTTGTGCTGTCAGTGCTATAATGTGAGAGTTTGCTTGTTACCTGGGCAGCCCTGGGTGTTGCACAGGGCCTCCTCTGTGTGCAGGCCCAGGCAGATGTCTCCCCCGTGGGCAGGAGGGGGGTTACTGCACGTCCTGGTCCTCATGTAGTGACCTCCACCGCACGTCACCGAGCACTTGGACCATGACGACCAGCACGACCAGCTGCCATCCACTGCAACACACGCAGAATCAATCAGTTACCACGGAAACAAAACAATGAGGTAATGCTGTAGGGGTGTTCTAAACCTGGATTGAACCTGGACTAAACTTAGACTAAACATAGGACTTAACCTGGAGCTAAACCTGGACTAAACCCAGTCTAAACCTGAACTGAACCTGGGTTATAACCTGGACTAAAACCATGGACTGAGCATGAACTAAACCTGGACTAAAGACAGACTAAACCTGGACTAAACCCAGACTAAACCTGAGACTGACTCTGGATTAAACCTGGGACTAAACCCTGGACTAAACCTGTGACTAACCCTGGGACTAAATCTGGACTAAACCTGGACTGAACTGTAACTAAACCTTAGCAATAAACCCAGACTAAACCCAGAGTAAACCTGGGACCAAACCTGGACTAGAATGGGTCCAAAAAAACTACACATCAGGATTAAACTGAGCTAAACCAGGACAAGTGTGATGGCCCCCTATACGCATGAATAATTATACTGGTGTTAATGTTTTATGAAAATACTGCATGCGATTCTCTCTCCACTTTTGCAGTCTCTATTTATGTAGCAAAAATTTCTGCAAAAAAAAAAAAAAAAATGCTTTGTTCTAAATCAATTATTCATTAAGAGCACCACAAGCTGTCAGTTTTGTTTTGACTTGTTGTGATTTCCTGAAACATATTTTTGTAGCTAACTACATTTCTGTTGCAATTCAAAAAGCGTTTAGTCCTTTTATTGCATAGACCTACTTTTTAATTATGTTTCCAGGACGATTTTGTGATTTCCTATTGTTTATTAATATATCACATAAGTAAACTTTGGAATACATCGAAACTGCTTTACAAATGAACCCCAGAGATCTTGCATATCTATTTGAATAATTAACAGGAAAGAAGAAAAATGTTGTTTACAGTTCCCCAAAACTCCAGCCATGTTTAGATTTATCCTTCACATCATTAAAAAGCCAATTTCCTCTGTAGATGATGTGATTGGAAGTCATTAGAAGCCATTTCAAACAATGAATTTGTCCATGTTTCTGTGTGGAGTTTGTGTGCCTGACTCTCCAGCCTGGCCCTCCCCTCCTGTTTCACTGTCTTCTTATTAATAAAGATAAATGAAGCATACAATCCCTGTTATTGTTCTCTCTGTATTGTCGCCAAACAGTGAGCACTTACACTAGCAAACACAACTCAAACTGAGAAGTAAATAAACTATGGACCGTGCAGGATTTTTGTATCATTTACTTATAATCTGTCTCACCCCGGGCTTCATTGTGACCCAGAAATCCCTCTCAAAGCTACCTGTGGATTGCTTTTAAAGTCCAAAGGAATGACTATCAGGGGTGTGCAGGACAAGAGGCAGCAGATATTTTGTGTCATCAGGTGTAATTTCTCTATCTCAACCTGACACCGCAGTCGATATCATGACGGATCATCTCATTTCAGGAAAAAAAAATAAAAAAATCATGGTTTGTTTCCAATGCAGAGGCTGGCGAGTTGAACTCTCTCTTTGTTTTGCCTTTTTAGCTCCACACAGGATGCTGCGGAGAGAGCGGCCCAAATATTTTCTCTTTGTCTGTGGGGTGCTAATTGAGAATGCATCAGAATTCATTGTTCAACAGACTAGGTTTTATCCGCTTCTTCGGGCTAGAACAACAAAGCGGTGTTGCTTTATTACTTCCACTGGTGTACGAAATAGCATCCCCCAATGTGTATAGAATGGTCAGGCATAACAGATGACCACCTGCCTACATTACACAATATATTCTGTTAATCTATTACATTGATATCTTGCCTCTCCACAGATCTAACCACTAATTTGGTCTTTCTGCTTATCTTTATGGAGATAGATAAGTTTAACTCCTTTGTTGCTTTGGGAAGTGAATATTTAAATGTTTCTAACTCCATAAAAGATAATCTTTGGTGGACTAACATCTGCATCTATTGATACTTTGCAGCTGATGTCATCAACTTTTCCTGTAGGTGTCAAAGTAACTGGAAGCACTACTCTGTTAGAAAATCTGTCACTCAAACTAGAGTTAATCTGAGCTTTATTTTAACACAATCTGAGCAGAAAGCGCTGACTTGGTTGGAAGTACAATAGGTGACATGATTTGTGTGCCTAAGAAAGTCTCACACATAAAATTACAGACACAAGTTGGCTAGTAGTAGTAACAGTTTTTCGCTTGTATTCATCACAAGCTCCTGAAAATTACTGGTTTTAAGTTTTGTTATTTTTCTTGAGACTTATCAGACTATCTTTAAAAAAAAGAAAAAAAAAAAAAAGACTGTGTTTGCTAATGTGTGCACTGTATCACCATTCTGCTGAACATTCTGCCGATAGAGATACACGTAGAACACCCCCAGTGTGATGTCATTGCAAAGTATCAATAGCTATATTTGACATTTACGATATTTAGATAACTGTGTTTTATTTGCATCACACTCATTTAATGTAACAGTAACTTTAGTCAGTCTAGTCTACTGTACTCGTCTCATTTCAGATTCTGGTATTTTTTTTGTCAGGGCCAGAATTAACGTGTCAACTCCTACAAGCCTTGGCTGACTACATCATCTGTCACTGTTCAGCCCCTGTTCTTTTTGGACCACTTTTGACAGCGCTGGAGAGATCCTCTGACCTGAACATCTTGCCCTCCCAATTTACCCCCTGTCAAACTGGCTCAAATCCTCACCCATTTCTACACCTTCAAACACATTACTGTTAGAAAAGTTCACTCATCAAATGTACTACAACCTCTAACAGTTGCCATGAGAAATTACAATTATAGACCTCAACTATTGGTTAAAGGTCCTATATTACATAAAATTGACTCTTGTGAGCTTTATGCCATGTTCAAACATATGTCAAACATACCTGGAGTTATGTGTTATGTGTGAATGAAACAAAACGCAATTCCAGGTATGTTTTTGTTGAGGAAAAAAACATTATAACATAGATCGGAAAATAGCATAATATGGGCCCTTTAAAATATTTTACAGGATCAGTTTCTGGCTTGCTTGTAATATATAACAACTTAATTTGCTTAAAACCTGGAAATGGAGATGGTCAGGAGAGAGCAATCTGAAGCTTTTAGTTAATTGAGTCTTGGTATAACCCTGATAAAGACTGGGGCTATTAGCTGTTACATTACTAAAAGGTATGTGTGGTGCTCCCTCTGAACTAATTGAAACCAAGCACAAACAGCTTCACGGACAGTCATTCTGATTCACAAAGGCTACCTGCACTGGCTCCAAATGTGATGAGGTAATCTGATAATGGGCTCATGTCAGACTATTTGCACAGAGTCAATATGAGAATGAAATCAGATTAGTAACAGTGTCTAAAAAGGCCAGGATGGAATAATTGCATAATGTATTTTTTCCCTTTTTTTCCTATTTGGGACACAGTTAAAGTTCTGCTGAGATTACAATATTGATAACACTGGATTTTTGATTGAACTAATATTTATTACCGGGTTTGGGACAGTCACAGATAATATCTTGGCATGTCTGAATTACATTACAGTTTTACTCCAGTCCAAGACACATTTTCCTAAGGAACACTAATGCAATTCAATGTGTAAACATACAGTATGTTGTGTTTGAATTCAATACTGTATCAGTTTAAAGTGCCTACAGGACAGGTTACATATGTACTGACTAAAACACATTTAAGGTCATAATATTTCAGATTTTACTAAACATTCTACACTTTCTTTCACAAGTTTGACCATTTTTTAGGTTTCAGATTTTACTTAATGATTGGAAATGATAACATCACACCAGGGAATTCCATAACTGTAAGTGTAATGTAGGCCAAACTTTCTCTAATGTGCAAAGAAATTAATATTTTCAAAATTCTAAGAAAACACCTTTATTTTGCTGAAATCATTTAAAGTATCATAAAAAGGTGTTTTGCGAATATAAATTGTTCCAAACTTTTAGACAGAATTCTCCCAGTATGAAGTCATCAATATCGAGCGCTCTAAAAAGAACTCTCTAATTCCTGTAATTTTCAACATATTTTTTTACTTTTCTTCACAAATTTCTTCTTGGAGTAAAATATATATATATATATATATATATATATATATATATATATATATATATATATATATATATATATATATATATATATATATATATATATATATATAAATATTTACAACATTACAATTATCCAACCAAATTAAGAGAATCATCCAAATCTGCCATACGCACATTAAAGATACTACAATTTAATTACAGGCCAAATTAAATTAATAGTAATTTTTATTGTGTACTCTAGCAGTAATACTGCATTGTATTTTTCAATTTGAATCCAATTACTGAAATAAATGAACTTTCACCAATTAAAACTCACTGAAGTACTGCAAAGCCCATATTTGATGAAGTAACAAAAGGCCAATAACTCTTAATTTGACCCAATAATTTGCAGAGGAACAAAGTAATCTGACGTTGGAGCCATGCCAAAAAGCAGCACTCCATTTGACCCGAGCACTTCCTGTTTCTCTCCTGGGCCTGTTTTTAATAATCACCTCGCTCTTGGTGGACAGCAGGTGTGCCTCACGCCAAACCCAACGCTGGATTTCCATTTAGACAGCTTACTTCACCCTCTCTTTTAATTAGAACGGTTCTGCGCGGTGTCTTCGGCTCAGAGGAGAGCTCAAAAACGCATTGTCTCAGGGCTTTTCACAACACGGCACGCGCTCCCGACGCTGGCAGCATAATTACCCACAGATGTAATTACAATGGTGGATGCGCCTCCGGGTGGTCTGTTTGATTCCTAGTGTAAATTGGGGTCTTCGTCACACCTCTTATCCACAACTGATTTCTTTTGTTGGCCCTGATCTGTTACTCCTGTGTGGGGATGCTCATTTATTGACTCATGGGTTTGAATAATAACACAATGCCAACATTTGTGTAGAGCCATTGATAGAATTGTAATCAAGATTGAGATTTAGTCATTTCTAATTGTAATATCGCCCAGCTCTAAGCAACAGCACAACAATATGATTACCTGTGGCTATGCATGTATGTCAGAGTGAAGACAAATTAGCACTGTTACCAAGGCAATTTTGAATGATTAAATGTCCTCAAAATGTCACTTAAAAGCTGACACCCATGAATACAACTTCATTGCTGCATAATATATTGTCGCTATAATCACTGGATCATGAATGGAATAAATATACACCTTTCTTTTCTGTAATTGTAATGAAGGTGGGAGAACAACTGCCAAATATCTAGCTGTAAGTAAAACTCCCTATTAAATAAAACTATTATTTATGGTCAAACCTGAAAAGGAAACTACAAAACTTCACATTAACATAAATAAAGTAGACCTAATGTTTTGTTGCTTCATTGTATTTAACTGACTTACAAAAATATGTCAACCTTATTCTTTAAAGAGTGTGCAATGGAGCTTTCTACAATGTTACAACATATGGCCTCAATAAAATATGCCTCAACAGATTTTAGATGTCAACCATGCATGTTTGAGTAATTTAGTGATCTCTCCCCAGCCCATCCCTATTTAAACCCTCCTTGTGGTTAGCAGTATGAGTTCACCCCACAAGCCTGTGGAACTCAGGCTCCGGTACGACCACTTTTTGTAGATACAGTACAAGAGCAGGATACAAAACAATACATTACAGCTTAAGTTACCAAAAAAACTAACCTAACTAACCTAACCTTAATTACCCATAGAACTGTATTACCCATAGACCACTGTCTTTCAAATAGGAGATCTTCCTGGGGTGTTTTCTGGCTCCATCAACACTGAAAAAGTGTAACCCCTCTCTCTATAAATGCTGCTGTGAACCTCATCATTTTGGGCTTAAAATGTTCATATCAACCCACTCTATATGATCCTGGTGTTTTTATTTCCCTGCATGGTACATAAATAAATTCCTATTCCTAATATGCCCCAATATGGACCTGGCTCCAAATTGAATTGGATAGATCTTAAACAGCAGCTGTCAGTTCTGTTTACCTCTATTTTGTCTCTTGTTCAGACTTTCTTACCTGGACAAGGTGTGACGTTGCACTCTTGAAACTCCTGTGCTGGTCCCAGGCACGACTGTCCTCCGTACTTGGGCTCAGGGTTGGTGCATGTCCTTTTCCGGCTCCTTATCCCTCGACTGCAATCCCTGCTGCACTGAGACCAAGAGCTCCAGGCTGTCCAGCCCCCGTTGACCGTGTGTCCCGAAATCCTCCCCAATCGCAGCACTTCGCCTGTCACCAGAAAAAACAACAACACAAGTCAGAACATTGCTCCAAACTAGCTCTTAGTGTCGGTGTTTATTGGCCCCTCTTTTGTACGGTGAGGTTGGATACTTGGTCTCACTCGCGGTTCGGGCTTTGTGCATTTGTTCTGAAGAGCAACAAGAGGGCAGAGAGTCAATAAAAGCACTTGATAGCGGTGAATGTGTCTTTACTCTTGCAGTTGGGAGATAGTCTAAAAGCCCCATTTCAGCCGAAGAAGGAGGAAGCAGTCTTCGCCATTCCCGTGGGCCCATTCAGTTGTAAATAAGGTCTAAAAATGGCTCTCGACAAATAGACTGTAAGCAGGTATGGTGTTGTTACAGCAATTTATGTGATACAGTGACTTGAAAGAAGACGCATACAAATTTCTAGCGCTGTTGCTATCAAAACATTACCCAAAAAAAAAGGTTTTGAATTGAATAGTATAAATATTCTTCTGCCACATGGACTGGAAATACCAAATCGGAATCAACCGCCAATACTACTACCACCACTACTACTGCTACTACTATCACTACTATCACTGTCACTACTACTACTGCTACTACTAAACTACTTGCTTACCTTAATCAATATTATTACAGCTCTACAAGGTTCACAGAATGATGGAAGACTGTTAATAATAATTGACAATTTAAAACAAAAATATGTCTTTTGAATTGTGAAGAGTCCTCAAAATGTCATCATATGTAACAAGAAGCTGAACTTTATAAAATTTAAATGCACATGTGTCTGATATATTTTACAGACCCCTTGACGATTCTTAATTTTTACTAAATAAAAGTAAAATAAAACAGTTTTCTGCAAATAATTCAAAACCTTCAGCTACTCTGGCAATCATCATTTTCTTCACATGGCTTTAGTGAGTGGCCTATTCGAACACAACCAGTCTGCTAATCTGTGTACTCTTGTCTGGAAGGAGTTGAATCAAGGACTCGTAATGAAAAAATGTCATTTCTATTAAAGCCTAATTAACAACATGCATCAATCAGGAGAGTGGCACTGGGGTCTGGCATTGAGAGACAGACAGACAGACAGCCGGTTAAAATAAGGTTTCAGTCCTTTTCAATGAATACTAATCACCTCCAAAAGAATATGTGGTACAGCCGTGGCTATTCAGGCATAACAATATCTACATTACTGCTTTTGAGAATTTACATTCTGAGAACAGATAAGAATCAACTGAGGACAACAGCCTATATTTGTGGTCATAGTTAAATGTGCACTGTGTAACTGTTTGGTTGAGGGTCCGTCACCTGTTTGTTTCTATGGATATGTCATTGCTCTGCCTGGAATGTTCCATAATATGACTTTAAACATCTCTACCTTACATTTATCTAATTACAGGTGGTTTTATAGCTCAAGAATACCAAGAAAAACAGGCATTCTGACTGTGAGCGGGGACGCCTCTCCACAGATCTGACCTGGAACTTGGTCTGGTTTGGTCTCCATGACGATAGAAAGGTTTAATACCATACTGGGAAACATTTCAAACAAAGTAATGACATCTTGACTACAAATAAATGTATTGTCATATAGCATCTAACCTTTATTTGTTTTGGTTTAAGAAAAAGCCCTTTATGTCAGTCATTATCATTTGTTTAGATCATGTAAAATGTACTGAAATCATGGTGAAACTTTCTTAATTCAGTAATTAATAACGAACTTGTCTAGATTTCAGTTTTTGCAGTGTTGACCCTTTAAAATCCAAGACTGTGTTCACATTTGTCCTGGTTTGATCCTGGCTTACTTAATCTTGGTCTAGTCCAGGTTTAGTTTCAGGTGCAGTGCCAATTGAGAATACATCCAAAAAACAATATGATGACAATAAAGACGACATAATGTGTTTATTTCAAGTACTGAGTTGATTTTTCGACTTGGTTCGACACTTCTTCAGCCAGATTCCCATGTGCAGAGAGATCCCAGTGGCATTTGTAGCACTAACAATCTAAGACACAGTGGGGATGTGTTACAAGATGGACTCCGTGCTGCTGTCATGAGCCAGTGTGAAGGAGCGCTCAGACTAATTGGACTTGATCTTCACTTGTGATGAAACCACAACAATGATTGGAGTGGGGCTGGAAACACACAGGGACGCTATCAGAAACCATTTAGCATTTTAGCATTGGTGTCTGGAACAGAACAGGAGACTGGCCATCAAATATTGAATTTTAAAGGTTCAATATTGCACAGAATTGACTCTTATGAGCTTTAAAGGTGCACTCACACTAGGACTTTAAAACCATGCCCAAGCACGGATCGCTCCTAAAGCACGGTATGTTTGTGTGTTTGAGTGCATTCGAACCATGCTCAGGTGCGGGACTTTGGCCCGTTTGCAGGAGGTGGGCCAAAGCATGGCATGGTTGCTCATGTACGTGTACATGCACAACTTCACTATATGAGCCCTGGACGCACATCAGCTTCACTATTTAATAGATATTTCTGCCACTGGACTTTTTTTTCTTCGCTAAAAGCGTTAGCACATGTAAACAGTCAGTGCCGTGTGATGATGACGTTGGGCCATAGCCCGGTTCGGATGTGCAGGTGTGAGTGTGGGCCACAGAACCGTAAGCAATCGCGCTTAAGCATGGCACAGTTCTAAAATCCTAGCTATTTTATAATGTTGTTACATCTCAGAAACAAAACTGGAGTTGTGTTTTGTTTCATTCACACATGTTTAAGTAATACTGCATTATTAGGCTGTCTGCATCCTTAAAGATCAAAATGCCCTTTAAATGCATTTTTCTTAGCATAGTTCCTTATAGCATTACAGTTATTAATAGTTTAATAGAGATGACTGCTTTCCCTATATTTTCCTAAGCAACATTACACAATACACAATCAATGAAAACATATAGACTGGTGATATGTGTTGCCCATGGATGCAACGGCAGTATAATGATGAATAAGCACATAGTGAAGTCATAACCTTCTTCCATAATTCACTATTAAGTACTTGGTTTTATAACAGTGTTTTAACATTTATCTCTTTCTTAAAAATGTGGACTGAATATCTTCTACAAAGGTCTTTCAGTGTATTTCAACTGCATGGGTTTTTCAGCTTGTTTTGTTCAGTTAAAATGATCAGTAGAGTACTAGAGGTTAATCTGAAGAGTTCTGCTTTTTGAAACAGCCTCGCAGACTCTGTAACCTTCTTCTTTTGTATTTTGTGTTTTCCCTCTCACCCTATCATTTCACTAATTGTGTGTCGTAGTCTGTCTTCTTAACGGCATTAACCTTCTTTACGCCTGTTCTCCTCGGCCTCCACCTCTTTCACCCTTGTTGTCCTGTCTTGTGTTTTTTCACCTGACAGTTAGCGAGCATCTATAAGCTGCTTTATATTCTGGAGGTGGCGTCCATTTGTTTACCTTGTGCAGGGATCGCAACCTTTTCGTAACTAGGGGGTGACCTTGGCAACTTCACCTCCGGGCTGCGGACTGCTGGACCCTCCGAGGCACGTTTTTTATATTGATCTACTTCAACGTAAGAACTGGCCTGCAAACTGTGCGCTATACTCCTTATCGCACCACTCCACTGAGGCCGTACACTGGCTTTGTAATGACCGTGCTCTAAACAAAGGCAATTCAAACAAGCGCTGGCTGTGATGTACTGGTCATGCTGCTAATGCTACTTCAATGGGGCAGACCTCCTGTCGCCAAAACAAACAGCGTGGTGCCCTCCCTCTCAAATAGGGGCTGGCGGGGGCGATCGATTGGTCGAAAGAACACACACACGCACATAAACACACACACAGAAGGGAAGCAGGGTCTACTGATGAGATGAGAAGGGCTCAAACTAACATGCATGATTCAAAACTAATGAATAAACAGGAACAGCGCCCACTAACAAAGAGATTAAATGTTTGATTCCTGCTCTCTCCACTGCCTACTCTCTTTGTGTTCATGGGCAAGATGCTTAACTGATTTTACTTCCACTGTCTGCAAATAAGTGCTTTGATTAAATGACTAGTTAGAAATATGCATTATAGATGTTACAATTATTCACATTCAAGTCATACTTCTCAAAAAATATTGTAAAAAAATATGAATAAAATAAACCGGTTGTGTTGCAACCGGTGAAATCATTGCACATACATAAACTACTATTGCTGCTACTTCAAAAATGTACAACATCATTAAGCCTAATAGTACTCCTTTTATTAAAACAAACAGCCCTTACTACTACTACTACTACTACTACTACTACTACTACTACTATTATCACTACTACTATTACTGCTACTAATGCTACTACTACCGTTACAACTACTACTATTAGTACCACCAAGGTTGTGATGTAGGACTTCTAAGCTAAACAATGCCACAGGGTAAAGAAACACACACACAAAAAAAAACATCTTCTTAAACAATCTGTTGGGGGCCATTGATCTTTCTGAGACCCTCGCACAGGCTGTACAAACCCCTGATGACTGAGGACTAAAAGAGACCACATGGACCAATAACAGTGAAGTACCTATGGGGCACACTTTAAACCTCAAACATGTGTGATCCGTGTGTATCAAACACAGAGTCACAGTACAGCGCTGCAGATGAAGAGGTGATTGAGTAAACAAGCTTTGAGCTACTTCACGGACAGGGGCCAAATAACGTGCCCAGATAACAGTGATTTGAGACAAACATGAGAGACAGCTGACCTTTAGGCCAGCAGAAAGCAATACACTTGTATGGGGACAAATGGTTTCCCTACAGCTACACTGGTCTGTAATGTGTGGATGGAGCCTGGGCTGGAATAGGGCTTTTAGGCATCTGTTTTTCTGTCTGGTGACAAGGTTTCCTGCCTTAATTAGGCTCCATTTCTGCGAAAATGAGGTGTCAAAATTGCAATTACCGCGCAAATCGGAAACCAAGGCAGAGCCAGCGTAAGAGCATTCTCCACACGTATACAGGCTGTGTTGTACTGAGTCAACACTGCAGCTCTAACCCAAACACTTTACCTCTTACACCAGAGCGCCAAAAAGGCTAGCAGGGAATTTGAAAACTTTTAAGTTCAAATGGGTAACTTCAGAACCGTTTTATACATTTATTTATAACATCAACAAAACAAGTGAAGAGTTCACTTACAAAAACAGGTACAGTCTAGAAGGAAAATGTAATTTATTGTACTGCACTGTACAGCACAGGTAATTGCTGTGAAAGCAAAAATGAGTAATTCGGTTAAAAATCCTTCTCTGAAAAGAGAAAATCACTTTTTTAAATAACACACATCCTTATTTTGAGTGAATTCTTCAAATAGCATTACAATACAATATTAATAATACATTCAAATAAATACATAGATATTAAAAAGTAAAGTAGTACTTTTTTTTTTAACCGATATGAATTAAAGGGCTTATACTATGCTGTTATAATGTTGTTTCCTCATCACAAACAGAACTACAGTTGTTTTTTTTTCTTCACACATTTAACACACAAACCCTGCATGATTATGTTTATATATCCAAAGCTTTAAATCCTCTATTCCAACTTTGAATGTCATACAGGAAGTGCTCCACTGTGTTTTTAAACACATCTTCACTAGAATCATTTGGATAATTTCAGCCATAAGCTGAACTACACTTTGACATTTGGAGATGTATACATACTCATGTTATTTAAACATGTGTGAATGAAACAAAATACAACATGGCTTAAAGCTCATAGGAACTTTAAGTAGAAAAACATGTGTATCTTTCTGTAAGCTGGTTTACATTAAAGTGTATGTATACAATAGTAACAGTGATAATTAGTAAAAGTATAATTATTAAAAAAATTGACAGTATTGCAAACTTTAATAGCTCTCACATGAGTTCACAGTGTCTGACAGTGAGACCGTGTGGTCTGATGACATTAGCTGTGGTTAAAGTTGATGTGTGCATGTGTCAGTGCTGTGGTCTCCCTGAGCTGTCCTCAGGCTCCTCACTGTTACTCACTGTCCCACAGAGCCACACCTCCACACTCACACCCACTGCCCGGGGGTACACAATCTGGAAACTAGTATAACCCTTATTTATTTATTTATTTATTTTACACATACAAATAGTGCAAATATATACACTACTGAAGAGAGAAAGAAAGAGTGGGGATAAGAACGTGTGGTGTCATTGTGTGTGCTCTGTGTACTTGTGGTGGTGGTGTGTTAAAAAATACTGTTTTTTGCCCTGTAGTCCAGTTTGTAAGCTTTAAGAAATACTAAAGAAAATCAAACTGATGGTTATATCCCTGAAGTATCTGTTTTTCAGTCAGGTAAAGGCTTTTTCAGAATGGACCACAGTTCAGTCTCTCCACCTCCTAATATAAGGTTATAACCCGCACTAATGACTGCTCCTCACTAGCTGTTTTATCCTGTCCTGTTTTGTGTTACACTATTGTGCAGCATCTTTGAGTTTGTGTGAAAAGTGCTACATAAAACCAATGCATAATTAGGATTACTATTATTGGTATCTACTTTTGGTTCTTTTTGCCATAAGTAAGACGTTATTTATAGAGGACCTTTCATAGATAAATATCACAAATGCTTTTCCACCTTGTGATGTCAAGAAGCAGTAGTTTTCAATCATAGGTTAGTCATTAATCATAGGTTTTAATTTTTGCTCATTAGGGACGGACAATTCCAGGGCTGAAATCATCCAAATGATTCTTGTGAAGGTGTATGGAGTTTAAAAACAGAGTGGGGCACTTCCTGTTTTATGACATGACATCACAAGGTGGAACAGAGAAGAACTCAGCCTTAATATGTAGGATTTGTGTGTTAAACATGTGTCAATGAAACAAAATACAACTCCAGGTATATTTTTGATGAGGTAACAACAGTATAATAGAGAACAAAAAACAGCGTACGTAATGTGACACCTTTAAAATCATTATTTCTTCACCGCCATCTATCACTCACTCACCACATTCATTCATACAGTAGTTGAAGTGCCTTGCCTATGAACACAACCACAGTCAGAGTCAGAACTGGGGTCAAACCACCAACTGAGTGCATGTTAACTTAATAGTTGCCTGCCATTCAGGAAATATGAGCGACGTTTGCAGACCAGTGTACACATGCAACTCTTGTTTTGTGTGCCTTTTGTACGCCATGTGCGACTGATTTCCTGACAGCTTTGTGAGATTTGATTGTGCTTATTCTGACTGACAATTTGCCCTTGAATGCTCCATCAAGGAGATTGTGGAAAATAGTCCCTGCTGTTCCCAAGCCTCACAATAATGCAAGTTTGACAAGAAAATTAAAGCAACTGGTGGATGTTTATTGGGAGAGATTGGCTTCCTCTGTGTCTCTGCTCAATAATGTTGGACTAGGAACAAATAAACAAAAGAAATTATCAGCAAAGTGAGTGCAGTGGAGCTGGCATTAAAGTGTGATTCTTGGGAAAAACTGTTGACAAGGTGATAACTTCACAAACACAGCGATGGCAACGGCTTGATGTGGTAGATTCAAGCCACTTCTGAAATTCAGATTACAAATATACAGTTTCAGTTTGGTTTATTTTGAACATTAGAAAGAAAATTAAAAACTGAAATTATCAAAATGTTGAGAAATTATTTAAAAAATAGCTGCCCAACATTTTCAACTCTTTTAAATCTTATTAATTTAACCTCTGCTTGCATAAAAAATGTGTAGAAAGCTTTTATTCAACTGAAGAAATGTTGTTTTGAAATGACATCAAATGGCTAAGTAATAGTCTATAGAGCCATTTTACCAGCACCAAACATGAAACGAGCTTTGTTCCAGTGCGATGGGCCTAAAGTGGATGTTTGCAGTAATTGTAGGTGCTTTCAAAAGAATAAGTCGGCTTCAACAAGCTGAAATTGCCAGAAAAAAAACAAGGATTGATCTTTTTTTTCCTTTATTTTATTTTGAGGAACCGAAGTAACAAGGCTTCCATCAAGAGAACTTCTGCTGCTCTTTGCTAAATTGGAGAAAACCAGTCCAGACCTCTCCGAGCAGGGAGCAAGAAGGTTAGTTAGTTCATATTTTATCACAAGAGCACAGTCAGGACATGAACTGCTAACGGCTTCTAAGGTACAAAATGGAAAAAAAATATATATACAGATAGCATTTGGGATACATTATATTTAGGATATGGCAGTGACTGTTGGATAAGTATTAGTAAAAAGTACTGAGTAGGGGGATAGCTGGAAAATTCCTATTTTATTCCAGGATCCAGTGGAGCCTTTCCCTGTGGAGGTTCATATTTTCACTGTGATTCTAGTGTGCTCCAGTTTCCCCTGCCACTGCTCAAAAACAAAACAAAAACATAAAAAAACTGTATTGTTCCCATGGGAGGAAGACTTGCCTGTACAACAGACACCAGAATTCCTGTGGGACTTTCCTGTTTAATTAACGGTTTATTAATAATAATAAAAATAACAGCCATGCTATCTATGAAAATGATGCAGACTGGATTTATGGGAGCTGTACCTGATTTTTACTGTCTTAAAAACATGAAAAATATAACTGATTCGTTTTAAATGGTTTGCAATGGTCCAAAATTAATCCTCACCCACTCTATGCATTCAAGCTCCTAATTATTCTGAGTTTATAAGTGGTTTTCACAACTTTCAGAGACCAGAGCGGAGTTTTGCCATTGCAATCTAACTAAAACTAGCATGCTAACACTTCTTGATACTTGGGGAATAAAAGACTTATTAGATGCAGACAGTACTCAGCAGACATGTTTTGACCTCGAGAGCTGCCTTTCATAATATGCCTTATCTGTAGTGTGGCATAGAGGTGGAAATGCTTTCACCAACAATGGCTCAAGGGAGTGAAAAGATGTTATAAAAGACATGACAAGCCTTTAACACCGCGAAAGGGCAGTTATCAGCAGTGGTGGAAGAAGAAGTGCATTTTGTTAGTTAAGTAAAAATACTTTCTTACTAGGGCAAGTAATACTAAAAGTAAGCAAAAGTATCACATAAAAAACATTACATAAGTAAAAGTATTTAAGTACCTGTTTAGAATTGTACTTAACAAAGTTCAAGTACAAATACCTAATTTTTTTTACTTGAAGGAACACTATATCACTTTTTGGTTGGGGGTTCATCAAGAGATTGTTTCCATGCCTTTGCTCTGCCTGGAAGGTTCCACAGTATGAGTATATTAAACTTCTATACCTTACATTTATTCAATATACAGGTGGTTTAATAGCTCAAAAATATGTAGACGTATACCTTTCCACAGATCAGACCTGTAACATAGTCTGGTTTGGTCTCCACGATCATAGAAAGCTTTAATAGCATACGTACTGTGAAACATTCCAGGAAAGCAATAACAGCTCTGTGGAGAAAAGCATTGACGGACCCTTCACCACAAAAGTTACACAATGCACCTTTTACTTCATTACGTCCCACCACTGGTTATGAGACAGCTCTGTGAGAGGGAGTATGTGGTACAGACTCAAATCAAAGTGGCAGAAGCCCTCAGACGGTGGGGACAAAACAAACGCATATGTGAGGGGGAGAGGAGCTATCATTTGTCACTTATGTCCCTGTGTCTCCTCCTGACATGTCCACACACACTCACCCACAGAGCAGCTATACACCCGGGCCTTGATAACACATCACGCTGGCTCTCCCCGAAGAAGAAAAGATATCAAAATAAAAAAGATGAAGCCATCACTCACCGGCACAAGCCCATGCAGCCAAATTACAAACGCGAGGCTCCAAAGAAAAGCCTTTCATCTGCTTTCTCTCTGCTCACTGTGTCTGTCTGCGTAAGATGCAAATGGTGAAAAATACAGGGACCAACGGCCGACTCCAAAACCTTTAAAGCGCAAAATTACTACATCAAATAGCAGCGTGACTGAACTTTTAACACAGTAGAACTTCACAAATTCCTGTCTAGTGTTATTGATTAAACCAGACAAGCCTATCTGTCTCACACAACGATTTTTAGAAATATCTGGAGAGAAGAAATGAGTCTGAGAAGGGGGCTGCAGGGCTGTTTTCAATATTTTATCTATGCTGATGAATAAGCATAACATTATGACCTCGTCCCTACCAATGCAACTGCACTGTTTTATCAGGGTGTGACAACGCTTCTCATATACATGTACCTTGCAGATACAATATTTTAAAGGCAGGTAGGTATAGATAGACTTTATTTTCCATTATTTTTATTACTTCCCCCTTAGGAAAATCTATCCTCTGCATTTGACCCATCCTTCAATGCCGCTGTCAAGGGCAGTGGACCCATCTCCAGATGTTGGGGTAGACTTGGGGACCACCTAAGACGATTTTACCTAAAGTGAACTGAAAGTGAACTAAATGCAACTTTTCAGGTTTAGGTTTCACTCCTTGTTGCCCTGGAGATGTTATTGTCTTTCCTGGAAAGTTCCACAATACAACACTGAACTTATATCTATGTCCCTGGAGACAAGCAGTCGGCGCCACCAAGCCAACTTCAGATCTGTAAGTAAAAAATGCATTTCAGGGTATTTTTGATCAAGAAAATGACTTGTTATATAATAAATCTGCAATGCCATACTGTGGGACATTCCAGGCAAAGAAATAGCATCTCCAAGGAAATAAGCAGACCCAGACCAGTTCTATTTGTCAAATGCATCTTTACGTAATTCCAGAAACATATTCTGGGCCTATTCCATTAATTCCTCTAAAGAAGATAACATGGTAAATATTACACTTGTCATGAATTTGAAAGTTACAACTGACTGTGTATGTGATAATAAATAATGACATACACAGCACGACTAATTACTATGTGAAAATGAAGGGTTTTTTACATCTCTACAGCGCTAATTACTGAACATAGTGTTTGTCATTAGGCGGTGATCACTGACATAAATAATCCCAGCATGTTCCATAGAAGCGTAATGAAAATGCATGTTTTTACAGAGATACAGATCTTAATATGGTCTGAAAGGAAGCCCTGCCATCAAAGGTACATTTCTTCTGTAATGGTTCAAGGTTATCTGTGAGGCTCAGCTGTGTGTCAATAATATGGCGCCCGGATTCCAGGACAAATAATGAAATGTCAGCAGATCTGTGATAGCTTTGATGCTCAAAGGAGAAAAAACATGGAGACATTTCGCCTCGGGCAGCAGGAGATGAAGAGGATTTCAGTAAGACTTTCAGACCAGAGCCATGTGACAGTCTTCTAGTCTTCTACACCAGATCGGCAAGTGTGAGTCATATTAAATCATTATCCATGGGTTTCAAAATCATATGAGTAATCTGAATTCCCTCAGATTTTTCACACCTCTGCACGTTTTGAAAATA
This sequence comes from Boleophthalmus pectinirostris, assembly GCF_026225935.1. Lineage (NCBI taxonomy): Eukaryota > Metazoa > Chordata > Actinopteri > Gobiiformes > Gobiidae > Boleophthalmus > Boleophthalmus pectinirostris. The sequence goes on from NW_026571070.1 coordinate 19,586,779, forward strand.
ATCCAAAAAATGTGGCAAAGACAAAAATAATAAAAAAAAGATTCAGTGAACTATATGTACACAGTATATTTCAGTCATCTCTAAAATGTAACTGCTCCTGGACATGTTTAAAGGCGCACTGTGTAACTTTTCTGTCTGCCTACTTGTCTCCATGGAAATAACATATCATCATTATTTTTGCATACATCTTTCACAATCTAGCATTAAATTTATATATCTTGCATTTATTCAATCACAGGTGTTTTATTGCTTTAAGGCGACATTTATATGATGACGGTCTGAACAGAAGACGCAAAAGTGGCATCACGCCTTCACTTTTTATTCCGCATTTAGACGAGCATTTTCGAGAGGAAATCTGCGTGCGTACAGTGAAGCAAAAGTGTGTGGGATTCAATTGAGTATGCATGCCAAGCGGCTAGGTGGTGACGCCAGGTGGGGATGTATGTGACGTAAAAGCGTAGGCGACGTGAGCAGATCTGACCAGAGTTTTGCGTCTTGGGCAGTGTAGATGAAAACGCTACAGCGGAGCGTATTCAACTTTTCCACTCTGGAGGTTGGTTTCAGATTTTTGCGTTTTTAAGCTCCAAAAATGCTGTCACCATCTAAACAAAAGGCACTTCAGATAAAATATTTTGTCATTTTCATGGCCCTGAAAAGCATGCATGCCAGGTAAAAGCAAGGCAAACATATCCACGGAAACAAGCAGGTTGCGCACCCTCCACCAGAAAAGTTACATAGTGCACCTTTAAATCTGACAGTACATAGTGCACCTTTAAATGTGACAGAACTGAAGTCTTCAACAGCAAATGAGCAAGTGTCAGTCATATTAAATAATAAATAATAATCCGTGTCGTTCAAAATTATGAAATGTTAGGGCCATTGCCATAGTGATTAACAATTAAAACTGAATATTATATCTTCTGTATGGGAAATGTCGCATATAACATATAATAGCTAAAATCCACAAATAGTTAATATGTTTTATTTTTTATATTTCATTTTGTGACACCATGAACATCAACATTATTATTGTAGATGCTCTTATCTTTCTATCACAAATCCAAAGTGCTCCACTGGTTTTAAGCTTACATATCACCGCCAGCGTATTTCTCATTCACTTCACCTGGTCATAAATATAGAGCAGGAATGGCTGGATGAAGCGAAGCCTATAATTGCAATCAAATTGAAATCACAATTTGAATGATCCAAATTAGCAAAGTGTGTAATTATTTAGGTGGTATAATGTTCTCTGGGAAAGAGAAAGAAAATATAAAATCGAACCTGTTAACCCTGACATTTAGACAAATCTCAAACCTGTTCTGAAATACTTGTGATTCTTGTATTTCTTTAAAGGTCCTATATATTACGCAAAATTGTCTCTTGTGAACTTTAAGGCGTGTTATAATGTTGTTACCTCATTAAAGACAGACCTGAAATTGTGTTTTGTTTCATTCACAGATTTCAGTAATCCTTTATTATCAGTTTGTCTACATCACCGAAGCTCAAAATGCTCTGCTCTACCTTGTGATATCATATAGTTGTAGTTTTCAAATAACAACTTCAAGGGCTGAAATCATCCAAATGATTCTAGGGAAGATGTATGGAGTTTAAAAACACAGTGGAGCACTTCCTGTATTACCACATGACATTACAAGGGAAGAACTCATTTTAAATAAGCAGGATTTATGTGTTAAACATGTGTGAATGAAACAAAACCAAACATAGCTCTTGGTATATTTTTTTCTAGTAGAAAATAGAGCAATATGTTTACATGCAAGTCAAAAATGTGATCATTATCTGATTTCTGGATTTATCAGAAATAGAAAAGTAAACCTTTACATCAGATATGAGTAATTTGATTTCTCAGATTTTTTGTACCTCTGCACATTTTGAAAATAATGCAAAAAAGGTTAAATAACATGGGAAATTAGGAAAAAAGTTAATGATTGGTAGAACTATATGTACTCAGTGTACATTTCAGTCTTTGCTCTAATGTTACTGCTCCTGGTCATATTTAAAGGTGCACTATGTAACTTTTCAGTTTGCCTAATTGTTCTCCATGGAGTTTTATTGCTTTATTTGCTGCATCTGCCACTGTATATCAATAAATTTAAATATCTTACATTTATTCAATTGCAGGAGTTTTTAACTACCTTGAAAAACATGCATACCAGACAAAGCAATGACATCTCCATGGAAACAAGCAGGTTACACAGCCTCCACCAAAAAGTACCACAGTGCACCTTTAAATTTAAAAATATTCTCGGTAAAACAGATGCTAGTATTGTTTTTCCACACCACTGGTTTCACTGAGCTCCATAGAAAATACATAAACACATAAAGATTGTTTGCTATAGTGTTTCATCTCTCTCTGTTACACTACAAACACATATACATTATCTCCTTATAACATCCCCACAGGACAAGTGCAAGGCCTGCGCTCAATAACCTGACGCCTCATGTTAATACTAAATCTTTATAGGGTGACATCCCACTCCTTTAGCTGCTTCTGAGAGGGATCTTATGGTCCCATGGTCGGACACTGCACATCAATACACTGCAGCGCTATGGCAGTAATTATCAGGCAATGGCTTTGAGAAAAGAACTGCTGTCATCAAAGCTAAGGCACCTCATGAGTCTGCAGAGGAGGACAGTGGACTCCATATTGGAAAAATATTAAGTATGAGCTATTGCCCGCATAAATCCAAATAATATGATAAGTATTGGCAGGTGAAGTGACTACCTCTTCATCAGCGCTGGTCCCTTGAGAAGCTAACGCATTAAATTACTGCTGTACAATAAAACAGAATGTTGAAATTTTCGCTTTGAAAATATGCAAACTCATATGTTGTCTGTATGAAAACTGCCTAAAAGCTGCAAAAGGAGTAGAAAAATTATGACAAAAATACTAGAAACTGCAGGGTAGTCTTTCAAAAAAACATTTCAGGTGACATTTATACATGTTAAATGCACATTTACATTTTAAAAAAAATAATTTGATATGTGAAATGTGCCTTTTAATCATTTTGTTGGGACAATAGCACAAAGGAGAAGTTACTGAGTGAGTTAGATAAAGTTATGTTATTTTTAGTCGTAAAACTCATGATTCACAAGTTTAATTTGTCTTTGTTCTGCATAAACACATGTTTTTGCATGAACATCCCTGCAGTTGTAGTCTTGTGAGTATGTACAGTTAGGATCAGATACATCGAGTTATGTAACAGCTTTGAGAGGGTTTGCCACACAGAATTTCTTCAGTCAACTACAGCCCTACAGTCAAGGTAGACTCACTTATATGAGCACAGTTTTGTACAGTTCTTTAAACTATAATGATTAGTTAAGAATGAAACCGTACAGGATTACATACATACATTACATACATCAGTGTTTCCCAAACTTTTTTTCTGGGGACCCATATTTTAAAAGATCTTTGCGACCCAAGTCAGTAGATTATAAGGTGCACTGTAAATTTTTCTGAAAATTAGGGGATTTTAAGTGTGCCTTATAGTAAAAAAAAAAAAAAAAAGGTACTGAAGTTTTAGTATTCAGTGTTTCCCACAGAAAATTGCTTAGACAAAGCGGGGGGTAGGGGGGTATGAAGATGTATGTATATGCATATCACAGATCTACATGCAGATCCTGACAAAGCTATAAGTTACATGTTTTCCTTCAGTATGACGAAAAGGAGGAAAATGGTGCTCACAATTTTAGATTTAAGTGAGTTTCATAGGTTCAGAAGATGATGATGGCCAGAAGACTGTATCTCAACTTTGTAGGATGTGTCAAATCAACGTGTGAATTGTGTAAGGAAAATGGTGCTGAGCGTGAAATGACCTAAAGAAGTTATGTATTGTTCATCTATCTTTGAACAGAATAACTCCTCAGAGAGATGAGTCACTGTGGATGAGTAACTTACGAGGCCAAGGGGCTGCACCTTTTTATAGAAAAATCTTCACACTGTGTTGTTCAAACTCGGAGTAAAACAAAGGCTTGCTCGGCTCAAACAGACACAATTGATTATGAGCATAAAGTGTCAGAAACTGAGCAAATGAGCTTTACCAAACACAGGGGCAAATTGTCACTGTGAATAATGAAACAGACTTCAGTTTCACAAAGCTTTGACGAGATTTGTTAATTTATCTTTAAACGTAACACAGAGAACACTGAGGATGACAATTTTGACAACTGTGGGAGTAACAGAAAATGAGCACCATCTTCCATCCATCAGGCGGACAGGTGCTGAAAATGAGCATTTCTCACTACAACACTTGAAATGATGCATCTGGTTCATCCAGTGAGATTGCTATGTCCATAGTCCATAGTAAGGAGTAAATATGAAATATAGAAACTAATCCTTCCTTATACATGATTTTAAGACTAGTAGGACTCTTATCACGCCATAACTTCAAAACCAACATTTAATTTTAAAGGTGAATGGTCTACTATCTGTTTTCTTTGAAGAAGAAGCAGGTCTAGGGGAGAGATGACCCCTTCGAACCTTAATGCAATATTGTGGAATATTTATTGCACCTTTAACATGACATGATAAGGAACAGTTTATGTTTTGGTGAGAAAAAAAAGTTGTTTCAATGTTTTAAACAAAAATCTGTAAAAATAATAAACACTGATTCCTACATCTCAGCATCAATATAATTCAGAAAAGTTGCTAAACTATTGCTACCTAAACAACTGTAGACCAGCCCAAACCTCTGGCCTCATTTATCACTACATTATTTGTCACACACAAAAAACAAACTCACATCACACTGTATCCCTCAAACTTGTTCAACGTTTATTTCCCTGGCTCTGAACTGCAGCCCAACTGTTTGTGCACAGGGCTTTAAAATAACTGCTCTGTGCTATCCATACACCGCCATCTGTCTATAGACCTGTATCAACACACACAGTGACAGACGCGCTGCCAAAAATGACTTTTAACTGCAGAGAGCTTCAGCTAATGTGGTGTCAGACTCCACTGACAACCTTTAATGAAACACGGCGATTCCTCTGCTTCTCTGGCTCTAATCAGAAACAAGGCAGGCCTATTAAACCTTCACAAAGTCTTTGTTCCCTAATATCTCAGGATGTGTGCATGTCACTCCTCTTAAGTCGCTGAATCCCACTTAGGCCTTCCTCGCGCTGCTATGGCGATCGCTTAAAGACCCTTCAAGAACATTTTTGCCGCTGCCAGCCCGAGTCTGAGGACAGCGTGTTCTGATGAGGCAAAGACAGTCATAATCAAGTCATGAGGAGGGAGATCAAAACCCATGTGAAAGTGCACATTAAGACTCACAAGAGTGATTAAGGGAGCAAGTAGAGAGAGGGAGGGACGGAGAGGGAGGGAAAAAGACTGAGAGAGAGAGAGAAATAGAGAGGTAGGAAGAGAGAGAGGGAGAGAGAGAAAAAGGGAGAGACACAGGGAGGGTGGTAGCGAGTAAGCGGAGAAAGAAAAAGACAGAGAGGGAGAGAGAGGGAAGGTGATAATGAGGGAGTGGGAAAGAGGGAAAAGGGATGGTGAGAAAGGGAGAGAGAGACAGAGAGAGAGCAAGAGAGTGAGAGAGGGAGGGAGTGAAAAAGAGACCACCCACAGCTGCAAAATAGATGCAAAAGAACAAGAGGCCCTCTGAGGCAGTCAACTTTAACTACAGTTTTTCTGTTCTCACAATGAAGACCAGGGCTCATTTAAACAAGATTATTATTTTTTTTTTGTATTTTGTCTTAAATTATTTAACTAATTTAGTTCCCTAATTCCACAGTAGCTACAAGATCATATAAATGTATTTAAAACTCTCAGTATTGAGTTTGTTTATGGTCTGGTTTGGAGCTCTGGGACTGAAAAGTGCAACTATTTATGAAAGTTTGTTTTTAATATTCAACAGGGACATAGCACTTTTAGTCGAGAAATAATACTTTTAATAAAAAAAAATAAAAAAAAATAAATTAAATTAAATTAAAATTAATTTAGATTTTATTTAGTTTTAGTCAGCACAAATATGATCCACTAATCTGAAGGCTGGTGGCTCGATTCCAGCTCCCAAAGATGAATGCTGTCATTGTGTCCTTGGGCAAGACACTTAACCCACCTTATCCCCAGTGTTTGCGTACACTGTGTATGACTGCGTGCGTGAATGGGTGAGTGTTTCCTCAGTTTTGAAGGTGGAAAAGCACTATAGAAAAATTTTCTAACATATCTTAAATTAACACTGATTTGGACACTGCGGTCAATAACAAACTGTAAAAAGTCATAATATAAACAACAATATTTCAAGACAAGAAAAAGACTGAACTGGAAGAAGGACAACTTAAAGTTTCTTCTGTCAAAACGAAAGTTTGTTAAGAACCTATAGCAACAATAATTAACAAGCGTGCTTTGCCTGATATATCAAATCTGCACCCAGTCTTAACAGTTTGCAGGTGGTAATAAGCTCTCTCCATGTTTCAAGAAATAATTTAACATCCAATAATGTGAATTTTCCAAAAATCTACATGCTACACATTGTTATAACTCCTTCTCACTGGACTGAATTCTGTCAGAATGCAGACCCTCCGCACTTAGCACAAACAGTCGTCGATTAGCAGCGTCTTATTCACAGGGGGCGTGGCTCTGCACAGCTAACAGCCCCAGATCTGAGACACTGGGGACAAATACCTCAGCAACTATAATTAAACCATTTTTGAGGTGCAAAAAACATGATCAGCTTTGAGGATTGAAACTTCATTAACGTGTCTGACGCTTGATCTGATAACAGAATCAAGTGGGAAAACTCTGCTATGACAATTTGATGATGATAGAAGTTAAAGGTGGTTCTTTAGACACAATTACACAAGATTCATTTTGACAAACAACTTGACAGCCATAAACTAACAATAAAATAATAAAACCTATATAATTGTTTATCAATAATAGTATTCATCAATTGCACTATGCAACTTTTTGATTGGGGACCCTTCACCTTTTTGTTTCTATATGCGATTGCTCTGCTCCAAATGTTCCACAATGACATTAAACAAAATTACCTTGCAGGCATTTTGACTTTGAGCAAGTTTTAATGCTATACTGTGAAACATTTCAGGCAAAGCAATAATATTTCCATGGAGAAAAGCAGGTGGCAGACTCTCCACCAGAGAAGCTGCACAATGTACCTTTAAAACCATGATACATTGATTATATAAAGAGCTTTTTTTGGTCCACAACATTCATTCATAGGCAGGAGAGATGACGTGTCTTGCTCAAGGACACAACTGCATGCACTGGCCAACATTCCAGTTTTAATAGGATGACTCTACGATGAGCCACTGTTCACCAAATCGACTGAAATCCAAACTAAAATGCTGAGGTTAACAAAAAGTGCAACAAAATGTATAACACCGCTACAACAAAAGAAGACAGAATTTGACAGAAAGAGAGAGAAACCAGATGAAAAAAAACTCCACAGTGTAGCTTTAATTCCCTTAGAACAAGTGGAGTTTAAAGGTGTTCGAAATAATGAGAGCCACACAGTGAGACAGAATAGCTTGCGGCGACACATAACAAGCCCTGCAGAGAGGAAGAACATATAGTTGTATTTTTTTTTTATTTATTTATTTCCTTACCGTCCGTGGAGCAGCCTGTGGATCCGTCGCTGGAGCAGTACCTCATCTCGATCCTCTGGCGTCCCACCTCGAGCAGGCCGGGGTCAGGGATGCGGGCCTTACACGTGTACCTGAAGCGCTGCTCGTAATGGCCACCGTTGTCTGAGATGTTTACGGGGGTCCAGGGTGTCCAGGGGGTGGTCTTCTTCAGCTCAGGGCACGGGAGGGTGTTGCACGACTGGTACTCCTGTAATGAAAAAATAGACAGTATACTGAAAAAGTACCCAAGTGTAATTTATAGCTATTGCTTGAAAGCCCTGTTGTTGTTGTTCGATTGTCTAAGGCCTTTGGGATGTATTGAGCATTTTTAACAGAATCAAACTTGCTCAGTCTCAACACAGGAGATAAACAAAACTCAATGCCATGATTACTGCTACTACTGCTGTATTTGGATTTATGAAGTACCTACTATGAATTACAGTGCTTAATATGTATATATAATATTCATTCACCCCTGCACTTCGCTGAAACCTCAAAACCCACAACGGTCCTGGGGATAACACACAGATACTGCCAGTCTGCCCCTATGGCCTGTCTGACCACCACCAATCACAGAGTCACTCCAAACTCAATTATTCTAGCAAGGTTGGCGAGGTGCTTTGCCCAAGAACACAATGGCAGTATGCATTAGTCAGAGCAAGGATAAAACAGAGAACCTTCAAGTTTATGGGTTACTATTTCAAGCACTTAAAAAATGTCCTCAACAAACAGACAAAAAGTATATCAAAAAAGTATAAATGAATACTTAAAGTGACCATTTTAAGCTATTTTCTGGTATAATGTTTCCTCATCAAAGACAAACCTATAAATGTGTTTTGCTTCATTCACACATGTTTAACGCATAATCCCTGCATATTTAGCCTGAGGTCTTCTCTCAAACGGAAAACACTTTGTTCCACCTTCTCATGTCATGTGGGAATAGAGGAAGTTCTCCGCTGTGTTTTTACACCTTCGTTAGAATCATTTGAAAAATTTTGCCCTAAAATTTCCATTCTTTACTGAATTAAAGGAGTAAAAGGAGCTGGTAAAGAGACAGTTCGGAATTTTGGACATAGGGCCTCATTTCCTAGTTAACCAGAAAGTTAGAGATGTGTGGAGACACTTTTTAAAATATTTCATCCAGTCCTTGTATTTGCAGAGGTCTCTGGTGCTAGGCTGTGGTCAATGGGCATAGTTATTCTGCCACTAAAAACAGTCTTACCCACTCCACAAAGCACCCGAAGCAAAACTATTATTACGCCAGACTGTCCACGTGAAAGTCTGTGCTGATAAAATAATTTTCGAAGTAAAACATACAACAGTACAACATCAACATTGTTGATCGTTGAACAGTTATCAAACTTTTCAAAGTAACGTTTTTGACCCTCAACATTCAGTGACTTAGAGTAAGATGATGAAGTCATGTCAAAACAATTAAATACAAAACCTACTTCAAAAGAAGATGAGTTATCTCATGACCGACATACGCAACGCAACTGTCAACACAAGCAAGCAGCCCCACTGACTTTTTGCCTACCAGCCACTGTGCACATGCAGAAAAGTCGGATGTAAACAAAAACGTTTTCTCGTACGCGATGCAAGGTTAGTTTTAATTCAAACATTATTCTATCCACACAGACATTTACATCGACAGTCTGGCGTAATAATAGATTTGCTTCAGGTGCTTTGTGGAGTGTTTTTAGAAACAGGATAACTATGACCACTGACATACGCTAACCTAGCACCAGTGACCTCTGTAAATACAAGGACTGGATAGAATATTTAAAAAAGTGTCTCCACATGTCTCCAACACTCTGGTTAACTAGGAAATGAGGTCCTATGTCCAAAAGTGACTCCTTCATGACATCACAAGTTGGAACAGAGCCGTTTGAGTTTTGGAGACATAGACAAACTAATAATAAAGGCTTACTCAAACAGAAACAGCTGAGAATGAAACTAAACACAACTCCAGGAAAGTTTTTGAGGAGGGAACCACATGGCTATAGAACTTTTAAGTCAGAGGAATAATTTGAAGTTATTTTGCTTCAGACTCTTGAATCAGACCATTGGACCCGCTACATGCACTGACAGCAGATGACATAGAGACAGTGTGCTCCTTCTTCTTCTGCTATAACTTCTGCTACAGTTGCTTCGGCTGCAGCTTTTCAAGGCAGGTGATTTCCTCTGTCTGGTGGGAGCAGATCAATCATTAAAGCGAGTATTAAGCACTGCGGCTCAGACAGACAGGCTTATATCCAGGCGTGATAATAAACGCAACAATGGCTTTTAAAATTCCCAGCAGCCACTATTACAAAATTAAACTGCTACTTTATGGGGGAATAAACAGTCTCTACAAAGCTTTCAACACTGCGCGGTCTTGCATGCATCTTCATCCCACTACGGACTGCTTAATGTTACAAAATGCAGTGTCTCCTATCTTTTTAAACATCAGTCCGAGCTGTTTTATTTGTTTGTTTTGAAAAGCACTCACCACATGCATAAGGAGAAGACCACTGGCACAATGCGGTACAAGGCAAACAAGCTAGCCGGAAAAGGTCATTGATCTAGTTTAATTTACAATCGAGAGAAAGGAAGGATGGATTAGTGGGGGTAAAGATTGAGTAAAAGCAAAGGACCACGAAGGCAGCCAGCTGGAAAGTTAGCAAGCGTTTTTGGTATTAGGAAGTTAGAAAAGACATAAGATAAAATATGGAGAGAGAGGGTATGTAAATCATCAATGAATAATCTGCTACAGTGATAAATGTTGAATATTTTGGCCATGTACTTGTCCGTGGAGTTATAGCTTTACCTTGAATGTTCTACAGTATGGCATTAAACTATAGCAGTTATTAAAGTACGTGTTTGACATTAATACCTTTATAGACATTGTATGATGGCATCACATAATTGTTTCCATGGAGATTAGACTACAGATTAGCTCTGTAATCAGGTGGACAAGCAGAAAAGTTACATATTGCAACTTTAAAGGTTCTATATTACACACAATTGACACTCGTGAGCTTTACATCATGTTAGAAAGTTATTACCTCATCGAAAATATACCTGAAGATGTGTTTTGTTTCATTTACAGAAGTTTGAGTAACACTTTATTATAACTCTGTCTGCATCTCCAAAGCTCAAAATAGTGGTAGTTTTGTTTTGTTTGGTAGGGATGGGAATTTCTAGGGCTGGGATGATCCAAATGAGTCTAGTAAAGGTGCATTATCAACAAAGTGAAGAACTTGCTGTATTACGACATGACCTCACAAGGTGGAACAAGTTACAAACACAGCCTAAATATGCAAGGTTTGTGTGTTAAACATGTGTGAATCAAAAAAACACAACCCCAGGTCTGTTTGTGATGAGAAAACATTATAACGTAGATCAGAAAATAGCGTAATATGGGCTCTACATAAATTCATTGCTCTGGTAATAGGAGGGAATCGCATCTTGTGTTGCTTCTTTTTCTCAATAGTCTATTTTATCACATTGTCACACTTTTATTTGTTGAAATTCTTTAGAAAATGTTAAAAGTGTCTGCACAGAACCTTAGCTCCGAGAAGCCTCTTCTTAGAGCCTTATTTTCAGAAACCAACATATTTCACGACACAATTGAAAACCCCATAATAGTGGAGTATTAGGCATCCCGGTGCTTTTTTGTGTCTGGGATCTAGACTTGAGAGTAAATGATATAGAGAGAAGGAGGTGCGCGCGCTGCCATTTTCTGCCACTACTTGTTTATTTATGCTGAATGGAGCTTTGAGTGAGAGCCAGACCTTGACAAAATAAGATAAGAGTTCTTTTCTGCACATCCGTCAGCCTGTCAACGCACACATCTTCTCAGGTCAATGCTGGAGTGCTATACATTATACAGTACACGGCCATTTTTCACCTCCTCCATGCTCTCTCTCTCCCCATCTATCTCTGTATCTTTTATTTCTAGCTTGATGCCAGTCTCTCTCTCCTTCTTTATGTCCCCAGCTGCATTGCTGGTTGTGTCGTCTCTGGGTATAAGGTTAAATACACAGGGAGGATTTAGATTCTGTTAGGCCAGTGTGATGAATGGAACTGTCAGCTCCGCACCACTTCCTGCCTCTCCCCGTCCAGCCCCGTAATCATCCGCGGACATTAATATTTAACAGCACTGCGCCAATGTATGCCCGTCCGCGTGGCCATTTTAATCAGAGATGGCTAGCTGAAAATATATCATGTAAAAATATTGTAAAAGCATGAGGGGAAAGGTGGCATTGTGGTTGGTGTTATTTTAATCACGAGAAGGTTCTGGGTTCAAGTCTCGGATAATCTGGGGACTTTTTGGGCTGAGTTTGCTCAGTTTTGTCAGTTTCTTTCTTGCGATTCGATTTGTGTCAAAACTGAAGAAGTTACTTGGGTGAGTAGTGAATGAATTCACTCTGTAAAACTTGCCCAGTTGACAAAATGTACTATTCTTTTTTGCTATTTGCTCTTTCATTGTAAAATATGCACATAAAGTCTGCATCTATAGCATAGTACTCCTGAAAGTGAATTTGTGATTTGGAAATGGCATTACTGGCATTACAAACTTATCCCCATGGTGACAAGCTGATGACAATATGTTTTAACACCTCAAATTGTAAAAAAGAAAGATAAATATATATGGAGTATTGCTGGCAACTCCATAAAGAGAATTTGGCGATCCTGTCCACACCTCAGGAAAGTTCTATAATGCACCTTTAAATAAAACAGTATGCTCCATAGTGCTAAAATTATTCTAAAAACGTACGCAGAGACATCAAAGTGCTCTTATCAGAAACCACGAAAGGATCAAAGTTAATAAGAAGAGTACTAACATCCACCATCGTCTGTTGTTGAGTTGTAGACACTGGCCAAACTGTAAATATTTAATGAGTAGTGGCTAGCATTTCAGCCTGAACTGTCTGCGTTGCTGCTAAGGAGATAATAACGTGTTTTAATGTGACCCCTCCACAGACACACGCAGTAAAGTGGTCACGCTCAGTCAACACCAGGGGAAAGCTTTTGTGTTAATGCCCTAGACTTTGAAAATGGCTGCTTCTTCAGATTCAAATGAGCACATCAAAGCAGTGACAAAAACCATCTAAAAATCTGCGGCTGAAAATGCACTTGGGGATTTCAAATAGCTTTTCCAATGACGCAGTAAATTGGTATTTTTACAACTTCATACTGTTTTGACACCATTTAATTATTTAAAGGTCATTTATGAATTATTAACTTTGTTTTTACGTCTCCCATAAGAGGTATAAAGTCCTCCTGTCCGAATACACTGAACACCACGCAGTAGTAGCAGCAGCAGTAGTAGCAGTGGCTGTCCAATCCCTCGCTGGTGAATTTTGTGTGATTGATGGGTCATGTGACTGGGTCTGTACCAAGTTTGAGACAGGGTCATGCTTGAACAGGCTCCTGATGTGTATAATTCAGGGTTATGGAGAGACTTTAGAAGCTCAGAGGAATGCACACACAGAGAAAAAGTCTTTGGCTCTTTGCATTTTACAGCAAAGTGTGATGTACTGAGTATGCGCTTACTATAATGAGGCCTTTGGACATCAAATTAAAGGGCCCATATTACGCCATTTTGTGATCTATGCTACAGTGTTGTTACGTCATCAAAAGCGTACCTGGAGTTTTGTTTCATTCACATATATTTAACACACAAATCCTGTGTGTTTAGGCTGAGTTCTTCTCTCAAACAGACAACACTCAGTTCCACCTTGAGATGTCATGTGGTGCTTTGCTTGAGAGAGTCTACTACATGACATCACAAGGTGGAACAGAGCATTTTGAGCTTTTTTGACTAATAAACAAGTTTTTTTTTGACTAATAAACAAGGCTTTCTCAAACATGTGTGAATGAAGTGAAACAAAACACAACTCCAGGTATGTTTTTGAGGAGGTAACTGCCTTATAAGATGTCTTAAAGATCACAAGAATGATTTTTAAAGCCTTTAAGCAATAAGCGAAATGGGTGAGCAATGGCAGAGCACTTATTTATTGAAACAAGGACAGCACACAATATACATTAACTTTAACAGGAGAGATGCATTGCACCAGGTTGTAGCACCAGTGCTAATTTCCACCTGTAGTTCCTGGGCAGGTTCATTGATCGATTGTATTTAATTGACCCATCTATTCTTCCTGGAAACCTATGTAGCATGTTTTGGGTTGATGGGAGAAACTGGAGCGCCCGGAGGAAACCCATCCAGATACAGGGAGAAACATGCACAACACACAGAAAGGCCCGGGCGACACAACGATCGAACCCAGAACCTTCTTGCTGTGAGGCATGATTGCCAGCCACTCAGCCTCTGTGCTGCCGTAAATGCAGTAAAGGTGAACGGGTGAAAATCAGCATATACATCTGACATAAATTGTTGATTCTCTTCATAAACCCATTACTGTCCAGGATGTAGCCCACCTAAAGCCCATAGTTTACCTTTTGCTTTGACTGTGGTGTCATACACCACACACAGACTGGTATTACATCACACCTCACCATTCACATTATATATTTACAAAGTCGTGTGAATACTGAATGCAATGGTCTGTTTGGCACTCACAACAACAAGAACATTTATACTAAAACAAAAGACCTGTACCCAAACCACTGGCCAAAAAATAAAAACAGGCTTACTTTCTGCTGAAGAGGTAATTTTTATGACACACTCTAAATAATAGATTCAATGGACCTGCGGTGGTTAAACATTGCATCTCTGTCTGGAGAATGGAAAGAAAAAAACATACTCATGCATACAGATGGAGAGATAAGATGGACATGTAAATAAAATATTAGGTAGAGTCAACTCAACAGTCAGTGCTTCCAATTAAACTGTGCTAATGTGATTATTTCCAGCTAATAAGCATTGTGATCTCTCAGTCACACATCCTCAAACTCACGTCTCAATGTGGAGAAATGAGCAGAAAGTGAACACACGGCAAAAGGCAGCCGAACGTGACCAGAGCCATGTGCAACACCAAATTGGATTCAATTAGTTCAGTGGTTTGGATGAGCTCTCTGCACAAATAAACAGAGAAAGATGGGATTTTACACCTTTACACGTATGCGGGGAGGCTAAATGCGCAGGAGTAGTGACAATGTACCACACAGATACTGTCAATGTTACTTTAACTTTACTCAAGTTTACTCAGGTCAAAAAATGCTGTTCTTACAAGTCACTTCACCCACATTACCTAGTATGAAAGTGGTGTGTGTGTGTGTGTGTGAATATTATTCGTGGTCGGAGCTGGTAGCACAGATTGGCAGCCTTGGTTCTGTCAGTCTACCCAAGGGCAGCTGTTGCAACACCATAGTAGCTTACCACCACCAGTGTTTGGGGCGCTATATAAATCCAATGATTAGATAATTAAGAAGAAGCACTGTATTAATCAAAGGAAGATACTTAAGAATTACTGCAAACACAATCATTTTACCACAACTGCTGCTATGCTTTACTTATTTACATAAGTAGATGATACTTAGAACTACAACTACTACTACTACATGTAATATTCACATACAAATCCAAAGGTTGCCGGTTTGCTTTATACATCTGCCAATTTATACTACTGTTGTGTCACTGGGTAAGGCACTTGACATTGCTTTCGTCCATTTTCTATGCATGTATGCTCATGTATGAATGTCTTTGTGAAGGAAAAGACTAAATTTGCTCACAGTTACAATTACAACTTCTCATATTTCTACTACTACTACTACTTCTACAACTGCCATATGTCAACTGCCCCTTTTATTACTCCCATTATTATCTCATATCATCATTTCTAAGGTAACTGCTATTTTAAGCCATCATGGTGTAATAATATACAGCAATCGCCTACAGGTATGAGTGAATTTAACATTTAATACTGAATGTTGTAAATCAGTGTTACCAGGAGACACACTCAGCAGAAGCAGTCTAAAATTCAAAGTAAAAACATGGGTAGAAGTCTAAAGTAATTTCTTTCATTCGTGTAGCTGCAGCCTGGACACTATACCGTCCCTGTGTGACCTTCACTACCCCAAGAAAACATGTTTATATGTTTATGCATGGCTCAAATTCAAGTAGCTCCATCTCATTCAGACCACATCCACAGACCAATGCTGTATTTTCTCTATGTTATGCTCTGAGGCGATACAAGTTGAGATGGAAAAGTGCATAAAAAGTGCCAAGTCTATGTAGGTTTTCTGGACTGTGCAAATCTGTCTCTTACCTGCTTTTACTGGAGGAAGTGTGAGTGCTCCCTGGATGTCAAAATTGACTATATTGTACAAGTGAACTCACATGTGTGGAGTATATGCAGTTTTAAAAGCACTAGTCAGGGTCTGGCCATTGGTGAGAGGGGAATAATGCAGAGTCGTGCGTCCCAGCCTCCTTCCATCATTACACTGATTATGCGACTTATTGCACCGGCAGAGCTCCATCTATTTAAGTGAGCCAGTCCTGACACTTGTACTTGAGTCTCAAGTACTTTGTAAAGATTTAAGGTCACAAACAGCAGGGGAATATGGGCTTTTTATAACAGAATGTCTCATTCACTAATAAATCTGCGTTTTGTTTCATTAAGCAATTTATTCAATTTAGGAACACCCTTGATTGCATTCATTTCAAAATAAAAACTTGATCTTAGTTGAAGCCATGTTTAATGAATGTAAATGAGAGAATATGTACCAAATTGTATACATACTGGAACATGTCTAGATTTATTACCAATCTAATTGCAACTGCAATATTTTCCCCCAAATCTTGTGTGGCTCCAATCTGATTAACAGCATAAAGCTTTGTAGACTTACTCACAGTGGGAAGAGCCAGTCAAACCTGAACTCAAGTAAGAGTACATTGTAAACTGTGTTACTAGGAGTAAAATATGGTGTCTGAAAACTCTGAGGAATACAATTTTATTATTAGTAATTGTAAAGTTCTTGAACTTGAAGGGATGTACAGCAGCTCCATACAGAACTGTACACACATCTTAGGCTTCATACAGTATTGTACTGTACACACAGCAGCTCCATACATGACTATACAAACAGCACAGGTTCATTTCATTGGGGCAGGTAAATTGCTTTCACTGCCATTAAAGCAGCACTGCTCTGTCCATATATTTGACTTTAAACTCCAGTGAGAAGAACAGACCTATAAGATCCTCAGATATATTTAATGTACTTATGTGAATGAAGTAGGAAAGGCCAAAGAGAAAACCTGTGGGATTGTAAAAGTCCATTAAACTTTATTTTATTGACTAAAATGTGTAGGTGGCTAAGCAGAGGACCTCAGAATATCAGGAGGCTGAGCAGTCGTGCTGTGACCGTAAGGTTTGAATTCTGCAGTAGCCCATTCATACTGGCTCTGTGTCCTTGGGCAAGACACTTGCCAGAATCTAGTATAAATAAATGTATGAATGCATGCTGGCGGTCAGAGAGGCCATGATCTTTCAGTTAGGCCCTGTGGCTAGACTAGTGTACCTTACTCCAGAGTGCAGACTGAATGAATAATGCAATGGTATAATGAGTGTTTATAAAAAATAGATTATAACATTAATGTTGCATATTTCATGTATTGATTTGTCTTGGATGAGGTCAAGTGACTTCAAATCAGTGTATTTTTAAACCAAACTTTGGCTAATGTTAAAATATTTACATTTAAGTATTGTGTAACATCAACAGCACTCAGGAACAGACTGATGCATACAGCACCAAGGACACACTGAGCACAGAGCAGGAGGTGGCGCATTCATAAGATCCTGAGTCTAATCTAAAGTTTTTACATAAAGATTTCATTTGGAGCTGTATTGTAGCTGTATTTTAGAAAACAAAAATACAGGTTTTAACTTAAAGAAAAGGCTTGCTGTGCACACTCAGCTAAACGAACTGATACTTTGCAGTGACATCAAGCTGGGGGTTTTGTACATGTGTCTCTATGGTGGAATATTCAGAAGTTATCATAGAGAGACAATGCACACATTAGCAAATACTGTACTGTTTTGATTTTTCCCAAAAAGATAAGAGTGACCATCTGTAATTGTATGTGTGAGCGATGTGTTTAAGAAAACATATCATCTCCTTTGTCGTAAACTAAATCAGCTCTTTCTGGTCAGTTTGTTTTAAAATAAAGCTCAGATTAGTGTCACAAAGCCTCAAACAGAGCACTTTAGCCTTTTGGATGAGCAGATTTCTCTGGAACAGTTGGATGAAACTCAAGGCTGTTTTCGCCGCTGTATCCAAGAATCGGTTTGTTTTTCTAATCATGCCCCAGTGTTTTTCAGTCCAACATGGCTACCCACTGTCATCCTTCACCTGAGTCACCCCCGCACCTGCACCTGCTCCTCTCTGCCCCACTGTAACCCTGTGGGGGAGCCGCCATCAGGAATATGTAGCCTCAGGGATCAATAAAGAAACAGAAGGGAGAAAAAATACTTATTTGATTTGCTCTGTGGTGTACTTGACTTTTGACCACAAGTTGGCTTTTATCAGCTCAAACTTTCAATGTGTTTTGCAGAAATTTCCTGCTACAACTGAGCAGCTGTTTTGCACACCGCTGTCTAATATCTGACAGATTGCTATAGAGCTGAGCACAGGTGCTGGATGCTGACAGGTAAACAACACAGAGTCAATATGTGTGCTCGGTATAAGCAGAATGTGTGGCACAGTAGGGGTCCTGGGCTGGGAGAAAGAAACACCACAACAACAGTGTCTTTAGATGCTCAGATGTATTAGATGTACTATAGTAAATAAAGTGGAGGGGGTCTAAGTGCTTTGTAAGGCTTTTTAGCTGGAGTGTATATATCTTAAAATATACAGGATGCACTTGTATTATTCATATCTTTTGTGTACACTGATGAATAAGACATCTCCAGAAAGAGCTAGTGTTGTCAAAATTATCAAAAAAAGATACTAATCAATGCTAAATGTGAAACTACTGTAGAAACTAGAAGAAGTCACATGCATGGGACACAGTTGTACCTTTCCTGAACAGTTTTATCAGAACTAGTGTCACTAAATTACTGTATTAATTTAATCTGAAAATTACATTCTGTTGTCTAAAAAATTCTGATTGTGGTACTGAAATCACTATCTAGTCTATTTCTTAGTATCAAAATCAAGTTTAAACATTACATTGAGCTTTAAAACTGGTTCTCAATCTTAAATAGATGTATGGATTTTAAAGTTGAACTAAATTCGCACCTCTAACAAAGCACTGGCCTTATCTTACAATAGTACTGCTGAGATATAACCTGTAAAAGAACATCTATTGAATCACTGAAATAAAAATAAGGTAAAACAGAGATTAAAAAAAATGTTCTCTTTGCCCATTGGGCCCATTCAGCAATACACTGAGCCAAACTCCAAACTTCAACTACTGTTCAGTCTGTGGTTAGTGGATAATATATAAGGTTTTACAATAGTGAAGAATTTGTAGAAATCCCAAATTATGCCCATTCAGGAATAACTACACAAACTGCAAACTAAACGATCTCTTGTTCTTTCACTCCTGCTTTTGGCTGAGTTTAGAGGAAAGCACAGGATCAGAATGAAAATGATGAGCAGAGTGATCCAAGAAAAAAGTTGTAATCTTCTGTTTAATTAAGGCAGGTCTGTCCGGGCTGGAGATCCACAGCAGATGGGACATAAAACTAACACTTTTAGGCCATGTTTTATAATTAAAATAAAAAAAGCACAATCACATCATTGACCATTCTGGAAATATAACTACGAGAGTTAGAGGACGAATGTGACAGTGCCTTAAACCGCCACTGAAGCTTTTAATACCAGCAACTGTTTCTTTGATCAGAGTAAATATGCGGCATTAATACAAGCTAGTCAAGCTGTCCGAGCAATAGCGAAAAAGCCAAGGTGTCTGTGAAGTATGCATGCAATTATGGGATGTCTGGTGGCACCCACAGACCTAATTAAGTCCATGTCAGCGAGTGGAGACGACAGGGAGGCTATGCACAACAAAGGCCCAGGACAAAGTGCTTTAGGAGCAGAGCCGGAGGAGAGAGAGCCCGGCTAATGAGCCAGCAGGAGAGGGGGCTGTCTGCTGCAATTAGACACATCAATAATCATATCAAGAGCGGTGTGCTTTATAACTTTGAATCAGCTCTGCATCTAAAAGTTTATTTTTACTTTGTGCAACTCCGGTATTATAATTTTTGAGCAACAATACTGTTAAAAGAGACATATTATGCAAAATGAACATTTATGAGTTTTTAACCTTGTTTTATGCTGTTCGCTCATCAGCGGGTACTCAGACTTTCAGACAGTATTGTTCTGCATTCAAGGTTTGAGTGCTCACCTTGCATCTACTTGTTATATTATTCTTTTTTAACTTACACAAGGAGGATTAAAAAATCTTACAAAAAATAAAAACACACAAATGCTAATCTCTTGATTACTGTGTGCACTCAAGCCACAGGGCCAATGACCTCTTAGAACAGTTAAGTCAATGAACCATTTCAGTTAGACTGTTTTACATCAACATGGTGTTTATGATTAGATTTATATTTAGAAAACTTTAAATAATGATCTATGTAGGTTATAGTTTAAACTCACAACATGACATGCAATTGTTTTAAAATGTCACACCATTTAACTGCTACTGCTAAACATCTAACCTTGAGTCAGATAGACAAGGTGAAAGAAGAGATATAAACATGTGCAAAAGTTTTAAAATATAATCTTATTTTTAGCTCCAAATTCACTTCAAAATGTCCTCTTTTATAATTTAAAAAATCAATTATAAAAAAATCCCTTCAACTTCATTAAACTTCTGGTATTTTCATAAAAAATGTACCAGAAAACTATTTCACTATTAAATTCTAAATTTCAAAAAACCTGGCACTGACATACACTTACAGTTTCTGCTTCTTGTTCAAACAAATGTGCCATCTCTAATTTAGCACACATCCATAACACTTGATACAAAGAGTGTCAGAGGAGTGTTTCACATAATCTGCTGAGGGTCCCCTGTGGTCCCAGTCACTTTCACTTCACAAGGCAAAAGAGAGGCATCCCAGCACGCTACAAACTGACAACAGCTCTACAAAGTACAATCAAATATAAAGAAATAGCTCTACCCTGAAATAGTGCATCTGCTAAAGCACGATTTAAATGTCCTATATTACACAAAAGTGACTCTTGTGAGCTTTAAACCATGTTAATGCTTTTTCCTCCTCAAATAACAGACTTGGAGCTGTGTTTTGTGTCATTCACACATGTAATCATTTAGTATTAGTCTCTCTACATCGCTAAAGCTCAAAATGTCATGAAGGTCTATGGAGTTTAAAAACACAGTGGAGCACTTCCTGTACTGCCACATGACATCACAAGGTGGGACAGAGTGTTTTCTGTTTGAGAGAAAGCCTACATATGCAGGATTTCTGTGAATAAAACAAAACACAACTCCAGGTTTGTTTTTGATGAGGAAACAACACTAAAACAGATCATAAAATAGCATAATAAGAGCCCTTTAAAGGTCCACTGTGTAACTTTTCTGATACAGTCTAGTCCACCTGTTTGTCTCCATGGAGATCATTATTGCTGGAATGTTCACAACTTTGCATTCACAACGTCCAATCAATCAAATCCAACATTTTTTTAAATACATGCATTCTGAGTGGGGTCTCCTTTTTGCAAATCTGACTTGTAACTTTTAACTTGGTGACATCTCCATGGTAATGAATACATTCAATGCCGTACAGTGGATCATTATGAGCAAAGGAATAGCACCAACATGGAGATAAGATGATGGCTCGTCTCCATGTTGATGCTATTCCTTTGCTTATAATGGAGACAAGATGATGGCCGACCACCCGAAAAATTACAGAGTGCGGCTTTAATGGCAGGTCAGTTTTTCTTTTGTGTTTTTTTTCCCTGAACAAACAAATGCGTCACAGGCAATTATAAGATGCTCTATATATGGTGAGTGAGCTAGCGTGTTATTTAGCCTTACTACGGGCCATTACACAAACTGCGGGATGTGCTGCTTTAGCTAAATGCCCCGTTTAATGCGGCTCGCTCATCGCCACCTCACACATGGGTCATCTCCTCTCTCCTCTCGTCTTGTGGAAAGTATAACTGGTGTGATATACATGTGTAAATATGACGCCATGCATAATGTATAGTATGTATTGTATTGTGTATTGTGAGTTTTATTATGAATGAAAAATGGGTAATAAAGTTTATAGGACAATGGGACCCATGTTTTAGGTTCCATTTGGGTACTTTCGGTTTGTGAGAGTTATATTATTATAGTATTATAGAGTATTATATTATATTTTTACAAATTTATTTATTAATTACTATATACTACAGAGGAAGATAATATATAAATTACAAAGCCTCCAAGCTATAACAGCTATAACAAAAGGTAATTTAGTAATATAGGAAAATATGTCTATGTTAACTCTAGGGGTGTGCAAAAATATTGAAATATCGATATATCGTATCACTTAAAGTGATGTTACAGTATATACAGATATCATGGGCTGCTGTATCGATATTTCGGCAAGAGTCTTTTTGGTATATTTTTCTAAATTATTTTGTTACAGTGCTACAGTTTTGTTGCTTGTTTAGAGAAAGGAAACATTTATGTGACACATTTGACATTTTCACTCGTTTGATTATTAAATTGTTTGTGTTTCATATGAACTTCACACAAGAAGTGGTTTAACAAAGACTTTTAGTATCACAGCCATGATTTAGCCTTTATTTTTTATTGAACCGTATCAAATCAATTTGAAATATATCGTATTGAATCGTATCGAATCAAAAGCTCACTGTATTGAGATATGTATCGTATCGTGGCCTATGTATCGAGGTATGTATCGTATCGGCAACTTGTAAATGATACCCAGCCCTAGTTAACTCCTACTTGAGAATAATAGTCCAATGAGGTTAATTTGGTCTTCCGATTATTTATGGTATTAGGTTCTTTTTTCTGACCAAGAGTTTGTTTTCTTATCTGACAGTTTCAACTGCTCACGAGAGGTCTTCGTCAGAGTGGTCATGTGATGTTGTTGTGACATGTCCGGTCAGCTGATTTATACAGGTTTTGGCACTGTCTTCCTACGGGTGAAGGCACCATCTGCAGTGCAACAGTATTCCAGTGTGTAAGAGTAAAAATGCCCCCTAGTCCTGATTTATAGTCTCGTGAGCACTGAAACTGTGAGCAGTCAAAAATCTCAGGTGTGAAAACAAACTCTTAGAGTGAAAAAAGAACCTAATAACATATCTCACTTGAGCAATTTGACTCAGATATATTATATCAGCAGCTCTTGAGGTCAAAATGTCCACTACTTGGTGTCTGCATATAATTAACGTTTTATTGCGCAATGATAAAAAAGTGTGTGTTAGCATGCTAGTTGTTGTTTTACTGTGACAGCAAAACTCCGCTCTGACCTGGAAATTTGTTAAAGCTCTTATAATCACTGTGAATAATGCTTGGAATGTTTGAGATAAGTTAAGTACAACTTTGGACCACTGCAAATCATTTAAAATTAACTTCTTGTTTTGCTCATAATTTTAAGAAAGCTGTATGTATGTGTAATATTTTTAAATATTTTTCAGCTACAAAGTATACTGAACATAAAGAAAACAATATGTACAGTACAAGGTGTAATGGTGGGAAAAACATAATGACATTTATTTATTTGTTCATTATAAATAAATTCACCGTGTTTCCAAGATGACAGCTCCAAAGTCCTGTACACATGCTATTTTTAGCATACTGTACATCAACTACTTATAATTATAATATGTACCAGAAACTTTAAGTTAAAGTGGTTACATACACTGCTTGTCTCCATGGTGATATTTTTGCTTTCCCTGCAATGTTCCATGGTATGACATTAAACATTTCCATCTAGCATTTATACATTACGGGTGTTTCTATTCCTAAAAAAATACAATAATTCCTTTTGTGAATAAGGAC
This sequence comes from Boleophthalmus pectinirostris, assembly GCF_026225935.1. Lineage (NCBI taxonomy): Eukaryota > Metazoa > Chordata > Actinopteri > Gobiiformes > Gobiidae > Boleophthalmus > Boleophthalmus pectinirostris. The sequence continues at coordinate 19,610,327 of NW_026571070.1, forward strand.
GTTTCTCAACAGATCAAATTTATAATGTTTAATCTAATAATATGCAATAACATTTCCATGGAGACAAGCAGGTGGCAGAACCTCCACTAGAAATATTGCACAGTGCACCTTTAAGATTTACATTTTTTTCTATAACATTTGTTTCTTTAGATACTGGGAAAAGGTTTCAACAAGGGCAAAACTACCAAAATGTGGAAGACCTATAGACTACATTTTTACATCGTGCTAACCACTCTGCCACCATCACTGATGCTTTAAAACACAACATTTCAGCACAAAGACGAACTCAAGTCTGATAAGTTTCTGATGCTACATTTGTTAACCCTTCACAAAGCAGAAATCTGGCTTTTTGTTCTTTGAAAGCTGCAATAATTTCAAAAACAAACAACAAAATATCCTGTCTTATTCTGCATAAAAAAAACTACTAACCCTGTAAACTTTCGATCTGCACAAACATGTTTTGAAATGTGATTCTTGTATTAGGTTGTCAGTTCATATAAAATGTGAAATCTGAACATAATCCTATTATTAAAACATAAATCGCAAATCCAATCACAATACTTGTCAGAAAAATCACACACAGTTATTTTTCCCAAATCGTTCAGCCCCACTTCGAAACACTCTCAGGATCATTTACATCAATATGGAACTCTTGCAAGTCATTTTCAATATTTTTTTACTCAATCCTTTAAAATAGTCCTAGAAATCAACAAAAACACAAACAACAACCGTCTTCAAGAATTCATGCACCCATCAGGCCCTGACCCACATCCTGCACTGCATTTCAGAAGGGACAGGCCAGGCAGGAAAAGCTCTCATGTTCATTGGGTCTTTATTTACGCACACTCGAGATGGTATGTGTGAGCGAACAGAAATAACACACACCATCTCATCACTCTGTCAACAAGGGCCAACGCCAGAGCTCGCATTTCAACACTCAACATCAGCGTCAGAAAGCCTTTGTGGAAATAAGCTGCTCGGGTGTGCTGATTACTTTGAGTGTTAAATGTGTGTGTGTGTTTGCGTATTTGTGTGTGTGTGTGTGGGTGTGCATGTGCATGTGTGTTTGTGGAGTTAAAAGGATCCTGCTAATAAAAGGACAAGGATGATGTCTATGTGCAAATACATATATCTAGGATTTGTGCTTTTACAGATTTTACATGAATGATTAAACACATCGACACGAACACTAAAGTTGGTATTACTTTTTGGTATTAATGAGTGGAGATGTTATAGCTTGGGATGTTTCTTAATACGGCATTAAATATACAGTATCTATCTCCAGGGAGACAAGCAATTGACAAGTATTTTCCTCATTTTACTTAAGGAAAATGAATTGAAACTAAGAATACTTTAATATAACGTACCCATATTAAGCAATTTTTTTATATATGTAAAAATGTTGTGGCCAGGCTGGCGCCACCTAGTGCCTCCACTCAATTTCATTTCTCTCCAGCAACTAGATCAGGAATTGGAATACACTAGATGGTTTGCACGAAGCCTGGATGTGTGAGTCCGGGCACCAGCCAATCATCGAAGATCCATACATTCTGTGTTGGCAACGATTCCCGAGATCGAGGATTTAAAGCCGGAACAAAGAGAATTTTTGGTGAATTTTATCAAGGGAAAAGACGTTCTTGTCCTTCTTCCTAAGGGATTTGGGAAAAGCTTAATATACCAGTTAGTCCCGTTAGCGCCACATTACATACGTCACGATCAAATAGCAGTGATTGGTTAAATAAAAAAAAGTACCTGCCTACCGTCCAGCGAATGAACCCTAATGCTTCGTGGAGACCAGCTGATGAATCAGGCTAATAATGTTTTTTTTCTCATCAAAAACATACCTCGGGTTGTGTTTTGTTTCATTCACACATGTTTAACACACAAAACCTGCATATTTAGGCTGTGTTCTTGTGTGAATGAAACAAAACACTACTCCAGGTAAGTTTTTGATGAGGTATATAACATGACTTAAAGCTCACAACAGCCAATTTTGTGTGATACAGAACCTTTAAGGACAATTCTTGGCTCCTCTGCCCACCCCTTATCTTACAACAGCAAGGTTTACATAATGAGTTTGTCTCCAGGCTGGATTCTGCCTCATGTAAATTAAACATGAAGTCTCTTAAGATGAAATAGTTCTAATAATGCAGTGTATGTTTCTAAGCAACACATTTTGTTGTATGTCGTTGTAATAGGAGAAGGTTTTGGCAGTAAGACTTGATTAAACTTTAAGCACACAGTAGTAGTGGGTGACTTGTGTCCTACCTGTCCACAGCCGGGACAGTCGTCTCCGTTCTCACACGTCCTGCGCCGTGATTGGATGCCTCCACCGCAGGGTACGTTACAGCGTTCCCATGGAGACCAAGCCGACCAGTAGACGTGCGGAGGGCAGGGCAGGTGCTCATTACAGTATCTGAGGGAAACACAAAACATGAGTAGGAGGTTCTAATGCAAATGAGTGGACCGAACACAGTGAATAATTTGTCCAAATCAAGACAGCGTAGCCTATATAGATATTCCAAAGGTTAAGGGTTACTGTAAAAGTTGGCTGTTTATTACCTCCGCCAAGGAGGTTATGTTTTTGCCGGCGTTTGTTTGTTTGTTTGTTTGTTTGTCTGTTAGCAACATAACTCAAAAAGTTATGAACTGATTTTGATGAAATTTTCAGGATTTGTTGGAAATGTGAAAAGGAAGAACTGATTTCATTTTGGGGGTGATCCGGAAGAAATCCTGGATTCTGGATCACTTTGAAATTTTAGTTAACATTGTGGTAAATGGGGCCAAAAAATTTGTTTCTAAATATCTCGGTTAATTATTGACCAAACCCCATGAAATTTGACTCAGGGATGGACAATGGGATCCTCTTTCATATTCCAAAGGCTGATCCGGATCTGATCCAGAAGACTGATTTTATCGCAATTTATATAAAAAATGGGGGTAGTCCTTGGCGGAGGTCTGCGCTCTCTGAGTGCTTTTCTAGTTTAATTTTATGACATAGCTAAAAGGTCCTATATTACACAAAATGGATTCTTGTGAGATTTTGTCCATTGTTTTGTTTCGTTCACACATGTTTAAGTAACCCTTTATTATTTGTCTGTCCATATTTCTAAAGCTCAAAATGCTCTAATCCACCTTGTGATGTCATGTTGTGGTAGTTTTTAAGATAACAGCTACCTTTACTTTTTGTTCGGTAGAGACTTGCGATGCCAATGCTGAAATTATCCAAATGATTCTAGTGAAGGTGTATGGAATTTGAAAACACAATGGAGCACTTTCTGTATTACCACATAACATCACAAGGTGGTTTTCTGTTTGAGAGAAGACATCAGCCTAAAGGATTTGTGTGTTAAGCATGTGTGAATAAAACAAAACACAACTGCAGGTATGCTTGAGATGAGGAAACAACACTTAACAAAGAAACATAGAAAAAAACAATTGAATATGGGCCCTTTAAAAAGAAAAAGTAAAACAAAACAAAAAAATAAATAAAATAAAAATTAAAAAACAAATCTGAAATATGGAACAAATAGTATGTCTTCACACTACACTTAATTCTGAAAATAATGAATAGTTGCTCATTTATTGCTTATATAGTAGTAATATTTTTGTCATATCATATCAAAATACATGCATTTTCAGCAGTAACACCCAAACACCGAATTATTTTCAATGCATTCTCTACTTTTTTAATCTGAAAACTTTCCCTGATGGTAGACAGGTTGAGTGCATTTGTTGAAATATACTACCCACATCCAACTGCAGCGGCCCTGTCTCTGCGTTCTCTTAAGCTGTCAGGTGAAAATGGCATAAGAACTCTGTCTGACACTGTGTTAAAATAATCTGTGAAGGCCACTAAAGTCGTCAGCACACTTTTGCCTTGTCACTGTCACAAAAATAACTCCACAAACTGTCTCTGAAGTTTACTTATAACAAAGTGTTGCAACTCCTTTAGCTTTTCTCTGTAGATCCTGCAGTACTGGCTTTATTGAAAATTTTAAGTTAAAATTTATGTAACTTTTTGGTTGAAGGGTCCATCACCTAATTGTTTGTTTCACAATATGACAATAAACAGCGTTACCTTACTTTTATTCAATTACAAGTGGTTTTACAGCTCAGAAATACCTAAAAAACAGACTGAGTGGGGTTGCCTCGCCACAGATGAGACGTGTAACTTGGTCTAGTTTGGTTTCAGTGAAGATAGAAAGGTTTAATATCATACGGTGAAATATTCTAGACAAAGCAATAACATCTCCATGGAGAAAAACATTTGATGGACCCTCCACCACAAAGGTTACACAATGAACCTTTAAGACAATTTTATTACGTATTTCAATTGCCTTCAATATGTATTTCACAGATCATTTTGCAATAAAAAGCCACACAAAGCATGCATCACTTCTAATTACAGTGTTTTACAAGACAAGTTCACTGCTGTGTGTACTATACTTAATAACTCACTCTCATTAACAATCAGAGCGAGGCTTATTACTGCCATATAATATATTTTATATCTATTACACATGCCACTATAAAAGGGCTTTATTGCTCTTGAGGTTAGACACGTGCTAGTCTTTAAGGAGTGCGCTGAGACAGTTGGTGGAAAAGCTGTAAACTTGATGCTTTATTTGTGTTATTGTCTAAGTGCTTTTATAGTGTTACATTCCTTAAGATGCAAAACATAGAAAGTACGGATTCTATTCTGTGCAGCTGAGTAGGCGAGGTTTTTTTTAGAATAACAGATAAAAATAATGACTTGGATTTGTATAGCACCTTTCACAAAACTCAAGGCGGTTTACAATGAGGAGACCTATAAGTGCTTTTTAATGTAGAGTCTTTTAGATAATCTGCACTACGCCTTGTTATATTCTTAATAAGGACTGTTAAGGAATTTAGACAATGAAACTATCATTTGTAATTAGACTTGCTGGTTGTATTTTCACATAACACCACTAATGCTGCCTGTGTTACTGCAGTTTGATAGTGTGCCAGCTTTGGCCTGATAGATGAAGACCAGAGAGCACAGGTGAGTCTGGACAAAAGCCAGGTGAGGGAGGGGAGAGAAGGGAACAGGTTTCACATCTGCCATTTACCGGTGAAAAAAAATCAAATGAACTTACAGATGGTAGCTTCAAGAGGTCAAGAAAACAAACACTGGATTAAAGTCATTAGGGATGCACCGATAAAGCTTTTTCAGTTCTTAAGGGATCAAATGACATCCAAATCTTACGGTACAATATTTTCATGATATCCATCTCACAGTACGATATTTATTGTGATATTTTGTGGAGGCTAACAAAATTGTGATTATGCTACTTTTTCCTCTTAAAATTAAAAAAAAGAACTAAGATTTAAAAGTTCTTAGAATGGTTATTTCTCCATGTAGTTTGCACCAAAACGAAGCAAAGGATCATGGTCGATGTAGTTCCCTCTGTTTTTTTAGCTGTTGCTGCACCATAACAATGAATTTAACCAAAGAAAGTTGTGATTTGATATATTGTGATGGTCCACGATATTACTGAAAGACTTTTGATGATACGATATCACAATATTTGGGTTATTGTGACACCCCTCAGTTCTGATGCTGACTGAATACTTTGACGTCAAGTATCTGCCAGTGCCCGATATTAACCGATATCAGTGTAGGGGCAGAAAATTTCACTTATTTCCTTAAAACACAGTCAACTTATTACAAAAGAGATCCAATTGTGTTATGCAACTCTTATTTATCCTTACATCACTACTGAACAGCTTTGTATGAATAAAACCAAATAAAGGCCCAACCAGGATATCGACTGAACCGATATCATGGAACAGATACCAGCATTATATTATATTTTCGTATATCTTAATTAAAAAAAATACATATTAGCTTTCATTTAATTTTCCACCAACAACTGCAAGATTTAACTTTGCTGCCAGAACTAAAACTAACTCCAGGAGAAAATCTCCTGAAAGCACTTGAACACAATGCAATCAATACACAAATGATTAAAACCCTGAAAATTACATTTGTGCACACTTTTATCATTCCAGACAGGCTTTGGCCCATAATATCTAATCTCCCTTTTCCCCCAAACGTACCAGTGTCTAATTATCCACTGAAGGCTGAGTAAGCAGTGAGGACAGTGCAATGTGCTAAGGGAAATATCAACAGAAGGTTCATAATGCAGGATTTAACTATAGCCAGATTTAGACCCAAAGCGACGCCCTATACACTCTTTATCTTTCAAAGTTGCTAGAAAACAATCAGGACAGAAGTTATGGCCAAAGAACAAGAGAACAGACCCGGGACCTCTGAGCTTTGATTCTCACATTGAATAAACGCGCTGACATAAGGACTCCTCTTAAGCCTGGAAATGAGTGGGAGGAGGGATTGGGCATACATCCAGACAAGACGGTCTAAATAAACAAGTTTAGTGGAGATACAAAATGTCAAGGTCTACATTGTAAAACAAACACCATGCGCTTATGTGCTTGGCTGCCAGTTTCAATTTATAAGCATGCTGCAGTGTTGTATGCTTACCAAAAACATACCTGGATTATGTTTAGTCAGTTCTGTAAGTCTGCGTGTTTAGTTCGTCTCCGTCTCCAGACGTCAAAGCTCCTGCCACTCCTGTACTGACCTTATCTGGCCCTGCCTACTTTTGCCTCTAAATGCTACTAACTCGCTTTTTCTTTGTGGTGGCACTTCCGGTTAAGCTGAAATCCTTTTCATTTAGATGGAAAATCTGAGAAAAGTTCCGCCGCTAAAATACGATATAAAGCAGATTGGTTTGTGTAAAAATAATACAACCCGAATGATGATGATGCCGCCCACAGCAACTTCTGGAATAAATCAGCAAATAGTAATCCATTAAACTCCTCTGTGTTTTTATAGTCCATAAATCTTCAGTTTATGTGTTCTGATCCTGTGAATGTAAAATTACACAAACTGCGCAACATAGCATTTTGCACCATAGCTACCACTGTTTTTACTGTCATACCATTCAAAATATTTCACTTTTTGACTCTCTAGCCGATGCATTTCTTGTGCCTTCTGCTGGAGTTTTTTTCATAGACATATTTCATGCCAGCTAAGGCTTTGAGGTATTTTAAGTTATACTACTGTAACTTTGAAGGTTCTTAAGCTGAATATTGTTTAATTGCCTTAATAGACCATAATACCAGCCATGTAACCAAAGTACTATTTTGAATTAAATCTAGCACAGAGGATTCTACCTACTTCCCACTCCACACAGCAGATTGATGGAGCCTTTAAGAGCTACTTAACCAGTTTAAACATGTGCTGCAGCCCTAAGTGCATACAACATGTCTACCGCACTCCAAAAGTGCCACTATTAGCCACTCTCTTTCAAATAAAGGCAATACTGGTGCCTATTCAAGTGACCAGTGCAGATTCTTACGCTCCCATGGAAAACACACTTCTTTATTCTTTCATAGCAGAGTCCTCTCCGCCTTCGCAGCTGGCCTCTATCTGGCCTAAGGTGTTTTAAACAGCTGAACAAAGCACATATTCAGAGCACTAAGATCAAACAAAGCAAAACCCCAGACTAAGAAGAAGGAACACAGGCGGGTGGGAAAATCAAAATGTGTCCTGTGATATTTCAGCTGTTTCAAGTTCGGAAGACTTCTTTCTCTGGCAAAAAGGGAGTTTGTGGGAAAAGTAAAGGTGTAATATGGAACTTTTCTGGTGGAGGGTGTGTCATGTTTTGTATCCATGTAGCGTTGACTAGGATATTCTAAAGTATGGCATTTAAAGGTCCTATATTACACAAAATGGAGCTTTAAGACATGGTATGATGCTGTTAGCTCACCAAAAACATACCTTGAGTTGTTGTTTTTTTGTTTCATTCACACTTTTGAGTAACCTTTTATTATTGGTCTGTCTAAATTTCCAAAGCTCAAAATAGTTTGTTTCCCAAGTGGTAGTTTTCAAGTTAAAGGGACAGTTCAGAATTTTGGACATAGGACCTCATTTCCAAGTGAGCCAGGAGTGTTGGAGACATGTGGAGACACTTTCGTAAAAATTCCACCCAGTCCTTGTATTTACAGAGGTTGCTGGTGCTAGGCTGGTGCATGTCAATGGCCATAGTTAACCTGCCACTAAAAACATCTTATCCAAACGTCTTATCCAATCCAGAAAGCACCCGAAGCAAATCTATTATTATGCCAGACTGTCGATGTAAATGTCTGTGTTGATAGAATAATGTCTGAAATAAAACTAACCTTGAATTGTGAATCGTTGCATGTTGAGGGACTATTTTCTCATATATCAGACCGCCGCTGCCAAGCTTTCTATCAGGAAGCACAACTCGCTGCAGCTGCTCAGACATAAATCCTTCAAATGCAAGGTTGGTTTTACTTCTAAAATGATTCTATCGATACAGACATTCACATCGACAGTCTGGCGTTATAACTGGTTTGCTTCGGGTGCTTTGTGGATTGTGTAAGACTGTTTTTAGTGGCAGGCTAACTACGGCCATTGACATGCACTAGCCTAGTCCCAGTGACCTCAGCAAATACAAGAACTGAATGGAATATTTCAAAAAGTGTCTCCACAGGTCTCCAACACTTTGGCTCACTAGGAAATGAGGCCCTATGTCAAAAATTCCGAACAGTCCCTTTAACAGCTCCTTTTACCTTTAGTTCCATACAAATTGGTAATGAAATCATCCAAATAATTCTAGTGAAGGTGTATGGAGTTTAAAAACACAGTGGATGTGAATGAAACAAAACACAACTCCAGGTATGTGTGTGATGAAGAAACAACATCATAACATGGATCAAAAAATAGAGCAGTATGGGCCCTTTAGCTTCTCTTTCTCCATGGAGATACGCAATTGACACCATAAGGCCACGTTAGGACACTGCTCTCACAGTCAGAACTCAAATTACACATTTTAAAGCTGGTTTCTAGCATTAAAAACACTTGTAATGTGTGAATAAATGCATGATAGATTTAATATCATACTATTAAACATTCTGGGCAAAGCAATAACATCGTCATGGAAACAAGCAGATGAAACAGTTGCCAGAGAAGTTACATAGTGCACATAAGTCCAATTTCCAGATTTTACTAGTATGGCTAAATACGGCCAGTAATGGGTAGAGCATGTTCCCCATAACTAGAATATGCAGCTTACAGGTCCCGGCAGCTAAAATATTTGAGCTGAAGTCAAATTCAAAACTGCAATCTTGAATGGTATCATTGTCGGAGGTTTGCTTTCTCTGAGGCCTTCAATTTGTAAAAGAAATTGGACAACAAGCAAAAGCAAAATTGTGAGGTAAGGAGCAAGAAAACGAGAAATGTCCAAAGATGAGAGTGAAAAAATATATTAAAAGAAGATGCGATATGAGGTACAAGACTGTTTCCAGTTTCCTGTTGGTGTAATAAATTGCTTTTGGGCCATTTTTGTTTTTCTACAGTTCATCTTGCTTCTTTGATGACTTATTTGCTTTCAATCAGTCTTCAAAATTAACTTAGCTTAAACTTATCAGCAAGTAGTACTATTATAAAACTTCGTAATCAAAAACTAGTAACAGAAAAGTTTGTAGACCTGCACCCACTACATCTTGACCTTACCTGCAAGCATTTTTTGCGATTCTGTTCGTGTCATGTTCAAATGTTCCCTCTTGGAAAAAAATAGATTATCTTCAAGACTTCAGGGTTGCTTAGAGACCGCAGATACATCCGCACAAAGTGACTATTCCTCACAGCATGACTTCTGTGTGTGTGTGTATGAAAACTTGATAATTATCTAAGCACGGACCTATCATACTAACTTCTTAATTAACTGTCACAAGAAATGGACACAATGTCAACATATAATACAAAAATGTAGGTTATGTTTTCAACTTGTGCATCTGTTTTTGTCATTTAGGACATGATAATAAAATAAGATTCAAGGCAACTACTTAAGATTTTAAGTTGATATATCTAAAATACCAATAGTCCAGCCCTAGTCCAGCCTGGAGACTAGTGGACATGTTTGGATGTTGGATGTGTTTGTAAGCTCGTATATTACCGTTCTTCTCTGTTCTGGCCCACGCACACTCGTCCTCCATGCCGGGGGGCGGGGTTACTGCACGAGCGCTGCCGGACCTGAAAGCCGATCCCACAGCTGGTGCTACAGGGAGACCACGACGTCCAAGGAGTCCACGCACCGTTTCTATGGAGACACAAAGGCGTAATGTAGAGGGGGCATTACGACTTCACAAAAAATAGACTTTGACTATGTTATACCAAGACTCAGATAACCACAGACCTTGTACATACAGTATAAATGGACATAGTTCACCTGCTAGTTGTCACTTGCCAAATAGGAAGTGAGCATGAGGGTGCTTCAGGCTCCATCAACTCTGGCTCCAATTGACTTTACACTGAAAAACTGTCACCCCCTCTCTGCAACTGCTGCAGTGAGCCTCGTCACTTTGGTATTTAAATGTTTGTATGAACCTGCTCTACATGATCCTGGTGTTTTTCTTTAACTAATTTGTGTTTAAATAAATTCCTTCTCCTAATAGGAAACTTGGTTCCAGATTTGCTTGTATAACCGCTAGCATCGTGAGTTTCATTTGACTTTGACTGGAGCTGAACATGATGGGTGACTTCACAATTCCTTAGTCCACTTCTTCATACAGTCTGTGGATAACCTAGATGAAAAATTCTATGTTCATCAGTATAGTGTAAATCAGTCAGTAGTTCTCAGCTGATCAAACTGTAGTGTAACTGTATTCTAAATGTCACACTTGTATGTATTTATTTAAACTGGGAGCCATTAAAGAGAAATTCATACCATTATTGTGCTGGGATTATCTTCAGTCCTGACCCAACTAACACTTGGATTCATTTGTGCCACAGATTGGCAGCCTCACTTCCTTCAGACTACCCCAAGACAGCTGAGACAAAAGCTTGATCTTGCCAGAAACCTGTCAGATATCATCAACATGCACCGATGTGCCATGAATTGTTAATAGTGAGTGTTAAATCTGTAATTTAGCAAGAGCAGGAATGGGGTGAAAACACAGCCAATCAACACTTCCCAAAACTCGGAAGCACTAAATATAAAACATGTGGAAAATGAGTACACAGTGCCCTGTAATGAGGAGGTGTGATGAAAGAGAAAAAAAAAAACGCACCCCAGGAGACTCCACACAGGAAATGAAGTGTGGTCTGTGGGAATTCACCTGTTGATGTGTTTACCTGGAGCAGTTGGCCACCTCCACACTGATGCCGTGGCACTGCTGCCCGCCGCACTGGGGGGCGGGGCTATCGCAGGCTCTGGTCCGGCACAGACACGCCCCTGCGCTCCCTCCTCCATCGCTATGACTACACATGGACCAACTGGACCAGGAACCAAAACCGCCATCCACTGTCACGTTACGCACCTGAGAACAGCAAAGAGGTAAAAGGTTCAGAAAAATAAACACATTTTTTACAATAGAGCAGGCAGAACATGCAGTGTAGTGCAATCTCTGACCACAATCATTCAGGAGATGAAAGCGTAAAATTTGGTACAGAGATTGCCCATTTGTGCCACTTGTAATTTCAACATGGTAACTATTTCACCAAAGATGTTTCCAAATGATTCCAACACTGCAGTTCTGATTGGAAGTATGCAAATCATTTTCTGTTTCAAGTATAAGACAGAGAGGACTTAAAGCAGACTTATTATGCAAAATTGACTTTTCAGAGCTTTTAACCATGTTATAGTTGTTTGCCCTCACCATTTACTCACCTGGAGCTCTATTTGGAGTTATTCATGCATGTTTGAGCAATCTTTAATCGCTTATTTTCAAGAAGCCGTTTTGCTGATCAATCCCTGTTTTGACCATCACCGGCATACGGCCACTGCTCTCTACTACTTCATTCTCCAATTTTATTCTCTTAATCGGTGATATGCATTGGATTTGGCACCACTGCGTAGTCATTTTGGTACACACAGCTTGCTAGTGTGATCTGTAGGTATTCATGAGAGAACTTTATGCAGCTCTCATTGAGCATAGGTTTTCTAACATGGAAATCAGCAAACTGGCTTCTTTCATCATGTCGTTTTAGATGAATATTACAATTTAAAATGTCCAAATTATAACGTAATGACCCATGGGTGTCATAGATTATAGCTACGTAGCAGACACTAGTACAATAGGTCTTCTTTAATATGAGACAGCGATAGAGACATATAAAAGTTTGACCTATCATAGGCTCACTAAACTAGCACTTTAAAAAGGTAACAAAAACATAATTTGAAGTAAGAATGAAGATATAAAAACAGACAGGTGTATGGTTTTGAGTTCCAAATCCCCACAGTGAGCTACACAATATTTTGAGGATAATGGATTTCCTGGAAAGCACTCACTACAACTTAGGTATTTGTGGGTTTGGGAAACAAAGCCCATGTGGCAGCTTCCAAAATCAATTTCCCTCAAACAGATGCAAAAATAGCCACATTATGAGCCTCTACGCACATCCCAAACTGCTCAGTCACCAGGACACAGCGCGGCATAAACACAAGGAAGATGTATGAGGAAGGGCTGTGGATACGATCTGACAGAAAAAGAGTCTCCCAGAAAATGAATGCTGTGAATCGGCGCATTGAAATCACAGAAATATGAGGAAATAAAAAGCGCTGCATAAATAGACATTTGAAGAGAAACAGAATGCAGCGGGACAGTTTGGATATTACTCGAGAAGTCCAGGGCACCGAGGCTAAATACAAAAAGGCACCACAGATGATATGAGAACGCTAGCTGCTACTTTCCAAGAAGCCATTTGGAACAGAGAAAAAGAAAAAAAAAACACTTTGAATGAAAAGACATCAGCTGTTTTGTAGGAAGACGAAATAACGCCTGTCCTTATTGGTAATTGAAAGCTGCGATCCTCGATTGGGAATGCTTGGCAAAGGCGGCCAATTTTGGATAAATGAGTTGGCATGGGAGCAAGAAAAAGCCAATATTACATCTGTTGCACCTATCACTTACAGATGGGGCAATAAGTGATATGGCAGCATCCAATCAGATAATACTCCCTGAGAGCATTAGCTTTTAATCAGTGCACCCTCTTTTAATTCTGCAGACATTTACAGGAACCAACGGCATGGTGATTTGGTAGATATTTTATGCCAGATGCCCTTCCTATCGGAACAGATTGGCAATGTACAAGTTTGAAAAGCTTTGCGACCTCTGTAGAACATGTCAAACCCCAGTGTACTAGTCCCCATGAGGGCGTTTTATAACAAGACATGAGAATGAATGCATTCACTTTTATACAACTTAGTGCAAAAGCCCAGACTGGCCTCCATTCATTTTAACTTTGAGTATGAATAACAGATTTGTAAAGCTTTCAACCTGACATTGACCTGTACTGACGAACATTCTGATTTTGTCTGGATTTACTGGAGTCTATTGTAAAAGCATTTTAGTCACATAGGTTTTTATAGAGAAACTGAATGTTCCTCAATCAATGTATAAAACCTTGAAATGGTTAGGTCTGTGATACAGACGTTTTTCAAACAGCGGACGGTGCTATGAGCATAAATGTCTTTATTAATTATATGGAGGCAAAAGTCAAAGCAACAATATCTGATCTTCCACCTCCTGAGACACTTCCTCCAGCTCCCCCAAAGGAACATAAAGATGATTGTGATGCAGTATAGATACAGTCTTGACCTACAGGTCAGCTTTTGTTCTTCAATTATATGATACTTTTTTTTTTTTTGTTCTAACACAACCTTGTCTTTGTACTGACAGAGCACATTAAGGCTTGATTAAATAGAGGGCTGTAAAATCATTCATTACAGTGTTGCTTAAAGCAGGAGTTATTTAAATGTACTTAAGCTAATAGACACAAAGGATAAATGAATAAACATGTTGGGTATTAGCCATTTCACTGGGGAATCACTACATATGCACACATTTACATGCAAACATATGGGCCTGACATGGCCATGCATACAGATTTGTACATCTTAATGGAAACAGCATGGGCCCTCTCCCAGCCACAGCTCTGCTAACAGATGCCACTGGACGCTTGGCCACTCCATTGCTAAATATTCCTCTGAAACTATAAAGCCACATGAAAAGACTGCAAACTAAGCCTACTCCAATTACCACACCATGTACTATCAATGTTAATGTCAAAATTGGACAACATGCTCCAAATTCCTGTCTAACTAAAGAGGCACTCTGAACAGTCACTAATACCACTGTTAGTGGTGTTAACTCTTCAGAACGCTGCATATAAAAGGAAGCTGAAACCACGAATAGGTGGAGCGTTACCGAGTGTATTTTGGGTTGATGAGATAAACCCTGTGCCCAAAAGAAACCCACAAAGACACAGAGAAACATGTAAACTCAGCACATAAAGGCTGGACCAGCTCTGGAGTTAATTTCAGGAAATTTGTACTGTAAGGCGAGAATGTTGGCCACTCAGCCACCGTGCCACCACCAAGATGTTTTTGCTGCTACAGTTACATACTTTGCCATCAAGTAAAACAAAATCAAGATAAACATCTTCTGCAATTTCAGATTCTAAAAAAAAATCTATCTTTCTGTTATAAGCTCAGCAAAAAATGATAAGGCTACATGTTAATAAAGAGGGAAGCACAGTTGATGACTGCATATCAGCTTTCAGATCACTCCATCCCTGTGTACAGACTGTTCTTTAAAGTCAACAGGCTTAGTCCCTAGACACTCTTCTTTGGCAACACTATATTCGATCTTTGGTTTATAGCAACGCTGGCTTACAGAAGTAAGACGAGAATACAGAATAGGACAGTGCCCCCATAAGAAGAACCAAGATGTGTGTTGAAAGAAAAAAGATTCCTAAGATATATAACAGCACTTTCTATTAGCTTTAAAAGTCAAGATAGAGCTCGCAAACAAGTAAATGGGCCACAATAAATTTATCGTAGATTAGAAGTATTGCAATAGCACTTACAGGGCACTTGGAAATGCTCTGCTCCCATTGGCTCATGCGGACACTCTCTTCCAGGGTGGTACATTTCTTCAGTAGCATGTCCCAGCCGCAATAGGGGTCCCTGGCACCCACACACGCTCTGCAATAAGATGAGGAGACAGAAGATTTAATGAGCTTTTAACATCCTGTCATGATACGAACCGAAATGAATTAAACAAGAGATTACTACACCAAAACAGATGAGAGTTTGGATAGAAAAAAAGTTAGCTGATAAGAAGGTGGAATGACTGATGAATGTGAGGAGGAAATGAGAGAGATAAGTTGGAGAAGTAGAGAAAATAGAACTGGTACAAAAGGGAGGATTGTGATGAGGAAAAGAGAAGCCATTTTAGGACATGCATAACTAGGGAGGCTGTCCAACAAGATCATATCAAAAAGTGTATAACAGCTACAATGAAGTGTTTTACATCTCATAACAACCTGTTCACCCAAATTGAAAAAGGACATTGGTATTTTCAATGGCTGTGACCGACTTGGATGTTAGCAATTACTGATTTACTGTTTTTAATTTAGCCTTGGATAAAGGTTAGAGGGAGACAGTAAGGGAGGAGAAGTAGAGGGCATGTTATATTTTCTACCAGAGTTCCATTTTATACTCTCTGCAAACATAATTCTTGTCATTGGAAAGTACAACAACATTTAGACTTAGACAAATTGTATTGATCCACAAGGGAAATGATTTGGACACAGTAGCTCACACATCACAATAAATTATAATAACAGAGAGCAAAAACATAAATGGTCATAATAAATTCAAAATAAGCAGCAAAAATAGAAAGATATTGATGTGACTAATATTTAAAGGTACAATATACAACTTTCAGGTGGAAGGTTTATCTATGGTTTTGTCTGGAATGTTCCACAGAATGGCATTAAAATCCATGGGGACAAGAAAGAGACACCACTTGGTCAAGTTACAGGTCAGATCTGTGGAGAGGCGAATCCTGGATGGGGGCAAGAGACAGATTTTTATACTGATTCTGTTGTAATTTGCGAGTGAAAGTACAAATACTGGACCTGATCATTTCTACTGGGGACAAGACCCAAGAACTTGCTGTATTAAGACAAAAATAAACAGTTAAACATCATAAATTTTACCTGCCGCCATTAGTAATAAAATGTTGTGATGTGCTCTGACAGTCAGCTATTTTTTTGCAGTAATAGAACTGTGTATGTAACTAAATGAATGCAAATAGAAACATTTAATGCCATACAGTGAAATATTCCAAGCAAAGCAATTACATCTCCAGTTACACAATATCCCTTTGAAGAAGATGTGATTATTTTACAGTTGAGTATTGGTGCTTGCATTAAACCCACTGCTGCATTTGAAAAGCTTGCTCATTTTTAGTCTAGTCTAGTGTTTCAAATGGAAGATGTATTAAGGACAAACAGAGATTATTTCTTATTCTCGTCCCTCCAACAACTCCCTGAAGCTAAATCGTCGTGTCTCTGTTTACAGAGTAACACAAATTCGTATTGTTACTGTCTTATGCAAATGCAAGACAGCAGTAGTGGCAGCTCAGTGACACATCACTCGTATCCTGACTCCAGCCTGGCCTCACATGCCCCCAGCCAAACGTAAACAAAAGTTATGAGTATCATCCATAACAATGAACTGACGGGGGCTACAATGGTGCCAATGCAAGGACGCAGGTCGCATGCATCAGGCCACTGAGGAGTGCAGAGACAGGGCGAGTGACGTGATGTCTGCTGGGGGGAGGGGCAGGAGGAGGGGGAGAGTTATGGGGCACTTCTGTTGGGACAAGGTGACGTGTAGCATAATGAGAGGAGAAGAGGATACCAGCTCTCAAAGGGTTGTGGGGGCTTTAATCATTGTGCACAGTCTAGTAAGAGGAAATACGATCCATATTCAGCTAAAGGCGAAGATCAGAGGTGGAATGTTTTAGAAGATGCAATGTGTAGGTTTTCTGGTGGATGGTTTGGTATCTCCTTGTCTCCTGGCCATGTTACTACTTTGCATATGTTTCACTGTCTGACATTTAAATCATACATTTTTTTCAATTAAATGTGTTTTTATTGCTCAAAAATGAACAAAAGACATAGCTTAGTGGTATCATCTGCTTGTCTCCGTGCAGATAGAAAATTAAAACCACACTTTGGAACATTCTCACGGACAGGTTTTATGGCGTACTATGGAACATTCTTGGCAGAGAAATGAAAAATCTATGAGAAGCGTGGTGGATCCTACATCAGAGAAGTTATTGTGTGCCTTTAAAGTACAATTTTAATGGGCTAAAATTAGAAAAACGAGCTAAATCTAAGACCAATAAAATTCCTTAACTAAGCTCAAACCAGATTAAACCAGAAGGCTGTCTCACAAAAGTAGCTAACTCCATATCCCTGAGTTATTTGATTCTGGCTTTCTTTGTTGTCAGTTTCATAAAAGAGGCTCATCTGAGGAGCAGACGTGCTCTGAGAAAACCCTGAGTGAAGTTTAAGGAATGGACTAAACCTGAATGAATTAGTTTAAGGATGGTGCAGCTGTCATCAAGAGACTAAAATATGTTTACTGGTTTACTGATTTACTTGACTTATTGTTTTTAATTCAGGCACAGAAGCCCCTTTCACGTCACCCAGTCTCATCCAGAACCAAATCTAAAGATGTGGAAAGGAGAAGCAGCTGCTGCACGCACAAGAGACGGCTAAATTTTTACTGTAGCCTATAGAGCTGCAGAGTCTGGAACACATTATAGTGGAGCTGAATTAGTGGGAGAAGAGGTGCGTGAACAAAGGTGCAAGCCCAGTGGACCCCGGTCTCCACTGTCTGGACTTTAAGGACAAGAGACAGACGTGTGAAAACCCCATTTGTTGGACAGGGTAAGTGAAGTGTAGCGGTGACTGCCTTCAAAACAACATAATTATCAGGCAATTTTAACTTGAATCTTGCACTTTACATCACTTTGAATGCACTGTTGTAGCAGATAATTTACACCTGCCTTTCCAACATGTTAAATATGCACAAAGTTTTTCCTCTCGTCGTGTTGATAAATCAATCTGCACCCGCTAAACAACTTCATCTGCATTTTCTCCTCTTCCATCTTTTTTCACTTTTTGTCCAAAACACAGACATAGAAATCTGTCTTTGATATGGTTTAAAACATCCAACTATTAAACCACATTTAAACCAGGACATAACCAAACTAAACCTGGACTGGAGTGATCTAACCCTGAGAAAAGAAAGTCCATACATCAGCTTTCACCAGTGTTCCCTGCACTCTACAAGAACAACAGAACAAACCTGTAATAACTCAAATGTGACGCTTCAAAGAGTGGCCTTCGATAACTCCTCCTCCCTTTTGCTTTGTTTTTATTTCCACGGCCAGAACAGAGCAGAGGATGATGAAGCCATAACAAGCGTGGCGTATTTCTCGGTGAACAGATGTAAGCCCCAGCCCTAACTCTTCCGATAAGGCCTTATTGTGCATGAGATAACCACGGCAGGTGTGATTCCTATTCTCGCCTGTCTGTGATGGATGGCCACTCAATCTGGTGCTGAATCTTCACGCCTCCATCGCGCTCCGTCTTCTTCTGCCAATATTTATGCCTTTGACGGAAGCATATTCTACAGCAGACAGAAGCCCGATAAATCTGATATATAAACAGGCAATAGTGCGGCAGAGAATGGTGGGTCAATGGCAATAAGAGGCGAGGAGGACAGCCTGATTTACGGGGACAAGAGGTAAAGGGGTCTTCCATAATCTGGGGCTGTTAGAAGTGCAGGGGTGCAAATTTAGGATGGGAAAAATGGAATGAATCAAACATGGTGTTGAATCAATAAATAAGATAAATATTTTAGTAACATAATAGATAGGAAATCAAACAAAAATTAACCTCAAAGAAAAAGTAAGTTTGGAAATGGAGTACTTCTTGTTTAAAGTCCAGTCTTTGTCACATCAAAGTTTGGATTTAACCCATAAATTAATCTGGACCAGGAATAAACCAAGTACTAGAACAGGACTGGACTAAAGCTGTATTTGGAGTGATACTAAAACTAATGACCAAAAAGAAAAAAAAGGGTGGCCCTTAAAAGCACCCTTACAAAACTTTTTTTAATGTTCTAGTCATATCTTTTAGTTTCACTTTTTTGTCAATTACGAGTCAATGAGACTGCTTCACTGTCCACTGTTAAATGTTTTTTTTTGTGTTACATACGTAGTTTTAGGAGAAAAATCTAAAAATGCTACAGACAGCAGTCATGTTACACTGGATGTCCAAAACAATACTGCCCCTGGCCAGTTGCCCTAGAGACATTGGTCAAATAGACCTTTTTCACAACAGCCGGAAATGCCGTGATGTAGGGTAAACATCACTTACGTTAATGCTTTTCTATGGCAAAATATCTGTGGAAATGTCTTGTGCATTTTCCACCAGCTTCATAAATCTGCCCCGTCACTAAATCTTCAACCAACAAGGTCGACAAAGGACATATTCTGTCCATGAAGAATTTATCCACAACTATGAAGATTAGAAAGATGAAAACGTAAAGGCTAACAGCTACTTGCATTAGTGAACTACTCCTGAGCAAAACTAATGTTATGGTCATGAATAAAACATAAGTAACTTGTTAACTCAGACTGATTCTACAATTAAAGTTAGATTTGTGCATGTAATCTGTGAAACTCTGTAGCATTCGATCTGCACAAATCTCTCTGTCTATGATAATATCTACATCATGAAATCAATTTTTAACTTTAATTGTAGAATAAGTCTGAGTTAACAAGTTACTTATTAATAAATTACTTAAGTTTTATTCATGACCATAACATTAGTTTTACTCAGGAGTAGTTCACTAATGCTAATCGTCGCTAGCCTTTACGTTTTTGTCTTTCTTATCTTGATAGTTGTGGATAAATTCTTCATAGACAGAATATGTCCTTTGTCGACCTTGTTGGATAAAGATTTGAGGGGGCAGATTTATGAAGCTGGTGGAAAATATGCAAGACATTTCCACAGATATTTTGCCATAGAAAAGCATTGACGTAAGTGATGTTTACCCTATATCACGGCACTTCCGGACGTTGTGAAAAAGGTCTAAACAGAGGCCATATTTTCCTACAGGGACAATTTAAGTGTACCATAACCTTAACTGGTCTCATACAGTGAATAGTGTGGGCAAAATGAGTGCCACCTACTTAAAGTGTATGTTATAGTCCAAGTACTCACTCTCGATTCTTGTGGTAGCTGCATCTCTTGAGTGGGATCTTGATGACCTGGTCGCGTACACCCACATACAGCTCACTGCGACTGTGCAGGATCAGCAGGCTCCGGATCACCTGCCTCTTCCGGGGCGGGAACAACTCAATCTCCTCCAACAGGCAGCTGCCCGTCGACTGGTTCAGAGGAGAGAGCACTTTCCGTATTGTTCCATAATCTAAAAACAGACAGTAAATTCCAGATATAGGATTAACAAAAGTATAGAATAAGTGGAAACATTATTGCAGTGTATCTAAATGAAAAAAAAAACAGGCTTACTTATTTCATTATCATGTAAGACTCTCCATAAAACAAAGAAAATGGCATGGCAACTAAATACATATATTTAATGTCCTACTTTTACTTTTCTAACACATATTTTCGTCCAAGTAAAACCTCTTCTTCCAAGAAAAAGCTCCTCTAAAAGAGCCAAGTGTTGAAAAAAATGTCATTGTGAATACTCCTTGACCTTTTATTTTTAAATCCCCATGTAAGGCAGAGGCCCCCGTGGGAATTGGTTATAGGTGCAGCTTTCCTTCCTGAAGTGCTTAAACAAACATAATCCATTACACATGTGTCCCTCGGGTGCTGAAAAAGTAATTAGGTGACGTGCAATGCCAGGGGAAAAGGGTGAATTGCTAATGCAGTTGAAAGTTTGCTGCAAACGAGAAGGTCGGGGAAGTACGGTAATGCTGATCTGCTCTACTCAGTATAGTTCATCATGGGAGCGTCAAGATTCAGCAGAGGTTAATGGGGACATGTTTTATTTTACAAGCAGACATAACGTAACATATAACCTGTGTGTCGCATATTAGTCATTAAAAAGTTCAATGGACTTTTACCTTTTTACAAATTCATCTGCATCAAAAATAACCACTTTTCGCATTCTACATTGTACTAGATAACAACCGCACTACCATTTTGATTCTTTGCTGTGACACGACGCTGGGGGGTTCTACATGTATCTCTATTGCTGGAATGTTCAGAAGTTACCATGGAGACACAATGCACACAATAACAAACACAGACAAAAGCGTTTTACAATTGTCTGAAAACAAGAGAATAAATACAAACTAGATTTAAACAACACATTTTCTGGAGCCTGTGATCAATACAAGTGTTCATGTTCTTGTTTAGGTGTTTCATTTTCAACTTGTTTACCAGCACAAATCATCTCACCTGTTGTAGTTCTAACCAAACCAGATCTTTATGGTACAATATTGTTAAAATAAAGCTCAGGTTAAAGTCTAATTTTAGTAACAGAGCTTCTAACAGATTAGTGCTTTCAGTTAGCTTCACAGCCCAAGGAATGTTGATGACTGCAGCTGCAACAGATCAATAGAAGCAATAGTTGGTAATGCATTCATGTTTGCTAGTATCTCCAGACCTGTATTTGAAACAGCAATCTTCTCGTTTAGGGGTAAGGGCTAGATCATTAATCCACAAAGCCTGATGCTGTATTTCACCCAATGTTACACAATTCGCTCTGAATTCAAAGCCCCTCGGTTGCAATACTTAAAGGTTCTATATACTATGCATTATTCATGAATTTTAAACTACTTTGTACATCTTAGTCTTTGTATTTCCTCCAGTATAAGAAATAAGCATGTCTATTATTTCATGCCTCCAGGCCATACTTGTCATGGTGTCTGTAATAAATGCCAGTAGAGGGCGCTGCAGGGAAATTGGAAGACTTTTGTATAAAGTTTTAAACAATGGCAACTACTGGTGCAAATACTAAACTGCTGAATAAAGGCATTTGAAGACTAGCTCACAGCCTGTGTCTGGGACTGGACTATTAAAACATGGATGAGCTTAATAAAATTGACTTTGGCAGTGTCCGAATGTCCACCCTTGTCCCTAACCCCTCTTTCACAATATAGGCCCGCACACATTAGCGCATTATATAGTGCACTCGTTCAAAGAGAGATTTGGACACGCAGCTCACTACATTCGGGTCACGTGACTCTTGCGTCTAGATGAAAAAAGTCAGCTAAATGTAAAACATAAAACTTGATTTCTTCATACATAATGATCAGATCAGACTGACACAAGTGTTAACTCGACTAATAAAAAATATACAAGTTTTTGTCACACTGGATTATTTGCTGGATATTGATTATGTGGAAATTATCAATCAAACAGCTGCAGGTAAGGCAAGTGGCTAACACGAGCACAGCTAACACCATAACGGTTTATTTAGTGTTTATTTAGTGTTTTATTCAGAATCTGGGATCAACAGTGCCATAAACCAGCTCTTCTATCTATGTGACCACCGAGGCCCACTACTTTTCAAGTTGCACTGTATGAAATTTTGAGTGCACTGGTGCTTTTTCGCTAAATGGACATTTGGACACCCCTAAAAATGGCGTGACTTCCTAGATAGTGCCCTGAGTAGAGAATAATGTGGACATTTGGACACGTGAAAGCAAGTACAGTGAAGTGGGCGGAGATAGGAGGTCGGTGAAAACAAAAACTCAAGTGTCAAATGCAGGACAATTCAGGATGACTCAAACATGCATGGATCAATTGAAATACAACTTTGAGTACACTAATGATGAGGGAACACATGATGAGGTTATAAAAGTTGTTTTTACACAATATGTCCCCAGTAAATGTATGCAGAAATAACTAAGCCCTCAGTATGTTTTTGATGAGGAAATTAAAACATGATTAAAAGCTCAAAAAAGTTTAAGCTGCCCTTAAAAGCCCTATAAAATATTATAGTGCCAAGAAAAGAAAACATGGAGTTATCCCAATTCAAAATGTTAAAATGTCAGCAACCTGTGCAAAATTTCTGTCATTTTTAGTTTCTATTAAGATATCCATTTCTCTACAGCAGCCGCAACGATCTGGATGTGCGTAAGTGTTAATAATACATGTGATTAGGTACAGTGAGTCCACTCGGGGCACAGTCTTGGCACAGCATCTGATCTTTTCATTAGCGTTCTCTCTGTGTCTGGGGAGCGCCGTATGTGGGCAGCTTCATTCTAGCGTCGCATTGATCACAGCCCCATGCAAACAATGAAAGGTTTTTAAACAGAAAATGCCACGCAGAGCACAGCTGAACCACAACGCCTTTGTCTCAGAGAGAGATCCTAAAATAACAGCAGCAGATACAAGGGAAGATGATGTTGACATTTCCCAGTAGTTGCATGGTACATTAGTGAAGTGGGTCATCCGCATACATAAGTCCTATATAGTGTGTTACATCAGAGCTCTTGTCTAGTGTCTACGGCCTTCCCCGGCACTTTGTTGTCACACTTTAGTGATCAAAAGAACAAGTGATAGGAAGGAGGGCCAGTGCAGTTAACAATCTGTGAGGCTGCGGGAGAGGTGGAGGAGGATAATCTACAGTAAAGGTATGCTGATGTTTCTCAATTAGGAGTAAAACGACTTAACTATTAAGGCAATTGTACTAATACTTGTAGTGCTGAACTTGTATCAAACCAAGCGGTAAATGGTCACATTTTTATATAGCGCTTTTCCACCTTCTAGGCACACAAAGCGTTTTACATCAAGGAACCACTCACTCACACATTCACACATCAGTGTATGCTGGGCGGATGTGGGTTAAGTGTCTTGCCCAAGGACACAATGACAGTATTCATTTGTGGGAGCTGGAATCACAGCTGTGGGTCAGTGGATCTGACCGCTCTACCAATGATGTTTATGTGAAGGGTGGATCAGAGGACGAAGCCTCTACCAACTGAGCTGCTGCCATGAACTGTACAGTGATCAAAACATGTGGTGGCTGAGTGGCTGGCACTAAAAAGGTTCTGGGTTCAACTTTTTGGCCACCTGGGTATTTCATTTTTTGCAGTTTGCAGTACAGACAGGTTGCCCCAGCACCATGGAAGGATGCAAATGCAGAGAACAAAGTACAACGACAACAAACTCAAATACTTCCACTACATATACTAGTACCTTTGTAACAATTATATATCTGTCACATATTGCTACTAATACACATTTACTATTCAACTGATTACCTTGCCATACCAAACACCATAAACAGTGCAGGTGCGTACTGTTAGTAAAGCAACTACACAGTCCATAGGAAAAAAAAATGACAGAGTTCCATATGTCTCTGTAGCAAGGCAACACAGAAACTCAATTTACAGACACACATATGCCTCTGTACTGTACGAGGTAACACTAAGTAAAGAAAAGACTGCAAGTATCTAGTTACTTTTCATGTCTGACCTGAGCATAAATAACCCAGCTGTCTGTGTCTGACACGTGACCGTGGCTCTTTGCGTGTTTACAACCAGTACTTGAGAGAGTAAGTGATATGTGGTATGCATGTTGGCATTTGTATGTATTATAACAGTGCATGTGGGGGACAGATGTAGATAAGCAGGCTCACACTCCAGTCGGGAGAAAAAGCTTTGATGCCTCCTCTGTAACTGCTGTCTTTTTCTCTCTTTGCTCTGGGGAGACACACACACCCACCTATGGCCAAGTTTGTGATGTGAAACAGCTTTCACCATGTCCAATCTCTATTACCAACCTACAATGAATATAAGATTGAATGAATAATGTATGGAATTATAAGGCCACTTGAGTTAAACGTGAAAGCACTATAACACTAAGGAATTGTTAGCATTATTAAAGAAGGTATATTTTACTTCTATGGGGCATTAATTGCTAACATATAACATATTTTGATCATTATGCTACCTTCTGTTGGTTTGGAAATGCTATATTTGCCAAAAACAACAGCTTTCTGGTTACATAGTCTTCTGGACTGAGTCTTAGACAAGAAGTGTGGCGTCGTATACCTAACCAAGAGGAGGGTTCGAATAGTGCCTGTGAGAGACTGCAGGATCACTCAAACATGCACCAGCGATTTAGAAAATCACTACAGGCATGCTCTTGATGAGGGAACAACGTGGAAAAAAAAAAAAAAAGTTGATTTACCATAATACCTTTTTTAATCAAAACTGCAGCACTTAGCATTGGATAAATAAAAGAAAGAAAAAAGAAAAACAACTTTTCTGGTGCATGGGCCTCCATGGAGACTTTAGTGCCTAGAATGTTCCCAAATGGTATTTTATTTATCGATCTTGCACTTTCAATTACAGGTGTTTTTACTGCTAAATAAACACACTGAAGAAATGTATTCTCATGGTGAGCAGGGTCGCCTCTCCAAAGATCTGACCTGTAACTTGACCCGATAACGCCATCTGCTTATTTACTTGGAAATAAATGTTTTTTTTCCCCTCCTTAAACTGCACCTTAATGTGGAGGGGTTTGAGTCCCTGAATGATACCTGGAGCTATGTTGTGGGGGGCTTCATGCTGCTGGTAGGATCACTCAAGACAAACCCTGGGGGACGGGTTAAGCCATTATCATGAGTAACACAGCAAGGTCAGTTACGTCGACCGGACTGCCGTTACTGCCCCACAGTACAGCCCGATGGAGTGACGTAGGGTTGTCCTGCTGTAGAAACACCACCTGAAGGAGGATCCATAAGGGGCCAGTGCAGAGAGATTTGGATCTCGAAAACTGGATCTCTGGACCTGGAAATTGGCTCTGGGGACATGGAATGTGCTTGTCACAGTTTGTCCATAACAAACATCATGTTCGAGCATAAGGGTGTCCATTAGTGTGCATGGCATTAGGACACCCTAGGCCAGAGGTTGATGATTGACTTTGTTGGCGAGTCATCTAACCTTTGGTGAAGAGAGGGGCAGAGCTGTCAACCAATCACCCCCTGGTTGTGGGCTGGGACCGCTGGAGGACGAGGAAGCCGGAAAGACCTGGCAGACCCAAGTGTATCGTTAGGGTCTGTTGGGAACATCTGGCAGAGCCCTCTGTCACGGCAAACTTCAAGTCACACCTCCAGGAGAGTTTCTCCCAGATCTCCAGTGAGGTTGGGGACATACAGTCAGAATGGGCTAAATTCTCAGCCTTGACTGTAGATGCTGCCGCTCTTAGCTATGGTTGTAAGGTCTGTGCTGCCTGTCCCGGCAGCAATCCCTGAATCTGGAAGTGGACACTGGAAGTAAGGGATGCCGTCAGGCTGAAAAAGGAGTCCTATCAGGCCTTGTTGGCTTGTGGGACTCCTGAGGCAGCTGACAGCCTCTGAAGTTGCAGTTGGAACATGTCTGGGAGTCTCTGCTTAGACTGCTGCCCCCACGACCAGGCCCCCGGATAAGTGGAAGAAAATGGATGGATGGTCTCATTTTTCTAATTCACTTTTTCCACCTTGCACTTTACATACAACCTCTCACCCATTCATACACAAATCCATAGACTAGAGGCAAAGTCTGTAAAGTCTCTTGCTCAAGGCCACAATGACAGCATTCATCTGTGGAATTGCACCGTGAATGTGTAAACCTCTACCAATCATATTTATGTTGAGAGCTGGATGTGAACCTCCAACCTTCGGATCAGTGATCATACACTCGATCAACTGAGCTACTTTTGCCCAAGATAGATATAGACACGTGTAATGCTATACTGTGGAACATTCCAGCCATAGCAGTAACATCATCATGGAGGAAAGTACCATAGTGCTAAATAGAGCTAGATTAGCAGTGTCCATATACGGATGCACCCACCTGTGGCTAAGTAGATGATGTGAAACAGCGTGTCTTTGCCTTGTACTACATCCACAGCTACATGAGTGAAGCGCACGTTGTCTTCCATAAAGTAGGGCACGGGGACCACGGGCTGGACCACCTCATGCATTAGTAAGAACTTCTGAGCGTCCTGCAGGTTCCTCTCCGTCAGGTTCACGTAGGTGCCAGAGTCGATGGTGCCACACTGAGAAGATATGGAGGAAACAAGAGGGCAAAAGTTCAGCAATGTTATTATGGAAAGAGATTTACTCAGAGGGTGAATGGGGCTTGGTGGTATGGGTCTGGTATTTTGATATGCAAGGAAGCCGAGTTTGAGTTTGACAGCACTGAATATAGCCTGCATGCTTATATTACTTCATCATTCTGTATATAAAACTGATGTAAGGTGAGTTTGGTTACAGTGAGGAGGCCAGAAGCATTTGGAGAGAGCAAACTATAATTGAAAATATGTATCTTGCAATAGTAATAATAATAAACTTGAATACAGACACCATGCATTCATTCAAAAGGAAAATATTTGGACACAGTTGCACAGCTGCTTGTCTCTATAGAGATATATAACTGTAATGCCATATTGTGGAACACTATAGACAAAGCAGTTATATCTCCATAAAGATGAGCAGATGGCCTACCCTCCATCAGAAAAAGTTCATGACCTCTTTAAATCATTTACTTTTTTTTTTATCTCTCCCCTGTGAATGGAGTTAATTGTTTTGGTCCTCTTTTGCATTTCCTGTTGACACAAGAGTCAAATCTTATTAATGCTGCTAACTTTAAATATCTTTTCTATGTTGCTACGTTTGTTGCTATGGTGCTGCTGCAGAACTTTGAATTTCCATGGGATCAATAAAATCAATCTTTCTATCTTTAAACCACTGACTTTCCATGATGCTACATTATCAATATATTGAGTTGTACTTTATACAGTATTTTGACAACCAACTTTATTTCAAATATACTGTACTACTGTTACACCAAGAGCCAAAAAATGAAGGCGCTCCATCACAATTTGAGCACATCATAAAAAATGCATTAGATCCACCCACCTCTTTGATCCATATAATTTAAACACGAGTATTAAAGGTAGATTAAGGTGCACAGAAGGACAGCTTTGACTGAATGCATTAATAAAATCCTTAGCGTTACCTGTGCGATTTTTAGAAAAGGCTGTAGATTTGGAGGCCACCAGAGATAGAAGACTGAGGGACTGAATGATTAACTGAACAAGCCTTTTAAATCTACGGTCTCAGTGCGTCAACGCCCCCCTTTCAAAACCTTAAGGCTTTGTAGTCAATGCGTGCAGGTAGATGAAAGGTGGGACTGCGCTAGTAGCTATCTCTTTTCATTACATTTCACTCTCATATGCATATATATTGCTTGTATTGGTGTTCAATAACAGTTCTTTAGATGTCTTTAACATGAACTAATAACTTTAAAAGGTTAGCATGTGCTGTGGGTTTCATTACTAATCTTCATCATAAAAAAATGATTGCTTTCGGTAAACATGGTAACGTGATTCGAACAAGGGTGCAGCTAACAATAACTTTTTTATGAGGTGTTATAAAAGCTGAGATAAATAGGTGCCATTATTGCATATTAACTTGATTTCTCTGCTGTCTCAAGAGCTGTGTAAAATCGGAAGTCAAAAGTTCAAATTTAATGAGTTGCAAATGTGGGATACACACGTGTGCTACAACACAATTATGAGGCCAAAATCATTGTTAAATAAGAGAACAATGGGATTTTATTGGTGGCTTTTTAACTGCGCTGTGGCTCCACTGTGCAGTACACTGTGCACTGTGGTCAGAGGCAGCAGCATTAAACACAAGTGGAATACAAAATTAACTGCAGACAACTATCTATTACTGCACCGAGCTCGAGGATTCTGTCCCAAATGTGATGTGAAATACGCTCTGCCCCTGCCTTACACTTCTCAAATGAATGGCCGCGTCAGATCCCTGAAAATGTATTGTGAAAGGGCTCTAATGTGCATTTATCTACGGTACTTTTTGTCCGCTCAGATTACACCTGCCTTTCTCCACTGAGTTTTAGTTCCTTGCCTGGAAGGTTCCACAGTATGGCATTAAACTTATCTATCTGCATGGAAGCATTTTATTTTTTTTCTACATTATGTTTCCTCATCAAAAAAAAAAACAAAAAAAAAAAAACTGAAGTTGTTTCAGCACGTTTAACACACAAACCCCCTCTCTCTCTTCTGTCAAACAGAAAACACTGTTCCATCTTGTGATGTCATGTGGTAATACAGAAAATGCCCCACTGTGTTTTTAAACATTATACACCTACACTAGAATCATTTGGATGATTTCAGCCCTAGAATTGCCAGTCTCTTAAAGGTAGCTGTTTACTTGAAAACTACCACTTCAGAACATCAAAATGGCATTTTAAGCTTTACAGATTTAGACAGACTAATAATAAAGAGTTACTCAAACATGTGTGAATGAAACAAAACACAACTCCAGATACATTTTTGAGGAGCTAACAACATTCTACATGACTAAAAGAGTCCAGACCAGAGTCATTTTTTTGCATAATATCAGACCTTTAAATCAGGAAATTGTACAAGGGATAACAATATGATTCAGTATTTCTGATTGTGTACTCCAGGGCAAGTGGGTCTACCTACCAACCAGGGACTCAATGAATAATGCACAAAATTATAAAGTCATTTTAATTAACAGTCTAAGCACTTTTTAACAAAGACATTGTTATTAATCAACACTATTATTAGTCAAGATCAAAACTGTGATCACTCAACAATTTGACAATGCCCAAAAATGACAGTAGTCAACTTAGCACACTTGACAAATCGAAGAAAAAAACAACTCAAACTTATTGTATGAAGTTATCTGGACTGAAATGATCAGAGTCCATAACTTGCAATAGCGCAACAGTGGCCGGTAGTTGCAGTGACTTACTAATAAGGTATCGGGCTAGCAGGCTCCTCACAGATCAATGAGGAGCCCTCTCTGCACTGACAGGTGAGATTCACTGTAGGCTTCCCCAGGACACGCCACGGCTCAGTGCGTCCGCCACACAAGGAGATGGAAAATTAAAGCCCCAGAGGATAGTGCACTACAATACCTCTGGCTGTATATCTTCACCTGCGCGACTGCCCATAACATATGCATGAGGTTTACCACTGGGAGCCTGTCCTTGTATTGTATTTGTGGGATAACTTCTGAGCTGTGTGTTGTCAGTGAATGCGAGGGGAGATGGATGCATGGTGGTCATGGTACAGTCAAGGTGGGGACACTGGGACCATTTGGACAAGGGCCTACAGAGCACTCAGCTGGCTCTCTCTCTCATTATTATCAGCAGCTTTTACTCTGTCAGGAGCATGAGTGCTGCACCAAAATAGTCCTGTTTACTACCGGGTTTGATCAAAGTAAAGGCTTTTTGTTTGCCTCCTACATATCAAGATTGCTATGATGTATAGTTGCAAGCACTGATGGAACTCACAAAACTGATAGTACTGACAAAAAGAGTGAAAATTACAATGCATAAAAAAAAATACTTTCTTCAAATTGACTGACCTGTCATAAAATGTATTGTAAATGTAGAACTTTGTGACAAAATAGACACAGTTTATACATTGCAAAGTTGTAAAAAAGAGCCATTTAAGTCAATATATGACACTTTGGGATGATTGGCTGTCCTTAGATGAGGGGTCCCCAACCCCCAGGCTGCGGACCGGTACTGTGAAAGCACAAACTCCCCCTCTCATTCACATCTCTAAACCAGGTCTAAAACCAGGACTAAACCAGAACTAAACCAGGACTAAACCAGGTCTAAAACCAGGTCTAAACCAGGACTAAACCAGGAATAAATCCAAGACTGAACCAGGACTAAACCAGGACTAAACCAGAACTAAACCAGGACTAAACCAGGTATAAAACCAGGTCTAAACCAGGACTAAACCAGGAATAAAACCAGGACTAAACCAGGACTGAACCAGGACTAAACCAGAACTAAACCAGGACTAAAATGAGGAATAAACCAGGACTGAACCAGGACTAAACCAGAACTAAACCAGAACTAAACCAGGTCTAAACCCAGGTCTAAACCAGGACGAAACAAGGAATAAAACAGGACTAAACCAGGACTAAACCATTCCGCATTGCTGCAGCCCTTGGTCCACGAAATACTGACATAAAACAGGACCCTAGTGCTAAAAAGGTTGAGAACCACTGCCTTAGATGACTGTCTGTCTTCACTTTACAGTTTAAAACAGCTATTCTTAAACTCTGTTAGTGGACAGAAAAAAAAAAAGGAAAAAAAAATCAGGAATGTGAATATTAGTGATGTGCCAAAGGGTTTGAGAGAGCTACAGAAACTAGACAGATTTAAACCTACTTTGTCCTTGTGTTTCAGTGGTTTTGTAATTCCAAGGCACAATTTACTGCACTGGGAATTGCAGTCCTGCTTATTACTACTACTGATACTTTGCAGCTGATGTCATCAACATTCCCTGGAGGTGTAATGATACCTGTAAGCACTGGTCTGTTTGAGGCTTGTAAGACTTTAATCTGATCTTTCTTTTAACACAGTCTGACCAGAAAGAGCGGACTTAGTTGGAACTACAAGAGGTGAACTGATTTGTGCAGTTAAACAACAAGGCCCTCTCGAAAACATTTCAGTCCCAAGTACTGCTACTGCACTTCTACTTGCTAACATTATTGCCAATACTACCACTACTGTCCCAATTACTACAACCAATAGAACAATTATTTGAAAACGCATCTACGTCTACATTTTATTTAAGTGTTATTTTCAACCTTACCCAATCATTATATGCAATCATTAGAAATCTATATCCACTATTGTTCACCGTTCATTATTCTCCAGTGCAGTTCTTCTTATTAGATAATTACAGCGTATGGCAGAAAACCTATAACACAGGTTGCACTACCTTACACACACATGAACATGACTCAGAGTCTGGATAAACCCTGCAGGATCAATCTATGTGGTTCAAATAAATGGAGGATTTTCTCCGCTGTCAGACGTAGAATTAAGCTCTCAATCAATGGCAAGTATAGTGTTCAGTCGTCATAATTATACCCATTTGGAAGCCATCAATAAAAGGTGTTTGGTTGTTTACTTTGATATGATTCCTGGAGCTCTGCTGGGTGCGCATACGTGTAGGTGTCTTTAGACAGCCCATAAATCCTGCCTGGTAAATCTAATCCCACTACATTGACAAATACTTGATGAAGATGTCACTGAGAGCCAGATAAAGTGTGCACCGGTCCAGTGGTGAGGAGCAGCCATTTTGCTCGCTGCGTCTTTAAGGAGGAGATAGGAGGAAGAGGAGAACTGATACGGCCTTATCCTTGAGTAAAAGAGGGAAAATATATGGCAGGCTATTCAATACAGCTAAAGCTACATGGAAAACAGGATATGTCATGGTTAAAAGGAGAAAAAATAATGCAAGGTGAATTATTGTGGAAATGTTTTATAAAGCGCTCAAAATGCTGTTAAAGTACGCTACTAAAGATAATTGCTGTAACATATGCTCATAGTGGTTTAAAATTGGTCATATATTCCCAGTAGTGCCTGAAATGTCATTGGCTGTCATATACTGAGGACAGATGATCAGATCTGATCAGAGAGAGCACCTTTGGGTGTATTTCAAACTGACTTTAATCATAGGCAGCCCAAAGAGAGAAGCTCATATTGCTTTCTGATTGGAGGATCTGGAGAACTAAATCATTATACTGCATGTAAACGCAATCAACAGTGTGTTTACAGTGGTGACGTCAACATTGCAATTGTTTTCAGTAAATTTCATATCTAATTTGAACAGGTTTAATTCATATGTGAGGATACATACACTACCTGTCAAACGTTTGGACACACCCTCTCTTTCAGCATTTTTTTCCCTTCATGTTTACTATTTTCTACTTTTTCTACATAGTATACTAAATATTTTTCGACAAAGTAAAGGGTGGCTACTTTAAGGGTTTGAATATAAGTTAATATACAAGTAATTTAACATTTTTTCTTTGCTACTTAATTCGGTATACTTCACTGACTTCATAAACTTGATCTCTTCTGTATGTACGGTATATAAAATGTAGAAGGTAGTAAAAGTACTAAAAACTTTTGGCTAGTAGTGTATATATTAATATCTAGTTGCTACTGTAACAAAGTCTGCAGTATGACCAAATACAGTATATTACATTTTCTATCTACAAATGTCACTTGCTAATTTGACAAAACATGGCAGAAGTGTCATGATGGAAAGCAAAAGCATATGAATTTTGAGTCCATAATACTGTCCATATTGTACTTTGAAGAAATCCTCTCCCTTGTAGCCGACTATGAGGATTAGCTCTGTCCTTATCTACAATAAGCCTGCAATGACGAGAGCTGTTCTGCACACTAACACATACTTCCACACAGAAATAAGGTGTTTTTATATCTCGGGGTTTTAGGACGGAGCATAAACCCAGAGTGCCTGTTTTGAGAAACAAGTGCAGTTTATGAGAGGGCTTGCAGCTGACTGTAGAATCCGATGAGCCATATTAAAAAATAATGCCCGCACTATTGTAAAAATGACTGGATTTTTATAGCGACTGGTGCTTAATGTCTGTATTTATGTGCAGATGGAGGCAGGTGAGTGAGGAGAAAGTGAATTAAAAGGAATTAGTGTCTTACTGGGTTTTCAGACAAGGCTCAAATGGGCTAAGCTTATATTGATGAGAGAATTCAAAACAGGTAAGCTTTCATCCAAAACCACACACAGGCATTTTTTTTTCAGAATATAATCCAACAAGGACATAATTATTGTGTATTACTTAAAGGTCAGTCATTTGCAAAGCAGACATCTTGTAAACATTAGTAACTATTCAAACACACTGACAATGCAAATCCAGGACATGTGGAGTCAGTGTGATTAAAGACGACCTGGAGGTTTAACCCACAACCTGCTTGATGGCTTCTTCACCACCAAGTACTTCCTGAAATCTTTTATTAGTAAAGGTTTATGCTTTCTGGGTGACTTGTTTTCATGGAGATGTTATTATTTAGCCTGGAATGTTACACAGTAGGGCATTAAACTTCAGCTATCATCATGGAGACAAGCAAGATCTTTGGGGAGGTGACACTGATTACTGGAAGAATTCATGTTTTTCAGGTGAGCAATAAAAACACTAGTGATTGACTGAGTGCAAGATAGATAAGTTTAATGCCGTACTTTGGAACATTCTAGGCAAATCAGTAACATCTCTATGGATACATGGAGGTGTTATAAACTGCATAACACGCCTGACATTACTTTCTGACAAATGTATTTAAGTCTAATATTTTTTTATGTGATCTGTACAGTGTAATATTTGAACATGGTTAGGTACACCTGAGGTTTGCCATTACAATATTATGGAGATGTGTAGTGTTGTTTTTACCTGGAAGTCGGGGTTGGGGTTGGGGTAAGGCAGCCACGCCGATCGAGAGTTCTCCTGGTACTTGAAGGGTCCATTAAAGGAGTGGGATATGGCGCTGAGATTGAAGGCACACACTGCAGACGCCGCTATGCTGTTCCTGTTCAGAAACACAACAAGAACCAGAGGAAGAAGAAGAGGAAGAGGAGGAAGAGGATTACAGAGTGTCCCAACAGTCAAGATGCCAATGGAGGTGGGCAATCAATACAAGACCCTAGATAAGATTAAAATGTATGTTTTGAAGGTAAGCAATGAAGATATAATAACGATCAATAAAACTAATAATAGCTGTTTGTACAGTTTACTCTCTATAGCTATAGCTGTGATATAGAACCAACATACTATCTGATTAACAAATTCTCCCCCCAAAAATATTAGTATTGTTGACAAAGGAGAAATTCTATTTTTGTCGAC
This sequence comes from Boleophthalmus pectinirostris, assembly GCF_026225935.1. NCBI lineage: Eukaryota > Metazoa > Chordata > Actinopteri > Gobiiformes > Gobiidae > Boleophthalmus > Boleophthalmus pectinirostris. The sequence goes on from NW_026571070.1 coordinate 19,644,991, forward strand.
TGGACAAAAGTTTATTTGGTTGAATACGTTATAGGCAGATATATGGAAATGTCCACAAGCATTTTGACCAGAACTGAAGAAGCAGCTTGAATCAGCTGCGAAACATATTCAACCAAATAAACTTTTGTCCAGTCGACAAACTGAATTTCTCCTTTGCCATGGATTCTACCAGGATAACTGAGGGACTTTTCACACATTAGAATTGTAAAAAAAAATTATTACACATATAAAAATTATGCAAAATTTGAATGTCACAAATAAATAAAAAAAATTGTTAATATCAATTAAAGTTAGAGTTAGTTAGACTTAATATAAAAATAAAAGAACAGAAACCATCTTTCTAATATAGAAAATTTCTCAACTTCTGTGGTTAATTGGCACAGTCCATTCACTTTATGTACCACTTAATTCTCAACCAAGTCATTTACAGGAAATTTAGATTTTTGACATTGCAATATATAAATACATTCAGATCCAAACGTGATGTGGTGAGATATTCCTTTTTGTCAATAGAAAACAGAAAACACTATTGGGTTATAAATCCTGAAATGGAGTACAATTCTACTGTGCTCTCTGTGTGATTAAGTGCACAGATCCTCCACCTAAAATATGACTTTGACTTTTTAAACTGTCATTTTCAACAAGTAGCAGCCCTCCTCTTTCCACACGTAAAGAATGAGAGAATTTGTCTTCAAAGCGTGAGACTCCAACTTGAAGTGAGTTATAATGTACCATTGGTGTTCATTAAAATGTGTGCCTGCAGGGGGAGGCGATTATTTTCAGCAAAGTGAAAGCCTGGACCATAAAGAATAGATACTCTCTTGATATGGTATAGCAGTACTCAGATTACAACAGTGGTGGATAAAGTACTTAATTTTGTTACTTCAGTGAAAGTACAGATACAAGGGCAAAAGATTACTCAAGTAAAATTATCACATGACAAAATCTACTTAAGTAAAACCTTTGAAACACCTGTTTATAAACGTAAGTAAGTTTATTGCAGAGATTTTTAGAACAATTAAAGCATAAAAGTTAGTGATTTTGATAAAGAATATAACAGATTTTAAGCTATTCAATTGATTTCTTAATTTTTCTTACTGTTTTTGTGTATTTGGTTTGTTCAAAGTTTGGGCGTTAACTCAAATTAAACTAACTAAATTAACTAAAAATAAGATTTCAGCAGGTTTCAAACCATAAAGAAAAAATAATTTTCAGTCCAGATCTAAACTGTAGTGGAGTATAAAGTACAGATACATGCTCTCAAATGTAGAAGAAAAGTTACAATACACCTTTAAATAAAGTGCAGATATCTCAAAAGTGTACTTAAGTGTTGTACTTTTGCTTTTGTACTTAATTCCACCACTGGACTACAAAAGGTTAAAGTGATTTTATACTGCATAGTAAAATCTGAACTGTTTATGCATGTTACAGTCCCAATGCATCAAACAGCTTTCTAATAAACCCCAAATATGAATATGATAAATACATTTGGGGGTGGTGTAAGTGTAAACAACTTTATCACACAATTTCTAACAGAGAGCGTCGTGTGAAATGTCAAGTGTCAAGTAAATGCAGATTGCTGTCACCAAGCCCGGTAACGTCAAAAACACTGAATTAAACATGAGGCTGTGCCATTGGTAAATTAAGAACAGCACAGCACCTATATGCATATTTACACATAAGAAAGTGAGATAACTAAATTACAAAAAAGAGGGATTTTAAAATTTTAAAATTATTGTTTCAATTTTTAATGGACAAAATAGTGTTCATGTCTCCAAAATATACCACATTTTGTACAAATAACCAAGTTTGGTCAGTCTCAGCCTCACCAGCCCCTTTCTGTCCTTGGGTAACACACTTTAGCTATACTTGTTTCTATGGTGCTGGCTGAGTAATTCTGTGTTGTTTCAGTTTAAGAGGGCATCAACTCAGATAGTCTATGTTCACACTTTGTCAGTAATACAAGCAAATGACTGTAAAGCACCATGCAACTTTTCTGACCACATGCTTGGCAACAGCTGAATGTCTCTCCCCAATCGAAACACATCTCTCTTTTTAATAAACCTAAAGGCACCAAATAGAGCCAAAAGAAAAAGAAGAAGGACTGTGACATAGCTTACACATGGGAGAAAGTAATGCAAAAACACCAAATATATATTTTTCTTACACTAAATGAGATTTGTAACCTTGCACTGCAGCTGGAAAGTCGCGAGGTTTGAGCTTTCAAACTGACATGAATCCATCTTGTACAGCTCTCGGCTAATCTGCTCAAACAGCTTTGATGCAGAGCCGAAATCGTATATATTTTCCAACAAAAACATTGTAGTAATAATTGCTAACAAGGTACCAAGTGTAAGAAACAGTAAGTATAAAGCTACACATTCATTTAGCCATAAACAATATTGGTTTAACATTGAAGCAAGTCAACTGGCTGCTGTGATAGGCTAAAACTCCACTGAGATTCCTTCTTTCTCTCTTTTTCAGATATAGACGTATGTGTAAAATTAAAGTGCTACACACATACAGTTTATGTAAAGCAGATATGTCAGACTCAGGCCCGGGGGCCAAATTTGGCCCACAATATAATTATATTTGACCTGCAAGATCATATCAAATATGTATTAGAGCTGGCCCGCTGGCTACAGATAGGCTATAGAGACATTATTTATTTAAAATGTTGTTATTATTTTATATTATTCTTGATATGGATTCAGTATTGAAGCAAAACTATTATTAAACATTTATTTTAATAAGAAAAGGTTTAACATTACTTATCTCAAAAGAAGAGAAAACATGCAGATGTCAAATTTTTCAATAAATATTTAGTTTGGCCACAACTTAGTCACACTTTTTAATTTTGGCCCTCTGTCAATTTGAGTTTGACACCCCTGATGTAAAGATTAAACAACAAGGAACAGTGTCCACTTATATCATGATCCCTTCAACTAAAAATAGTTCACTTTTAAATCTGACAACTGACTGTCCATGGACGTACAAGGCATTAGTTATTTCTGTTTTGGTGGAAGCTAGTCTCTCCTAACAGTAGTTCATTTGTTTATGCTCATTTGTGATGCTCACAGCGTAGTGATATACAGTGAATAGCTGTTGTCGGATCAATGCAGCAGTTAGCATTAGGATTTTCACTGACCATGGTATTACTGGGTTTCAGATGACACAACATTCCATAGGCCAGTATTATTTATTACAGATGGGGGGGCAGCTAAAAATAAATATAGTTAAAATGCAGATTTTTGTTGCAATACAGCATGGTCTTGGGTCTAGTCAATAATAGTAACGATCAGGTTCCCTATTTGAGAGTTTATCTTTCCGCTATTTCATGGCAAAGTACAATGTTATCAATTGTTGAATTTCAGAGAACATCACAACCTTTTATAGGTCAATAATGTTTAATACAGATGAGGGGCAGCTCAAATTTAAATTGTAAAATTGTTAAAATGCTAAATTATGTTGTAATACAGTGAGTTCTTGGGTTTTGTCACTAATTAAAAATACCAGATTCGACCTTTGTGAGGTTACCTTTTGGATATTTCATGACAAACAAAATCTGTGTCTTGCCCCCATTTGGGAGTAAGACATCATCACATTCTACCATCTGAAAACATTAACAATCAATAAGATAACAGATATAACATCCCCAAAGGCCCCATACAGCAGGTACTCACACGTTGGTGGTAAAGATCCCGTAGAGTAGCTCCAGCTCGGGCAGGTAGAATGTCCCCTGCAGCTCATTGTAGTTAAAGGGGATCTCTCCTGGTCTGGAACAGTTCAGTCTGGCCTTCATAAACGTCGTCCATGTGTCCTCGAGCAAAAACCTTCCTCCGATGTCATTCTTGCAAACCCGGCCCACTCGAGAAAACACCGTGCGGCCGCAGTCGTGCTCAACCGCATTCTCCCGGAAGAAGAAGAAGGTAAAGTTCCCGATATCGTAGGAGGAGACGAAGTTTGGTTCTGCAAAACAATTCAAAGCAGGAAAGTGTGAAGGGACCAAAAGGGGAAGACAGTTCAAACAGAGATGGATGAGGGGAGAAAACCTGCAGAAATATACTTAAGCTCGTGGGAGTGTGACACTGAGTTATGACTGATGGACTCTGGCTGAGAGGGGCCCACACAACAGCAGGGCATCAGAATTAACAAGAGCAGCCCTGTTATTAATGGACCCGTGTTGTAATAGGAAAACTCATTTTTCATTCCCCCACTAGCCAAAGGTTACAGTGAGAAACGACTGAGACATAATAGCTCTGGCCTCATCTACAACATGTAACCCCACGCGACACAATCACAAGGGTGTTTTTTATGTATGACATTATTGGATTTAAAACACAGCCTTCATTCCCTGTGACAGACGTTTAATTCACCTTTAAATGAATGTGATATGCTACACTTTTCTGCCCTCCTGCAAAAAAAATCCATTCGCCATAACATCAGTCTATTTCACAGTTTGTTACAAAGAAGCGTGCTCGCTGTTTTTAATTAAATTTTTCACTTACATAAATCTGATAACGTTGATTGTTGACAAGATCCATAATTTCCTATTCAGTCTCGACCAAGGTTGAACCAAGTACAAATAATGATTAAATACATTGAAAATATACAATGCTATCCTTGGTTTCTTTATTGCAGGAATAAACTATGGTAAGTAATTTTATTTAGTTGCCTTGGTGATAAAAGCTACACATTATAAGGACAAAGTATATGCCATGGTCCTTGACAGTAAAAAGATGAAGCTATTAATTCACATACAGTGCCTTTAGCTAGCAATTCATTGGTACCAGATTTGGATTAAAACGCTCCTGCATACAAACTGTGGTCTGGATCCACGCTGAGATTAGAATTTTGTCGATATATTTTTTAATTATGTAAAACTATATTAACATGTTTTATTAAGTAAACTGCAGAAATCACACAGAAATAGGTGAAGACTGTGCTATTAGAACATGAGAGGCTTTCATTGAGTCTGTGGATTATAAACCTTTAGCTTTTACTGCAAACTCAAAGCATGTATTTCAAATGTTATGTAGGTTAAAGGTGCACTCTGTAAGTTTTTGGTTGGAGGTTCTGCACCTTCTTGTTTCTGCAGACATGTCACTGCTCTGCTTGGAATGTCCCATAGTATGATATTAAACAGTTTGACCTAACATTTATTCAATTACAGGTGGTTTTATGGGTCAAAAAACCTAAAAAAAGGCATTCTGACTATGAGCAGGTTGCCTCTCCACAGATCTGACCTGTAACTTGGTCTGTTTTGGTCTCCACGATGATAGCGGTTTAATGCCATACTGTGAAACATTCCAGATAAAGCAATAACATTTCTACAGAGAAAAGCATTTGACCAACCATCCACTAGAAAAGTTACACAATACACCTTTAGAGTAGCCAGGCTGGCACTACCTAGTGCCTCCACTCAATATCATTTGTCTCCAGCGACTGGGACAGGAATCAGAATACACTAGACGGTTTGCAAAAACCCCAGAAGAGTTCGGGCACCAGCCAATCAGTGAAGAGTCATACATTCTGTGTTGGCAACGATTCCCGAGATCGATTTAAAGTCGGAACAAAGAGAATGTTCAGAGAATTTTATCAAGGGGAAAGACGTTATTGCCCTTCTTCCTATGGGATTTGGGAAAAGCTTAATATACCAGTTTGGCCCGTTACATGTCACAATCAAATAGCAGCGATTGGTGCTAAAAAATGTACTTGCCTACCGTCGAACAAACAAATTTGAACACTACGAGGTCAGAAACCAGCTGATGAATCAGGCAACCTTTAGAGAGCAAGCGGGTAAAAAACACATGTAGCTATTGCTTTGATCAAAGAATTAGAGTTGGTATGGAAAATTTCACACACCATTATTATACAGAAATGTCTTGTAGTTTTAGGTGTGCCTTTTATATTTAAATTAGCTCTCGCACAATCTTCCACAGTACATTAAGCTCATACAGTGTGAGTATGTAGGCGTAGAGATCCAGTGAAGGGTTTACTGATCTTTATCTAGTAAAAGCACTGATTTTGGAGTCAGCCAGGCACACACAAATTACTTAAACAACCTCAGAAACCCTCAAATAACACTGTTGATCATTTAATTTGAATATCCACTACAATGAATAATACAGTAATACTAAAATTCAGTTTGCCAAGTTAAAAAGACTAGTTTATAGCAGGATATAGCCTTCGAGGGTTCTGGGGTGAACGGAAGGTGGAAAACCTTTATCTGAACCACAATGGGGAAATTGCTTATCCTTGGAGATTCCGAATGAATTATAAATTTCCTGAAATGTGACCTGTGAGTTCATTTCTTTAGAATCTGGATTTTACAACATGGTTTTCAACATGGTAGCCTAAAAGATGTCTTCAAATAAGTGTTTGGTAAAAATATTATTACACAAACTGTGTAACAATATGTATAATAGTGTGTAATGTATATGTAATAGTATGTAAAAGTATGTACAAGTATGTATGTGTGAAGTGTGTTATTATGACAATTTTGAACAGGGTTATTATGACAGATTAAATGTGCACTGTGTAACTTTTCTGGTAGAGGCTTATCTCCCTGGCGATACCTGGAATGTTTCACAGTAAGTTATTAAAGTCATCTCATCACGAAGAAGGGACCAATTTACAGCTCCGACCTGTGAAGCGTTTATGTTTATGACATGGTATTTTGAGGAATAGAAACACCTCTAATTTAATCCATGCAAGATAGAATTAATGTTACACTGTGGTACATGGAGGCACAGAAATAACATATCCATGGAGACAGGCAACATACCATAAAAGTTGCATAGTGCACCTTCAAGCGTAATACAACATAATTAACTGTATGTGCCATGTGCTTACCATTGAGCCACTTGGAGTTGTACTGGGCGGTCCGCAGAGGGGGCAGGCCTCCCAGACTGCGGTAGATAGCGGGGTCTCGTCCGCTGAAGTCCATGGCTGTAGCGGCGTAGAGCTCCCCACTAGAGGTGATGAGGGCTGTGGAGTTATGGAGCGGATTGTACGGACAGCGCGCCATTCCGCTGATCTGGTCGTGGATCTCTGTCAGGTTTGTCAGCTGCAACACACAAGAGCAATTGGAACAGCATTATCGTCTATTCTTTACAATGGGAAGTGAAAAATCGCGAGTGACAGGATACAGACATGGGGCGAAAATAATCATTTATATCCCGGGATGGAAAAACAATAAGACACAATTTGTTTTAATGGAATGGTGAATGAGAAAATCTAGATCAAAATATAGCGCAAGGAAGCAAAGGGCATCATTAAGATGCAAAGCAGATAGGTCTTCCAGTGTTTGTTTCTGCCTATATGCAAATGCTGTGACAAAAATACCACATCTCATTATGTTTTGTTTGGTTTTTCTACCACATGTTGGAGGATACGTGAGAAAAAGCTTCAAGAACAGCGAAGATAATCAAAAGACATTCTCAATCATTAGCACAATATAACGCGCGATCTCAACAGCTGTTTTGATGTTGCCAGTGCAGGGGAAACCACCTGTTATGAAGCCAACAGCATTCTGTACAGTCTTAAATTAAAGTTCCTTCTCTTCCTTCCGCTGGCTTAGTTGAAGTTAGTCCCGGACATGCAGCTGTGCTTCTTGTTGTATCATTATTAAACCACAACTAGAGGAGTTCCCTTCCTTTCAAAAGAGGATTTGGAGCAAGCTTTAAATTCCTGCTTTGAATTTGAAACCGAATCTGGCTGTGCGCTTTTTAAAAATACTTTTAACAGCATGACCCTGGTTTAGCCCCAACACGAACTATACAAAATTAAAGGTGCATTGTCTAACTTTTGTAGTTTCTCCAAGGAGATGTTACTGCTTTTTCTGGAACTTTTCACAGTATAGTACTAAACCTCTTTGTGAAGACCAAACCAAACCAAGTTACACGTCAGATCTGTGGAGAGACGACGCCGCTCACAGTCAGAATGTCTTTTTTTCTAGGTATTTTTGGACTATAAAACCACTTGTAATTCAATAAATGTAAGATAAAGCTGTTTAATGTCATACTGTGGAACATTCCAGGCAGAAACAAGCAGGTGACGGACCCCAACCGAAAAGTTACATCGTGCACCTTTAAGGAATATTTAGGAATAGGCTACAGTGACTCAACTTGGCCAGAGATGCAATGCGTCTTTCAAAATGCTGGATCGTATTACATTTTATGCTGCAAAAGCACACACTATATAGAAGGATTAGCAGTTGGTTTTAAAGGGAATATCCGGAAAGCTTTGTGGATACAGGTGATTCCACTGCCAGCTTCCTAGTCTATTTGGATAAAAGGGTCTATTAAGTCAACCCCTGCTTCCTAAACACCAGCTCTGTCAGTGCGCTATCCGGTCTCTAGGGATGAAAGCCAGGGATTGACTAGCATTAGCCCGAAGATCCGGAATTAGCTATGTCTAGGTCAATAGGGTCATTTAGCAAAACACAAAAAGCGATAAATAGATGGCTAGGCTGGCTAAACTGAATATGTATGAAGCCCAGTGAAAGTTGCCTCTGTGGAGCGTGCGGCAGCTGCAAGGAGGAGCATTGAAGTGACTTAAAAAGGCTGATTGAGAATTTCAGACAGTTGGTTCACAGAGTAGACAGTCCACGCTGAGAGCCAGTAGGGGGCCAGTAGGGGGCTCCGGAGCGTGCCGGGCAAATACAGACGAGAGTGAAGCCGTAGAGATAATTTCGAAGCAAGCACAGTTACATAAAGGGAAGAGCGGGTAGCTTTGTACACCACTGGATCTGCTGGTGGACCTATGCTAATCCATGAAGTGTGGAGAACATGGGGTTGTTGTGGTATTTGATAGTCAAAATAAACACATCTGCAAAAGCTTTGGAGATTTAAAGAGACAAGATTTTCATTTTTGACTGGTTATTTTTGAGGAAAACATTTTTCATAGAACGCATTTCATACAGTGATGCAACACAATGATTTACAAAGATAACGTAACAATAGCGTTTAAATGAAGCCATATTACTCCTTCCTTACAGCAGTAAAATATATACACATCGAGGCAATAGCAGCCACGCATTAGTGTAGTAGTTTCCTCAATTTGTAACACTTGTTTTGTTTTGCTTAAGGGTCATGGAGGCCTGGAGACTGGAGACTCTATTTGTCATTATATATACATACAAGTTTAAGATATTGGCAAGATTCGCATGGCAGGTTAGTTTTATCCTGATCAGAGATGGGCAAAGGTGGAAAAAGTACTGAAAATTTTTTATTAAGTAAAAGTATCTTTACTTTGCTTAATTCCTACTCAAGTAAAAGTAACCATCTAAAAATCTACTCAAATAAAAGTACAAAGTACTTAATTTAAAATGTAATTTGAGAAAAAGTTACTTAGTTACTTTCAATTATTTGGTGTAAAAAAAGATGAGTCATAAATCTAATCCATCACAAGGTGTTTTAATGAACTTTTAGGTGATACAGTGCAAATTTGTACATTTTAAAGACAATTGAGCTAAACCAGGACTATAGCAGGACCAAACCAGGACTAAACCTGGACTATACCCTTACAGTATATACTCTACCAAGTTTTGTTTTTATTTCTGTGTCAGTCTGATTTTACTCAGTAACGAGGATGGGTTCCAGTGTAATGAAGTAAAATACTTGCGTCAAAATGTACTTGAGTAAAAGTAAAATTACCTATTTCAAAAACTACTTAAAAAATTACAACTTACTCCTAAAAACTGCTCAGTTACAGTAATGTGAGTAAATGTAATTCATTACTTTCCACCCTTGGAGATGGGTACATTTACTCAAGTTTTTAAAGAAATTTTACCTTTTGGAGTAGATTTCAGAAGACATGCCTTTACTCCCACTTAAGTAATATTATATTTGAAGTAACAGTGCTCTTACCTGATTAAAATTCAGGTTACTCTCTCTCCCCACTGTGAGTAAGTCTATGATTGACAGAGCTTTTATGTGGTTGATGTTGACAATAACAAATGATTTCACAAATGTGTGTTTCTTTCTCCGCTCCTTCAAGCATGATAGTTTTCTCTCTTTGTGGTCTATCCTTTGAAAATATCAGATTGTACTTTATGTATTGAGTTGTCCTTCTAATTACATTAGCTTCAAATATAAAATTTTTGGCTACTCTATCCATTTCTGATCCATGGCGACTACATGAATCACCACCATGAGCTGTTTTTATCATAGTTTTTATCATAAGTGAATGAGAACAGACTTTATCTTAATGTCACAGAGCTTCCCATATGATCATTACTTTTAATTGACAGTATCATCAGTATTTATTTGGCATCTCCAAATTAAGATGCATTTGAAAAGCAAGCTAATATTTTAAGTGAATCCATTGCCTTTGCACACTTTCTCCTAATGACTTCTATTATCATGCATACAATTACAGTAATGCAGTCGGGGCTACTGTCACTGTACCATTATAATCAGGAGCAATATCACTAACAGATAAATGAACATACTGTATATTTAATGGACAACTTAAACTAATCTCCCACTGACACAGTTAATTCATCATAATAGACTCCCTCTCAGAGTACAAGCACTGTTTCACATTATCAAGCGTTGAGAGCAAATATGACATGTTTTTTGATGGAATACTTGGAATAATGTCATGGCATTTCAGCTATATGTATTTTCACACCAGTAAACAGTCATTATGAGCCTCCGACCTTTGGATGCAGCGCTCATGGTCAAAAACAAATGTCATGATCACGGTAAACTCGACAGCACTCGCCCAGAGCCGAGCTGGAGTTTGAGTAAGACGATTGAGTGTGAGGAGAGTACTGGGGGGTATCCAATGTGCCTTCAGTCAGTTTGGGGTCTCATGTCTCAAGTTTCTATACTGACATTTAATTTAACAAAACATTTTAAAGGTGTCCTATGTAACTTTTCTGATAGTAGGAAGTCTGCTTTCTGCTTATCTCCATGGATATGTTGTTGCTTTATGTGAAATGTTCCACAGTATAGCTTTAAACCAATCTATGTTTGTCTTGCTTGGCTCATTGAGAATTTAATACCATACTGTGGAACATTCTAAGCAAAGCGACACCATATCCATAGAGACAAACATTTTGGTTTAGGTAAATTTGTTTTAAGTACATAGGCACATACTTTCTATATTATTCTTTCTTATTTGGCTAGTAACGCAAATCTACATCCACATCAATCCAGCAGCTTTTAACACAGTGTTACTTTTTGTAGTTTAATTACAATAACTGGAGTAGATGTGACTCATGCGTTTTCCAAAAATAACACCACCACTCCTCTAGTTGGGAATCAGATAAAAACGCTCCAGGAATGTAAATAATTTTGACAAACTTGTATTGTTTCTTTAAAGTGACTAACTTCCCCAGCCCACACAGGTGACGCCCTGGAGCTGGTGAAACCATGACAGACACAGAGCTGTCTCCAAACCTCTTTAAATCCTGCTGTTGTCAAGATTATGGCTCACGACTTTGTCTGTGACATTGTGGCGTTCATCAATCCTGCTCCGTCAGCCATCACTGTCAGCGCAGTATCATGACTTATTAGGCTTATTTACACAGACAGTCATATATCAATTAGGCAAATGACAAATGTATTATAAATCTAAGGCTCAGATATCTTCATCTTTAACGACATCTGCTAATTATAATTCATACATGCTTAATTTAAACAGTAATTGTGGCACAGGAGGGAGGTAAGGCTGTGTTGGTAAAAATGTGTTATGATAATAGTAATGTTGGACTGGATGATGCGCACATATTGCTAAATACATTTTTAGTGTTTGAAATAATGCCTTACACTTAATGCTCTTTACAGGCCTCTTAAAGAGCTATATTGTCGTTATTATTCATTAATTCCATGCTCACTAACGGTAAGATGTAGCCACAGATGCCCTGGGGCAGACTGACAAAACCAATCTGACAACCACCAATCAGTCGTGCAAACACCACTTTCACTGGAAGGTGAAGTGCCTTGTCTAATGACACAATGGCAGACTTGGTCCACGTGGGAATCAATCCTCCAACTTTCAGGCTGAGGGACCACTGCTCTAACTTCTGAGCCATTTTTAGAAAGACTACATGCATTTTTGTAGTAATATTACTAGTAGTTGTACAAGAAAAATACTTGTCAATTAATTAGCAGCCAGTTTAAAGAGACACATTTCAGCCCTTTTAATATCTGTTTTTGACCGGGCATAGTTCAACAAGCAAAACATTCAACCATGAGATTCAAAGATCCCTCTTCCACTATTGCATAGATCTGTTGTGGCCTCTTACCTCCAGTGCCCATATCAGTGCTTGAAGAAAATAGTTGTTGACTAGTTTTACTGCTAAATAAATGGACTTCGACTTACCTTATTGAATCTCGCTCTTATGATGGCTTCAATTAACATTTTAATCTATACAGACTCTATTTGAAGCTGGAGTATGCTCTTGAGCTAATTGAAGTGATTATTGTAGAAAAAAAAACAGTTGTTACCGTGCGGTTGGTGCAGATGGGGGTGAAGGCATTGGTCCCACAGGTAAACAGCCGGTTTCCGTTCACCAGCAGCACCCTGATGTAGTTCTGGCACTCCTCCTATAAACCAAACACACACACATCTTCATTAGCACTTAGCAATAGCCATTATCGTGCCATTGACATCAGCAGCTCCACTCCTACTCTCAAAATTACACTTTACGTCGATAAATGAGACAAACATCTGAGACTGCAGGAGGGCTACACAAGAACGTGGGCAAGACTGACACGGACAAATCAAAGGTAATGCTCAGACTCCTCACTAAAGTCACATCCAATTCAGAAGGGGCAGCTGTGAGGAGGACCAAGAACAGACTTTGCAGTGCCTAAATGTAGCGGCCCGTAGGAGAAAATCATTCGGGATTAGTTGAAAAATTGCCATTGCTTTGTTGACTGGTCAAAAAACAAAATGTCTTTCAATCGTATTTTAATTTTATTTTATTTATGAGTCAGTTTTCTACGAATTAAATCGAGGTGTTCTCTGCAGTCTTCATGTTTCCTTGAATTTGCACAAAGGTGGTCTAACAGTTACTGATTGAATTCACAAATGGCTTCACCAGCTCATCGGCAGCATAGCCTTTATGCAACAGTAGGAGTGAGTATTAATTCTAAAACTTTAACTTGAATAATAAAAAAGGGAGGCATTTGATTTTTACTTGCTTTTTTAGCCTATATAAATGTAGTTTCTCAAGGTATTGGAAAATGCTGCAGATATAAAGCACATCTCCCAAGACATTAGTTATGTATAAGACATCTCGTATTTTTTTGTAGATATGAGAAAGTGATTGTGATATTCTATTTAGCATGAGGTTTCAAACAGGGCACGTAAAAGCAATATTGTAAGAACACAAAGTTTTTTGTTATTTTTGATTTTGTACTGAGAGCACAGACCTAATCGCTTAAAAGATTCTTTTTTTTGTGTGTCATATGTTCACCTATTTTCCAAATGTCTCTACCCTGTCTCTCCTCATTTCACGCTACATCTGTCTTGCCCAATATGGCTTCAGGATGGAAAAGTCTCTATGATTCCATAACAAAAGAAGATTTCTAATGAGAACTATATATAGAAACATATAGAAGATGAAGTCTGTCTCAAATTAAAAGGTGCACTGTGTAGGTTTTCAGGTTGGGGGTCCATGATGCTATTGGTTTACCTGTAATGTTCCACAATATGGTATTAAACTTCATATATTTATTCCATTATAGGTCTTTTTATTGTTCAAAAATGCCTTTAAAAACATGCATTCTGACAGAGTGCGGTCGCCTCTTTACAGATCTCACCTGTAAATTGGTCTGGCAGCATCTCCTGCTTGTCTCGGTGGAGATTGATGAGTTTAATGCTATACTTTGGAACATAGCAGGCAAAGCAATAACCATCTCCATGGAAACAAGCACCTGACAGGTTACTTAATGCTCCTTTAAAGCTACACTGAGGTCCTGAAGTGGAGTTCGCTACCTGCTTGTGTCCAGAAAGATGGTAATGCAATGTTTGGAATGTTCCCCAGTATAACATTACAATTATCTATGTTGCGCTCTTTCAACTACAGCACTTTTTATAGCCTCAAAATGTCATTAAAAACCATGCCAGTGTCTCCATGGAGATAGATCAGTTTAGAGACATGCTGTGGAACATTCATGGCTGTACTGAAGATAGAAAATCCTCCACTAGAAAAGTTGTAAGTTGTGCGTTTAATTATTTTCGAAAATATATCAAGACAAGTGGAGTGTTTTTTGGTAGCTGCTGTTTTCCTCTGGCACAGTCCTATTCTCGCGCATGTAGAGCTGTGTGCAGTCTCCAGGTCAGAGGGAGGATTTAGAGCCTTGTAAAGCTGCTTTTGTGTGGTACACTTGAGGTGTCCTGGACAACGACACTCTCTCAATCCCCCTCGCTCTGATTTAGGAGAGCGCCACGACCAGCCCTGAGAGCCCCCTTTATTTCCCACATCACTACAGACTCATAAACCTGTGTGCTTCAACTCCCCTGCGCAAACACATCCGCAGACTATATGTACTGCTGGCTGTTTCCTCTGAGTTTTCGTGGGTAAACAATGCCTTATGTGATATTTGCCTGGACTATAATCTCCACTTGTTTATGAAAACTTAGTGACAGCTCCACATTCACACAGTTACACCGCCGCTGTGATGCTCACTCTTTGACATTAAAAACAAAACGCAGGCAGCAATCACGACGTGTCAAGTCAATTTAGGCGCTCTCCTTTCTCGTGGTGAAAATAAATCATACGCACAGGAGAGGAGTTTGACATGTTTACAAAGAAATGCAATCACTTAAAAGTACATTCTCTCTCTCGCTGGCTGCTACTATGTACATATTGTTTATTACACACTTGGACAATTGCAATCAAAGTGGAAATATGTGACACTAAATTGTATAGACTTGATTTATTTCAGTGACAGTGATTTGTCACAAAGTAAATACTATTTTAATGCTACACTGAGTAACTTTTCTGCAGCCACTGAGATGCTATTGCTTTGATTATGACATTAAACTATTATTTCTATAGATTTTCTATAGATCCTAAAAAACATATGTTCTTTCTGTGAGAACAGTTGCCTCTCCACAGATCTGACCTGTAACTTGGCCTGATGGCGCTTGTCTCTACAAATAGATCTGCTTAATATCATACGTTGAAACATTCTAGGCAAAATTGTAGCAAAGTTAGGCAGTGTACCTTTAAATTACCAGCTATGAAGAAAAAAAGTAAATTTTTTGCATTTTACCCTCAATATTCAAAGCATATATTTTTTGGATTAATTTGAATTTTTGTTTTTCCACCACCAATAACAGACGAAACAGTAGAAATATGAAGAAAAACTAAACAAAGTAATTTTTTTGCGTTGTATCCTTTTCAATATTCAAATATATTTTTGTTGATTCATTTTAATTTTCGTTTTTCCACCACAAATAGCAGAAGAAACAGTAGAAGTAGAATCCTCTCCGGTGACAATGTACTAAAATCTTGTATCCAACATTTTAGCGACATCTACTGCTGCCTGCTGAGCTATAGGTGATAAAGCATCTATACAGCCCTGTCAAGCGAGTATGCCCTTTAATGGTACTTTGTCGACATTATGGGAGTTGGATCACATAAGGAACAATACAGAAAGCCTTGACTCCGCTGACGAGAGCCATAGCCTGTAATTCAGCGCAGACTGGTCCAGGCTTGTGTCTTATATTACAGGGCTCTCACCGACTTTCACAGGAAGATAAATACACAGAGGCAAATACAGATGAGGGCAGGGCAGTTCACCTATGAGTCAAGTTCAGCTCCTAACCATCTGTTTTAGCAGCGCTCGCCACATAAAGAAAACACGCGCACACGAATAGAACCCTGTGAAAACAATAGTCTCCACAGAGACACTGTTAGCAAGGTGTGGTTGGCAATTTACATAAGTGAAAGAGAAGTTTAAAAAAGTATTGAGTTATTATGAAAATACTCATACATCAAAACAAAGACATGGTTAATGGTCAATGGTCAAGATTTACTCTATGGCTGTTTAATTAAAGATTATGTTTATGTTAATTAGGTTATATTTTGGGATGTACACTGAGGTAACAATAGTTTTTACTTTGATGTATGCTTCCAAAAATGTTTATTGATTAAAGTCTAAGTGGCTTAGTGCCCCCTAATGACTAATGATCTTTTCCATCCTTTATCTTGAAAACCCCTTCACTGAAGATGCAGTAGTCCTGCAGGTGATGAGGTAGTTTTACTTCAGACATTTTGTCATGTGCCATATGAGCCTGTGCCACATAGGTGTTCTCGATCAGTTTGTGTAAATGACTCTCGCCTTCATGGAATCATGGAGCCTTACATTCTGTGTTGGCAACAATCGAGGATTTAAAGTCAGAAAAAAGAGAACGTTTGATGAATTTTATCAAGGGGAAAGACGTTATTGCCCTTCTTCCGACGGGATTTGGGAAAAGCTTAATATACCAGTTAGCCCTGTTAGCGGAGCATTACACATGCCTACTGTTAAGCGAACGAATCCTAGTGCTGCGAGGTCAGACGCTTTCCACAAAGTGAAACCGGCTGATGAATCAGGTTAGGGCCCATGCACCATATACCACAATTTGAGAAACAGTGGTATAGAGAAGATGTAGCACTGGCCCAGCCCTATTTGAGTACAAATGCTAAACTTTTCCTGAGTCAATTTATCAAGATACACTGAAATAATAATTGCTGCTTGATTCAATCACAATAATTAGGATCATATTGATATTATTATTACTATCAACACTCATTTATGCATAAAATGAGAAAAGTGAACATTTAAAATGTAAAATGGCCAACGTTTAATAAAATAAAGCTCAGTTATGTATTTTTCAGTCAGTCAGTTAGTTTTCAGTTTCAGTTATGGAAATTGTACAGACTCAGATCATCTGAGCATTGTTGGTCACCACAGTTTTCTTGTTACAAAGTACATTTCTGGCCAGACTTTTTATGTTTGATGAAACTGCATGAGCTCAGTGTCTGTGGACATCTTGGCTCAGCACGAGTCACACACAAACAGACACAAAGAAAACTTCAAACTGACTTGAACTTTCAAAGATGTTGAACTCACTGGTCACAACACACAGACAAACTCCTATCAAATTATACAGTGGAAATGTAGGAAGGATTATGCATGTGCTAATTAAGACCTCTGGGAAGAAGCATTTGGTGTCTATCATCTGCGTAGTCTATAGAAATGCAGCAAATGTGATAATTAAAAGTATATTTATCCTTTTATTATGCAGAAATCAAACTTCTATTTTACCAAGACAGAAGTACATAAGCGTGCTAGGAAAAAGAATAATAATGTACCTGTCTTTCAAAACATGTTCTATTCAATTTACTGAGTTTTCAGTATATGAAAGAACTGTATTATCTTAAAATAATAAAATAACAAAAATGTATATACAACTATTTTTAAAACTTATATAATTAAACATTCGAAGTGTACTCTTTCGCTACAGCTTAACGTTTGATTTTAAAAACATGATTTAATTTACAATCCAAATAGTGATATAGCAGTGTTTTTGTTGACTATACTGCTTACTGATTTGAATGAAACTTTCTAAACACAATAAAGCTTTCTATTCTTCTATTTTATCCACATCTTGTCTTCTTTGCTGTACTAAAAAGCATGAGGCGTGGATGGATTTCACAGTGTCCAGAGACAATTCCACACTTGTATCTGATGTCTCCCTGCGGTGACAAGAGTGTGATAAAGTCCTACAGGGACAGCTCAAATCCCCGAGCCTCTCTTAGACTCACCTCTGATTTGCCACGGCTGAAGCAGGCTCCTTTGGTGAACTCATCGCAGTGCCACTCTGCCTCCTGCACACACAAAACACAGTCTGCTCACACACTATCACAATACAGTGGATCAGGCTATTAAGTGTTAGAAAACAACAAGCGTCTAAGTGCACTGGTAGCACAATCTCTATATTATGTACTATGTGAGTTGATTTGATGTCATTAACCAAGGATTACAGAAGATTGACAAGTATAATAACATGTAACCCTAAGTAAAATATGTCCACGATGCACATTTATAAGCAATGGTTTCACACAAGTACCACCACCTAAGATTGTATATGTGCAGAGTACCACCAAATCTAAAGGACCAAATTAGGGCTGAACCAGAAATAAAATGAGACTAAAAATGAGTTCTAAATAACCATTAATTCAAAGGAGGAGAGAAGTTTCTCTGAACAAAAACAAATATTCAAACTGCAGGAGGACCCATGCATGGTTTACCACAGTTTAAGAGACTCTGAAAATATAGTGTGGCCAATGATAGTTTGTACACCCATGTCAATAGACTTTTACTTATGAAAATAATAGGAATCAGGAGTGTTGCAGTGGGCTAAGTATTCGCCCACTAACCAGATGGTTATTGTCTCAGATTCTCATCATCAATGGTGCTGGGCGAGGACATTTAAAGGAGAGAGTTGTAGTAAGACATGTATCTGCCTTTAATAAATGCATATACAAACTACTACACAATTGATGCTTATTGATCATAATGTTATGGAGTAGATCATTATTAATTCAGTTCCTTGATGTTTTGCATTTGCCAATGAGATTTACATATTAAATCGTGTAGCGTAGCCAGCTAAAACATGAAAGAAGAGCTTGACTTATGCAAACTTGGTTGAAAAGGTAAAACAACCCAAAATCTTTACTTAAAAATAAACATGCACGTAGTACAGCCCTCAACTTTACACAGCATTTTAAAGAATCCAATTAAAGTGTGAACCTGCAGATAGGAGTGGCAAGCCTAAACGCCACAGTGATTTATGTGGTGGGCAGAGGCAGCCATCTTAAGACAGAAGACGTGGGTCCCCAGGGAGACATGTCAGCGTGATTTACATGTTAGGATCGCCTTTTGCATTTCACCACGGCCGAGGAAGAAATAATATGAATCCTCAGAGGTGCTGCAGACTGGCTTGGTCCAATTTCATTCGTTTAATTTGAGTGTGACCCCCGGGATACTTCTCATTGATAAAAGTTTGCTATTTTGGAAGACACCGCAGAGGCCAGCCAGGGACAGTGCGCGGTGACAGTGTGGAGAGGGGAGGGTTACTCAATATAACACACGTCTGGTACAATAATGCAAATGAAGACGAGTTATACAACGGCTACAGATGGAAAATGTAACCTTTCTATTCATTTTTAAGAGAAGTTTCACTGTAATACATATGTGACTAACACTTCATAATAACTTCACATTGTTTAGTCTTAATAAGGCAGGAAGAAAGGCTAATTCATACTTAACAAATAGTGGATTTAATTAATAGTATTAAGAAGGTTTTAACCTTCGTAAGAAATTAAGGGTTTAAGGTTAGGTGTTAGGGTATTAAAGTGCAGCTCATACAAATATTAGCTCACATGAAGTAGTATTACAATATTAATCCTCAGTCCTCATGTTTGTATAGGCTGAAGATAGGGTACATTTAATTGTACCAAAACATTGATCTGCATTTGACCAATTCATAGAAGAAGAATTAGCCTGTCTTGTTTCACAGATTGCTTTTAGTTGTATTAAATATATTATTATAGGACTGAATACCAGATTGATAGTTGGTTTTGGCACTTTTTAAATGTTGTTTTCATCATGCAGGCAAAAGAACTTGTTATGAAAAAAACAAAATTACAGATTTTTTTCTGCAGTTTTTTCTACAATTTTCCCTTTATCAATCAAGCTTCTGCTGGAAAGTTCATTTGGTTAAATGTAATCTTATAAATGGCAAACCCATAATATTCTTTGAACATGAATAGATGATGAAACTCTCAACTCTAAAAATAAAACCAAGCACCATGTTGTAATTTCCCCATGAACTCTGATTGATTTCTACACTGCTCCTTTGGGGGTACGTGTGGGGTCCATTAGTGGGTCTTAGCCCACCCCCTCGTGATCAGCGGAGGCACTTTGGAGCACCACAGCACCATGCTCTCCTCTCTCCTGCTCTCCTCTCGTCTGCTCTGCCCTGTGTAGCAATGCTGCTGATCTGTGGTTTGTGCCTGTGGTCGCTCGCCCAAGAATAGTCTGCTCTGGCCTGGAATGTGAACTGGCATATGCATGAGAGAGAGAAAGAAAAGAAAGAAGAGGGAGAGAGAGAGAATGAGAGAGAAGAGAGAGGAAAGAGAAGAGAGGAAGAACGATAGAGAGAGAAAGAAAGAGAGAGAGAGAGAAAGAGGGAGAGAGAGAGAGAAGAGAGGGAGAGAGAGAAGAGGGGGGGGGGAGAGAAAGAGAGAAAGAATGAGAGAGAGGAAAAAGAGAGAGAAAATGAAAGAGAGAGAGACAGAGATAGAGGGGGAGAGAAAGAGGAGAATGAAAGAGTGAGAGAGAGAAAGTGAGAAAGAAAGAAAGAGAGAGAGAGAGAAGAGAGGAGAGAGAGAAACAGGGGGATTGTGAAAAGAGAGAGAGACCGCGAGAGCAATGGATGTTGAGGAAAAATGAATGAGATTGAGAGAGCGTAAGACTGAACAGACAGAAAGAAAAGGAGAGAGGGCAAGAGTGACAGAGAGACTGAGAGGAGAGGGAGCGAATGAAGACGGGTGAGAGATGAAGGAGGCACAGTGAAAAGAGAGAGAGGAGAGAGAGCAGGGACGCACAAGTCAGCTCCTAATAATACTCCATATCTTATCCTCTTTGAATAGTGTCACAGTAGGCCTCCTCATGCTGTTTGTGCGTGTGCGTGTGCATGTGTGTGTGTTTGTGTGTGTTTGTGTGCCTGTCTGTGTGTGTGTGTGTGTGTGTGTTTGTGTGCCTGTCTGTGTGTGTGTGTGTGTTTGTGCATGCCTTTGTGTATCTGCAGCGTATGGGACGGCTCTATGGGTGTCTGAGCTCCCTAAAGGCTGCTGAGGTAAAGCTTAGCCCTCATCATAAAACGCACAGAGAATTCCCAGAGAAAGAGAAAATAAAAGCATTTCTCCTCTGAGCCAAAGGGCCTCAGCTGTTTTCATCCTCGTGCAACCATGAAAATCTATACTCATGTGGAATTACTCGCACACAACAGAGGAGATAAGCACATATTTATACAATGATACTTTTGCACATATGTCTTATACTAAGAAACTAAAGAACAATGACATATGTTAAATTTAGATTCTTAGATTCCGTGGCCAACATACTCTGAACTGTATCATACCAGAACCCATTTAATGTACATATACATTATCTGTATCATTATTATCAAAAAGGGAAACTACTATGTCAAATTCTGAAATATTAAAATGACTTCTTAAATATGAAGCTACTTTTGTCTCATTAATATTCACAAATGCACAGATAGTGATCTACAAATAGTCATTGGTTTGTACACGTGTTTTGATTTCCACAAATGCAAATTTAATATTTGTAACTTGTATTTTGGTATTTACAAACTGATGTGTAAATATATCTTTTTTCATTTTCAAAAAATAATTTCATTTGTAAAACTGAAAATTCAATTTGTAAAATGTGATTGTGGATCACCACATACACAAATTCACCAATTTCCGATATAACATAATTTTGAGACACTCATTGTGAGAAATCCACAAACTCAGACAAATCCACAAACAGCTGACACGTACTTGACCAGCAGGGGGCAGCAGTTGGCACACGAAACATCTGACACTGCCAAAACGGATGCGTCTGCCGAAATGAAGTGTGTGTAGGATGGTATGTAACGTTAATGAATTGTCTACAAGCCCAGTTCCTTATTGATTATTAATTATGATGTGTTGTTACTAAATTATTATATGTGTTATGTACAAACCAGTGACTATTTGTAGATCACCATCTGTGCATCTGTGAATATTAATGAGACAAAAGTACCTCCAGACATAAAAGGGCCTAGATTACACAAAATTTACTCTTGTGAGCTTTAAGCCATGTTATAATGTTACCTCGTCAAAAACATACTCAAAGTTATGTTTTGTTTCATTCGCACATTTGAGTAGTCCCCAATGCTCAAAATGCTCAGTTCCACTTTGTGATGTCATGCAATGGTAGTTTTCAAGTTGACACCTAACTTTTACCTTTAGTTCAGTGGAGATTGGCAATTGCAGGGCTGAAATGATCAAAATGATTCTCGTGAAGGTGCATGGAGTTTAAAAACACAGTGGAGCACCTTCTTTATTACCAGATGACATCACAAGGTGGAACTGTTTTCTGTTTTTGAGAGAAGAACTCAGCTTAAATATGAGGGATTTCTGTGTTAAACATGTATGAATGAAACAAAACAAAACTCCGGGTATGTTTTTGGTGAGGAAACAACATACAACATAGATGAGAAACGAGCATAACATGTCCCTTTAAGAATTATTCAGACTAACAGTTAAACAATACTTTAAGACAATAGCCTAGATATACAAACAATACTTTTTATAATTCATATGTATTTATTATTTTCACATAACTTCCAAAGCCAGTACACATTATAAGTGTAAGTATAGGTAGTAAAGTGTTCTGCGAAGTACATCTGTGGGCCGATCTGACGGGCTGCAAATGAGCAGAATCACAACCATGGAGGAGCCAGCGTCATTAAGGAGCATTAAAAGCCCATTAACATGCTATTGTTCAGGCACACTGCTCCCAAGATGATTCTCAGAGAAATATGTCATCTGTTAACTCATCTGTCTCTGCCTCAAGAACTAAAATATTGCTAAGAGTTTTTTTCAGGATTTTTTGTGGAATTTGGGTAAGGAGTAAAGGGATGAACAGAGGAGAGGAAAATGGTGAGGCTGCGCTTGGTTTAGGGGAGATGAATTGTCAAGGTTACAAGCCATGCAGTGTGAGGTAAGGTATACTTTACTGATCTCTCATGAGGGAAATTCGTTCTCTGCATTTGGCTCGTCCTTAAACCAGTGCCACTTCTTGCTGTGAAGCGCGAGTCCTAGTTACCATGCTTCTGTGTAATAACTTGCTGAAATCAGGGGAAAGCATATGATGTAAAAACTATATGCAACATCAAAACGAAAATCACCACAGACTAGTTTTGTCAGAATACTAACATTTCAGACTTAATTTTGATACTAAAGAATACACTTGATAACTCATACAGATTTTGATACCCAAATGATCATTTTATTTAGCTGGCGCCACCTAGTGCCTCCGCTCAATTTCATTTCTCTCTAGTGACTAGGTCAGGAATACACTAGACGGTTTGCAAGAACCCCGGAAGTGTGAGTCCGGGCACCAGCCAATCAGCGAAGAGCCATACATTCTGTGTTCCCAATTTTTGTTCCCAAGATTGAGGATTTAAAGCTGAAACTAAGAGAATGTATGGTAAATTTTATGAAGGGGAAAGACTATTATTGCCCTTCTTGGAATTGGGAAAAGCTTAATACACCAGTTAGACCTATTAGCAGCGATTGGTTAGATAAAAAAAAAAAAAAAGCACCCGCCTACCATCTGAACGTTGAACAAATTCTAACCCTCCGAGGTCAGACAGTTTCCACGACATGAAACCGTCTGATGAATCAGGCTAATTTTATAAGCTTTTAAGAAAATATTGTCATTTTCAACACAAAATAGTAGCATTTGTTTATTATATTACGTGATCTTGCACAAGCTCTGATAAAACTCAAGATTAAACTGTTCAAGAAAGGCTAAATTTGATCCAATTATGTAATTAGTTTTTTCCCAGTATCAATACATGCTTAAGTGAGTATCGTTCTACAGTAGTTTCAATACTAGTTTTAATCAATTAGTATCTGAATGTGATACTTTTGTCAGCCCCACAGGCACAGGGAGTTTGCTGTGACTGCCCCAGGAGAATGAACTTTTTGTAATTAAAAGCCTAAACCAAACGTCTACACACTAACAATGTTTTGTAGTTTTGTGGATAAATGTGATTACCCTTTTCCACAACTATTAAGAGGTAAATTGGATAGTGTTTTTGCTATTTCAAAAATAAAACAATAATAGAAAAAACTACAATTGAAAGTGTTGTTAAATATTTTCTCTCCTCACAAACAACTTCATTTGGTAGGATTTTGCACATTATATATTCCCTCTATTCCACATTCACGACCCAGAATAACCCTCTGTATTCTCATTCCAATATTTGACGCCTACACTAAATAATCTATTCAAGACATTAAAGATTCACTGTGTAACTTTTCTGGTGGGGTGGAGGGTCCGCTACTTGCATGTGTGTATGGAGATTGCTTTGCTTGTAATATTCCGCAATGTGGCATTAAGCTTATCCAAAAAAACAAAACTAAAAAAAACAAAACATGCATTCTTACATTTCAGGCAGAACAGGTGGCAAATCAACCCTCAGAAAAGTTACTTAGTACACCTTTAACTTGAATTTCATATGTGGTTGTTGTTAAATCTCCAGGCCAAGCACTATGGGGTAAGTGGCAGCTTAGTGCAACACTCCATGACCTCTGCCTACTAATGGGCTCCTATCTTGAGATAAGCCATTATGTCCCGACCGCATTTACAATAAAGGCTTTGTCAGCAGGAGGTGGGTGCAGCAGATACCACTGTGGGCTGTAGACGGGGGGGATGTACAGGAGAACTAGCAAAACAACAGAGTGCATACCAAAGCCAACAAGAGGTCTTATGAACTAGAGTGGCGTCGCATACTTAATAATACTCCCCGGTTTATATTGACTCTATTTGAATCTATTAACATGTGTGAATGGAACAAAACAAAGTGCCAGGTATGTTTTTGACAAGGAAACAACATTATAACATAGCTCAGAAAATAGTGTAATATGGGTGCTTTAAAAAATGAGGCTGAGTGAGAATTAAAGGTCCTGCATTCAGCAGAATTAACTCTTGTGAGCTTTAAGTCATGTTATAATGTTATACGTTTAAGTCATGTTATAATTAGGACTGGGTATCTGTGAAAATAAACTGCAGTGCACCCGTGCTTCTTCCTCTACTATTACAATATACATTCTACTTCTGCAGTACTGCAAGTACTAACACTACTATCCAACTTGTACTGTATAATCAGTAAAGCCGGGTATTATTAAGAAGTTGCTGATACGATACATACCTCGATACATAGGCCATGATATGATACATATCTCATTTCAAATCGTTTTGATAGGGTTCAATAAAAAATAAAGGCTAAATCATGGCTGTGATACTAAAAGTCTTTATTAAACCACTTCTTGTGCAACGTGAATAGAAAACATGCCCATTTTAGTCATCAAAACTGTGAAAATGTCAAATGTGTTTCCTTCTTCTGAACATGCAACAAAACTGTAGCACTGTAACAAAAGACTTTTAGTATTACAGCTATTTATTTTTTATTGAACAGTATCGAATTGATTTGAAATATATATATAATATCAAATCGAAAGTGCACTGTATCAAGATGTGTATCGTGGCCTATGTATCAAAGTATGTATCATATCGGCAACTATTTTTTGGTATATTTTTATTGGTATATTTAATCCAAAAAATACTCATACTTCATCAATACTTAATGATATATGGATACAGCAGCCCACAATATCGATACTGTATCATCACATTAAATGATACGATATATGAATATTTAGATATTTTTACAAACCCTAGTTATAACGTATAATGTTTATTAGTTTGTCTACATCTAAGCTCAGAATGCTCTGTTCCACCTTGAGATGTCTTTCAGTGGTAATATTCAAGTTAACAGCTACATTTTACTTTTAGTTCATTAGAGATTTAGCAATTCCAGTGCTGAATGCTGAATGAAAGAAAACATAACGCCAGATAGGTTTGTGATGAGGAAACAACATTATAACATAACTCAGAACATAGTGGAATATGGGACCTTTAAAGAATACATTAAGACAGGCTATAAGGAATACTTTTTAAAATAACTCATATATATTTATTATTTTCTTGTAACTTTCAAAGCCACTAGGCATTGTAATTGTAGTATAGGTAGTAAAGTGCTCTTCAGACTCCCTTTGTGTGCCAATCTAACAATACAACAGAGTGCATACCAAACCCAACAGAGGCCTAAGTCTTATGAAGTGTGGTGTGGCATACTTAATAATACTCCCCGGCTTAATATTGAATCTACTTTGCATAAACAGGACTCAGAACACATTCTTTTGCTGACAGCTGTCTAAGAAATGACTAGGAGCGCGTTGTGGGAGCAGCGTGGGAATATTTAATCTCTTTTATGAATTTCTGATATTATCTTTTGATGTACTAGCACAATATTTACTCTTCGCACTACGGGCCCGCTGATGTAAGAGCCTGAAACATTTGCACTGAGAATTGGTCTAGATGTCAGGCCTAAGCGAATGGTCGTAGCCGTAATAACCTCGTAAAAGATTATGTAGTGTGGATGGGGCTGTTCCAGTGCGCTGCTCTCACTTAATACAGAGACCAATCCAAACAGGGGATAATATTACCAATATCTTAATCCCATGCCACTGTGTATTCCATGCATTTAAATGGGCGCGTTAGCCATGTCTATCAATGAATTAGCGATGCTTCTTAAGAGGACGCTTTCCGGTAGCTCGTCATTATCCAGGCTATAATTAACTGTCCAGCAACTAATTGGAAGTGACAGAGGGGAAATACATAACAAGGATTTTGAAATTAATTTTACTTTTTTACATAACATTAAAAACACTTCAAATTAATATTTCCTATTTGGTAAATTCATTCAAAAATACTGTTAACTACAAAAGCACATGCTACACTACACTACTTCAGATACGACAACTGTGAAAATACACTGCAGTACATATTAGATTTACCCGTACTTCTTCCCCTACTATTACAATATTCATTTTATTTCTGCAATACTGCAAGTACTAACACTACTATCCAACTTGTACTGTATTTTCAGTAGGGCTGGGTATCATTAAGAAGTTGGCAATACAATACATACCTCAATACATAGGACACGAAACGATACACATCTCGATACAGTGCACTTTCGATTCGATACGATATATTTCAAATCGATTTGATACAGTTCAATAAAAAATAAATAGGTGTAATACTAAAAGTCTTTGTAAAATTCATATGAAAGTTCATATGAAACAAAAACATTTTAATCCTCAAAACAGTGAAAATCAAAATGTCAGATAAATTCATTTCCTTCCTCTAAGCAAGCAACAAAACTGTAGCGCTCTTATAAAATAATTTAGTAAAATATACCAAAAAATACTCTTGCCGATATATCGATACAGCAGCCCACAATATCAATACTGTATCATCACATTAAACACATTAAACAAATCTATTGATATTTTTATATTTTTGCACACCTCTAATTATCAGTGAGACACAAACTAAGTATACAGGATGTGTGTTAACACAGTTTTACTACCTTTCTTTTTTCATCACAAGAAAATTCAAAGTCACTTCAAAATAATATTGCCGATGTGGTGAATATTCACAAACAATAACACTACAAACGCATATGCTGCCACGAAGCTCTTCTTGTTCTTGTAGGTCCCTGAAAACTCAATGTGAGTCAGTAAACCACTAAAAGCCCATTTGTTTGACTATTTTCTTTTATCTCTTTAACTATAACAAACATATAATACTGTTCCATCTTTGTCTCATCTAGTTTTCTGTCTCTTTATAATAATAGTCACTCACAATGCATGGATCCTCCTTATCCTTGGCTCTATTGACTAAGACAGACTAACATATTGTCTGCTTCCTGTTTTGATTTGACACTTCAACAAAACATATTGAACTCCTCACAATGGACCTTACACGTCTTTGTATCATATAAACTTTTTAAAGGGGAAGTTAGCGCATTGACATAGTACAATTATTCATAAGATACTGCAATCCATTGTAGTAGAGTACCTATGGGATGTACACAAACAATAAGGCTGTTTTGTCCAAGGTTGGTCTATGTTAAAGAAGGAAAGAGAAGTGAATGCCACACAGAGCAGATTGTAACATCCATGGTGTAACAGAAAATTCACCTTGGAGATACAAATATATGACTCAATAGCTATTATATTTTACTTTACTTTCAGTGTAAATACTGCAAATAAAATGTAACCTATTTGCCCAGCAATAACGTACACAAAAGAAGTACGTTGTGTGGGTATTTGTTGCTAACCTGAATTCAAATGATACAATAATGTAAGAGGACCTCATCTTGACCAGTTTCACAGTAATGTCTACATCACTATAGCTGGTTTTACAGTGAATGATGAATGCAGAAAAACTGTTTGAAAAGAGATGTTAAAGGTCGACAAAATAAATAAAAGCTTTGGTTAAAACTCAGTTTTGATTATCATGTTTTTACAACCATCTGTGGCTTTCAAGGTCTTTTAAATTGACAGTGTAAAGCCAGTGCTCTGTCAGTAAAAAAACATTTGGTTTGGAGCAGAATTAAGACTTTGGAAGAAAACAAAAATCTGACTTTTTATGTTTCAGTGCATGACAAGTATTACAATTCTGTATTATATATATTCAGGATATTAATATTGAAAACTGCCATTTCTTTTGGCGTATCACCCAGCTCTATATCATTAAAAACATGTTGAACTTAAAAACTTCTGAATTTAAAAAAAGTGATTTAGTAAAGCAAATGGTAGTGTTTGTGTTCATGTATCAATCAGGGTGATTAAAGGTTACATGTTACACTAAATGGACTCTTATCAGTTTTAAACTATGTTAGAATGCTGTTACCTCATCAAAAACATACCTGGAGTTGTGTTTTGTTTGAGCAATCCTTTATTATTAGTCTGTCTACATCTCTAAAGCTCAAAATGCTCTGTTCCACCTTGTGATGTCATGAAGCAGTGGTTTTCAAGTTTAGATACTTTTCCTCTTACCTTTAGTTTTGTAGAGATTGGCAATTCCAGGTCTGAAATTATCCAAATGATTCTAGTGAAGGTGTATGGAGTTTAAAAACACAATGGAGCACTTCCTGTGTTACCACATGACATTTCAGTCTAAATATGCAGGATTTGTGTGAATGAAACAAAACACAACTCCTGGTATGTTCTTGATGAGGAAACATTATAACATTGATCCGCGTAATATGGGACCTTTAAAGATGATTTAAAGGGCTCATAAGGTGATAAGGGCCCTTTAAAAGTGATTCCTTCTTTTCTTTATAAATGGTAGTGTTCCTATTCACTTGTATCTGTAAGTATACTCAAGTTGATGACAGAGTTACTGGTGCTTAGTTGGTGTTTCTAAGTACTGGTCCCATGCAGTCCCTGTCAGAGCAGAGCAGGAGAAATGTGGCCACCTTTTGTTCTTGACAGTGTTTTCCACATCAGTGAAGATGAGGCTAGAGGGTGACAGTGAGTGGAAGACCTCTTCAAGCTGTTGAGAAGCAAAAAAAAAAAAAAAAAAAAAAAAAAGAAAAGAAAACAATATTCCCCCAATCCCGGACAGACTCATTGCTCTTCAGCTTCTGTATTACTATTCAGATGGAGCACACAGAGCACGTAATGTGAGCTTTTCCTCTGTGAGACCTGCCTTTGTTGTAAACAGCTTTTAAGACAACCTTTCTATCTCTAAGTGGCTGCACCCTTTCTTCTTGAGGGATTTATTGAAGACCAAATCCGTGGAGTGGCCTCAAAAAGACAGCGCCGCCAATGAAAGTGTAAAAGTTCTCAAAGGGCTTAGCATGGCTGCCCTTCTCTGCGCGCAACTTCTGATGTTCCTCTATTTTTCATTAGCTCAGAGCAAAAAGGGCATTTACTGAGGAGATTATGGTTACTGGCTTCAGCCCACATCGATCTCCGTGTCTCAACTCGATATGAGCAATAGACTGGGCAGGCCCGCCATGTTTGGCTGGTACTTACCTGCTAAAGCCTCTG
Organism: Boleophthalmus pectinirostris; assembly: GCF_026225935.1. Lineage (NCBI taxonomy): Eukaryota > Metazoa > Chordata > Actinopteri > Gobiiformes > Gobiidae > Boleophthalmus > Boleophthalmus pectinirostris. The sequence continues at coordinate 19,674,764 of NW_026571070.1, forward strand.
TAATACAACGCCATGACGACCAGACCACTTTAAGACCACCGCGATACACAACAATCGCTTTCAAGGGCACAGAGCATGTTTGGAGCAACACAGAGGTTTTGTAACTAAACCTATGTGAGAAGTTATGTTTACTATGGATATTTTATTTAGATTTATTTATAACCAAACTCTTGCAGTCTCATGTGACAACGTTCTTGTGTTGCTCCTATGTTTTGAAATGAAGCTTAGATCATGAAAAAACAATACAGCACAATACATTTTGGTACCTCACAAAACTGAATTATATTTATAAATTCCATTTAAAAAAAAATATATATATATATATAGTTGTAAATCTCTAATTTGAGGTGACATTTCCTAGGCATTTTCTAGGGTGCTCTTCAGCACCCACCAGGTTTCAAAGGTTGCCCTGAAGAGAATATACTATTACTATATTTCTAAACTAAACCTTTTCAGTTAGGACCAAAATATATTACTGTCTTATACACTTATACTAACACCAAATGAAATGTTAAAGTGTCCACATTTTTGAATGTTCTTTTCTGTGTATTTAGCTCATTCCTAAGTCAGCAAAGCATGACCCCAGGGTGCCGCTTCATTATAGACGGATTATTTGTTTGGCAACATGGGATGCGCACACAGCCTAAGTGCAGGAAACACCACTGTCTATGTGGATAACATGGAGTTGCAACTCTAGTGCTGCTGCCAGTGCACTAAAACTGTTTATCACCGTGTGATAATAAGTTATAATGCTAAAGTAACATTAGTGAGTGGAATACGACTTCATGGCCCATATGTGTTAAATGCAGGTGGGTGTATAAATGACGAGAAGAAGCTTCTTAAACTTCAGTAGCTGGACATCTACTCATACCTGATTAATACACTTAGCCCCGCCCCCGGGAAGCCCAAAATCTGCTGAAGTCTTACAAGACACTGACATGATACCAGGCAGGACAGCGGCTTTTGTGACATAGTCTGATAATCCCTCTATGAGGAAATTAGTTCAGTACAGTTTATAAAATGTAAATGCTAGATTGGTTCAATTTCTCAAAAATACAAAATTGTTGGTTGATGAGTAAAATGGATTTAGAAAATACAGAGCTTGTATTAATCCTATTTATATGGTTTCAACTTTATGGTGACACATGTCTGTATGTTTGTTACTTGTATTTTTGTATTCTTGTATGTTCAGCACAATAGAAGGAGTGTGTACATGATACCATGGTAATCACAACAGGCTATGAGCCAGTCCGACCTTACACAGTGTACTGCTCTCTGTGTCTCTATGCTGTCTGCCAGAACAGATCACTGCCACTGGGAATTATGTGACAGGCCTGAGCTTCGGGGAACGGTGAAATCACAAAGACAAGCGGAGGTGTAGCTTTTAGCTTGTTTTCAACATGTAAGAGGATGCAATTCGTTTGAGTGCCACGGTAACAAACAGCCAACAACCAGCGCCACTCAAAGTGCTTTTGTCGCTCATGGTGCGATCAGAGTCCTAGTACATCTTTTGACAGATCAGAAATGTTTGCAGTAAAGAGAAGTTTGTTATATAACTTTATTTTGTGTCTAAATTAAGATGGAATTAAGGTACTATTCTCTTAAAGGGCCCATATTAAGCTATTTTCTGATCTATATAACTGTTATAATGTTTCCTCATCAAAGACATTGTGTTCTGTTTCATTCACACATGTTTAATACATATGTTCTTTTCTCCAATGGGAAACACTCAACACTCAAGCTTGTGATGCCATGTGGTAGTACAAGAAGTGCTCCACTGTGTTTTTAAATTCCATACATCTTCACTCGAATCATTTGGATGATTTCAGCCCTGGAACACACTGAACAAAAGGTAAAAGGAGCTGTTAAATTGAGAACTACCACTACATGATATCACAAGGTGGAACAGAGCTTTGGAGAAATAGTCAAACTAATAATAAAGGATTACTCAAACATGTGTGAATGAAACAAAACACAGCTCCAAAGATGTTTTTGAAGAGGGAACCACATTATAACATGGTTTAAAGCTTGCGAGAGTCAATTTTGTGTAATACAGGACTTTTAAGAAAAAGTTCAAATCAGTGCATGTATTAAAGGTGCACTATGTAACTTATATGTAGGAGGGTCCACCACATGTCTGTTGAGTTTAATGACACTATGGAATATTCTGGGCAAAGCAACATCTCCATGGAGATGGGTGGTAGTGGCATCCCATCCATCAAAAGTGTCATGCAGTGCATATATCCTTGTGTATAAAATGGTACTTATCCCTTAAAACACTATAATTTAATATATCAATTCTGTGTATGGCTCATTACCATTATTTCATGACTTTTTAAGTAAATAAACACAAGTTTAACATTTCAATTTCAAAAACAGGTAAGTGCCATGTTTAAAAATCAGATGAGGCTTGAAAATTAAACGAAAGTAAATGAAAAGTACTTTTAGTTAAGAGCATGTTTTCAGACCTCATTTAAACTTTACACAGCGTGTTAACCACTGCACAAACATTCAGATCAATCAGCAATTAAAGTCTCATTTAACATCAGGATAGAAAAAAGAAAAAAGAAAAAGATTTGATGGTTTAAAAGTATTTGGATTGGCCCTCCCCCTTGACTCCCTTTAGTTCCTGGTCTATAGTCTGATGCAAAGCAGGGCACCTTAAACACAAGTCCGCCTTAAATTGGCCCCAAGATCCAGCCGAGGATTACAGAGGCCTCACGAGGGAAGACAAGCTGGAGATGAGCCTTTGATTGGGGCCGGTCGGAATTTCTTGTTCCCGCTTCTGGGGCAATACAGCAGGCGGCAGTGAGGAAAGAACAGAAGATTGGGTGCTCCGAAAGGCACACTGAACATCTTTTAAAAGCATGTGTGTGCCAGAGGATGGGTCTACACAAAGAACACCGCCGCATGCACCCTCATTTAACACCATAGGGGGCAGCGCTGGCTTTCTTCCCTATGTCTATGGCACTCACGGCTTTTCCAATCCTCTTGTTTTGCGAGTTTTATTTCGTCCTATCCAACAAATTCCAGCCTCTTTTTTTCTTATTTCCTATTCCAGTCGGATTTGTATCAACGCAATACCCCCAGTGCCTGCTTTGTTCTCCTCTCTATACGCTGTTTCTAATGGTTTTCCGGGGTGTATAAATGGCAGAAAACAAGCATCAAAGAATCCCGACTGGTACAACCTAGAGACACGTCCTTGATGTGTTTGTAATTGTGCGGTCCGTAAATGTTTTTTCTCAGTGGGGAAGTACGGGGTTTGACAAATATAAAAATATAATAAAAACATGCACTCATTTGAAGGACAGCATGTGGTGGGGAGAAAATAATTGGTGTCAATGGTATTTTGGAATATGGCAGTTGTGTTAGAAAGTCCATTCAGTTTATAATAACTCTGCAATATTTAAAGAGTCTGTATTAAACAACATTGATTCTTGTGAGCTTTAAGTCATGTTAGAATGTTGTTGAGTCATCAGAAACGTACCTAGGGTTGTGTTTTGTTTTATTCACATGTTTGAGTTGTTAGTCTGTCTACATCTTAAAAGCTCAGAATGCTTTGTTCCACCTCGTGATGTCATGTAGTGGTAATTTTCTAGTTAACAGCTACCTTTGTTCAGTAGAGATGGGCTATTCCAGGGCTGAAAAACACAGTCCTCCTGTTTTACCACATCACAAGGTAGAACAGAGTGTTTTCTGTTTAAGAGAAGAAGTATTTAAGAGAAGAAATCAGCCTAAATATGCAGGGTTTGTGTGAAGGAAACAAAATACAACTCCAGGTTTGTTTTTGATGAGGAAAAATTATAACATACCGTAGATCAGAAAGTAGCTCAATATCGGCCCTTTAAACCATGTATTTGAATTTAAATTTGAGTTTATTTGTTTGGAGGACAAGCCCCTTGAGATGTCTCACCATCTTGTTTTCGAAGGGGTCCTCATAGATACAGTAGGGCAGACAGTAGGCTACATCAATTCAAATAAACATCAAAACGACAAAATCAACACAACCATACACACACACACTCACTCACTCACGCTTGACTGTTAGACACATAATAAATCAAATCTGAACAAAGACACTAAGAACTAAGACAGAGTTCAAATATAGTATTGAAATACAACAAGATGAACAACAAAATTCAACAAAATGATCAAAAACAATTACACAGGATATGTAAATATTGAACCAGAGCAGAAGGGACACAAGTTAATTTGATGACTATAGTGGTCAGATACTGCTAGATACAATAGATTATTCCACAAAAATCACGTTATGTATTATAGAAACAGTATTTGAAATGAAGCAAACAAGTTTTGTGACTATTGAAAAACTAGTTAACATTTACCCAGACATGATAGTCAGTTCTTTTGACTAAGGACAGCATTCAAAATGGAATTTATCACATGTTAAGTCTTTAAAAAGCCAGGAGAAAGTGCTAATATTATTTGACAATACAGTTACTGAAGATTTTTAATTCCTAGTGGTTTTATTAATGACAAAATACTAGCAAATATTTGGTATTACAAGACTTAACTGATCAAAATATAAGCAGCACTTTACGTAGGTTATTATTTAATGAAATGTAGCTCATACTTGACATTAACTATAACAACACTGAATCTGAATACTGTGGTTCAAAATGTCAAGGACATCAACACAAACAGCATAGAGCCTGCATGCTTGACAAAATCACTGTTAGAAAATGTGTGACACTAAAGCGCTTTACTGTAACTGATTTGAGCAGCAGGACGCCATGGTAACGCTGTGTTTGGTGGTTTGTATGTGATTCCTGTCTGAAGTGAGAGCCCTGAGTCAGACGCAGCGGCTGGAGGGACTCACCTGGATCAGTGTCAGGTCCTCCAGGTTCAGTCTGAAGAGGTGATTTCTGAAAAACAAGACAGAGACCAGTGAACAAATACACTGCTGTGGAGCTGGGGTTGTACAAAATGTGTCCATGCAAGAAGTCAATAGATAATGAACCTGCAGACTGAGAAACACACACTTTATTATGTCTTTTTGTGGATGCTATTTTTGATTATTTAGTATTTAGCATTTTAAAACCTCTTTTGGTTTAACATAGTCTTACTGAAAATACTACACTTTCCCAGTCTCTATAGCAACAGAAGTCTAGTCTTGATTGTAGTTACTATATCCCTAAGCAGATACGATATATACCTCGATACATAAGCCACATAGGTATCTCGATACAGTTCAGTTTCAATTTGATAAGATATATTACAAATTGATTCGATACGGTTCAATAATAATAATAATGGCTAAATCATGGCTGCGATATTAAAAGTATAAAACACTTCTTATGCAAAGTTCATATGAAACATGCCCATTTTAATCATCAAAACAGTGAAAATGTCAAATGTGTTGCATAAATGAGTTTCCTTCCTCTACACAAGCAACAAAACTGTAGCTGTAGCAAAATAATTTATCAAAATATACCAAAAAATAATCGATACAGTAGCCCCTGATATTGATGCTGTATCATCACAATAAATGATACGATATATTGATATGCCAATATTTTTGCACACCCCTATTGCTCAGTAGTGATACTTAGCAATGACATCTGGCTTGGGGTGTTCTACAAGTATGTGTATGGTGGAATGTTTAGAAGTTACTAGGGGAGTAACGATATCCAAGTCTTACGATACAATATCGTCAGAGTATGAAACTCACGGTACAATATTTTTTGCAATATCGTGGGGAGGCTCACGATGTAACAATATCCAAATCTCTCGAGACGATATTTTCACGATATACATCTCACGGTACGATATTTATCGTGATATTTTGTGGAAGCTAACAAAACTGTGAATATGCTACTTTTTTCTCTTAAAATGCCTCGACAAGGCTTAATCCAAAGAACTAAGACTTAAAAGTGCTTAGAACCATTATTTCTATTATTTATTGTAGTCTGCATTGAAATGGAGAAAAAGATCATGCTCCTTCTGTATTTTTATTTTTTATTTTTTTTAGCTATTGCTGCACCATAACTCTTAATTTAAGCACAGGGACTTGTAATTCAGTATATTGTGATGGACTACGATGTTATTATGAGAACTTTGACGATACGACACAATGCCCAAATTAGCAAATCAGCCCAAAAAGTTTTAAGATAGTGTGAAAACTGAAGAAAAAACTAAACAACACAATTTTAGGTGATCAATACAAGCATCTATGGTGCTGTTTAGGTGTGGATTTTCAACAAAAAAGGTGAAAGTGACTACCTGAAAAACTGTTAGATGATGCTAGCTATCTAGTGACTATAATTTAAGCACAGATAAATCAGCTCTTCCTGGTCAGACTGCATTAAATTACAGATCAAATTAAAGTCTAATCTCAGTAACAGAGCTCCAGACAGAGCAGTGCCTTCAGTTAGCATCACACCCTCTGAGAATGTTGGTGATAGCAGCTGCAAAGGATCAATAGCAGCTGACAATATATGAAAATAAAGCAAACCTCTTCAACACTAATGCACTTTTAACAATTCAAATTAAAATTTTAGTTGACCTCTAATATTGAGTAACACTATTTTATTATGCACCTAATTTTCCCAGTGACTAACTAATGACATATTTATGAGATTCTGCTGAAAGTATTTTAATATCTTCACTGACGTTCACCACAAAAGGCTCCTTTTTCCTTCGTCTCCTTCTCTATTTTTATCAGAAAACAGGTGAAGCTAGTGCATTTAAACCTCCCACACACCTCTGATGGATTGTGAAACACTCATAATGCTCTATGTTAGCTATAAAAAGGTTAAGGTTTTGTCTAATCTCCTGTAGTTCCACCTGTATGACACGCTGAGAAAGGAGAATGTAGTGAAGAGAAATAAACAGTTTGAAAGAAAAGCAAGGCCTATGAGTAGACAAAGCTTTACTCTAATAGGTCCTTATGCTGAAGTGCCTCAAGCTTCGCATATAGAAGGTACAAACAAAATACTTTCTCTGGCACTAGCAACTTTTCACAAATAACCATCTCCGTAGAGAAAAGTCTGCCTCATCGCTATTAACAATGTGTCAGACAACTCAATGATTATATACAATTACTTTGAATTAGAGTGCACGCAGGCTGCAATTAAATGTTTATGAAGAAAAATGCACCCTCGTGAAAATGGGTATCATATTATTACACTGCTATGTGAGGGTAATACAAAAAACAATGAGATAAAGACGAGATAAAAACAGAAAGTAATGGTCTGAAAACTCATAAACCACATTTTATTAGTCATGAGTTCCAGCAGATGAAGCGCCTGGGGAGTGGGAGGTCTGGACATCTCATTATAGTTTGAAATAACAGAGCCATATTATGTAAAACAAAGGTAAAGTCGCAACTCATCGTGTTACTCCCAAACCTGGATAAATCAATAAATTTGCATCTGGCCTAAATCTATTTAAACATAATAAAAAGCATTTTCTTAGTAATGAGTTCCAGTAGATGAAGCGTCTGGGGAGTGGGAAGTCAGGACATCTCACGGCCTAAATTTGTTTAAAAATACTTGGTGTCTAAATGGAAAGTAGAAAATGTGAAAGGCTGTGAAGGCAAACAACATGTAACTTGTAATGTCTTTATTCATGTGACCATGGAACACCTTTTTACCAATTGAATTAAATTGATTTTAAACAAGCTTTGACATTCAGTTTTGAATTTAGTTTTCACACTCTTCCCCAACACAACAAATAAAGGTACAAAGGCGTCAAGGTATTTCTATTTTATATTCATGCTTGATTTTTTTAAAGAAAGAACATTTGCATATAAGTCATAAGAATAAAATCAACCATTTGCACTAATAAAAGTAACTAGAATAAAAGTTCATGTGCAGAAACAGACATCTCAGTTTTTTTTCTTTTTAATAAGATACTACATGCATATTACATTACATACACACACACACATTATTAATTACAGTCTAGGTGATATTTGTTCAAAAAAGGATTGAATAATTTTTATTGCACTAAAATAAATTCGGCTTTTGAAAACACCCCTAGACAAAGAGTAAATTCTAAGCTTTCAACATGTTTTTCAAATTGTACAAATCTGTTTTTGCAAATGATCTTCTAAAGGAGACCTATTATGCAAAATTGACTTTTCAGAGCTTTAACCATGTTGTAGATGTTTCCCCTTCTCATTTAAGTTTTATTTGGAATGATTCGTGCATATTTGAGCAATCTTTAATCATTTATTTTTAAGACACCCATCAACCTCTGTTTTCACAGCTGCAAACGGCCATTGCTCTCTCCAATTAAATTTTTTAAAATCGTCAATACACGTAGGATTCAGCAGCAGCATTTATTTATTTATTTTTTATTATTATAATTTTTAATCTACTACTCAGCAGTGTGATCTGTAGTTATCCATTGGAAATGCCAACAACTTCATGGCTCTTTGTTGTAATGATACTTACAGCAATGTCGGCTCCCACTGGTTACCAAAGTTTTCAACCACCAATTTTTATTTTATTTTTATTTTATTAATTTTTTTTTACATTGTTTTAGATTAATATTGCAATTTAAAATGTGCAGATTATAACATAATGATCCATGGGTGTCGTACATTATAACTATATAGTAGTAATCTATATTATCCCTGTTTTACTTCCCTTCACTGGCTGCCTCTGTGTTTTAGAACTTATTTTAAGATCTTACTGATGACTTTTAAAGCTCATTTAGGTCTCGCACCAAGTTATATTTCAAAACTTTTCACCCCATATGAGCCCTCTCGCAGTCTTAGATCCTCAGGCAGGTCCCTGTTAGCTGTTTCAAAGTCCAGGCTCCGGACGAAGGCTGTTGGAGCCTTTTCGGTCCGGGCGCTTCGGCTTCGGAATGACCTGCCTGAGGAGATAAGGCTTGCACCATCAGTATCATCTTTTAAATCACTTCTTAGAACCCATTTTTATTGGTTGACCTTCCTTTGACTGGTTTTAGCTTGATTTTATTCCTTATTTATTGTATTCTATTTCTTTTGATTTAATCAGATTGTTTGCATCATTGTCTGTTTTTGTGTGCCTTTTGTATGGTATTTTTATGCTTTTTGCATTGTTCATTGCTGCTTGTACAGCACTTCGTAAACCTAATTTTTAAAAGTGTGTTATAAATAAAGATGTATTATTGTTGTTACTATAGCAGGCCCAAGCACAATATGTCTTCTTTAATATCTAAGAATAAAAAGTAAATGTTAATATTTGGTCATGTTTTAATATTTTAGTAGAAAAGTCCATATTCTATTAATATATCAAAGGGTTTCAAAGTAGGTTATCAATTAAATAGAATTGAAGGTATTTCTAATCATAGTCTAGACATCTTTTAATATTTCTTTTTGTCTTCACCATGCACTTGTGTGATGGCAGACATAGCGACAGACCTGTGTGAGAGGAGCCGTGGGCCTGTTTTCTGTTTTACTGTATTGATATTTACATTGATCGTTCCTCAGCTCCATTATCAGTCATACTCAGACACCACCCACACAGTGTCATCAAATCACTTTCACACTTGAGCCATCACATCTCTGCGGACAACTCCACTAAATGTCTTATTTGATTTTGTGAGCGTTTCAAATGCCATGCTGCGATAGGATTACCTCAGGTTTTTCTTCTTTTTTTGTCACACATTGATTTTAACAAAATGTACAATTGATTTGATTTTTCTAAGAAGAGCCGTGATATTTTTGGCTCAAGATTTATCATGTGCCTATTCGGACTGACAAAAAATGTGATCAGTATTGGGTAAAAATATGTATAAATGAGACTTGGACCATTCCTAAAAAAAAACAAACAAAAAAACTAAAACAAAACAAAAACAAACAACAACAAAAAAACTACAGAATGATCTGGATTTATATCAGAACTAGTACAAGACCACATTGTAATACTGGAAATTTCTATTATTTTGTGCTGTAAATTACATTCTGTTGGTAAAAAAAAAGAAGGTTTTACTTTTATAACTGAAATAAAAATGGTGTAGAGACTTTCCTTTACCAAAATTGAGTTCCAGTGTCATGGCAACACTGCCTAGGGCTGCACAATACTATAAATTGGATCTAAATCACAAAGGCTGCAATTATTTAGGTAATAAAACATATTACATAAACATAAATCTTGCTGTAACTGTAATTTAGACTTCTACAAACATGTTCTGAAATGCATGGGATTCTTCTATTCATTTATCAGTTCATATTTCAGTTTTCTCCCAAATGTTAATGAGTTTTTTACAATGTGCACACTGAAAAAAATCCCATTTTTAACCATGTAGTGCAAATCCAAAAGCAATATTTGTCAGAAAATACTGAATTTACATTTTTTATTTTTTTTTCTTCCCAAAATCATGCAGCCCTACTAGTAACTATCAAATAAACCTACACATTCTCGGATTAGCCTTTCCCATCCCGGCCATAGAAATGCATTAGCTAATTCTCTATAGGCCTGTGTTTGTTTTCTCTCCTGGCCGCTCTGTTATCTTCAGTTCACTTTGTACCTCTGCGTTCTATTGACAGCACCACCATTAAGAACAGTGGCAAATACACTGTGCATGGAAGCAGCCAGAGTACGCATCCATACCTCTCACTCACAAGTCTAAAGAGGCACTTAAAGCCAAAGAGGAGTGAACGCTGCTTTGAAATTCAGCCACTCCAAACCAGACACAGCCCAATGCATGAAAGGTACAGCGGCCGGACGTCAGGGCAAACAAAATGGAAGAGAAAAGAAAAAAGCTAGTTTATCTGAAGGTGAAAATATTGTTTTTGGTTTTGAGATTACAATTATTATATCTGGCAAGATAAAAACAACAACAACAAAAAAAAGACTTTGTCCTCATTATTAAGCTTTGAGCAGTGAAAGAGTTAAAACTATTACATGTATTACTCTTTTTTGGTAACACTTTGATTGACACCACTTAAAGGCGCTCTTCCTTTACTGTTAATTTTATGTGGTTTGCATTTCATTTGCATTTCATTTAACTTATGCATTCTAAGCATCAAAATTGTTGTTGATGAGTGGAGAGCACACTTCCTGATTCTCGTTAAAAACAAAACACTTATAATTAGATACAGACCTCACAGTAAACAACAGACTTATTTTGACCTCAAGAGCTGCTTATACAATATATCAGTACTTGGCAAAAAAATGTGGTACAGGAGTTTAAATGCATTACATAAAATAACAACATGCAAAGACAAATGATGTAACCCAGTCTGTCTATCCATGTTGTAATGCAAATACTAATACATACACGTCCAAAACTTGTATATGGTATTATTTGTCTGTTTTGTGTTTTTATGTTTTGTCTTTTTGTTTTTTACTCAAAATATACAAAAAAGTAACAAACATATTTCCTTTCACAAAATACATTACAAAATACCACCACACTGTATTTGTCTTACCGTGCTCCAACAATCAGCTCGTTCTGTCCAGGGTCAAAGGTGAGCTGGGAGTAATCCACCGTGCCCTCGGCCTTGAAGCGTGAGAACCAGGGCTCCATTTCTGCCAATCACACAACAGAAGACAACAGCGTTAGCCAATCAGAGCCCAGGATTTATGACAGGGGATGACAGCTGCACATGAATTAGCTGCGTTCAAGATGGCCGTAAATTTCACTATGGACACTTGTAATGGCGTCTTTAAAATTAAATTTACAACCGAGGATAGCGTGTCTGTTTTCTGCCACACAGACACAAGGATTAACCTGTTTAGATCGAGTTACATATTTGAAATACCGCTTCACATTCACTGTTTGTCAGCACAATCTCAAATAAAATCTTCCTTATGATCTTACAATGTACACTCCTCCTACTGAACTACATACTGCAGTACAATCTCTCATATGGATCGTCATACAACTACTACCACTACTAGAACTAGGGATGGACATTCGATAAAATTTTCTTAATTGATCGTCGGGAGAATTAACAATTGATTTTTGATTAATCATTAATGTTTTTATATTAAAATGATCATCATTATTACTATTATTACTAATCTGCATAAATAAACTCAACTTTACAGCATAAATCATACCCACTATAGAGCCACATCAGCCTGTTAAAGATTATGCGTTTAATGCAGTTTTGCACAAGTCTTACAGCAATGAAACTTAAACTGCATGGCTAATTTGCATAAACTAAGTGGAAAAAAAAAAAAATACAGCGCTGATGCGATCAGCTTCTGTCAGACTAAAGGACACAACTCAGTGGAATATAGGAGTTCTTTCTGTGACAGAGGAATGTTGATGATGATGATGGTGAGTTTGTTCTGGGTGTATATCATGTTGGAGATGGTTCATGTTTTTAGAGATCATACGTGTGCAGCTCTTTATGTTGCAGTAATCGGGATACTGCGTATACATGCACCATGATGAAACCGGGACACTGATGTGCATGTAAACACACTCACTGAATGGTACAGTGATCTCCAAAGAGGTGCCAAAGTGGAAACATAGGACTGTGAGACTACAACTCCAGTGTTTGTGTCAGACGCAGCCTCATCTCTATGCACAGCAACCTACATTTGATTAAAAACAAATGTAATCAACGAAATTCTGATCAATTAGCGATTAATCGACTAATCGTGCTCATCCCTAACTAGAACAACCATGAAATCTCCCATAATTGATACTTTGTAGGTGATCTCATCCACATTAACTATGGGGATGATACTAACTTTAGGCTTTACTCTGTCTGAGGCTTTGTTAGACTTTAATCTGATCTTTTTAAAAACACAATCTGTCGACAAAGAAGTGACTTAGCTGGAACTACAACAGGTGAGTAAATAACATTACAGCTAGCATTAGCCAAGAGTTTTACAGTTAGTCACTCTCACCTCTTTTTTTGTTGAAAATCAAACACCTAAACAGGACCATGAATACTTGTACTGATCACAGGCTCCTGAAGCTGTGTTGCTAAAATAAATTTTGTATTTTTTTGTAAGTTTTCAGTCAATCTTTAAATAGTTTTTGTAGTTTTTTGCTAATTTATGAAACTGCTGAACATTCCTCCATATAGATACATGTAGACCCCCCCACCCCAGCGTGATGTCACTGCAAAGTATCCATACTTGAGTTTTGCATATATCTCTTTCCATCTATAGCATTCATATCATTTTCATGTCTATATCATTGTGACTTGATGCAAACGGACCCTTTTGTCAAACTCAATAATACACAGTCCAGAAGTCCACTGCGGAGACTCCCAAAGATAGTCCAGAGACAGACTGTGACATCTTATCCACTACACGCCTGTTGTCATGGCGCCCGGCCCATTAACCCCTGACCAATCGAATAGAAGGGTCTCGGCTGGTGCCCTGCCTGTCTGCTGTCCGGACACCCGATAGGATAAGTTACTGTGGGCAAATCCATCATACGCTCCATCACATGTCAGGCGCTTGTAACAGTTTTAGCTTAAAAGGAAACATTCTAGAGATACAACTGGAAAAAAAAAAAAAAAAAAGAAAAAAAAATTCACTTACACAACGTGGTGTGTATAAAGCTGGAAAAGAGGCAGTGATAAGTAACTTAGAGAGGGTAATTTAGTGGTTATATAAAAGATAATGAAGATTGTTGTTATGTCGAGTATAGTCCATATACCTGAAGTGAAATCTACCAATTATCATCTGAAAATTAAAAATAAATAAATAAATAAATAAAAGGTTTATATTTCTGCACTTATGTGTTTAAATGTAATGCCCATTCCTGACGGTTTGGAAGGATAGCATCTAACTGCTGTTACCAACACAACAACACCAACAACAGACGTATAGTTTGATTGGGAAAATGTCGGGGTGTAATGATATCCAAGTTTCACGATAACGATATTGTCACGGTATGATATTTATTGCAATATTGTAGGAAAGCTCATGATATGGTTGAGAGGCTCATGATATTACAATATTATACATAATAATAAGACACTTTTTTGCTTTTAAAATACCCTGACAAGATTTCGGTTTGAGTAATTACTGTCAAAATCCCAAGAATTCAAGTAAAAAAACATATTTCTTCATGTCTGCACTGAAATGAATCATGGGATATGTAGTTCTCTGTTTATAAGCTGTTGCTACTATAAAACAAGGCATTTGAGACACTTAAGAAACTTGTAATTCTATATATTGTGACAGCCCATGATATTATTGTGAGACTTTTGACGATACGATATCACGATATTTCAGTTACTGTTACATCCCTAGAAAATTGTACTGTTATGCCTTGTTAGGTAACATATGCCAGCAGAGGTATAATACTCCCTACAAGGTGAGCATAGTCAGGCTTGAATGGACAATAACACAATGTGCCAAGTGTTCATATTCTGATGCTAAATAAACTCCACTTTAATATCGCCCACGTTTACGGATAGACAATGTGTCAGAGCATGGTGTAAACAGCAGCTCTTATGGGGTGCTCCCTGTTTGCAGTTGTCAGTATTCTTCAGGAAGAAAGAGAGTTGATCTGGCAACAGGAGATCAAGTTAAGTGTGACTTTGCGATTGTAACTCAAATTACTAAAAAAAGAAAAAAAAAACATACATTACAGTCAGTTTGGTTGCTTATATGGGGGTGTAAATTAGGTTGCCAAGAAAATATCAAGATCATATGGTGAGAGAATTACGTGATGTTGAATTATATCACCTTATTCCCATGTATGGCAATAATCCGAACACTGTAGGTAGGTGACTGTTACAAAACACTTACACGGCTGAGTTTTATGGAGTGGTTGCTTGGCGTCTCTTCATTCATCACTACCTTTGCAAGCTATTTCTGAACTTAATACATCACAGCCTTCTTTTTTCAAATTTAGCAAAGAGCTTTCCATCTGGGCAGAAAATCCAGCTCCAAATACATTGTGGGTGAGTTGAAGCGCACCTGTCAGACACTGTTTCATGTGAAAGCACCTCTCTCCTCTGACTGCCGCAGAGAGGACGCACTCCAGGCTCTGTGACAAATGTGGGATTTTGGATTCAAAGGGAAACACAACAGAGAGGAGCTTTCAAAAACATCTGCCTTTTTCAAGTCTGTACTGAACTACTCAACTGGGAATGCTATCCAGTAAATAGCATTGTTGTAAAGGAATTGTGAATGCCTTAAAGAGGGGGTATTATGCAGAATTGATTTTTGATAATGTTGTTCCCTCATCAAAAACATGCCTGAAGAGGTTTTAGGTGCCATACATGTGTGTGTAATGTAGCAATCTTTCCAGAGCCCCATTCAAACCCTCTTTAGTTCGCTGTAAGATTCTCTGAATGTTCCCACACAGCAGTTCTCCATAAGTATACAAAAGCATGATATGAAGCTCTACACAACAACTTCACAAACTTTCATTAGATGATTGTGATAGCTCTCTGAAGGGGGAGTGACTTAGCATGAGGAGCAAAGGATGGAGAGAGTGCTAAAAACAAAGGTGTAACTGATAAACATGTTACTGTTTTTGGCAAATAAAGCATTTTCAAAACAATAAACTGTTCATATACCACAGATTTATGCCAACCAAAGCATTTTCTACTTTCATTTCAGCTTCTCCATTCATTAGAAACTCTGTCACATTGGATTATTTTAGTCATACAGATGTGACATTTTCTGAGAAGTTGAGTTATGAGCCAAAAAGGTGTCCTCAAGATACCTAAAACTTCCAAGAATTAAAAAATTCTAATAAAACCACCGCCACAAGGTTATGATTAGTTTCAGTACATTCTTTATCATTTTGACACACTGTTTAACATCTTCTCCCAGCACCCAAAGCTAATCTTAATAAACTTCCACTCTAAATTTCTTTGCAGTGAAGGCCTTGGTCTCCCTTATTCGAACTCTGGAGTTTTGGTCGTGCCAATCTCTGGGCTTGCTTTTAGTGCCATTGAAAGGGATTCCTGGCATACAAATGCAGCCAGCAGCCCTCAGGGAGACACCACTCCGAGCACTCGGCAGCTCCCATAAATCTGCAGTGACTATAGTTCTCCTTCACCAGAGAGAGAGAGAGGGAGGGGAGCAGGCAAGTGAGAGAGGGAGGGGGAGATGGGGAGCGAGCGGACGAAGGGGCGCTTATGTGCGGACTTCTGCTCTGGAGAAAAGGGCACTGGAAGAGGTAAGAATTTCATTAAACAATACAAGATTTACAAGCCTACCAGAAAGGCCACACATAACACATACTCTAACTATAAATCTTTTTTTCAACAGTTAATCAGACAACCATCTAGAGTTAAAATGTTACTAAGAGCATTCATTTAACCCGTTAACTTAAAGGTCCTATATTACACAAATGGACTCTTGTTATAATGTCACCTCGTCAGAAACATACTCAGAATAGCGTTTTGCTTCATTCAAAAATGTTTGAGTAATCCTGCATTATTAGTTTGTCTGCATCTCCAAAGTTCAAAATGCTCTGTTCTATGGTGTGATGTCATATAGTGGTAGTTTTCAAGTTAACAGCTACGTTTTATCTTCAGTTCAGTAGAGATTTGCAATTCCAGGACTGAAATAATCCAAATGATTCTAATGAAGGTGGATGGAGTTTAAAAACGCAGTGGAGCACTTCCTGTATTACCACATGACATCACAGAGTCTTTTTCGTTTGAAGGAAGAACTCAGCCTAAAAATGCAGGGTTTTTCTGTTAAACATGCATGAATGAAAAAAAAAAAAAAACACAACTCCAGATATGTTTTTGATGAGGAAACAACTTTAATATAGACCGGAATACAGCGTGATACGGGCGCTTTAATGATGAAATTACTACAGATAATCATTCTAAAAAGCTCAAGGCCAGTAAGCTTTTGTGTTTTAAACTGAATTAGTGGGCCAGATGTTTTAGAAATATGTCAAACGTCAGATGACTCTTACATTAATTTATGAATCTTACGCTTAAATATGGATATAGGACATGTCTCTAGGCTACAACTTTTATATGCATCACATCCTGGACTGTGGCCAGTTTGCCATATGAGATGCATATATATGGAAAAAAAATACTTATTTTTGTCTTCTGATGCTGGATTGTTAAAAAAAAAACATGCTGGTCTTATTTTATTTGATGATAATTTTAAGTATCTATTCCCTAAAGTGATTCATATAAGTGATAATGCAATCAAATCTCCACATTGCTATGCCAAGAGTAGTCGGCATTAACAGAGCGTCTGCAGTGGAGAAAAAACACACAGCTCAGAGCTCCTTCTTTATCCCCTTAACCCTACATGTTCCCTCTGTGCCCTGTATAGACCACAGCATCACTCACATCACGTTTGTTAGTCCAGGATTTGACAAAATGACAGACTATATCAATATTTACAGCCCACATCAGAGACCATGCCAGTGTGCAGTCTGGCAGCTTGGGAACTCGAGTCTAGTGCTGTGTATCTGGCAAAGGGAACAGCAATGGCTACACGCACAAACCATTCTGAAACAAGAGGGCCGAGTGGAGAGGAGGAGGCAGCAGGCTCTCGAATCAAAAGATTAATTGTGTCCAAATACTCGGCACACGTCACTGAAGGAGGACTTTGTGAAGAAGGCGATGGCTTTCAATGGTTCAAACTGGAACTCATGTCAACAAAGTGGCAAAAAAGTTGAAACCAAACTTTTTTGTAGAAGAATTTAGTTTGTGTTTTACTTTTTAACCAAACTACTAATTATTATAATAGTATTTTTCCACAACATTTTAATTTGCAGTGTCCCTTTCCTTGAAGTAACAAGCAACAGTGCAAAAAGAAAGTGGTGATTAGATGCTTTGAATGGATTTAATTGTGTTTTTGGAGATAGAGGAACTTGATGACCTTTCAAATAAGCGGTAAGTTCAAAGAATCTGAGGGAGGAAAAATATTTTTGCAGATCAAATTCACAATAAGAATACTAAAGTGCATTGACTCAGAAGTTTACAAAGTGAATTCATTTACCATTTAAAAGTGTTCCATTCAAAAAGTGAAACTTTTTTCATATGTTCAAAAATGCATTTGAATTGTGGTCATACAGTCTAACCATACACTGAGCTGATACAAATATGATAGATAGAGATATGTATGAGTAATTGAACATGCAAATGAGTCTACACAGGTGATTAAGAAACCAACATGACAGATGGACAAATATATGTTCTAGCCTTTCAATTAAGACATCAAAAAGACATTGAACATCTGTTTACAAAAAAATGCAGCTTAAAAGCCCCATATTACTCCATTATAATGTTGTTTCCTCACCAAAAACATAACCGGAGTTGTATTTTTTTTCTTTCACACATGTTTAACACACAAATCTTGCACATTTTAGGCTGACTCAAAAATAACACTTGTCAATTTGTATCACCAGCTGACACTCTGGTGATACAAAATGCACTCCACTGGGTTTTTAAACCCCAAACACCTTCAACTGAATCATTTTGATGATTGACAAGCTCTACCGAACAAAAGGTAAAAGATAGCTGCTGATGAATGTGTCATGACCTCACAAGGTGGAACAGAACATTTTGAGCTTTAGAGCTGTAGACAGACTAACAATACAGGGTTACTCAAATCTGTGTGAATGAAACAAAATACATCTCCAGGTATGTTTTTGAGGAGGTAACAACATTACAACATGATTTAAAGCTCACAAGAGTCAATTTTGATAAAGGTGCATTATGCCAAATCTATGGCGGAGAGTCCACCACTGGCTTGTCTCCATGGAGACACCAGGTAACGTTACAAATTCTCTGTGGAGAAGCGACCAAGCTCACAGTAAGAATGCGTGTTTTCCAATGTCATCCAGCTCCTTTAAGTAACATATAGGCACATAGCACACATGGAACAGTCACCGCAGTTACACAATATATCTTCTGGACTTTCCATAATAAATAAAAGTCCTGTCCCAGAGGACCAATTAAAAAATGTCTGATAGCCTGTGAAGCACATGCTGTTTACGAATGTGATCGTATATCTGTTCTTAGTGCCTGTTTCATTCTCACAGCGGTGTTCAGGGATGCTGGTAAAACTAGCAGGCGATGTGTGGCGGTAAAACTGGCCCCTCCACAGAGAAATGCCCCTCTCGGCCCGTGAAGCTCCTATTTACTACAGACTTTATAACCTTTAAACGCCTCACAGGCTCCACCAGGGGCTCTTGTTAAGTATGCTTTAGTGATGCGTACCTCTCAGGGGTTTAAGCTCGCACAACACAACCAGTGCTGATGAGCCCTGTGGAGATAAGAGGAGGAATAAATTTTACATTCATTTAAGCAGCAATGGAAATCCTGCCAATAAAAAGGAGAGTACTGTTTGTGCCAGTGTCAAGCCTGGATAAAGAGGTCAGGGAGGGCATCCGGTGTAATGTAATTTAATGGGAGGAGATAAATGCTTCAAGTAACTTTGTAAGTTTGTAATGAAAAAACAATTCTTATCATTTTTACTCTTCTGCTACATCTTTTGAATTCTGCCGTTGAGGCACTACAATTTATTTTTTTCCTAATTAATTTCTAAGTGCTTCTTGAAAATTTTATTCCATTGCAAGATAGGGCCAAAAGAACTTCACCAATGTGTTTCTGTGGTTGATTATTCAGCAGATAACTAGGAAATCCCCCGTTTCATTATGTTAAGATTTGTGGATTTGCCTTTTTTGTTTATTCTGATCATTTTGTCCATTGTTTTTCTCTTTTTCTCCACAAAACTTCATCACACTAGCCCAGAGTTCAGTCCTAAACTCACTTTCCCAGCATAGACATTCACAGGAGCCTATATTTAGACCTATTTTTGTCAGTATAGCGGCTTTACCTTTTGGGGATCACATTCTAGATCGTTTATGCTAAAACTGTATTTTTTCTCAAACCCAGGCAATGGTCCACACCGCTGTACAAAGCAGAAAGTGGTCTTTATGGGCGACTATAGGCTCGCACCACAGTAGCACTTCTGTCAGACAAGTGTTGTGCCAAGTCAGAATTACCCACAATCCCGTGAGGCACACCCTTCCCCAGTGCAGCCACAATGATATACAGACAGAATGAAGAGCTGTCATAGTAACTCATGCACTATGGCCTTGGACAGTCATGACCACAGCGGGACCACAGGCTAAATTTCCCCAAACTACTGTGACTCAACTTCTGTATTTAGCTCGAAACAAACAAGCCCAGTTCATGGATTATGGAATACGGCAGAATAGTGGTTAAGTGAAGGTTCGAATTTCCTCATGCAAGTTGAGGAAGTCATTTTTCTTTTTGTCGACACATTTCACAACTCTAGGTAGAACTAAAGGCTAGACCTGTGGGACTGAAGTGAAATGTAGCTTGAGGTCACACTTTTTCGTAAATTCTAGCCAAATTAAGATAACTTGAATTAAGAAAGTTTCATAATGCTTTCAATAAATTTCACTTGACATTGAAAATGATCTACCTGGAACCAGACTTTTTGTACTCAAAATATCAAAATACATCTTGCTGCACTTAGGATAAGAAAAACAACTTCTTGCACTTCAAATATGACAAAAAAAAATCTATGGCTGAGTAAAAGAAAAACACACTTGAATCTCCTCAAATCAAGTAAAATGTTCTTAATTTAAGTCATTTTAAATTACCTAGATATTGCTTTTTGTAGTGCACCTATAAATATAGCACAGCTATATTATAATCATATATATATAAAGTGGTTTTGTTTTTTTGTTTTTTTTATGCCCGATGCCCTCCCTGACACAATTGCCAACTTCCACAATTGTCCTTATTTGGAATGATCCAATCACAGCAGATAAATTGTTGCGGGCATCTCTCAAGAAAACAACAAAATGCTGTAATGATCTAATATTTTGTGTTAAGTTCAAGGTTTACAGCTTTTGTTGTTCATGTAACTCCTTTTGTGTGTGACACTTAGTTGCTATGCCGACGAGTTTATGTGATGGATTGGTGATTTAGAAGAGTTAGAAGTGTTTAATTCTTGTTTTTGGCACGGGTTACGGCCTACAGTAGCTCTTGTGTCCAGAAAATAAACAATAAGAAGTGCAGTAATTGTGGTGCGTTTCCTTACACCAGAATGCTACAATACTATATAACTTCTTGTACTTCCAATTTACCGAGTTTCTTGTTGATAAGCTTGATTTTATTCTTCACATTTTTTTTGTTCATAAACTGCCATAACACAAACTGACATTTTTGTGATTGGTTCTTCCGTTTGTCAATCACATCCATCAGAAATTGAGGAGACAGGGTAGATTTCCAGACCCAAACATCTTCATAAAGCGTGTGGTGAAAGCTGGAAACACAACCGTTCTGAAACCATCTGTGACTGGGTCCTCGTGTTAACCTTAGATCAATTAATAAAACTCAAACATTTTCTTTGGAGTGAATAATTTAACACTTCCATTATTCACTATTACAAAGTACTTTCATTTTGATGGATCATTTGGTCATGTTGTGAGGCTGAAATCAAATTCCCCTGAGAGACAGAGAGAGTGCAGAGGGGACTGGAGATTTACTAGGCACAGACGGATGGGGAAATGGGGACAGCATTGGTCACACAACAGAAGAGGAGATTAGCAGGAGACATCACAAAATGTGACCGGTGCAAAATACGTTCAATAGATATTACCTACAATTGTTTACTGAAATTATGCTGGTTCACAAGAATTGTACACTAGCAGTTTTATATGTTATTAAAGGGTCCATATGTTGTAGTACTGTGTCCTGATGGAAAAAAAAAAAAAAAAAGTTTTGTCTCATTCCCATCCTACATATTTAGCCTCAGTTCTTCAGAACAGAAAACACTGTGTTCCACCTTGTGATGTCATGTGGTAACACAGGAAAGGCTCCTCTGTGTTTTTGAACTCCACCTTCATAAGAATCATTTGTATAATTTCAGCAATTGTCAGTCTCTGCTGAACTAAATGTAAAAGGACAGCTGTTAACTTGAAAAAGACCACTACATGACATGACACACAATTTTCAGTAGAGCATTTTGAGCTTTGGAGATGTAAACATACACAGCTCCTGGTATGGTTTTGAGGAGGTAACAACATTATATTATTATAATATTGCTTAAAGCTCACAAGAGGTAATTTACAGTACTGTAGGTCCTTTAAATTCAGAGCAGGTTGAGAAGATCATCTGAGGTGAAAGCATTGCCAAATCAATATGAAACTCACTTTTGCAGAAGGTAGAAGTCTAGCTGTGACAACCCCTCAATACAAGATACATATATTCAAATATATGCTGTCTGTCTATTGCTGTCAGCCGAAGTCAGTCTGCTACCTATGACTCTCTACTACTACTTTTCAAGCATTTCATTGTACTTTCACCTCTACACAGTCCTGCTAATTCAGTTACATAATAGCAGTCCTGTTTACTCATCTACATCACCACAGCAACCCTCTGCATCTGCTCTTCTTCATTTATCTTGACCAAGCTCCAGTTGTGGCTGCGATATAAATTTTTTTGGGGGCGGCTGCCTTGGACAAAATGAGAAATATATATTAAAAATATATGAGTATTATATATACGCTACATAGTTTTATAACGAATGTCAGAAACAAACATTTTGGTCACTATTGGCTGAATTATATCTTGAATGAATATAAATAATTTGTTTTATATTTCATCAGGCCCCTGTCCTAAGCTTGCACTGTGTTTGTCACAATCACGCACAGCCAGATGCAAAGTTTATGCAGCAGCACAACCAGATCCACCACTCACAACCAGCCTCAACAATGTCTGCAAAACTACAATGAGAGGGAACAGTCACAACATGAACATATGACATCAGCACCGCTGCTACAACACACACGGCACAACACCAGAGCAGCTCATTCACGCATTATTTGCCTGTGAGGCTGAGATTTGCACCAAAACTGATGAAAACAAGCATCTTACCTTCTCCAGAGGACTAAAGCAGAGTATCTATCTATCTGCTGTCCTGTTGGCTCTGTCTCCAAAAGTGTATTATTGTCCAATATGAAGAGATAAAACTGGTCCAAGTCCCGGTCTGGACCACCAGCTGGTCGTAAACTAGTCTTAATCCTACTTCCCACTTACAGTAAATCTGAGTTATGACCAGTCCATATTAGGACTAAAGCACCGGGTAGATTTAAGACCTTCGCATGCTATGCCCAGGTGAAACTTTTCCGCCCAGAAACATGCGGGCAGCAGCTGATAGAACAGCAAGCAAGTGCCCTGGCCCCAGTGGTGGCACTGAGTTGGTCTTGGAGGTGGCAGAGAGTGCCATTATGTTATGCCGTTTTCTCATCACAGATATAGCTGGATATGGTTTTGTTTAACACACAAATCCTGCATATTTAGGCTGTACTCTTCTTTCAAACATTAAACTCTTTGTTCCACCTTGTGATGTCATGTGGTAATATGGAAAGTGCTCCACTGTGTTTTTAAACTCCATACTTTCACTAGAACCATTTGGACCATTTCAACCCAGGCTGAGGTACCAAACGATGTTGTTACCAAATGATGTTGTTACCAAGTAATGAGGTAACAACATTATAACATGGCTTACAGCTCACAAGAGTCAATTTACCTTTACACTTACATTTCAGTAGCTTACAGCCTGGTCTCCTTGAGAAATAAGAGGGGATAAAACAAACCAGTGTAGTAAGTGAATGCAAATTGTGGGATTTGTAGTTCTTTCAGGTCCAGCCAACGCTTGAGGTGCAGCTTTATGTTTCACTGTTATGATCCACAGTGGTACAGTTAAGTGTTTGTAGTCCTCCCAGCTCACCTGAAAAGCGGCCACTGCACTGTCACTATGCCCATTGGACACAACCAGGGATTACTCTACATTACATGGGCCCAATGATTCACAAAGAGCACCGTAATAGCCTTAACAAGAGCTCTCTGGCCGTGTGTGGATGTGTTTGGGTATACATAGTGACTCACGGCTATTTTGCATCTAAAGCAAAAAGAAGAAAGAAAGAGGAGAATAATTTGGCTTGCACTTGTGAGCGATGAAAGACTATCATCAAGGCATGAAAAGACTTATTATTAAGAATGAATGGGAGATATGGCATTCAAGGCAAAGATTAATGGACAGCTTAATGACTGCATAGAAATTACCAACTGTTCGGCACCTTTACAGAGCAAGCGCTAATATAGCGTGGCTGCAGGAGAAATGGAATAGACTTCAAATAAACAAAGGATTAAATACAAGGGGGGAAAAGTCCATTAAAACGAGGTTAGTGAACACAGGTGAATTCACATCAGAATTGCAATGTGAGATAATTACAGCTAAGTTGGATCTGCAAGTCATGCTGCTAGGAAGTTATAGCATAGGAGGTATATCTCTATATAAGAAGTATTGGAGTGAATGAATGATCATGTGTAAGGGAATGGCTATACAGCTCTCACAGTTCTCCTCTTTGTGTTTAAAGATAGACTCACTCACACTTTCCAGTCATTTCTATTGATATTTGCTGCCAATGTCATCAATATTCCCTGGGGTGTGAAGCTAACTGAAAGCACTACTCTGTTAGAAGCTCTGTTACTCAAGTTAGACTTAATCTGAGCTTTATTTTAACACAGTCTGAGAAAGAGCTGACTTGGTTGGAAGACTGTGGTGATTTGTGCTTTTAAATAAGTCTCACACACATTAGCTTGCATTAGTCAACAGTTCTTTTGTTAGTCTTACCTTTTTGTTAAAAATCAAACATTTACACGGGACCATGAACACTTGTATTGATCACAAACTCCTGAAAATGTGTTGTTCAAATCCATTTTGTATAATTCTTGACTTTTCAGAACATATATTTTTTGTCAGTGTCAGCTAATGTGTGCGTCGTGTTGTCATGATGACTGCTGAACATTCCGCCAGTAGATGCATGTAGAACACCCCCAGTGTTGTCATTGCAAAGTATTAATATCTGAATGTACATGATTTTGAACAGCACCAGTTCCTTTTTGTGAGGAGAAAGTAAATGACCAATTAAGTACCAAGAGTTGGAAAGAATAAGAAGATTTTTTTTTTTTTAAATCAATTTTTATATCAAGCGCAGTAGCCCCTTTTTAGAACAAATGTAGCAATGGTCATGAAGTAGTCCTAATTTGGGCCTGGTTTAGCTCTAGTTTTGACCTGAAATAGTGCTGTTTTAGACCTGGTTTAGATGTGGTTGTACTGGGAGGACTTTGAACTTGAGTTAATTGTTTAGTTAAGTGGATGATTGCACACAATTTTGGAATTGGCTTAGCCCTAGTTTAGACCTGGAATAGTGCTATTTTAGATCATAGTCATGGGGTAGTCCTATTTTGGGACCAGGTTTAGCCCTAGTTTAAATCTGGAATAGTACTGTTTTAGACCTGGTTTAGATGTGGTGGTACTGGGAGAGCAACCATTTTCTTCTAGGTGGTACTTTGAAGCTGAGAATCACTGTTTAGTTACGTACAAATAAGCGAATGATTGCAAAAATAGACTCTAATTTAAAGTTCTGCTACATTAAGTCTACAGCCAGTGTTCTTTTCACACATATACACTTACGCATACTGTCTGTACATCTATGGTAGTTTTCCCCTCGTTTCTCACTGCTCTTGTGATGACCCCCTGCATTACCACTGCTATATTTCCAGCGCGGCGCTCTGTCCACGAGGCGTAATGGGCCATAGTGGTGCATTAGAGAACACATCGCCAATGACCAGCGATGACCCACAAGAGTCTACGGGCGTCCATTTTGGAGTATTGTATCATGTTATCCAGTGTTAGCCCATTCCACTCAATTGGCTACGAGTGATGAGTGCTACCGCCGCTAACAATGAAAGCGAGAAAGACCACGAAAGAAAGTACAGAACAGGCATCGTCAAATGTGGCTAGATCTTTGTGCTAAACGACCTTGGATTTTTCGAAGTCAATTTCACCCAAGACATAATGCTGGGTGATTATCTGACTGCAAGGGACTCCATTGGACTGCAAACAATTCAATGGCATCTGAGTACTTGGAGGTAGGCAGACAGTGCACCATTGATCAGTATTGAATTGTTCTTTTCGACTAAGTTTCAGCGCATTTCATTAGACTTTAGCAGATCAATGCCAGCGCAAGATGAATGGTGGGGACGATGAAACTTGACGCAGGAGTTACTGTATCCAAAAACAGCACAAGTGGAGAAAGTAAGTTTGATTCCTAACAGAAAAGCTTCACATTTGTTGAGAGGGGATCAAATGAAAATGACTGTGAAAAATGTGAGCCCTTTTGCGATGGTAACCTAATATGGCGTTCTTGCTGCACCGTGTTTTATCGATGTTTGTGTCAATATGCTTTGCCAGAGGAAATTACAAACTGCCAGGGACAAAGTGAATTCATTATGGTGTACATATTT
The DNA here is from genome assembly GCF_026225935.1 of Boleophthalmus pectinirostris. NCBI lineage: Eukaryota > Metazoa > Chordata > Actinopteri > Gobiiformes > Gobiidae > Boleophthalmus > Boleophthalmus pectinirostris. Next base: position 19,700,991 of record NW_026571070.1, read on the forward strand.
TTTCCTTCGTTGCTGTGTTTCTGGAGACATCCCAACATCATATAGACTAGTCGAGCGCTTAACTGGGAAGTTCCTTGATATTCAGTTGTTAAATGTTAAAAGTCCTATAATATGCAAAACTGGCTCTTTATGTTGTGTTATAATGTTGTTACCTCCTCAAAAACATACCTGGAGTTGTGTTTTGTTTCTTTCAGACATATCTGAATAACCCTTTATTATTAGTCTGTCTGCATCTTCATTGCTCAAGATGCTTTGTTCCTTTGTTGTTTCATTGTGTTTTCAAAATGAAATTATCCAAATAATTCAACTAAAGGTGTATGGAGTTAAAAAAAAAAAATCTGTTTGAGCAAAAGTTGCTATAAACATAACGATACATGATTCTAAAAACAACAAAGTATCGCAGAATTAAATCACAATTCAGTTTTATCATATCACCAGCCATTGTTTATTTTACAAATGAGCTTTGTGACTACTTTCAGAACTGTGAGCAGTGGCTACACTTAGCATATATGCAGTATCAGTAAACTTTTGAGACACTGGTTACCACTTTTAAGTGGTAAATATCAGAGAGAACTACTTGGCTATTTATATTTGGGGACATAATGAGAACATGAAGAATGTAGCAACTGACTCCATATGACTGAGAGAGGGACATCATCACGTTGTATTATTTGCTGTATCTACTGGCAACCAATTAACCTTTATATATCGCCTAGCAACAGCATCCCATTAAGCCAGCTATATTTAATATGTTTAATCACAATGAATTTCTACATATACTGTGTCTGTATGATTCACCTGAGTGTGGGATGACAGGGTGCTCGATCCTGTAACATGGTGACTCGGGCAGCAGCACTGGTCCTCTCCGGGCCTCCACACCCCACCGCAGGACCAGCATGCACTGCAGCAGGAGCAGTGCATGCTGGGTAACCGGACGTCCCATGAGGCCCCGGGGCGTGGCTCACTCCTCCTTAGGCCTCAGGGACCAACAACATTGGAGAGACACACCTGGGACAAAGAGACAGGAGTCAGCTTTATATTTCAGACAGCAGACCGTTTTAAAGTCTTATTTGCTCTGTGGGTGTGCGCAGACATAATAATCAACCTACTGCACCATCGTAATTACAGTACTACTTTACTTTAAATGAAAATATTGAGTAAAACTTCAACCCTAAACATATCATCAAGTGGTGGGAACCTTGCACTTTCTTTTGCCAGTATTCTGGTTTATTTGAACAGATTACACCAGATGCCCTAACAGAACTAACCCCTTCCAATTCAGCCTGGCACAGGGAGAACACGTAGTGAAAAGCAACAAATAAAATGTATTATGATTCTTTCCCTCATATAGTGAACACGATTTTCAATTTGATTTTATTTTGTCTTTTTAAAATAAATGGTAACACTTTAGTTTAGGGAGAGCATATTAATAGATAGGTAATAGTAAAATGCACAATAAGTACTTAATTACACCTTTGTTAGTGTTTATAAAGTACTTTCATTAAATTTTTGTCTAAGGCTATATAAATATTATGCCAGTTAAGGCTTAGTTAGCGATTAATGTGTGGTCCCTAAACTAAAGTGTAACAAAAAAAAACAAAACAAAAAAAACCCATCAAGCTTCATCTTAAAGGCTCCTTAGTTTCCCTATTTTCTGATCTGTTGTGGTTGTTTCCTTGTCAAAAATATACACAAGTCCTGTACACTTAAGGCTGTTCTGGGTAGGTTTTTGATAACGTAGGAAGATTATAACATGGCTAAAAGCTCACAAGAATCAATTTGTGTAATATAGGACCTTTGAGTCTGAGCTCCAAACCATATACTTGTACGTACACATTAATATATTTTAGGGTTTCAGTAAGATAAGTGATGAATTCTCTAAACCGGTGTAGAATCTCTGCATTATAAAGAAGGGTCAAAATGGGTCAACAGTCTAACTAAAGTTTCATGTGCGCATCTCTAGACAAATGAGGTCATGAAGAGTTTAAGTGAAAAGTGTTGCCTCACTCGCTAAACACATGCACCCACTTTGCATCACAGCAATCAGAACAGATTCAGCTCAGGACACGAGACAGGCAAAAAATAATCCTGTGAAGAGGAGAGGAGAAAGAGGAGAGAAGAAGAGGGGAGGAAGGAGGAGAGGAGGGTGAGTGATGCATCCAGAGCTCTAACCCTTGACATGGGCATGAGCCAGGTCTGTCCTACACTTTTTCCACCTTCCTCTATGGGAGCTTTTGTTCTTTTATCTGGGCAGAAGTCAGATTTTTAACAAAGACCAAGAACAAAGAAAGGCGTATCAGCGTACAAAAATCAAGGGAATGAAAAAAGACTGAGTTCGCAATGGGAAATAACTCAAATCTGAAGTAAAACCTGAAAATGCTCTATATACTGAGATAAATGCTTTTTTTCGTTGAGGGACAAGAAAACTAGTTTAAAGTCGTAAGTTGTAAGTACTTTAAAGATGCACTACATCACTTTTCAACAGGGTTTTGCTTGTTGCTTGTCTCCATGGAGATACTAGGATTTTAAACTGACCAATCTGTAAAAAAAATATCAGTAAAATGTGTTTTTATTTATTGCTAAAACACATTTAGATCATCGTTCTTACTGTGAGTATGCTTGTATCTCCACAGATCTGACCTGTAACTTGACTTGAAGATGTTTCCATGAACTTGGCAGATACTGTGGAACATTCCAGACAAAAACATCTCCATAGAGAAAAGTTATAGTGCACCTTTTAGTAATAACTTTTCTTTTAACAACACACTTTGAAGGTGCAAAGTTGTTTTTATGTCTCCCTTTAAACTCTCTCTCTGTGCTTCTTGCCACATCTATCCCACGAATATTTCACTTTAATTGTGTTGTAAATTTGTCTTATACATTTGACAAACTTTTCTCACAAGTGAAGTGAACCCAGAAGCCACTGTAAATATGCTGTGTTTTTCTTCTCAAGCTAACCATGAAATTGCTGAATGTGATTATAGCTCGGGATCTAAGAAAAGTCACACACTTCGCCGCCAGCGTTAGAATTTCCCTTTTGTGCTTCTGAATTGATGCGCAGTCTAGACCTTTTACATCAGGGCTGCTTAATCATTTATAGGACACTGTTAAAAGATGATTCGTGCAGAGAAGACTCACTGACACAGCGGAGGTACAAGGATCATAATACGGACACACTTTCAGGTGTTTTATAATTCAAAGTGATCCATATCGAAGTCATTTATTTCAGATCCCATAAAATAATCATATATTCAGCCTGATGTTCAATTAGAGATGAAAATTCAAACTTTTCTATGAGGAGATGTTTCACAGTATGACACTAAACCTTTCTATCATCATGGAGACCAAACCAGGCCAAGTTACAGGTCAGATCTGTGGGGAGGCAACCCCGCTCACAGTCATAATGTCTGTTTTTGTAGATGTTGAGCTATAAAACCAGCTGTAATTGAGGAAATGTAAGGTCGATCTGTCATACTGTGGGACATTTCAAGCAGAGCAATGACATTTCTATAGAAACAAAAAAGTTACATAATCCACCATTAACTTGGGTATTCCTGGAAATACTGATCTGAGTGGGGGTATACCTTTGACATTCGCTTTATTGGAAATCATTGTTTTATACTTATTGTAGATTTCCTGTTATTTCTTTGTTGAAAATAATAGAAGCCCTGCAATAATATAGGCTCATTTCAATCATTGCCGTCTACTCGGTGAGACAAACTAATTAAGGATAAAATAGGACCTCCAAGGCAGAATGGAATAATGTATGACTAAAATTATTAACTTCTCTGCCAATGAAAACTAAATTAAACACATGCATCGACTTTTTTCACCTTTTCACAACATTTTTAATCAGTTTTCTCATTAAAAAAACGTGTTGTGTTCAGTTCAAATAAGTTTTTAAGCAAAAAGTTGAAGAACAAAAGAATCATAATAGAAGCTAATTATTAAAATACTGTTTTTGTACTAAGGCCAACCTGCTTTTCTCCATAGAGAGGCTTATTGCTTTGCCTAGAATATTCCACAGTGTGGTATTAAACTTACATGTCAAAGTATTTTACCAGCATTACAAACTAAATAAATACACTCTCACCAGAAAAGTTACATAGGCTACTTTCAGACTACAGGGCTTGATGCTCAATTTGGATTTTTTTGTGAAATCAGATTTTTTTGCGAGGTCGTTCACATTTCCATATTAATGCAACTTGTATGTGATCTCCAGTGTGAACTTCAAATGCCCCAAAAGTGTCCCACACGCACATTGGAGGGCACAACGATGTCACACAGAGCGTGCTCAGTGTTTATGGAAGTAGCCTTAACTCTGGGATTGTCTCCCAAAATATGGTCCAGTTCTTCGTAAAATGGACAGGTTACACATCCATGTCTGCTTCGTTTGTTTGAGACTTTAGCTTCCTTGTGTTTGGCTCACAGGCTCGTCATTTTTCATTGACATTGAAGCCAGGATCGCCTGTAGCCGCGCTCGGCCATTTCTTTGGCAATCATTTCAAAAATGGTCCAGTTCCCTCCAAGACCCCTCCAATTTGGCCTGAATACAGCAATCCCCCCAAGTATTAATTAACTCACTAATCTCACTTTCCCTCCATTGACTAGACTCCGAGCCTGATGTGTAGGTGGGATGAATGTGACTTGGCCGTTCAAACTGAAGTCACATATCAAGAGATCGAATATGTATCGGTTTTAGGAGCACATAACCAAGAGGCCTGGGTTGCATCAAAAAAAAAAAAAAAAAAATCTCATCTGTGTCAGTCAGACTGCCTTTAAAAGATCAGATACAGGTCGGATTTGAGGCACTTCAGGCTGCAGTCTGAACGTAGCCATAGTGAACCTTTAAAGTACACAGTTGTTAGGACACAGCATAAAATTTAACAAAAAAAAATTCTATAAGGTAGGGTCTATACCTTATGGAGGAGCCTATGTGAGGCTTCTATTGAAACAACAAGCTTCGTTGTGTGGCTGTCACTTTTATTGTTTTTCTCTTGAATGTAAACTTTCCCTTTGCCATAGCGACGGAGGAATAACCCTGGCGACCTTGGGGCCTGCAGCGTTCACTCAAACAGTGACTATAAATAAATGCATATAGAGGTTTGGGCCTGTAGCGTCCTTAAACCGCAGTATAATGTAAAACACCTGTCATCCCGGTGCGGAGGCTGGGGCACATTGTTGCATTGTGTTTGCTCTCACATTCAGACGTCACATTTGGAGCTCTTTGGCAGTCTCTCTTTAGTCAACCTGTCGCTGTAAGTGTCACTTTGCTTTGTCTGCTGCTTTCCTGACAGTCACCACCGCTTTGCCTCACTTTGCCAAACAAGCTGTTCCTCCTGTTACAGCGAACAGTGGAAAATATCAAGAGCCTTGAGAAGACGTCATAGCTAATTAGAATCTGACAAGTCTGTGGATAATAAGGGCTACAGAGGATGTGTTAGGGATATAATAGTTTGACTTATGGAGCTATAGCATAAATTCACTCTGGAAGACTTAACTTCACTCCTGTCCGCCTCACTGCTTCTCCTCACCCTTCATCCCACACTTCAAATACCCCTCCCCACTGTTCAACGCACCTCCTCCTCGTCCAATCAGTGCCTAGTCTGCCCAATTAAAACCTCCATTGCAGATGCACGGCTGCTTTGGTTTGTGAAACGTGCCACCTCCTTCACTCCTCGGCTTCTCATCATCTCCTCGTCCCTTTCACTCGCCTCATCCTCTCATCGTCCCCTTCACTCTCCTCGGCCACCTTTACCACCTCCAGCATTCAGGCCTTGGGGGGAAGACATCTCGTAAACATCATCTAACTGGCCATGCCCTTCATTTCATCGCACTGTCTTCTGCTGGGGTCTGAGCACCAAAGAGAACACATTCAATAAAACTACTTTTTCTTTGTGTCTGTCTGAGTTTCTCCAGGTTGAAATAAGGGATATGACAAAAATGGATGTCGCAGTTTTCTTGGAGTTATACAACAGCACTTTGCCTTTTAGTTGTTTAATCAGTTGTTAGTGTCTTTAATGGACAACCAAATTGTTTATTAGTCATCTAATTACTTTTAGAAGGCACTGAGCGAGTTAACTGGAGTTCAGGGAGTGACAGTTTAATCTGCCCTTTTACTTGTGAAAATGGTGTTTACCAGCAGTTTTTGAGAGAGCACAGTGCATGTCTTTAGTCAGTCAAGAATTTCTTTAGTCAACTATTCTAGATAACAATTTAGATTTTATTATGATTGTTGTACATGAAGCATCTTTATAATTCATCCAACCCATTATTTGTTCAACTTAAAGTGTTGAAAATGTATGATATTCTCCTCAAAGTCATGTATAAAGCAAAGTGCAATGTATTACCTGTAAATATTCAAAGACTGTTTGAGACAAGAACAAGCCACTACAATTTAAAAGCAACCTATGTGTTCAAAAAAGTCAGATTCAGAACCAAGGTTATAGAGCGAAGCATCACTGTGAAAGGACTTAATTTATGGAAAAGTCTTGACAAAGACATAAAAGAATTAATTACAATGATGGTATATAAAAAACACATACAACTGAATGCAATGTGTATGTATGAAAAAGAAAACTAAGTTGTGCATAATAGTGAAGATTTCTGTTTGCAATTGATTAATAATTGTGCCTGAACTGAAATGTACTGATTTGAAATGTTTTAAAGTAACTATCGGTGTTGATGTATTGTCTGGAAAAGGGAAAAAGGGGCAGATAACATAAGATTACTCTTCTTTCTGCTCCCTTTCATTCATTACTTGTATGTTTGATCTTGTGACACTGTTTATGTCTTTTTATACTTTTTAAATGAAATAAGTAAACAAAATAATAAATAAATAAATTAATTAATTAATTAAAGGTGCACTATGTAACTTTCCTGGTGGAAGGTCCGCTAACTGCTTGTTTCCATGGCTATGTCTTTGCTTTGCCTGATTTTTTACAGCACAGCATTAAACATACCCATTCCCAAAGAAGCAAGCAAGTGGCACTACAAAGCCAAGGTACAGGTCAGATCTATGAAGAGGCGACTACGCTGACAATGAGAATGAATGTTTTTAAGGCTTTATAAGCAATAAAAATACCTGTAATTTACTTAATGTAACGTAGATATGTTTTATGGCATACTGTGGAACATTCCAAGCAAGCAGTAACATCTCCATGGAGACATTTAGGTGGTAGATTGTCTATCTGAAAAGTTGCGGAGTGCACCTTTAAGAGATATGTGATTAAACCAGGTGGTGCTTCTGAAAGTTCAAGGTTCAGTGTGATTGGTTAAATCCAACTGTCACTCACTCAGAGTTTCACTAAGAGGAGTGGGTGGAGTTGTGTGAGAGTTGCACACGGAGGTGAGATCAGGATTCCATTTCTATTGCCCTAGTTTGAATAAAAATGCATTCTTCTTTGTCCCCGGGATATACACCACAGTAGCCCAGATAGGTGAAAGCAATGTTATGCCTCTGCTATGCTCCCAACATTCACCAACTGCACAAAACACAATTTCCAACATTCCAGTATTCCCTATAACCCCACTGCACCCTATTATAAAAAAAGTACACTGGACGACCAGATTCTGAATTTGAATCAAGTCCATCTGTTTTTACTTAACCTTTTGCCCATGTAACTCCTGACAACACCATAAAGCTCCCCCATTGTTCAGAATTTTTAGTAGGAGCCAACTTATCTCCCTATACACTACTCCACGACGTGAGAAGAATTATTAATTTTCTAGTTTTTTAGTATTCAGCATTGGAGAACGATCCCATCTTGCTTTGTTTACAGTACATCTGGTCGGAATAACTCCACCAAAACAGTTGCAACATGACATAATGAAACCCGTAGCTTGCTCTGTCACTCTGAGACATAAATTCACCAATTGGAAAAGATGTATGCCTGCAGCTATTAGGATCAAGGCTGTTTAGCGACACAGATGACAGGCCTCATTTGATTTAAAACCTCACGATCTGAACTTATGTTGAAATTCAGCTGTAAAGGATTCTCTGATGGATCACTATGTTGCCTGTTTACCTCCCAACATTTCACTGTCCGTTCAACAATGAGAACAATAGAGACGTCTTTAAGTGACAGGGTTGGCATCTTTTCTTATTAGGACTTTTTTTGGTGGGATTTCTATTAGAGGGTCCGCCACCAGCTAATTATTTATGTCTATGGAGATAGCACGTGAAGTCATAGGGCCAACTTAGATGTCAGGTCTGTGGAGAGGCGAGCTCACTCACAACATGTTTTTAAGTCAATAAAAACCGGGGATTGATACGTTGAATGCAGTCCAGATAAAGTGACAAGATCTCCAAGGAAACAAGCAGATGGTGGACCCTCTACCAGAAATGTTACACAGTGTTAGCCAGGCTGGTGCCACCTAGTGCCTCAGCTCAATTTAATTTTTCTCCAGCGACTAGGTCAGGAATCGGAATAAACTAGACAGTTCACAAAAACCCCGGAAGTGCGAGTTCGGGCACCAGCCAAAGTTTGGTGGATTTTATCAAGGGGAAAGTTGTTATTGCCCTTCTTCATACGGATTTGGGAAAAGCTTAATATACCAGTTAGCCCCATTATAGGCGCATTACATATGTCACAACCAAATAGCAGTTGGTTAAATGAAAAAAGTACTCGCCTACCGTTGAGCAAACAAATTCTAACACTGCAAGGTTAGACAGTTTCTATGAAGTGAAACCGGCGGATGAATCAGGTTAACACAGTGCACCTTTAAGTGGCAGTTTGTATGGAAAAAAAAGTTTAGAAGAAAGCACAAAAATACAGGAAGAGGCAGTGAGTTCTCAAACAAAATACTTCTATCTCTGTCATGAACATCCAAATTACAGGGACTATAAAAGCTCAAACATTCATCATAATAAAGGTTAGGTTAATTTATTTTTATGAGTCTAATCATAATACGCAATTTAAACAAGTTTGGCTTTGGCCCTTGTTGACATTATGGTTGCTATAGTGACAGTTATCTACAGTATTATGTCCTTTTTGCTAAACAAAAAAATAAATAAAAAAATGAGTATGGAGAAATCGGTCTAATCTCTCAGACGCACTTTAAATCTTCTGAGCGTATTGGGATATAAGCTCTGTATCTCCCCTCTATATTTTCCTTTTTTTATCCTTAGATTCTCTTGTCTGCACCACTATTACACGCACACATGTACACACACACACACACAAACACGCAACTACACACACAAACACACACACATTGTAGATTCACGCTTAAAATCACCCAGGGACCTATGATGGATTACACAGCAGCACATGAGGGAGCACAGACACACCAAAGCTCAACAATTTTGTAATGTGAAACGTGGGCAGAAATTACAGTAATGCAATATACAAGAGGGAAGAGTATGTTCAATTTGCTTTGGTAATAACTTTAATAACAATGTGCATAATTTGTGAGATGGGCGTAAGCTAAAACACGCTCTATTCTTTTCGCCTCTTCTCCTCTATTGTGCAAATAAGCAGAACAGGCTCTTAAGAGGATAGGCTTCATATATTTTCTCAATGTTCTCAATCTGTCTGTACAAAGAAAAGTTGAAAATTATACTAGCAGAAGTTTACTCAACAAAGATTTGGATTTTTATATATTTAATTCCATAATTGCTGTGCTATTTGCATTTTAATATAATGGGAGCTACTGTCTTTGCGTCCTTGCCTTGCTTTAATAAGAAAGTGAAGAGTGTGAGTATAGTGTTTGGTTGGGATGGGGGAAATTGTTGGTTACGACTGGCAGCCATGTCTTGCTATATTACTCAAAGTTGAATCTTGTGAGCTTCTGTTTGTTTTTTTTGTGTTTTTTTTTTTCCACATGTTTGAGTAATCCTGCAGTATTAGTCTATTTACAACTCCATAGCTCAAAATGCTTTGTTCCATCTTGTGATGTCATGTTGTGATTGTTTTAGAGTTAAAGGGACAGTCCAGAATTTTGGACATAGGACCTCATTTCCTAGTGAGCCAGAGTGTTGGAGACATGTGGAGACACTTTTGTAAATATTCCATCCAGTCCTTAGTATTTACAGAGGTCACTGCTGCTAGGCTAGCGCATGTCAATGGCCATAGTTAGCCTGCCGCTATAAACAGTCTGTAAAACTAAAACAATTATTATGCCAGACTATTGATGTAAATGTCTGTGTTGATAGAATAATGTTTGAAATAAAATTTACCTTGCACTGCATGATTCGATGAGGGAATATTTTCTCAGCAGCAGCAAAATTTTACTTTGCCAGTAAGGTATGTGCTAGATGATATCAGTCCACCGCTGCCAAGCTTTCTATCAGGAAGTACAACTCGCTGCTGCTCAGACAAAAATCCTTCAAATGCAAGGTTGGTTTTACTTCTAAAATTATTCTATCAACACAAAAATTTACAGTGATAGTCTGGTGTAGGACTGGATGGAATATTTAAAAAGTGTCTCCACACGTCTCCAACACTCTGACTCATTAGGAAATGAGGTCCTATGTCCACAGTTCCGGACTGTCCCTTTAACAGCTCCTTTTACCTTTAGTTGAGTAGAGATTTGCAATTCCAGGACTAAAATTATCCAAATGATTCTAGTGAAGGGGTATGGAGTTTTTTTTTTAAATACAGTGGAGCACTTCCTGTACCATATAACATCAGATGGAACAGGGTGTATTCTGTTTGGGAGAAGAAATCAGCCTAAATATGCAGGTTTGTGTGTTAAACATGTGTGAATGAAACAAAACACAACTCCAGGTCTGTTTGTGATGAGGACACATTATAACATAGATTAGAAAACAGCGTAATATGAGCCCTTTAATCATGCATTGTAACGCAATACATATTTATATAATTAATAAAAAGAGTAGTTTCATTCTGGGCATTATATAACACCATATGTAATCCTATAGCTCACCCTAGAGATTCACTGACTATTCTAATGACATGACTTATTATGGGTCATATATTCTTTACATTACATTGGAGTGGGGTTAATTGTCTAGCCGTAAAGTAAAATCGTCTGGGAAGTAGTCCATCTGCTGGTGTAATCCCTGTATTATCTGGGCTCCCACTTAAAGCTCACTGTAATTGTAAGTTCAACGTCAAGCAGTGAGCGGTGAGAGATGAAACCACGTTAGTGAGACTGTGGGACTAAAGGGATCCGAGATAAGATTCAAATTAGCCAGCACATGCAAATTCAAGGACTGAGGTTTCTGATAAAATTAATTAAAATCTAGAAAGGGTGCATTCTTGAAATTCAGGGCCAGACAAGGACTAAACCTGGAACTGAACCCAGACTAGAGCTAAACCAGGACTGTAACAGGACCAAAGTGACATCAGATTAAACTGAACTCAAATCTGCATGAGACCAGGACAAACCAGATCTAGATCAGAACAAAGTAAGCTTTAGCTGACTAAAGCAAATGTATGCCCTTACAAAGTGATTTCTATTAGGGATCCAGCTTTTTCAGTTCCAATCCCAATCCCAATTCTATAGCTTTAAGTATCTTTTGATAACCAATATCAGAGACTAGAACTACATCTATATTCTTTAAAACAAAAATGAAACACACACACACAAAAAAAAGATCCAAATGTGTTATGTAATTGTTATTTATCCCACAAGTAACTGCTTTGTGTAAATAAAAATTCAAATATTGTGAGGCTTTCTGACCCCAACCAGTAAATAGTCTACGTGATTGTATATGTCCAAACAGGATATCGGATGTATTGATATTTGGAAGTCGATATCCAATCCAGCTATAGTTCTCGGTATTGGCGCCAATATTCTATAAGCATTGAAATTTCACTAGAGGCCCTCGCTGATGCAGCCCTGTATGTGGAACTGCAAACTGAACTCACCTAGCTGTATTTTAAAGCTGTATGTTCATATTAGTCTACTTTTATATTTAATGTTGTATCATTTAACATAATTAACTTGAAGTACTGTAAACAAATGGTAGTTTCTATGCATAAACCGACCAGAACGCATTACCTCTGATAGCTCTGATGGCTCTTTTGCTTGTTCCATTTCTTATTCAGAGCCATTGAGACTTCAAAGCCGACTGCGTGTGAAGTAAGTAGTTTCCCTGGCTGCATTTAATGTTTACACTTCAGTAATTATCTGATCAATAGCATCAAAGTTACATAATGACACAGAGAGCAGTCTATAGGCAAAACATCAGGCCCAGTTCACTTCACGCTGCAACTTAGCATTTTGGGATTTCTGGCGTCAGTTCACAAATCAATTGAAGTCTTCCTGCGGTAACCACTGGCAAGAGGATCATATTAAGACCACTATTGATTTTGTCTGAGGGGGAGACTGGGAGATACTTAAATTACACTATACATAATGAATAGGGTGCAGGATAGATGACTTCGTACACCCCACATCGCGCGCACATGGGCTGGTTCAATTTGTCAGAGGTGAGTGGTCCCAGAGATGATCCGTCTGTCCAAACAGCAGTGCTGGGAGTGTGAGAGAGGGGTCAGGGCATACTGATGATAGATACTCTAGTTCCTTTGAGCGGGCCGAACAGAGGCACACACCAGTATGACCAGTACCAGAGGGCGCTATGAGGGACTACAAGGTAAAGTGATGCACTTTGGGGTCTGAGGGACTGAGAGAGCAAGCGTTTTCTCATAGTCCAGTAAACCACCTGGGGCCGTGCACATTTGGTCTAGATTTTCTTTTCTTAGTTTTCTTTAGGAAACTATAAGCAAGTTTGCAAGTGCCCTCTGACCAGAAGATAGTCAGTTCGAGTTGCATACAGTTTTTGGGTGCTCTCTAGTCACATTAAAGAGGCTGTACCTAATCATGCTGAATAATTTCAATTGTACCAGTATGGATATATTGTAAAAACAGCCAAAATGAGACCACTGTGTGCTGTCTGCATCTAATTAACTACCAGGAAGTAATACTGGTGAGCTATTAGTGTGCTAGTTGTTGTAAGAAGTCTGGAATCTGAAAATGTGAAAAGTTTTTAGAAACTTGTGGTGAAGAATTAGAATGCTTCGAGTATGTTGAGAAAGTGAAGAATGAGTTTGGCCCGCTGACTTGGCACAGGCATACTCTGCCTATTTGTATTTGTATTTGTATTTGTATTTATTTCGACCTCCTTTAGCTGTGAAAGCACAGCTATTCTTCCTGGAGTCACAAGCAATGTGGGTGAAGTGCCTTGCATAAGGACACAATGAAAACAAGTACTAACCAGCTTTGCTTAGCTTCTGAGATCTGACAAGATCAGGCTTTGACATTTGGAGCATTTTAAAGTTGCACACATTAGTCTACTTTGATATTTATATTATATCTTCTAATAATAGATTGTGAATTGTATTACGATGGTCTTAATTGATGTGCAATGACGTTAGACTGTGCAGGACAAAAACAAGTTTATGTTTCAATAAATCTGTTAAGTACAAATTGCCTTTGACATTGACTCTGATGAGAATGGCAGACGACCCCCAGCTTAGTATTACAAACGGCCTAATAGATCCTACACAATCCGTTGGCCGATATATCACACCATTATTTAGACTTTTTAGTGCAGCTATCGGTGAATTATGTAACTTTTCCAGTGGAGGGTTTATTAAATTATTTTCTCTGTAGATATGTTATTGCTTTATCTGTAATGTTTCACAGTTTGGTATTAAACCTTTCTATCGTCATAGAGACCAAAGCAAGTTACAGGTCAGATGTGTGGAGAGGCAACCCTGCTCACAGTCAGAACGCCTGTTTGTATGAGCTATAAAACCACCTGTAATTGAAAAAATGTAAGGTATGTTGTTTAATGTAATACTGTGGAACATTCCAGGCAGACCAATGACAGATCCATAGAAACAAGAGCTGGTGATGGACCTCCAACCAGAAAGTTACATAGTGCACCTTTAAATGTCCAGCATGGGCCAATATTGTGTTTTCATCAATTTGCTTTCTAAAAAAATACACCGAGTTTTATATTCAGACAGTAATATGAAGAGCCCATAACATAACACAACTCTCATACTGTAGCAATGTATTCTAAATAATTGATATCGGTATCGGCCATGAAAAACCCATATCAGTCGATCCCTAATCCGTCCATTGATCCTGTCATAGACGCAATGCTACAGGCTGCTTTTCCTCGGCGGTGAGTGACGTGTGGATGGCAGGATGAATGTCAGGGTGGGCGTGTGAATGACAAATGATCAGAGAAATGGCGCCGCGACGTTGTGACTGACGGCGAAGAATCGGCTCACGGCTCACTCCACTTCCTCTTTTTCCACTGTCACCCTGTCTTTTACAACCTTCATCTGTCAAGTCTGTCCATAACTTTCATCATTATTCTCTCCGCAGCTGCTCTGACCTTTTCCGCCTGTGTTTGTGTCGGCGTTTTACCACCGCCAAGACCTGTGCTAGACGGAGCGGTGCATGTCGTGAAAACACAATCGTTTCTGCCATGTGACCTCAATATCAGAGCCATACAAAAAGAGGATAGGCAGTTTCAACAAGTGGAAATTGTAAAATAAACTCCACTACTAAATATAAACAGGATACATTAAAAAAAGAAGACATATCGTGGTGTCTGGGGGTTTTAAACTATGCCATACACAACCAGTCGAAAGTTTGGACACATTTTTTCATTTATCTTCCTTATTTCCGAGATTATTTACACTGTAGATTTTCACTGAAAGCATCAAAACTATGAATGGACACAAATGTAATGTCGTAAACCAAAAACCACCTCAAAATAACTCTGATCTTTATATTTTTAATAATGCTTTGACCACTGCTTTGCAAGGCACACTTGTGACTGTGAACTGAAAACCATTGCAGGAGACTTCATCATAAAAATCAATGAGAGAAGGCAAAGGGGTTTGCAGCTCTGTTGACAAAGAAAGGATATTTTGAGGTACTTTATAAAAATATTTAGTTGAGTTAGTACATTTTTTTCCTTTGCTACATAATTCCACACATCTTGCATCATATATTGGATGTCTTCTGTTTGTAAAATGTAGTAAACATAAAGAAAAAAACATTTAAAACGAAGGCGTGTCCAACCTTTTGACTGGTAGTGTACATCGATCATTACTGTGCATTTTGTTAATTGTAAATCTCTTAATAATAAGCAAACAGGTCAACTGATTTCCTCTTAAAACTAGAACTAAGATACACCACCCACTCATAGTGTTATTTCATCGAACCAAGCACCAGATTTACACGTTTTATTGTTAAAAATTGCTAGTTTTAGAGTAAACTTAAGTCATCACATGTGGAGACTGTCCAGGGAATTGAACGGACAACCTCAAAAACACAGCATCCAAACCACTGAAACCCTACAACTTTCAAATAGAGCTTCACGATTATGTTATGTATGAATAGGCCCATCTGGACTTATGTTCTGCTGTGGTATAAACGTATTGGTTCGTGTGTGTGTGTGAATGCAGATCTATCCATAAAGTAAAGGTAACCCACTCTTCCATCTCCTCCAAGCCCAAAACAAATTTCACACGGCTGCTTCCTTATTTTGTACGGATGTTCGTATATGCAGTCGGGTGCCATAAGTCTGTGTTTGCACTGGAAAAACCCACCAGGGGAAATCTGACCATGTTATTAGCTATCATATATTGTATACACTGGATACACATATTGCTCTTCCACTGATGTCATTGTGAGTATTGTTTTCTGGAGGTTTTATATAAAGGAGGCAATATCCTGTCCATATTTGTCATACTGCTGTTGTGCACTGCCTTCGCTTTAAAAAACAGGAAAAAAATGAAGAAACTAAACAAAAAAACAAGCACCTTGAGAGAAAAATACCTCTAAAGGGCTAAAACTTTTTAGTAGTGTATACTTAAAGGTCCAGTATTACACAAAATTGACTCTTGTGAGCTTTTAGCCTTGTGAGAATGTTGTTACTTCCTCAAAAAACATATCTGGAGTTGTGTTTTGTTGTTTGAGTCATGCTTTATTATTAGATTTCCAAAGCTCAAAATGCTGTGTTCCACCTTGTGATGTCACATAGTGGTAGTTTTTAAGTTAACAGCTACCTTTTACCTTTATTTCAGTGATCAGCAACTCCAAGGCTGAATCATCCAAATGATTCTAGCGAAGGTACATGGTAGGGTTGAGCGGTATCCAAATTTTGATACCGTTAACCCTTCTCAGGATTTTACCGAGGTATACGGTATTACTGTATTATCAAAATGTTTTAGTACAACTTTGGTAAGCTAGGAAGCCGCACCACTATACAGTCTATGCGTATAACTTGCAGACTTATAATCTCTGAAAAGTTTCACATGCACCATTTCCATCCAACGTGATACACGCACAGAACAGACTCACCATCATCCGCACATCCTCTGTCACAGAATGAACACACATACTCCAAGTGAGTCGTGTTCTTTAGTCTGACAGAAGCTGAACCGCATCAGCACACAAGGAAAGAGGTGTTTTTATCAGCCCTTTATAGTTTATGCAAATGAGTCATGTGGTTTTATGTTTAATTTCTGTAAAACGTAAACAAAAACAAAATGCTGCCAAATTGCTAGTACTAGTATTTTTGGGGGTTGAGGGGAGGGGAGAAGGGGGGCAACTTACTTGCGGCCTGACTTGCCATCTTGTCTTGGTTTCCCTTATGAGCTAATCAAACTAATCAAACGTCATCTCCCCATGCAGTTAAAAGAAACATTATTGACGACTTAGTTTTAAATCATGATAGCATTAAATTGAAAATACAGCCACACATTAATTTGTGCTGAGCAAACAAATTTATGAATATATACATTATAATATTATATTAGGTCCTTATGTGCTTCCGATTTTTAATTTTTTTTTTTATGATGGTAATAAAACTCATACCGTTGTTACCTTTTGATGCCGTGGGATACCGTAATACCGTATTACCGCCCAACCCTAGTGTAAAGAGTTTAAAAACACAGTGGAGCACTTCCTTTATACTGCATGATATCACAAGGTGGAATAGAGCATTTTTATTTTGAAATATGCTAATTAAACTAATTATGCAGGATTTATGTGAATTAAACAAAACACAACTCCAGGTCTGTTTGTGACGAGGAAACAACATTATAATAGATTAAAAAATAGTGAAATACGGGCCCTTTATACATAGTTGATTTTAACAGAACAGTTTATTTTTCATTGATTTCCAAGCTTCTTAATTATTCACAGTGATCAAGTTTAGGCCAGAGCAGAGTTTTGCTGTGACAGCGAAGCAAGAAACAGCTAGCTTGCTAACAGCGCACTTCCTGGTATTCAGACAATAAAATACTTTACAATCTGATGAAGACAGCATACAAATGATTACTAATCCATCACTGCCATAGCGTAAACTCACAAATCAAAAAATCGTTTTCAAATCTGAATGCTGCATACAAGGTAATATTTCTTGTCCTTGGCCCCTCGCTAAGCTTTTATTAAAGTTTTACAAAAATCAATATAACTTTGTCTTTCCACAATTTATTTCAAAACACTCAACACTCAACTAATCCGAAATTCAGATTTAATTTGGATTTCTCTGAACAGACTAGCACATTTTAGACAGCTCTTGCCCTTGAATGTGAGCTTTCAATTATGCCACGGCAATCACAATTACAGTGAAACAATACATGCACGTCTGCTTTTTGTTTTGAATTTTCTTGTGCGGTTAGAAGAGGCAGAATTTGAATGAAAACAGAAGAGGAGAAGAAGAATAAAATGCTGAATATTTGACGCTGTTGGCTGTGGAGTCAAGGTTGATGTAATGCAGACATTTTGAGCACGAAGCAGGACTGTGGCTCTGTGGTGGTCTCACACTGACGTTACAGGTGTCCTGCTCGCTAACAGTCTCCAGAGCTGCTATTCAGGACTTTTAAAGCGTCCATATTATGTTATTTTCTCATCTATATTATAATGTTTCCTCATCATAAACATACTGTACCTGGAATTGTGTCTTGTGTCATTTACATATTTAACACACAAACCCTGCATATTTTAGGTTGAGTTTGTCTCTCAGGCCTTGTGATGTTGTGGTAATACTGGAAGTGCTCCACTGTGTTTTTAAACTCCATACACCTTCACTAGAGTCAATAGGATGATTTCAGGCCTGTAATTGCCAATCTCCATTCAACAAAAGGTAAAAGATAGATGTTAAATTGAACACTACCACTACATGACAAGTTGGAACAGAGTAATAATAAAGAGTTACTCAAGCATGTGTGAATGAAACAAAACAACTCCAGGTATGTTTTTTAAGGAAGTAACAGCATTCTCACTTGACCTAAAGCTCATAAAAGTCAATTTTTCAAACACAATATGGGACCAGCAGGTCTACTTTTGAAAATGAATGGTTTTGCTTTGTTGCTTTTTTTGATGTACAGTTTAGACTTAGACTTAGGCAGACTTTATTGATCTACAATGGAAAGTACTTGGACACAGTAGCTCACACATCACATTATATTACAATAACACAGAGTAAAAAAAACTAAAACTTTTAAATAATTACTTTTGTGATACTAAACCTTGTGAGGTTTGGGTGAGCCATTTTGCTGCTTTAAAATGAATTGTATAATGATAATTCATGTTTTTATTTGTCTGAATTGTGATCTTAATGAACCGGTTTTGTTCTGTAAAGCACGTTTAAACTGTGCACTATAAATAAACTTCCCTTGTTCAGTTTAGCTTTATTTTGTTATTTGGCAGTGGAACACGCTAATTCTGTAATATACTTGGGCTTTAGACCTATATGAATATTCATCACACAAATTAATTGTAAGCTGTAATTATAATGTTGTTGCTATAGCCTATGAAAAATGTGGTGGGTTCCCCAGTTCTTCACTGGGCTAGTCCTGGTACAACTAAAAAGGTCATTTTGGCGAGGCAGTAAAACGGGTAAATCCGATGATGAGGACCTGCTTCACCAAAACCATGGAGTTGGTCTAGTTAAATATGGGACATACATCATACCCACTTACACATGACAGCCCCGCTCTCTCACACACACCCAGCAATTTCCCCAAGTCCCTCCCTGCGCCCCCACCCTCCCCCTCCTCCCTCCCTCCCTCCATCCCCTGAGAGCCCAAAAAACCTCTGTGTTATTTCTGTTCCCCTCACTTCCCCTCCGAGTCCTGACGCTGAAGCATGACCACGTCCCCACTGTGGTCGGCCTGTCTGTGGCTAACAGGATTTTGGACAGTTCTCCCAAAACACTTTAATACATGTCATGGAGGCGAGAGGAGATGACATCATGGTAGTCAAAGAAGCTCCGAACAACAGCTCTTGGTGTGGAGAAGTAGGACCCCTGGTTTAAACCCATTAGTGAGCTCCTAACCCCCTGAATGGAGTGCAGGCCCTTTTAGAAACAGCTTATTTTCAAATGTAGGTCAAGGTAAGGCTGAGCTGGGGCTTGCAGCTGACTTCATAATTGCAGAGTATTAATCTTTCAGAGAGTCTTACAATTTAACAAAGGTTTGAATAAGACCTGCGAATTACTGTTATTAGAGGGTATTAGGAAGATTCTGACATCTCTCAATTAGCTATTAATAACTGAAATGATTAAACTCTTTATATTAGTTACCGTATGTTTTTTGTTATTATTGAAAAAAAACAAAAAAAACACTTTCTGAACAGAATGGTTCGAAGGCTAGTTAACTACTTTAGCCCATGGTCAATGACAGTGAACAAGGGGGAGCATGAAGTGTCTATATGTCTAAAGCAGACCTGGGGATTATACAGCTCCTGGGCCATGTACAGCCCTTTGATTGACTCTGAATTACAAAATAAACATATTTTATAATTTGACATCAAGCATGGACTGAAGCTGCATTGCTTTTATTTTAGAGGTGTTTTTTTAGATGACATTTTAGTAAGGCAACCTCAATTTTTCATTGCTTAGTCATAACATATACTCCCACCAGTCTTACCACCTTGTCAAAACAATGCTATTTACTTTTTTAAAATAAAGAAATACAATTAATATTATGCAGAGCTGAATTAAGCATTTTGGCCCAACACTCCATAATATTTTTGCTGGCCATAAAGCTTAATCTCATCAGATCTCAGAAGCTAAGCAAGGAAGGGCCTGGTTAGTACTTGGATGGGACACCACTGGGAAAATCAGGTGCCACAGTGGGACACCACTCGCAAAAACTGTTGTTGTTGTGTCCATAGGCAAGGCACTTCACCCACATTGCCTATAGTACAAAAGTGATGTGTGCGTGAGTGTTGGTGGTGGTCGGAGGGGCCGATGGAGCAGATTGGCAGCCTCACTTCCACCAGTCTGCCCCAGGGCAGCTGTGGCTACAATAGTAGTTTAACACCACTGGGATTATGGATTGAATAAATAATGCTCTGTAAACTGTCTCTGAGTCTCCCAAAAAGTGGCATGTAAAACTGATGCATTATTATTCATTATTATTATTTTCTGTTTCTCATGTGGCCCCATGGAAAAAATAATTGCCCATCCCTGGTCTAAAGTGTTCATTTTGTTCATTTAGACATGCCTTTATTTTTGTCTTAATTTAGTTTCTTTTTTGTTTGTTTAATATGAACAACAATACTTGAATTAAAATATAAATAAATGAACAAGCCATCTTGAAATGATCTGAAAATTTGCAACATAATATATAACAAAACCACTTCCTAAACCATTTATGTGTAGCATTTCCAGCTCCTGAGAAGTATGGAGCATACAGAATTACTTTAACACAAATAATAAAACACATATGTCAATGTAGATCTTAAACATGTAAGCTGCACTGTACATAATAATAGTTAGCGCCACTTATTGTACACAACAGTGCAGTGGTCCTATTTTATTTTATTATATACTTACACAGTGTTGTTTTAAATTTAAGTCTATTTTCTAATATTTACTTATCTTGATTTTTGAGTGCCTATTTCTATCCTCTTTCTGTAAACTGTGTGTTGTAGCATTGGAATTTCCCCATTGTGGGACAAATAAAGGTTCTCTTCTCTCATCTTAAACAACATTGGTAGAAACTGTAAAAAAAATCATCTACCTAAACTCATTTTCACGCATACTTCAGCCTGCAAACAGCCCTGAAGTCCAAATGTTGTGGATGTGTGTATTTTGACCATCCTCTTTAAAACCCAGTGCCTGCTCTCAGTCTGTGGAGAGCGTGGCTGCAGCTCTACAGTCTGACCCTACGGCTATAGACTCAGCTCCTCTTTCTTCTTTCAAATACACAGCTTCTTTTCTCTGAGAACAAGCCATCACAACAAGCTTGCAAAAGTCTTTCGAAACTTTAGATCAATCCTCGGACTTATCTTAAATAGCCATCTCCTCCTCATATTATCGGCTGTTTTGTGAGAGGAATGTGAAACTTAGCAGCTAGCGTTAAATGTAACTTTCACTATGATTTGATCAAAACAACCCCATATGAATAAAATGTCTCATCCTGTCTGAACTTCAGCAGCATCAAAGAATTCTTCTGCTTTTAATAGCTCTGTTCTCGGTATTAGCCTGGCCAGCTCACATGGAGAAATATGCAACTTTTGACGACTGATCAAAGAAGTCCACAGCACTCGAAACTCATTAGAACGCAATTTTACTCCCAAATAACCGGTGTGGAGTGAAGTGTACATTTTGAGGAACAGACATCTTTTTGGACTGTTTATCATTTTATTCAAAGCTTTACATTTATATGAGAGAAATCTAAACTAAATCTACCTCTAAAAGTAAATAAGAGTTACATGTTATTCTGTGTAAACAACTAGGGTGTGTTAGTTTCGGTGTAGCTCCTCCTTTCAGGCAGATATAAGACAGTGACTTACCAGAACCCTGTCAGAACTGAAGAAACTGCTCAGCTGAGTGTCCAGTTGACAAAATTCAATTGCATTTATTTTATATTCTACAGTAATATTAGTCTAACATTTGGGTAAACATTTACACAATACAAATAATTTCAGTATTATTTAAGTAAGTATGCTTTTTATGTATTATTTATTTGTAATATGAATAGCATTTTGGCTACTGCATTCCCCTCAGACCATTGTGTCTGTTTGATTCAGAGCCTTCATTATGTGCTGTAAATGGATAAACGTTGATTCCAGATTTGACTCATTACACTATAATTCAGTCAATGCCAGAATAAATAGTCTTGTGTTTATTTTATAGGCTCTAGCACATGCACCTGGGGGTGCCGTGATAAGGGGCATAAAGCCCACCTCTGCGGCACGCTGACATTTTTAAAGCTTTAATTACATGCTTGGCTAACAGGAGCTCACGGGGAGCTCACTGAGTTGGCGTGTGCAAATGACGCTATCACTGTCTACAGCTGCGCACGGGGCCAAAACTCATCCTCCTCTATGCACCTGCCGCACCTGCCGCACCTGCCGCTCACACCTCCAAAGTGACGAGCCAATGTGAGAGCGAAGAGCCCTGGATCTGCTGCTGCACTCCCCTGACTCTGAGGTGGTACAGAAAAATCAACCTGGAGTATTATCACTTCAGATGCACATATAACTACCTCATCTGCTCGTCTGATGTTATTGTGTCGCAAAAAAAAAAATTCCAGATCTTTACCTTGCCCAGTAAGATGGAATCTGGTGTTATTTGTGAGTTCACAAACTCACGAGAATCCATCTTGAGAAAGTCCCGCTCTGTGCGGCCCAATCAAAGAGCAGCAGTCAGGTTTGTTCATTTGTTGTTCCACAAATTCAAATAATCGTCATGATATTCTGTGCTTTCTGATCACTGATTTAGTCACAGCCATCCCAGACTGGTGTGTAGAACTCAATTCAGAGTGCTAACCTGGTGTGAGCCAGGTTACTATTCTAGCATTAACTGTCATTAATTTACTGACTGTGCTTTTTTTAAATTTTTTTATAATTGCATATCTTTCTGTTGCTCAAAATATACCTCAATAAACTTGCATTCTTTGTGGAGTCTTATCCCCAGATAAGATGTGTAACAAGGCCTAATGGAGAATCCACCATCTGCTTGTCTGCATAAGTTTAATGCCCTACGGTGGAACATTCCATAAACACTCTGTAAAACACAAATGCCAACAATACAACAACATACACAGTGCTGTGCAGAGCTACACAAAACTATAAGTCATTAGTATCCACCTCCCGTAAGCTACAGCAGCATGTCTCTGATCTCTGCTGTGTAAAGGGCATAGACTGGACCTGAACCCTGATGCTAAGCTAACGCTAAATGAAAATGAAATGTCACGGATGAGTCGTTTTCTTTCACAGATTCACTGACTGAGGGTTTCTTCCCCTTTTTGTTCTGCCCAGGCGCGTTTGAATCATGGACTCCCTAATATCATAATCAATCACGCCAGCTTTAGTGGTGACACAATATGAGTGGAGCAATGGTGGGTGAAATCTTTACCAGATAGATAGGTTTCACTGTGGAGGAGTCTGTGTCTTTTCTTGTGGTAAACATCAGCAGTACAGGAGCTGCCGCATGTAATACAACCCTACATGTAAAAGCACTGTAGCATAGACAGGAACAGTGATGAAATCTGCTTTATACAACTGGCCACAGATGACGTCCTTGAAGCATAAAGAATGCAGTGGCTTTTGAAACAAGCTATTATGGGTTCATGTTTGCCTGGCCAAAACTATTTCTCATCATTTGTAACGGCATGGTAGTGTGGTCCTTAATGGTCTTATTTCGGTTTATTTACAAACGTGGCAAGCTGAAGCCTCCATTCATAATCATAACTCACCTGGAAATTGCATATTGGCCTAAATATCCACTGACCAAAAAGCCCCGAAACAACATCTGGACCAAGTACCTGTGCTGATCTATAATCATTTTTCATCATTTTGTGTTCACTAAATGGGTCAGCTGAAATTTACCTGACAATCTGGACAGCCTGCTCAATTTAAGCCACCTCTATCCAAGTATTTTTGTTGCAGACAATCTATCCTGTAGTTTTATCCATTGGTAATGTCACAGTGAACTAATAAAAGTATAAAATGGAAGTTGATTCAAATAAAAGTACTTTGTATTAAGGGTGCATTGTGTAACATTTCTGGAAGGCCACCTCTTTGTCTCTGTGCATATGGTATTGTTTGCCTGGAATGTTCTACAATATAGCCTTAGACTTATACATTACTTACGTCATTAGTGTTTATATTGCTCATAATGCCTTGAAAATCTTGTATTTTGCTGTGAGTTGGTCACTTCTCCACAGATCTCACCTGTAACTTGTTCCATAATGGTAGATAAGTGTAATGCCATACTGTGGAAAGATTAAGCAAAGGGATCTCTATGGAAAAAAGCAGGTGGTGTATTCTCACTTAGAAATGTAACACAGAGCTCCTTTAAAGGTCCTATATTGCACAACTTTTATGAACTTTTATGAACTTTTAGCTACGTTATAATGTTATCTCATCAAAAGCACACTTGGAACTGTGTTTTGTTTTTCTCACAAAGGTTTGACTAACCCATTTTTTCTAGTCTGTCTACATTTCCAAAGCTCAAAATGCACTTTGTGATTTCATGAAGTAGTTTTCAAATTAACAGCAATTTTCTACCTTGATTGAGATTGAGAATTGCTGGGCTGAAATCGTCCAAATTATTGTACTGAAGGTGTAGTTTAAAACAGTGTTTTCAGGTTGAGAGAAGAACTCAGTCTAAACATTCAGGATTTGTGTCTATATTTATATGATGATGGTCTGAACAGAAGATGCAAAAGTGGCGTCACGTCTTCATTTTTTATTCCACGTTTAGACGAGCGTTTTCGGGAGGAAAGCTGTGTGCATACAATGATGCAAAAGTGTGTGGAATTCAATTGGGTATGCATGCCAGGTATGCATGCCATCAGCCACTCCTTCCACAGAGTTGTCCCACAATCGACTGGTTCTCCCAGGTCTCGTCCATCGCCGTCTGGTTCGCCTGCAACGAACTGGTGCATCTGGGATTTGACAGAGGTAATAGCAGATCCTTCTCTGTTCACTAATAGCATCTGTGCATATTCTGTACATTTGTTGGGATGCCTCCTGTAAGATTATTAGAGCTGCCAGAGCAGCTTGAAGGTCCGATGCATGGAAATGATCCGACATGTTTGTGAGCAGATCTGACCAGAGTTTTGCGTCTTGGGCAGTATAGACGGAAATGCTACGATGGAGCGTATTCAGCTTTTCCATTCTGGAGGATGGTTTCAGATTTTTGTGTTTTTAAGTCCCAAAAACGCCGTCACTGTCTAAACAAAAGGCACTTCCGATGAAATTTGGTTGTTTTTACCCGCAAGTGTTCTCATGTAAACAGGCCATTAAACCTCTGTGAATGAAAAAAACACAACTTCAGATATGTTTTTGAAGACATTATAACATAGCTCAGAAAACAGTGTAATATAGGCCCTTTATATAAGAGGAGTAAGAAGTACAAAGAATACAACCTTTGACAGTAATGACATTGTCCATATAGATCCAAAAGTATTTGAAGTCTACTCTTTCAGCTGAGAATTGACCCACTATTCGATCTTTAACTGCTTTCCCAAGGACCTCTGCATACTAGTACATCATGAAGTAATTAAAACATCTTCTGATCTAACTACATCTTTTCTCTGCTCAACATTTCAAGCCTAATCTTCACCATAGAGTAAAAACGAGCAGCAATGTGTTTCATCACTGCGCTCTCTTTTCTTCCATAGACTGCCTCTTCTCCGTCATAAGTCCCAGTGGTCAGACCTGAAGGGAGAACTCCTCTGCCATAATCAATCTTTCCACATGTTTCTTGCAATCAACACAAGATAACAAGCCGAACAGAGCTGCCAACTCCTACAGCGCAGTAATTATATGCAGGCAAAAACAACAACCACCTCTTTTGGAGAAGTGAGGACCTATACAGATGGGGAGGCAGCCATGAGGACTTTTAAGAAAGTGTCTGAAGATTGTGGCAAAGGGGAAGATGCTAATTTTGCTAGAGGCTCCACTGGAACCAATTAATTATGGAGACGCATTGGAGCTGTGCATTGGCCATCACTTTGTTATTTGGCCGCAGCACAAAGGCATACATTTAATATGAGGGGCTTTGGTGGACAGTATGAGCCAGCCAAAAGGAGGTCAGAAGATACAGAAGTGAGTACATGTGTTATTCCCAAACCTGGATGACTAAAGAAGCTATGGTGTTAATTTTGCATCTGGTGTAAAATTAATATCACAGCAATCAGCGTTGAAGAAGTGGATGACAAAAATGAGAAAGTGTGTATATGGCTGTTGTGTTTATATAATGTGAAGAATGTGGATAACAGAAATGTCAACAATAATTTAAGTTCCAGATAATGATAGCCAAAGATGTTTTTATATCAAAGAGTGAAATGGATTATGCTGCTAAAAAGTTTAATTAAAGATGAGCCAAAAGAAAAACAAATTCGCCAAACTAAACATAAAGTATTTTTTCGACTATAAAGCACACTGGATTATATCAATAATGTTGAATTCTCTCATCTATTGTCATACATAAGGCGCACTGGATTATAAGGCGCATTAAGCGAAACAAAACAGTCAGATAAGTCAAACTTTATTCAACTCATTCACAATAACTCAGCCCAGGCAGAGGTATCCACGATACATTGGCAGAGAGTGGAGTAACTCCCTGTCTTGAATGTGTATGTAGATTTTTGAGAAAATTAAAGGATTTTAAGTGCGCCTCATAGTCTGAAAAATATGGTATACATATTAATATTTAAAGCTACCATATTTAATTAGATTGGCTGACCTGCCCCTGTTCTCACATATCACCACTAGTTGCTGTCTACGTCATTTTTGTCTGATAGTCTACCAGATTTGGCCTGACAGAAGAAGTCCAGAGAGCACAGGGGAGCCTGAACAAAGGCCAGGTGAGGTGAGAACAGGTTTCATATCTGACATCTACTAGTGAAATAAACTTTCATATGGTATCTTTAAAGGTGGACTATGTAACTTTTCTTCTGTTGGGTCTGCCACCTATTTGTCTGAAATGGAGATCTTAATGAATTGCCTGTAGTGTTCAACAGCAAGGCAACAAATTCTACCTATTTCTATGGAGACAAGCAGGCCAGGTTGCAGGTGGGTCAGATTTGTGGAACGGTGACCCACCCTCATAATGCATGTT
The DNA here is from genome assembly GCF_026225935.1 of Boleophthalmus pectinirostris. Lineage (NCBI taxonomy): Eukaryota > Metazoa > Chordata > Actinopteri > Gobiiformes > Gobiidae > Boleophthalmus > Boleophthalmus pectinirostris. The sequence continues at coordinate 19,728,019 of NW_026571070.1, forward strand.
TTTTCTTTTTTTTCTTTTTTTCTGACACATAAGAAAAGACTTGTAATTGGACAAATGCAAAATAGATAAGTTTAATGCTATGCTATTCTACACTGTGGAAACTTCCAGGCAAAGCAAAAACATTTCCATGCAGACAAACAAATGACCTCCTCCAGAGAAGTCACATAGTACACCTTCAAGCTACAGATTGCTTCACATATATTTCACATATTGAATAACTTCTTCACAACCTTTATTACTGTAGTATGATACTGTACTGCTAGAAGACAAAACAAAAGCAGTATTTCTGTTCACGGCGAGATATAGTATTTGTTTGTGTTTCAGATAACAGTGAACAGAGGAGAGTGCCTGCAGGCAGATGACTGACTGGAGACATGGATGACTCTCTCCATCTTCCATTGTGTTCTGCAGTATTAAGTTTCACCTACTGTGTTTGAATGGACATGCTCACACTGACAGGTTCTGCCTTCAAAAACACTTAAATACGTAATCTGCACTTTAGCCCAAGGCACCATGTGTCTCTGTAAATCTATTAAGGCCATGTAAAAACTCTATCTTCCAAATGCACTAGAGCTGTAATTCTTCCTCTACCTCTCCCTCTGTGTCGGCTGAGCAGCTCCAGGAGCAGGCCACAGGGTAAAGGCTTTAATTGGGCATTTGATTTTCAGTTGGAGAGGAGTGGGAGACTTACTGTGACATTCTGGCAATTAGAAGGAACATTCTTTAAAACCTGGTTAGTATGCAATATAACTATTTGGTAGAACATTCAAAAAGTATATTGTATTTATTGTTTGGACTATATACCAGAGTGGGATGGGCAATATGCACAAAAATGTAAAAGTAAGAAGCAATTCTTGTGACGATTTTTAGATGAAATTATGGGAAGTATGAGTGTAAACTAACTGTGACCAGGTACGGACATAAGAGAAGTTGGTCCAAAAACGTCATGGTAACTATCTACATCTCCTATTTATCTGTTTCTTTCATTTGTGTTTGTGTCGGTCTTGATCGATGTGAAGTGGCTCTGAGTGTCATGAAAAGCCCATACAAGTGTTATGTACTATTGACACAGGATAAGAAGAAAAAATGAATGAACTAACAGCAAATTGCAAATTCAATAAGGACAAAGGGTGGAGACAGAAGTTTAACCCTGAACTGTTGTCCATTAACTGAAGAAGAGTGGGTCACAGTAGGACGCATATTGGCCTCACTATTTAACAGATGTCTCATGCTGCTGGACTTATTTTCTTGGTTAAAGTGATGGCACTGCTGAGAGTCATGTAAACAAACTATGGCCCCATCCACACTAGTACATATTTGAGTCATTTTTGTTGTGGACACACTGTTCGTCCACACTAATCCAATGGAAAATGGCTCCAGAGACGACTCGATCTGGTGTCGCCAACTCCCAGGAATTCATATGAGCACGGATCTGATCCGAGACTGTGTGGACGCCTGAAAACATTGATATGCTGGTGTAGGAGCTCTAGTTGCTTATTAGACCACGTCATTGTGACTTGCGCCTTCCTGATTCACTGGGTTCGTGACATTGGTCATGTGACGCTATTGTGGAAACTAGTTCAAATAAACCATAGACAAACAGGAAACAGCATGGCTAGAAGTACACAGTTGTTAGTACACAGTCCACAAAAACAGTTTTCACGCTTGCCATCTTCCTCGGCTTGAAATCAGCTGCTGCAATTTCAAACATGGTTAGCAGAACACCCTCTGACACAGAAAGAACATACATGTTCCACTGAGTTCTTTCCTTTAGTCCTGCAGAAGGTGAATCGCATCAGCGCACAAGGAGCAAGCTGTTTTTTTAGTTTATGCAAATTAGCCATGTGGTTTTAAATTTTGTTTCTGTAAAACGTAAACGGATATGTGCAAAGCTGTGTGGATAGGGAAGGCTTGCGGACACAGAAACAACGTGTTTGGACACATGATTGTAAATGTAACCTTTACCTGTCCGGCAAAATTATCCACAGTGTAGTGTAGAAATACTTTATTCTTCCAAAACAAAATTGCAAGGCCATTTATATTCTCTGATGCATCTCCCACCTCATTTTTAATACCAGGCTTGATTAATGGCTGCCAAAGAAAATAACCTGTATTTTAGCAATTACAGCATTTTACCTAGAAAAATGCACAACCGATATAAACACTGAAGGCTGCGCTGAGAGGGAATGGTTTTCATTTCTTTAACTAAAATTGTCATCTTGTTTCATGTTTCTTTCTTTTGTGAATCAACTTAAAAGTTCTGTCACTATAAGGATTTTAATTTTTACTTAACACACAGCACAAAACATTATTTCAAAACCTTTTCCTATGATGTTTTTGGAGCTGCCCTAGACACCCTACGGGCGATTGGGATACAAGAACTAAAAACAACTCCGATTTTTACTTCCGCGCTGAGAAATAAACATATTTCCTGTAATTTATTAATTTCCACAGCTCATCTTCAGAGAGTAGATTTGAATAAAGTCAGGAGCTCCTTTCAAGGTCACGGGCGGCCATATTAAAAAGCAGTAGTTAATAAGCTTATTTACATCATGAGAAGACTGGAGTGAATCAAATGTGTGTGTGGTGCCTCTTTGAAATGCTGCACATTAGAGACTAACTTTTAACATCGAGCCTGGTGATTAGGATTCTGCAGGGAGGGCGTAATTTCCGTCTGTGTGATCTTATTTTCCCCATGAGGTCTCGGCTCTCGCATATTATTTTTGAAAAGCACAACAACTTTCACGACTGATCGCTCGCGTGCCCCTCCCAACGTAAACTGTGACCGTATGGAGCTAAAGGGGAAGTTATAGCATGCTTTCCTACATGATAAATAGATGTGTTGTAGTGTTTAGGAAGATGTATTGTGGAAGAGTGGTTAGCTGTATTATTGCTATACTATAAGGTGGTTTTGGGTTTGGGTTTTGTCCATCTAGACTTAGACAAACTATTGATCCAACAAGGAAACATATAAACGGTAATAATATTCATAATGAGTAGCAAGAGACTGTGTCATTAAGCATAATTATAGAAATGTATATGTACAAGTAAAAATAAAAATAAAAACAACAACCAAGAAATATAGCAATCTCTCATCTCATGTGTGAACACTAATCTGCAAATAATTGGGTCCAAAAATTTTAAAAAAGAAAAAAAAACCTCTTCAAAAAATATTATTGCAGGAAAGGACAGCCTTCATTATGTTATTTTCAATACCAATCAAATTCATTGCATACCCTATGCTTCAACTTCTCAGACTGTGTACAGCTGTGTATATCTCTGTTTTCTCCCACAAATTACAGAACGAAAAATACTGAAAAAAATCATTCAATACATACAAGAGTACCTACAGTTCCATTCTTATGCAAAGTCAATACATGCCATTACCCACATGTTCAGAGGCCTAATGACCAGTATGTCCTTCACTGCAGCTCATTAACGCCAATGACAACGCCTGGTGCAGGTACAGCTCCCTGTAAATGCCAAAGGAAGGTCACAAACCAGGTACCACGGTGACACGGGGCTAATGCAGGTATGATGGGAAAGTGGAGGGGTTAGCCTGCCACAGTAATGAAAACTGTATTGTTGTAGTATAGTTAGACAGGCCCTGGTCTTAACACTGGTTTTATAGGACACTTTTAAAGGTCTTGGTCCATAACCTCTTTACTTTATAGTACAAATCAGTCAACTCCTCAAAGGTTTGTATGGAGGGGGTGTATGGTGGTAGGGGTGGTGATACTTCTGTCTCCGGTCAGAAAAAAACTAAAATTATTTTGCATGTTTGACTGCATTGTCCAAGGAAAGGTATACTGAGAATTTGTGACACCAATATGGTTATATAGGGAGTTAATTAGCAATTAGTGAATCGCAAAGGCTGCAGTTACTTAATACTGTAATGGCCTTTGCTATCTTCTCTTTTTATGTACACAAACTGTTATCCCTGCAGACTTTAGGTCAGGTAAAGAACAACAAACTATGTCCAAAAACAAGCAATTCTTTGTATTCTCAATGATTCGAATATGCAATGAAATAAATCTTCATTTTTATAGAATATATCATAATTTAAGGAGGTTGATTTGAAAAGACCATTTCAGAGAGTAATGGACTCTGGAAGCATAATTTGTTTTGGCCATTGCGCATATAAACCTTGAATAGGTTCCTGTGTCTGGTTAAGTTTAGGCTTTAGTCTTGAATGGTCTAATGGTAAAGAGATGATGAAAAAGAAAATAGATGAGAAGAAGAGTAGGAGGAGAAGCAGGGACAAGTGGACAACGGCTCAGGGGATGGCACTGTCCACTGTCTGCTGAAGAGCACTCTTCTCAAGTACTTCTCGGTGAAGAAGTTGAGGAAGATAGAATCAGCTCAAGCCCAAATAGTCCCCAAGATAACTCCTTTCCTCATCACCTACACCGCCAAAGTTATCCACCGTGACCAGGTGTTTGATTGCAAACCCCGGCCTATAAGCGGAATACACAGACGGAGGAAGGCCCATGGAGCGAAGAGCAGGGACGGAATGCCAAGAAGAACATCTTATGTTTGGCTGTCCACTGCCACTTCTCTACACGTAAAGATCTATCCATATCCTTGGAGCTGGTCATGATGAAGGCCACAGACAAGCTGTGGGATAAGTTTGAGACCACACATGCTCTGAAAAAAGCAACTATGCAAAATGTCTTTACTGAGGCCCTGGCCAAAAACCAGTGGAAGTGGTACGATGGTTGCTCCAGTGACCAAGAGAATTCTTCTGGACCTCAGTGCTGCAGAGGTTCAGAAGATGAACCACAAAGAATATAGGACTCCTGAGGGGCCAGACCAGGAATCAAACATAGGTGTGTCCAGGTTAAGTCCCAGGTTTGTCCTGGGTAAGACCTGGTTTAGTCCTGGGTTACACCTTGGTCAACAACATAATGGAATGGTTGTGATGTTCTCTCCCAAACAAATGTTCCAATGAAATACTTAAGTTTCACCTTCTTTTGAAAAATGGAATCATTCCAATAGTCAGAGCTCAGGGCTCGTCAGGGCTGTAAAGCATTCTCCCCATAAATGGAGTTAGGAGGGTACAGCTGGGGTTGGCCTGGGATTCTCTATAGGTATAGTATACAGGGTAAAAACTGAAGGTTCCCTCTGCCAGTGTCCCTCATCTGCATAATCAGAGTGAAGCAACTACTGAGAAGTAGGGTATGGTCAGGTAAAAGTCAGGGGGTTAGGGTTAGAATCAGAGTTAGATTAGGTATACAGGGTAAAAGCTGAAGTGTCCCTCTGCTTGTGCCCCTCATTAACATAAGCATAGTGGAGTAACTTAGGGTTAGATGTAGTATTATCGCGATAACCCTCCCCGCCCAGTCTCAACAAAAGGGACAGTCTAAACCTGACTAGACGATCAAAGGCTTGGCATTGGTCCATGTATGTCGTCACTTCTTTTGGAGTCCTTGCCAAAGGGTCATTCTTTCTAAAGTTGAAATTAAAGTGGTGAGTGAGTCCCACTTAAAATGTTGGGCAGATTTCAGCTGGCACACTTCTCTTCCGAAAACTTTAAAACCTGTTTACAAGAAATGATGATAAAATTTTGCTTGGACAGTAGTGTGAAATCAGGTTGGCAAAAGTGTCATCTGCTACACCCATAACTGTTTGAAAGAGCAGATTCTAAAGGAATATATTGCCGATAAGTAATAAAAAAATCATATTAAGTGGTGTGAAAACCTTAACACAGTAGTTTGTAAATCACAATAGCAATATTAGATGTTTTTTCCAGAGTTATTCAGCCCATCTTTTTGTGTAACCTGTGGCACATAATTGAAGCCACGCTTATGTCAATCAGTCAGTCACAACTTGTTATCCCAGTGTCCCCTTTCCCTGTCAATCTCCTCCTTAATCATGTCATTTAAATGCACTCTCTCTCCCCTCATTCCAGCTCCACAGCCCTCCTCCACTCCTTTCTCCATCACGCCAACATTTCTCAACCTCATTTGATTTTCCACGCTTTCCCGTTGTCTCCTCGCATCCCACAGCTGTAAACACAAGCACAACTCAAGTCTCCACTAAAAAACAAGTCAGGGGGATTTTGTGGTTGTCGTTATTGATGTTGATCCCTGAAAGCACCGCACTCCTCTCCCCCTCTTTCTTCCTATCTCTCCCTCTCTCCTCCCCTCTCTCCTTCCCTCCCTCTCTCCCTCACTGTACATGTTTCCGCTCTGTCTCTTGTCCCGCTCACTCCGCGGACACTTTAGAAGCCTCAGTCGGGGCGCAGCTAATCCAGTCTCTTTTGGTGAGCCGCTAAACTGTCAGCAGCATGCCACGTGGGATTGACACCAGATTCAATTACACACATGAAGAAGACCACAGTGACGGGTAAACAGCACCAACCATTTTACAAAAACAACCACTTTTAATGTCGTGTTTACCCAAAGTCGATACCTGTTAGTTACCACACAAATTGCAATAATGACGCCATAAACACGCCCATGTACATAGTCAAGTTAAAGGGTACAGTATGGTATTAAACCTTTCTATCTATCTTCATGGAGACCAGGTCAGATCTGTGGAAAGGCAACCCCGCTCACAGCCAGAATACCTTTTTTCTAGGTATTTCTGAGCTATAAAACCACCTGTAATTGAATAAATGTAAGGTAGAGTTGTTTAATGTCATACTGTGCAACATTCTAGACAGAGCAGTGACATATCCATAGAAACAGGTACGTGACGGGCCCCCAACCAAAAAGTTACACAGTGCACCTTTAAAACCTTTAGAAATGAGCAATAATGTTAATAATAGACAAATACTAAATTGTTACTCAAGTTAAAATGTGGACAAGAAAGTATTTTTACATGCACTAGAAGTACTACAATGATACTTATACTACTATATGAGAAATTTAGGAAGCCTTTTATCACCTGTGAAGATACCTGTAACTGATTTGAATACATTTAAGAGAAAGTAGTCTGAAAATACTTCTCATTACCATTGCACTCAAGTCGCAAAAAATAAATAAATAGAAATTGCATTAGTTTTTTTTTTTTTTGTGAGTCATTTCATACTTAATTATGAATGAACTGAACTCATTTCCACTGACTGAAATAGAATCAACCCTTGAGTCGTGTCACAGAACTGCAAAACTTTGAATAATGGAAAAAATGTGTAATCAGAAAATATGTTGAAGTTGCAAAAATGGGTAGATAAATACAATTCTATATGTTTTTTTTTTTCCCTGTGAATCCTTTGATAGTTAATTATAAATGTACTGAACTAATTTCCGCTATATATGACTGAAATAGAATAGAATCCAGCCCCGGAGCCCCATTCCAGCATCTGATGATAAACATTCACTGCAGACTCTGAGCTAATTGCGTGTGTCTTGGGGGTGTCGATCCATTTTAGTTTCAAAACGCCCAAAACACTAAACAAGTTTCCTCTAATTGACCCACTAAATGAGCATGTAACAAACAGAAATCACTTTGATAATGTGTCATCATTTCCTTGTAATAAAGATGAGTGAGGGGCCGGAGGCAGTGAAATCGAGGTACAGTGTGTCTATCTTTGACTATACAAGATTCACAAGTGCATATTACACCAGAAAAACATGTTTATTGATCAGACCTATGCCAAGACAGATTCTTATTAGGGCTGGAAATCACAGGGTCCCTCATAATTCAATATATGATACGGTATATACAGCTCACGATACAATATTAACATGATATGGCGATACATGTGAACGAAAAACATTTTAGCAACAATATTTCAGAACATCACTAAATTCAGACCAATTTTATTAAATGCTGATCTTGAAATTGTCACTCTTTTATTTCATCTCATTTAGATTTTTGTAATTCTCTTTTTACTTGTTTTAACACGTCTACACTTAAGCTAGCCTGATTGATCAGTCGGTTTCACTTCATAGAAACCGTCTGACCTCGCAGTGTTAGAATTCGTTCGTTCAACAGTAGGCAGGTACTTTTTTCATTTAACTAATTGCTGCTATTTGGTCGTGACGTATGTAATGCGATGCTAACGGGGCTAACTGGTATATTAAGCTTTTCCCAAATCCCGTATGAAGGGCAATATTTCCCCTTGATAAAATTCGCCAAACATTCTCTTTGTTCTGGCTTTAAATCCTCGATCTTGGGAACTGTTGTCAAACACAGAATTTACGGTTCTTCGCTGATTGGCTGGTGCCCAAACTCGCACTACCAGACTTTTTGCAAACCGTCTAGTGTATTCTGATTCCTGACCTACTCGCTGGAGAGAAATTAAATTGAGCAGAGGCAGTAGGTGTCATCAGCCTGACTACACTTAAGCAGCTGCAACTTGTACAAAATGCAACTGCAATTGTTCACTGCACTGGCTTCCTGTTAGTTCTGTGTTGATTTTAAAACTGTGGTTTTAACTTACAGAGCTTTAACTGGGCAGGCACCCCAGTACATCAGTGACTTACTGCGCCCCTACTCCTCAGGCCGCACCCTCCAGTCCTCTGGTCAGAGCCTCTTGATGGTCCCAAAGACCCGATTTAAAACTCGAGGTGACGTGTGCTTTCAGGCTGTGGCTCCCAAATTATGGAATGCCCTGCCCCTAGCCCTCCGTGAGAGAGACTCTATAGACTCTTTAAAAAAGCAGCTTTTAGACAGGCTTTTAGTTGAGTGTGTCTGTTATTCCTCTGTTCTTGTATATGTTGTTTATTGCACTCTGTGGAAGGTGCTATATAAATAAAGGCTTACTGACTTACTGACTTACTTACTTATTTACTTCTTTGTTAAACCACTACTTGTGCAAAGTTAATATGAAATGAATATCTATTTTAATCATCAGAACAGTGAATGCCAAGTATATTACATAAACAAGTTTCCTTTCACCAAATAAGCAAAAAAAAAATAAAAAAAAATCAGACTGCGAATTGCTAAAAGATACCAAAAAACACTTGAAGATACATTGATACAGCTGCCCATGATACCGTATCACCAAATTTAGTATCACAATATATAGTTCAATATTTCTGCCCACACCTAATTCTCACATTGCAGTAGAAGACTAGTGTAATTTAGGGACAAACCTGACTCATACCACTGAATTTGTATGAAAACTGTTTCTAAATTATATTCAACGAAACTGTTTCACATCTTCTTAGAAAATTGAATATTTTTTTCTTTGGTCAGTTACTATTGCTTCAAATTTTCATAACATGTAACAGTTCATGAAGAGGACGATCAAAAAAACAAAACATTATTTTTTAAAACACTTTCGTACAAGTGAATTAAACTGTTTTGTCCTTGTCCCATAACTCATCACTGCTAACATGTTAAAATAAAAATTAGACTCTTAGGCCTAATTAACAATCATTTTCACACCTCGATGAAGCTTCAGCACAGCTCTGTAGAAAGCACTAAATTGTCACACGTTGTATAAGGGAGATGAAGCATATCTTTAACATTTCTGTCTAGGCACAAAGCTATAATTATCAAATCTTGGCCCTCTTTTGGAGCACACTCTATAATTGTTGTGAAAATGCGGGCATCAGCAGAGTACAGCAGGTGTGTCTGTCGTCATATAAACACTGGATTTGGTTCCTTGTTGATGGATAATGGGTTTTCAGTGGAGCTCCAAGGTTATAGGAACAAAAGTGAGAAAAGTTATTGTCTATTTGGGCTTGTATTAACTATAGGAGACTTCATAGCTGGGGGCGACTGGACTGAGTTGATTAGACTGGTATAGGCTAGGTGCTCTGTGGCCCCGATACTCTGTGTGTACTGAGAAGGAAAGGAAACTCACATAAGACAAGGTGACAAGGAACAAAGGATTCAACTTCTGAACAAGGTAAACACAGACCTGCACTTTGAACAGTCTTTCAAATAGACAGCAGCATCCTTTATCGGGGAAAAAAAGTGGGAAAAAAATGTAATATTGACTTTAAGCGAATGTCTCTTCTTTTCCATATGAATTTTTAATGGAAGTACATTTAAAATAAAGTCACCTAAAACGCCCATATTGCTTTCGGTAAACATACGCTGAATCCTAGAAGAAGATGACATAACAAATTTTAAAAAGAGACAAAAGAATTAAATGTAATAGTAAAAATACTGTACTACTATAGTACTACAACCACTTTTGACTTCTGTTACTTCTTGCAAGTATCACCACAACGTCAAATATTTGGGACAGTGGGTGAGGTTATAGGGTTATAGGCCAGAGTTCAGGGCAGTTCAAATATTGCCTAAGCACATACTGTTGTTGTGTCTATTGGCAAGACATTTCACTCACATGTTCCACGCTGAAGTTCAAAGTAGGAATGTTGCAATATACAATTTTGTGTTACCATTGCTGTGAAAAAAAATATCGCAACTTTACAATTATGCACAGTCACTGACACCAAGCAACTGTGAAGTCGTTCGTTTTCTTTCATTCAGAGGGTAATACATTATCATTTCTTTAGTATCTCACCAGCTTTACAAAATGTAACTGTCAACGTTAATTTGTCAGAAATGGCAAAATAAAAAAGTTAGGTACGCTTCTTGTCAAGATTATTATTTTTTTTTTTGTTTTAGTTACATTGTCACTTGGATAATCATGACTATTGATTATCTCATTCCCTAATCCAATGTGGCAGTTTCTTGAGCTACTATCACACCAAGTTTTACCATCCCCTATAAAATGTGCCGTCAACCACATGTCAAATACAGCTGCTTAACTGGGCAGTACCTGGAGGACTAAAGAAAAGAATGAGGGGGGAAGGAGGGGGGAGTGTCTAGGGGTTTAAGCATAAACTGTATGGACTCCAATTCACTTTGTATTGAAAAAGATTTGCACCTCTTTCCATAATTGCTGCTGTCAGGCTCATCATTTTGGTCTTAAAATGTTTGTATTAACACACTTTACATCAGAAATGTCAGACTCAGGCCCAGGGGCCAAATTTGGCCTGCGATATAATTATATTTGACCCGCAAGATCATCTCAAATACGTATTAGAGCTGCCCGCCGGCTACAGATAGGCTAGAGACATTATTTATTTAAAATGTTGTTATTATTTTATATTATGCTTGTTCTGGATTCAATGTTTAAGCAAAACTATTATTAAACATTTACTTTAATAAAATAAGGTTTAACATTATGTATCTCGAAAGAAGATAAAACATTTAATAAATATTTAGCTTGGCCTGTGACTTAGTCCCAGTTTTTAATTTTGGCCCTCTGTGAATTTGAGTTTGACAAACCTGCTCCACATGATCCTGGGGTATTTATTTCAATATTTTTGTCAATCAATTCCTATTCCTAATATGAATCTCTGCTCCCAATCGCTTCTATAACTGCCTGCATCATGAACTTCACTTCTTTATACATGGTTATAAGGAGCAATGTGATTGGTCTATCAGGAATCCACACTTCCTGTAATCAGAACAGTCTTGCATGATGTCATCTAGTACTTACAAATACCAGAGCACACTCATTTGTATATGTTTTTAAACACAGAGCTGTGACAATACAGTAGACAACACTATTAAAATATATCCTTTACACAGTTTAGTAGTGAAAAAATTATTTCAAGTTTAGTTTCACTTTAAGCATCTGAAGTCCTGCATTAAATTGAACCTAAGAGAGCAGTAGCTGGTCCATAGACAAATGAAGATCTCCGCGTTGCACCAGGATGGCATGTGTCTATAGCTGTGACAAGTCTAATTTGAGCTGTGAGCTAAATATACAGTCAATGTTAGCCCTGTGAACCTCTCCCTCTCATGACGCCTTTGATGGCTCCCACTTCAAAGCTCCATATCAACAACGTGGGACATTAATTCACAGGCTATGTTTAGTCCCGGTTCACATTTCACCAATCCCAGATCTGCTAGGTATCTGCATGCATATTCAGAGACAATACACAAAATGAGGTCGGATAATACCGGTGACCTACATTTCCCAACAGCCGCTGAATGAGATAATTAAAAGGTGTCTAGCTCCTATAAGGTGACTGTTTAAAGCATGTATGACAGTTTATGATGATTTCCGAGGTTTGACTTTTTTGATAGAGGGTCCACCACCTGCTTGCCTCCATGGGGATTTGTGTGTTTGGCCTGGAATATTCCACAATACGGCTTTAAATTTGTCTATTTTACATTTATTAAATTTTTACTGCTTAAAAATACCATGAAAAACTTTTATTTTTATATATACTGTGAGGCCTCTCCATAGAGCTGACCTGTACCTAACCCTAGTTTCATTTCTGCTTATCTTCGTGGAGATAAATCAGTTTAATGCTTCACTGTGGAACATTCCAGGCAAAGCAATAACAACTTGGAGAAAGCAGTCTCCACAAGAAAAGTTACACAATGCATCTTTAATTTGGTGGGGTAAAACCTGTTGTAAATATAACAATTTCCAACCACAAAGTAAAATTTGAAACCTAAAAAATGACTAAACTTTAGTAAAATTAGTAGTCCAACCTGTTATAGACACTTTAATACCCCCTTCCAGGCTACATCTATAGAACTGCTATGTATCAAATATTTATAGATGTTTTATTCTTTGTGTATTTGTTGTGCCTTGGGGTCTGGCTCCACTCTGGCCCAAATAACAGATGTTCCTTCTTTTGGTAGTATATGTTTTTCTATGAGTTTTCCCAACCTGCCTAAAGCATGTGTGCACAGCTGTCGCCTGGCCCCAGTGTATCCATTATAAAGGTTAAAACACTTACTTATTACTTTGACTTACTCACTTATTATGCTGTGCTAGTTTGTGGAAGGAGTTTAAGACACACAAATGATACGAAGATATTTTGTGTTTGCCAAAAACATCTGTAATATTGTAAGTTTATTGAGTTTAAAGGTAAGGAAAACTGAAAATTGTGAGCTTTTAAACTGTGTTTTATTTCACACATGTGACTATTATTCATCTGTCCACAAAGTCTTAAAATGTTCTGTTGTAGTGGCAGTGGTAGTTTTAAAGTTAAGAGCTAGAGTTTGGCTATTTCAGGACTGAAATAAGGTTTATGGAGTTTAAAAACACAGTGGAACGCTTCCTGTATTACCACATGACAGTCCAAAGTGTTTTCTGTTTGAGAGAAGAACTCAGCCTAAATATACAGGGTTTGTGTGTTAAACATGTGAATGAAACAAAGCACAACTCCGGGTGTGTTTGTGATGGGGAAACAACATTATAACATTGATTAAAAAAATAACATAATATGGGCCCTTTAATGTCAGATGCCCTATTTCACCCTCAGGTGGGTCGCAAGACATTTTTTTTGGGTGGTCTTGTCAGGATCTTGATCTCGCTCCTCACTTCTTCTTCGTGCATGGAATGTCCTCATTAATGTTCAATAATGGTCACACATTTATTTTGTCAAATAATGTCTATTGACTTGGGTTGCGAAGGTTTGTGACTTTTAAAATATGGGTCCCAGAAAAAAAGTTTGGGAAACACTGCCCTATTTGACATGCAACCTTCAATTAAGACTGGGATTAGTTTTTACCTTTAGCTACAGTAATATTTTAATAATTTCATGAAGAGAGCATTTATAACAGAACAAAAAGGCACAGCTTTGAGCACTAAAATTTTATTATTACAGGATAAAGCCAAAACACGGCTGGATGTCAGACCTTATACTATATGCATGTATTCTATTCTCACGAGGGAGCAGGTGTACGTCCATAGATTAACAAACCAAAACAAGCATCGTCTTACTTCTAAATTAATTAGCACATTTGCATAGAGTGTAAGAGTTATAGCGTATACACATTATAATTGCCATGGTGGTGAAATCTGTTCTTTTTAATGTCAGTTGACGTAGTGAAATCTTTCACAACACCAACACCACAACAACACAATGCATAATATTAACTTGTGAGATGCACATTCACTTTTGCTTTAAAGGTGCGCTAGTGTAACTTTTCTAGTGGAAGATCCATCACCTGTTTGCACGTTATGCATCAGATTTGTGGAGCGGTGTAGAATAAAAGCATGAGACACATTTACTCTCATACTGTAACATTCTAGAAAAAGCGATAAGATCTCCATGGAAACAATTAGGCAGAAACTATAATATCTAAACCTCATCTAATATTAAATCAGCAAGTAGCTACTGTTAGAAAGAAACAGCACTAATTTTTAATGTTGTACCTGTAATAATTAGGGATGTAACAATAACCGAAATATCATGATATCGTATCGTCAAAGTTCTCACAATAATATGGTGGACCATCACAATAAATCCAATTACAAGTCTCTTTGCTTAAATTAAGAGTTATGGTGCAGTAGTAGCTAAAAAAAAGACTACACAGACCATGATCCTTTGCTCCATTTCAGTGCAGACTACAAGAAGAAATAACTGTTCTAAGCACTTTTAAGGCTTAGTTCTTTAGATTAAGTCTTGTCAAGGCATTTTAAGAGGAAAAAGTTCAGCTGTTTAGCCTCCACAAAATATCACAATAAATCTTGTACCATGAGATGTATATCGTGAAAGTATCGTCCCGAGAGATTTGGATATTGTTACATCCCTAATCGTGAGCCTCCCCACCATATTGTGAGCTTTCCCACGATAGAACAATAAATATCGTACTGTGAGGTTCATACTGTGACGATATTGTATCGTGAGACATGGATATCGAATCAAATTTATGCTATTTTCTGATCTATGGTAGAATGTTGTTTCCGCATCACAAACATACATGGAGTTATATTTTGTTTTATTCACATGTTTGAGTAATCCTTTATTATGAATTTGTTTATATCTCCAAAGTTCAAAATGCTCTGTTCTGCGATGTGATGTCATGCAGTGGTAGTTTTAACTTAGCAAATGGTAATGGAAGTAAATAGCAGTAGTATTTAAAATTGTAATCAAATAAGCAATACTCATTTTCAGTTGTAACAGTTGAGTACAGAAACTACTTCAGTACTTACTAACCTGCTAACAGATGACCGTACTGTCTACTTATTTATATCAATAGCCCTGAGCCCTTCAAAGTTAAATGTAGACATGCATGACAAGACCCTGCATATGTGATTTATGCCACAGCTGGACAGTGGGGGGACGTGAGGTTTGAGTGTGTGGTCTTTCGGCACAGTTCAGTATTTATGAGTATGTGAGAGCCAGTGGATTCTTGGAGTCACGCACTGCTCAGCTGCTTTGGAAAAGTAGAAGGACTTATGACTTTCTGACCCATAATGACCCGCTGTTCTGAAGCTAAAGGGGGCAAAAGCCAGTGTTATAAGGGGCCGGGGGTCAGTGAAAGTGGATTACAGCATAGAGGTAGGCTAATGAGACGGACGAATATATAGTAGATGAAGGAAGGGTGGAAGATACTGGATTAAGTTGAGCAGAGTTTGGGCAGGAACAAAAAGAGAGGATTAACGGTGAGGTTGTGAGTTAGAATAGTAGATTAGAAGACACTTTAAAGGCACAAAAAATGTTAGAGACCGTGTACAGAATATCCATGACTATGAAAAGGTATTGAGCATAAAATAGCTTTTTGCTGGAGTGTCCAAACTTTTTTTCACTAAAGACCAAATCTTGAAATATAGAGTGAATATAAAACGAAGACAGGTGCATTTCACATAGTTTTGACAGAGCTTTGAGAAGGATTCAAACTGAAATTGAAGGTCTACAACAATACAATGTGATGTTATTGAGCTTATGGCAGTAGAATAGAAAAAAAAAAATCAATGCGTATGTTCAGTTGGGCCAGTAAAAATTGCTCAGAGGACTGCATTTGTTCTTGATTCTTACTGTGCGATGTCTTTACTATTACTAATTTACTACAGTTTGTGTGTCCACTCTATAAAAGATCTTCAACTACAGTTACTGTTACTTCTACACCTAATAATGTTATTGCAACACTTTTTAAATTTTTATTTTTATTTTGTCACTACAATTTGTATACTATACTATATCTACTGCCACTGGTAATACCATTGCTACTTAGAAGCTGTGGCTGGTGGTTGACTCCAGCCGGGTGTTGTTGCCATTATTACATACTTATGAACTTGTACTATGTCTGTGACTCAGATGCATTGGTTAGCCAGTGTTGTTCAGAGTATGTTAGATGGACTCAAGTGGTTTCTTGACGTATACCACAGTATAATCAACTTCCAATTGTGACAATAAATACTATATCCACTTAGCATTCAATATATGAAAGCTGGAACTGTATATTTTGGGGCTAAATATTTCCTGTGTGTGCAATATTTTTTTTTGGCAAAAGTCAACAATTTTTATGTATCAACCTAAGATTTAACTGTAGAGAGTAGGGATGTAACAATAACCGAAATATCGTGATATCGTATCGTCAAAGTTCTCACAATAATGTCGTGGACCATCACAATAAATCGAATTACAAGTCTATTTTCTTAAATTAAGAGTTATGGTGCAGCAGTACCTAAAAAACACTACATAGACCATGACCCTTTGCTCCATTTCAGTGTAGACTACAAAAAGAAATAACAGTTCTAAGCATTTTTAAGTCTTAGTTCTTTGGATTAAGTCTTGTCAAGGCATTTTAAGAGGAAAAAGTAGCATATTAACAGTTTTAGCTGTTTAGCCTCCACAAAATATTTCATTAAATATCGTACCGTGAGATGTGTATCATGAAAATACCGAGAGATTTGGATATTGTTACATCCCTAATCGTGAGCCTCCCCACCATATCGTGAGCTTTCCCACGATATTGCAATAAATATCGTACCTTGAGGTTCATACCGTAACAATATCGTATCGTGAGACTTGGATATCGTTACACCCCTAGTAGAAAGTTGAAAAAGTGACATCTATTGATAATTATTGGTACATTCTGCTGTTTTTTTCCCCCCAAAGCTCAGGTTTTATAATGATAGTGTCTATTCGAAGTACTTTAAATATTATCTTTTATCTCAGTATATCTTTGTAGCAGTTTCCAGAGTTTAAAATCTGTTATCGTGACAGGCCAACTTCCAACTAATATACGTCACTGTAAAATAGAAAGCTATCTTAAAACCTCTCCCAAATTTGTTCAGTTGCCACAGCCAAACATTGTGCATCTTCGTGCCCATTCATGCCAGCAGTGCACACGGTGACTATAATAAACCAGACAGCGTCATGACAAAATCGTGGCCATCTGAGGTGTCTTTAAATAGGATGTCAGTTCCATAGCCCCAGCCTGCTCTGATACCTCTGGGCCTCTGTGTCGCTGGTATGAGGCAGAGGTCCTGGCCCGGAGGTAATTGAATCAGGACAGAAAACACAGGGGAGCAGACTCCGGGGTGAGGGTGGTCAGGCGCAGCTGGATAAGCAACAGTTGGTGCCTTTTAAAGAGCAGAGCCAAAGGAAACAGCAGGCAGGGCAAGAGGGACAGAAGAACCCAAAGCCGAGTACACACCAAGAGGTCCAAACAGGCTGGAAATACTACAGGGAAATACTGGGCACATCTGTGTAAGAACCCTGTCTGTATTCTCCATTATTCAGACAAGAATTAAATTTTAATGAGCCGATCGATTTTTAGGATATGTAAATTGTCAGCAGCTTTTTCTCAATTTCTAATCGAGAAGTCTACAGCCAATTGTCTATCAGCAAAAGAAGTTTTTGACTTTGAGAGAATACAGGAGAGTCTGTGTTAATTTCAACCAAATAAACTAAACTAAAAGTAGTGAAAGATGTTTTTACTTGCTTTTAAAGTAGCTGTACCAAATTTTTATCTATGTATTAACTGCAGATTTTTTCTCATTAGCCTATTAACCACTGTATTATTTTGAGACTCAGGAAGTATGCAGTTAGCATGCTTTAAGTGAGAAACAACTTTGAATGACTGCAAATACTAAAATGAACTAGCTGTTTTTGACAATTTCAGAAAAAGTTTTAAGTTTAAAGAATAAAATCAGTACAAAAGATTAATCTGAGCGAAAATAAAAAACACAATTCATTTTTCATACCGCCCAGCACTACTATCAATGCACTGTGTGAAAAGGATGCTAATTCATGCTAAAACAATAAAACAATAGAGGTCCAGCTCATTCTGTGACCTGACCAAACTGTCCAGTCATTGAATGCTTTGAAACTTTCTTTTTAATTCTGTTTTAATTGCTGCGGCATCTGTTGTATCTGTGACACTTCGACTGTTCGGTCCAGGAACGCTGTCAGAATACAAAAGATGTCCAAACTAAATCCTTGTACTACCAACGACTATTTGGTGAAAAGGCGAATTGTACTTTTCTGTTTAACTGTGATTTACTTTAATGAAAGAGTTTTTTATTTATTTATTTTTCATTGGCGGTAAAGCTGGCGAGCGATAAGATAAAGTCAACATTTTCTCCTGCTGCAATTGGTACATTGCAAACTTTCTAACATAAAGAAATGACCTTCTTGCTGTTATCAGGCTAGAGTTTATCCCACTATGAAGCGCTGATCCTGTCAATAGAGGATAACCTTAGCCTCAGCCTGCTTATAGACCAGACTATATGTTTGCAATTAAAAAAAAATCTCGTAAAGTGTGCCAATTTTAAAGAGGAAATTGCTTGTAAAAACTTCCCCATGCTTGCGTCGGTTCATTTTGGGGCGCACAACATAAAAAGATACACATTGTTGGTTGTAAATGAGCTTAAAAACAGACTAACCTGGTAAACGACTTTCAGCTGAGACTATTAATGCCTGCAGTATTTCTGTTAGCAGTGGACCCCTGACCGCAGGTTTCCTTAAGGTGCCTCCACATAGTTAGACTATTCTTCTCGGGAGCGGGGAGAGACGGTGTCAGCTTTGTGCAACCATGTCTGGAGGTAATAAACACGCGTAAAAGCACATAAATAATGACTTAATGACCCCTCCGCCCTGCCGTATCCTGATGACGCTGGAGTTTCCCGACGCTGAGGTGGGGAAAGTGAATGGGGCACGGTGCACATGTGGTCTCCAGGTGTGTGCTGGCTGTGGGATTGTTAGTCTGAAGGTGTTCCACTCACAATGGTGCCATCTATACATTATTCACTGTTTAAGGTGATGGTTTTGAGACTGGATTGAGTCGAAACTAAAATTCTGATCTATGTTATAATGTTTTTTCCTCTCTGTTCTCTCTTCAGTCTGTTCCACTTGGCATGTGGTAATACAGGATGTGCTCCACTTTGTTTTTAAACTCTACCCACCTTCACTCATCATTTGGATCATTTCAGCCCTGGAATTGGTCATTTCTGCATTGTAAACCTCAACGTTCAAAGTAATTAAATAGGTTATGTTGTGTATACTCAGTTTTAGAAATAGTTCTACAAACTTAATTATGTCAAGTTTCTGTAATAGGTACTTCTTTTTGAGTAATTTTAACTAATATACATTTTTGCTTAATTAAAGGGAACTATTGTGAGTATAAGTGAGCGTAACTTAAAAACATAGATGAGGTACAACTTAGTAGAATTAAGTAGTTAAAAAATAATACATAATGTGAGTATAATGTACTATGTGTATACTATAGTGTGTAATGTATGTAAGTATGTATGTATTATTAAACTATATACATATTAAATAATATTGATTAGACTCGTAATCCCTTGACTTTCACATTGGAAACCTGGGTTTAAATCACCGTCCTAGAGAGTGTATAGTCTACTATATGCATAATGTGTGTATACTATGATGTGTCTGTAAGTATACTATAATGTGTGCAGATTTACTGGTGTGTACAAAAATCATGGAAACAAAAAACTGAAAATTAAATAAATTATTCCAGTGGTCTGAACTAACTGCAAATATCTGAGTTGAGCTAAATGAGCATTTTAATTCAGCTTTTATCAAAAGGTGCAAGGAAAAAGTCCACCTTTAAGTTCTGGAAGACTGTGACTTTTAAGTTCATCAACTTAAAATAATTGAGGCAATCAATTACCGCATTGCCTCATCAACCCTAACCCTCATGATTTTTTTGAGGTCTGGTAACTTATTTGGGTTTACAGTGGGCTGAACTAAAGTAAAATGATAGCCGTTAATTTGAAAACTGCCATTACATGACATCACAAACTGGAACAGAGCATTTTGAGCTTTGGAGGCAGACAGGTTGCTCAAACAAAGTGTGATGACTGAGACATGTGTTAATATTGTTGTGAAATTGCTTGGTATTAGAGAAAATTTGGTTCTCTTTTCCATGTTCATGTTTTTGAAAATATTTCAAATAGTCACGAGCAGTTTGTTTCTCCTCCCAAAATATTGGTGTAATTTATAATTTTATGGCAGATTCAGACCTTTGAGACGACATTTAAAAGTTTAATCAAATTTGCTAACCATTACATTCTGCTTTCATTTACAGTTTTTTTTCAGTCTCGCATAACTTTTTGGGACTTGTGGTTGTAAAATTAGTATCTAGTTCATGTAGCCCTTCCTATCTCTAGAGACATCCCGGCTAAGATATTTGACTGGCTGCATTAATTACTGCCACTTTCAAAAGGTTGTGTTTACTTAAAATGTGAGCAACTCAATGAGGAAACAACTACACAAACAGGTCATTTTGATGGACAAGAAAGCGTAAATCAGAAAAACAGTATAATTTTGTAATTGTGTTTTTTTGCCTACTACCTCCTTATAACAATAGCCTCAAATCATGTCAGTGTAACCAATAATTAGCGTCCACTGACTCCACAGTAATTGCTAGATATGAATTGAGTGAGTGGGTCTTAAAAGTAACAAAAACAACATTGCTTCAGCTAATTAGAGTTTGCTACATCTCCCATTTTAAATTGCACATATGCTCAATTGTGTGGGGATTTTTTTAGATTTATTTTTTATTGCTCAAAAAAACATACCTGGAGTTGTACTTTGTTTCATTTATCAACACTTGTTTGATTAATCCAGTTTACAAGGTTATCTATGAGCCTCAGAAATCACATTAAAATTTTACACATTTTGTTGACATCAGCGGGTAGAAATCTGTACTACTGCAGAATTTTTTAATCCTTAAACCATCACTCATTCATTTTTGTGGTCAAACAAACACATGACACTATCATAGTCATGTTACCTAATGGCTTAATGTATTTATTTTGTATTGTACATTCCCAGTCCTGACAGTAGAGGGCTCTCCAGTGTGTTTTCCAAATGTAGAATTTATTTTAAATAAGGTGTCCAAAAGCGTGCAATGGATCCAAAACTTCAAGATAGTTGGATTGTGTGGGGAACTAACAATTAGCCTTTCCAACTTGGAGATAAGACAGCACAGTTCTTGTACAAGGAAGTAATTAACCAAATAATAACTCAATAGGAACACATTGTTGGATCTGATATTAAAATGTGTTAATTATGATTATGACACCTGACATGGAGGAAGGGAGGGGTGGAGTTCTATGTCCGCTTTCACATTTGAAACATGTGAATTCTAAGTCTTTATCTTAGAATTCACATAATGTTCTCTTACTTAAGTTTCCATGAGTTTTTGGCTTGACACAACTTGCATTTAGTGCAGAGTTAGACTATCAGACTTTAAGTTGACATGCTGTCACCATGACAACTGGAGCACGCCTCCTTTGTGTTGCTGAGGTAAATGCTGAGAAAGTTTGGCAAGTAGCAAAAATAGCAAATATCAATCATTCTGTCTAAAAAGACTGATGTGTGATACTTACAGACACGCATATTATAATTGCAAAATGGACCATATCGGCATAGAATAAATAAAACTGGGAAGGGGAGGTACAATGTGGGAGTTTATGGTATTTTAGTCCAAACTGACTTGGGCGTGGTGACAGCGATAAAACTTCTAATGAAATCAAGATATGCTTTGGTGGCAAGTACCCAAAAAAACTTTGGAATTACAATAAGGTGAGTATTTTTAATGAGTTATTTTCTATCCCAGATGGTTGTAGCAAATTAAAGACATTTTGTGTTCATGTATGGTGGTCAATTTTAAAATTGTATAATACTCTTTTTTTTTTTTTTTTTTTAACATGAAACCGGCTGGTGGAGATGAATAATTTACAGCAACAAAATATACTTTTGTTGAATTTATGATAAACACAAACATACAGAACTGCAAATAAAATATGTGAAAATGTTGCGCAGTTTGTTCATTTCATGTACACCGTGTTTGGCATAATGTTTATTGTGGCAAAGATAAATGCTAATAAGGCGCTTACAAGCAAATAAAATAGTTAACGATATAGAAAGTTAAAACTATTCTCCCTGAACCAATAGAGGTTTGCCTCTGTACAGATTGCCCCGGTCTTGGGGAAAGTATAAGCTAAGTTCTCATTAATTGTGTCTGTTGTGGATCAGTGAAAAACAATATTTGTCAAAAACACAATAAAAGTCAACTTTGGGGTCAGCAGATGCATTACTGACCACTCCTTCCTCTTGACCCTGACCCTTCCAAACACAGGAGGCCATAGGGTCTCAAGGGACGTGTTAAGAATCCTGGGTATATTATATTATTATGGCTCTTTCTGTCCAAAAGTTGAATCTACGGGAAATATATATTTTTTTACACTTTCCAAACAATGAGAATTTCACAGTTGCAACGTTTTCTTTTATTGCACAATCCTGTACTTTCTTTCTCTTCAAAAGTCAATAGAAAGTTGGACCCTGCAGGAGAGGAGCCCCCTTTGCCCTGGGCTGGAACAGAGCCTCAGGGAGCAGAGAAGAGGGCAGGATGCTACGAGCCTTAGCTTCAGAGGGGCAGAGGTCTATTTTTAATGACAACTCAAACGCTGCTACAAAAGTGTGTTATGAACGGCCAAGTCTGGAGCAGATGTATCCCTGTGTAGGAGTGTTTTGGGAAAGTCAAACAACTATGAGAAAGACAGAGCGAGGTTTCCGACTGCATAATTGTCTCAGGTTTACAAAGGGTAAGTATTTCAGTATTATGTGCCATTTGAAGGTGCATTATGAAACTTTTCTGCAATGAGGTCAAATATAAATGTGTCTCGAGATGTTTCCATGGAGATAGATCAGTTTAATGTCATAATATATGTTCAAAATATATCTCTATTGGCACAATGTTCAAAAGTTACCATGGTGACACAATGCACACATTAGCAAAAACTGCCAAAAATGTTTCTATTTGAGTAACAGAGCTTCTAACATAGCAGTGCTTTCAGTTAGCTTCACACCTCTAGTGAATGTTGATGTCATCTGTAGCAAAGTATCAATAACTTCTGAAACAAATGGTGCCAGAAAATGTTACATAACGCATCTTAAAACTATGATTTTTTTTTAGATATAATTTTACCATTGTGAGTTTTGTAGTTCAATCAGTCAATCAGTAAAAGCCGAATTTACCAATAAACTCAGTCCATTTTACCATTAGTGTAAAAGTATTTGAACTTGTTAGCAGAAGTAGAAAATCTCTTCACCTTTCCAAACTAAATAAATGGACTGTTTTGATGCCCCTTTCAAAATGCCAGACAATGCCTTTTAGTGGTAAAGGGTAAAGGTCAAGACAGGGTCAAGCAGGGGTCAAGTATAGAGAAGAGTGGACTGTGAGAAACAGAAACTGAACTTGAGACATGAAACATCAGGTTCGTCACCTCCTTAACCTTAAAATGTCTCACGCACCTGAAACCAAAGATCTATGAACAGTCAAGTAACTCACTACTCCACACACCAGACTAAGCTTCGACTGCTATGGAGGGCTATAGAGGTAAAGACTAAACCAAAATGTGTTATGTATGCGCCAACCACATTAAAATAATCTGCTTGTTACCATGGAGATGTTAATGCTTAGCCTGGAATGTTACATAGTATTACTTTAGGGGTCACCATACTTTTTTCTCTGAGGGCCACATTATCGTTCCTGACAGTGATAGGGGGCCGGGTCAGGTAGGCCGTATAACAGAATTGAATGACCCTGACGATGGAGACTATATTCTTTGAAAACCGCCACACTTTCTTTACGTATCAGACAAACTGCACAGTCCTTACACTGAACAAAAAAAATAATCGGTCGTCCACTGTTCTTTGAAAACTAGGCACTCTCTTGTCAACTTTTTGTACTTTAACATGAGCCATTTTGCTGTCTCTAACTGCACTACAGAACTCTGCACATGCGTTGACTGTCACTGTCACAGTTTGATCTCAGGTGAGGAAAATTCAGCAGCAAATGTAAATACATCATAAGATTATTTAAATATTAATATAAATACTTATAAATATAATTTTTAATTGAAAAAAATCGGCAAAATAAAAGAGGTAGATTTGATATTAAATGCCAAATAATAATAAAAAAAAATAGGCCATGACAACTTTTGAGGATTGCCTATAGGTCCACTTCAAGTGGAGGAGGGCAGAGGGGCCTGGGGGCTGGTCAAAGGGGTGTGGAGGGCCGGAGTTGGAGTATTTACTGTATTTTACATAGAGGTCGGATTGTGTGGAATTGTAATTAAAGGTCCTATATTGCGCAAAATTGATTTAAGCCATGTTTATAATGTTATTGCCTCCTCAAAAGTATACCTTAAATTTTGTTTTGTTTCATTCAGGCATGTCCGAGTTATAAGTCTACATCTCCAAAACTCAAAATGCTCTGTTCCACCTTGTGATGTCATGAAGTAGTAGTTTTCACGTTAACCCCAACAGCTATTTTTTTTTTTACCTTTAGTTCAGTAAAGATGGACAATTCCAGGGCTGAAATCATCCAAATGATCCTAGTAAAGGTGCACAGAGTTTAAGAACACAGTGGAGCACTTCTTGTACCACATGACATCACAAAGTGGAACAGAGTGTGTTTGAGAGAAGAACACAGCCTAAATATGCAGGATTTGTGGGTTAAACATGTGTGAATGAAACAAAACACAACTCCAGGTATGTTTGTGATGAGGAAACAACATTATAACAGATCAGAAAATGCTTTAAAATAAATGCAAGATGGGTACGTTTAATACAGTAAGTAAGTAAGTAAGTAATACAGTGGAACATTCCAGGCAAAGCAATAACACGTACATGGAGACAACTAGGAAAAAGACTCTCCAACAAAAAAGTTCCACAGTGCACCTTTAAGTTGATTTCAATGTCAGTATCAATATACAAACTGTGTATTGTGATGCTACCTTCTCGCCAAGACTTTGCCCTAATTAGTATTTTCCCCGACGAGCACATTTTGAGCCAATGCTATCACGCATATTTGGCTCCGCTGTCAGTATTGTTGAAAGCAAATGCATAATTAATGTCATGTCCAATATCACTGCGACCTTCTCCTTGTGTCCTCTCCTCAAAATGCCATTGTCATTTTTGCAACTGTTTTCACTGAACCAGGACAGTCTGAGGGTACGTTCACATTTGCCCTGGTTGGTTCAAGTTTGAGCTCAGACTAGCCAAAATTTGTATTCAAGACTAAACTTCAAAATAAACTTGCTGAAGTAGATGTGCATATTAGCGAGTAAAAAGTATTTTGGTAAACTATGTAGTAAAAGTAATTGTAAAAGACTGGACAAAACATCTGATTTATAATTTGAAGTCAATGAAATCTGAGGGACAAAACCTGAACAAAAAAAGACATTTTCAAAGAATAGACCAGAAAAATTAGAAAAAAAATCATATCTGTAGGAATGGTGAAAGTGACACAAATGGCATTTAAAGGTGCATTGTGTAACTTTTCTGGTGGAGAGTCTGTCAAATGCTTTTTTCCATGAAGACGTACCGTATTTTTCAAACTATAAGTCGCACTTTTTTCATGTTTTTTTGTGGTGCTGTGACTTATATTCCGGTGAGAGAGCGCCCTAGGCTTGTGTGCCAGTATCTCCTACTGTCACTTGGAGCCTTACTGCACATGCCTCCTACAGAGAAAGTCACTGTCCTGCTGCAAGCAGTGAAATATGCAGCCGAAAATGGTAATCGAACAGCAGAAAGAAAATTTGGTGTGAATGAGAATCTTGTGAGGGACTGACGGAAAGCGGGGATGGAGAACACAGCTTCATGGTAACCTGGGCGGGTGAGGCATGCAACTTTCCTGGAAGTCATTGGATGGATCCACAAAGCCTGCACTTCAGTGACAACCAAAACCATCCTACTGGGATTCAGAAAGGTTGGAATAATAACTAACTAACTGGAACTGATGCTGAGTCTGATAGCTACACAGAAGAGGAAGCGGTGCTCCGTTTACCTCTAGACATCGTGGAGTTGCTCAGAAGTGATACCGAGGATGAAGAATTAAATGGATTTGGTGATTTGGAGTAAAATCGAAACTTTGGTAAACTTCTTCTCTTCTGTTGTTTATGCTCTAGTTATCTGAATAACTCTTAATATGTGACGTTAACAGCCTGTTGTTCTCTATTCTATTGTTATTACTATAACTTGCCTTTCAAGATGAAATGTCGGTTCTTGGTCTATGATTTTTGAAAATAAATTTCCCCCAAAGAGTGTGACTTATATTCTGGTGCAACTTACATATGTTTTTTATGCATTTTTTGGTTGGTGCGACTTATACTCCGGAGCGACTTATAGTCCAAAAAATATGGTAATGGCTTTGTCTGGAAAGTTTCACAGTATGGTATGCCTTTTTCTCATCATGGATACCAAACCAGTTCAAGTTACATGTCAGATCTGCTGAGGAAACCCCGCTCACAGTCTGCCTGTTTTTCTAGGTATTTTGAGCTACAAAATCACATTTAATAAATGTAATGAAGAGCTGTTTAATGTCATACTGTGGAACATTCCGGGCAGAGCTATGACATATCCATAGAAACAAGCAGGTGTCTGTCCCCCTAACTAAAAAGTTACATAGTGCACCTTGAATCATTTAAGATTGTAACCATATTTATCATTATTGGGAGTACTGCTATACTGTAAAATATGTGACTACAGTAGGAGTAAAAGTATGGTGCCTGAAAAAGTTACTGAGTAAATGTAACTGAGTACCTGTCTCTGGTCTGGTCCATGTTCAAACTTGGTTCATTATCCACACTAAAAAAGTCCAGACGGAGCTAGTATTTCTGTCAGTCCATGTTCATATAATGTTATTTCTGTAGCTTGCCGTGTGCGTCTTGTTATCTTAAGAGCAAACAATGGCTAGCAGCACTCCAGCTCACGTTATTTATTTTTAAAAAGCACTTTCCTTCCATCTCTAACCAGAGCGAGGGGGAAAACACACATCTCATGGCAGAGAATACTGACAAAAATCTGCAGGGCTCCCAGTAGGATGGAGCCAACAGAAGGAGCTCAGTGGAGAGTCAGCACTGTGCACCAACTCCTCAGGGGAATATCTCAACACAATAGAACAAGAGCAGGAGAATAGACACACACTCTTCATACACTTTCACTGCATAATCTGACCGCTGTATTAGCCAACCACTCACTGAAATGGCCCTCTTCCACACACTGTTATCCATTGATGTAATTTAGCAGCTAGTAAACAAATAAAATGCCAGACATATTAAAGGGCCCATATTGTTGCGCTGTTTTCTGATCTATGTTTTAATGTTGTTTCCTCATCAAAACATATCTGGAGTTGTGTTTTGTTTCGTTCACTCATGTTTAACACAAAAACTCTGCATATTTAGACTGAGCTCTTCTCTCAAACAGAAAACACGTTGTTGTTGTTGTTGTTGTTGTGTGGTGATACAGGAAGTGTCCCACTAAGTTTTTAAACTCTACACAGCTTCACTAGAATCATTTAGATAATTTCAGCCCTGGAATTTCCTGAACTAAAGGTAAAAGGAGCTGTTAACTTGAAAACTACCACCACATGACATCACAAGATGGAACAGAGCATTTTGAGCTTTGGAGATGTAGACAGACTAATAATAAAGGATTCCTCAAACATGTGTAAATGTTTTTGACAAGATTAACGTAACAACATTATAGCATGACTTAAAGCTCACAGGAGTCAGTTTTGTGTAAAATAGGACCTTTAAAGACGACATATTGTGCCTGTGTCTGCGCTATGGTTATAACACCCATTCATCATTGTGTTATAATTTGGACATTTCAACACATTTCAACATTTCATCTATAATGATCTGGTAAAAGATACAAGTCTGCTCGGTTCCTTGTTTAAAAACTTCAGTGCCTAATAGGAGCTTATGTCGCTGCAAACATCAGATGCTCCTGCTGACACCTGATATGGAAAGCTGCAGATCACAACATCACAGCAAATAGCAGATTTTTTTTTTCATTTGTACCAAAATTACTACACAACACAGTTGAATCCTTCACGTATCACCAACTGAGAAAATAAAATTGGAGAATGAAGTAAGCACAGAGCAGTGGGCATGTGCTGGTCACTGTTGGGCAAGTTACTTTGAAACTGTAATGCGTTATTTATTACCTATTACTGTCATTTCAAAGTAATTCGTTACATTACAATATTACTGCATTTAAAATGTAAGGCATTACATTACTATTGCATTACTTTAAGTTACTCTCACCAAAATAACTTTTGCGCTGTATATGGACTGAACCAGGACTAAACCAGGTCTAAACCAGGACTAAACCAGAGCTGAACCAGGACTAAACCAGAAGTGAACTAGGACTAAACTAGAACTGAACTAGGACTAAAACAGGACTCACTGTAGGGACGGGCTCGAAGGTGACCGCAGGAGAAAGGAGCGGCTTTGCTCCGCACCTCACGGAGGTAAGAGCGGCTGTCGCCCGATCGCTCTTTATGGACCCTGCTGCTCGGGCTCGCGGCCCTGATTTCAGCAACTATTTGCAGGTACCCGAGCCGGTGCAAGAGTCTGTTACAGCGCGTAACTTCTACCTTCCTTCAGCGTGTCCAGAAGTCCAACTTTTTGTGTGATGGTTTGCATCTTCCTCTGCCTTTTGGGTGCGAGTGCAGGAGCCTTTGTCGGTGCAGAACGTTTCGTCGACGTTGTGGGTTTCGTCGGGGAGAAAACTTGCAACCGTACAGCACTTCAGAATCACCTGAACACATTCTGTACTGTACAGGAGACAGGAGTCCCTTGGCCAGTCAGGACGCACCGGGAGGAACGCAATACGCATTCATACAATGTAAAAAAAAAAAAAAAACAGGGCATGCAAAATTGCACACAAAAAAAATAAAAAAAAAAATCTGCGAGACAGCGAAAAGTGAACTGCGATAGAGGGAGGGACGAGTGTAAACCAGGTCTAAACCAGAACTGACCCAGGTCTAAACCAGGTCTAAACAGCGTGGAGTTCTTTGTCAGTCCTTTCGCCCGCGGTTACCTGAAGGTCTATGAGGGCGCATCTCCGGCGTTTCACCGCTGCTGATATCGAGGTGATTTTAGCGAATTTGTATGAAGAAAAACCCACCACTTCAATCCAGGTTAAAAAAAAAACACTGTAACGCGCGTTACTCACATTTGTACCGAGTAAAATATTACAATTTTTTCCCCTGTAATGCCTTACATTACTGCGTTACAGCAAAAAGTAATGCATTACTGTAATTCGTTACTTTTATAACGCGTTACTCCCAACACTGGTGCTGGTGGTGATGAAAACAGAGATTGATCATAGCAATGACGTCTTGAGTACAAGAGAAAAAGATTACTCAAACATGCCTGAATCACATTATACTAAACACAACACTGAGAGGGTACGTGAGAAAGGGAAACAACTAGAACACGGTTAAAAAGTTGATTTTGCTTAATAGGTCTGCTTTAAAATAACCACAAGATAAAATCACAGCAATCAGCTTTGTTACTGTAATATAAAAGGGTAGTAAGGCCTTGTTGGTGTAATATCAATATAGGTGAAAAATGGAAACGTTATGGATTCTACACCAGAAAAATGACATAGTGCATCTTTATTTAAGACCTCTCTCAAAGATTTTCACTTTAGTTTGAATTGTTAATATGCATGAAAAATAATGTGATTCTGTATTTTGAGAAGTGCAAATAAACAGCGACTACAAAAACAGTGCTTATTCAATGCGCCTTTGACTGACCCCACTCATCTCTGCTTGCGAAAAAGACCGGTGCATGAGAGGTTTGTTATTTGCTTGTGGTTCTTGCTATAGCACACCACACATAATCAGTCTGTGTGGTCTGAGCTCCTGGACTGAGGCTGCATTGTGTTTAGTGCAGCCAAGGACCAAGGACAGTCTCTCCTCCTGCTGCTGCTTACATGTGCTCCCTCTCTGCTCCCATAAACTCTCAGAGGGTTTCTATCACTCGCTGAAGCGTTCCTGGAAGCACCAGAACCCTGTGTCCTGAGGGAGAAGCTTCTTGGACACGCAGCTGCCTCATCCATCCATGTTACGAATCAGTCCAGCTCCTGTTATGGAGATGAGGACGCTAGCTTCTTCAAATGAAAGTCATTGGTGGGGACAATAAAGTGTTTGGTACAAAATAAAGCATATAAGAAAACTTATTCGTGGGTTTCTCCATCGTGTTATAACTCTTTGAGGATTCAAAAGATATAATATTTTGTTTCACCTTTTTAATTGCTATGGCATTTTTGATCATTCAGAAACCTGTGGATGTGTGGAAGCTCAGAAATGCTGCAAGTTTTTATCAGTGTACAGTGTATAATTTAAATCAGTCTTATATATGTTTATGCAAGGATTAGTTTAGTTTAGTTTGTTTATTTGACAGGGATCATGAAGCATTAATAAAAAAAAAATAAAAAAACATACAAGAGATGCTTTGTATCACACTCTGAGCTAATTTCCATCTGCAGTCCCTGAGACATACAAAACGAAGAATACGTAGTAAGTTGAAGTGTTATGTTTATGTTATAACTGCATTCTACACTGTTTTTTCACTGCATGTACCAAGGTATACGGTCTATGTCTTGTGCAAAAAATTGTATAATATACAGATTTTAAGTCAATACTGACAAAAAAACTAAATAAATTCAAAATATGATTTTCATAATATCAATACTTTTCAAGCATTCAAGCAGTCAACAACAATAGTTACTTAAAATCCTTATGATGTGTTCTTATTTTAACATTTTGCATTGCCCCAGCACACACACAACTCCATCACCTCTGTCCACATCCATGCCTTGTTCTTTCTTTATAGCGTAGTATAAAGGCGACTCCTCCCTTTGTCTGGAGGGTCTTATCCCCTCCTGCCCTCCCCTCTCTCTCCCTTTTCCTCTTCCTCTCTGTTTAATCTCCAGCTCCATCTTTTTTGTCCTGGATGGCTGAACTACCAGTATGGTGCTGCCTTATCTCTCTGATCCTATCGCAAACTTTTCATATAAAGGAATAAACTCCAAATAAAAACCAACCGCGCTCATCTTTAGGCGCCATCTTTTCGAGGATATTGCTCTCATTAGCCCTTGGTAATCATTTCAAAGTAGCGATAAATGT
Organism: Boleophthalmus pectinirostris; assembly: GCF_026225935.1. Taxonomy (NCBI): domain Eukaryota; kingdom Metazoa; phylum Chordata; class Actinopteri; order Gobiiformes; family Gobiidae; genus Boleophthalmus; species Boleophthalmus pectinirostris. The sequence goes on from NW_026571070.1 coordinate 19,759,150, forward strand.
TTTCACTTGCCGGAGATTAAAAGGCTTTTTCTGTATTTATTTCCAGACGCTGATCAAATTATGGCTTTACTTGCTGTGCCATAGATCACATCAAAAGCGCCGCTTATCGTGTAATGATATGCTCTATAAAGATAAGAGCCCCAGTCCCGTGAGGAGCGAAAAACTCATCCACCACTCCAATTGGAAAACATATACAAACAGTATGTAAAAAAGTGTGGAAAGTTCTGCTTATGAAGAAGACGCTACGTTTGGCAAGGACTAAAGAGTAAAAGTTTCAGTTAAGACTAAGCAAATAGTTAAATGTAACTTCAAACATGATATACTAATGAAGTAAATGTAGAGAAGTACGGGAACATTTCTGTCAAATCTGTTTTTTAAAAGTTACATCAAAAAGACAAATACAGAACAAGACATAAAGGTAAATGTTTAACTCAAACGGTAAAATGGTTCATTTTAGTTATACTGTATACGAACTACCTTAAAAATAAACCACTAAGAAAGACTGCAATCATTTAAAAAGAGGGAATATTTTATTATTAACTGCCAAAATATAATATATTTAGATCACCATGTTACTTTTTATTGTTATAGTTACATTTTTGAGTCCTCCCTCCCCTTGCTCTCTGTGCTAAGTCACTCCTTCTTCAGAGAGCTATCACAACACAACCAGCGTGCATGTCACTAATGAAACTACAGCATATCGCATCAGGTTTGTGTATTGTTTTGTATCATGTTCTTGCATATTATTGAGAAATGTCCAACTGGATGACACAGGCTTGTGGGCTGAGCTTGGGATAGTATCATACTAACTAACTGTAACTGTAACATACTAACTGTAAGATATGGACATGATATAAGTCTTACCCAAGTTTTTACATCAAGAAGTGCTCCAAACACTGCATCAACAGACTGCTCAACCATTCATTGGTGTACAGTCACAGAAAGCAAGATAGACCAGGTGTCTTGCCCAAGGGTACTGCAGTTGCTGTGGTTGGAGTGGAAACCAAACTGCCCGCCATAAGTTTAAGAGCAGTTTTCCTTGACTTGTACTCATTTTGAAGAAACAATCCTCTGGCTGTAGTCATGAGACAAAGCACAAGAGATCTGGCCCAACATCAGAGTGGTGAAAAGGGCATTTAAAGAGTGCAGACAAAGCGTGGCTGTGGGTCTGAGTCTAATGATACGGCCTGTAACGATAAGAGCTAATCACATGAGGAGGAAAAACAGAAGAAAGACCAAAACATAAACACGCAGTCTCTAGAAAGTGTTCCCATGTCATACTTTAAACTGCGCAGGCTGCTAATTTAACTGGCCCTAAACATAGCACACAGAGTCTCCCAGGAGCCACTGCACTTTTCCTACAAACCCCTCACATGCTGCAGGAGAAGACACATAAAAGAGACTTATACACCAAATGCTTCTCACAAATGATGCTCCGATTCATAGTGGTCAAGTTGAGAATTAGAGCGATTGGTGATGGAGCTGGTGTGGGTTTGGTGCAATGATGGGAAAAGAACTCAATACTGTTAATTAAAAATGTGACTCACACATTTAAAAATGTACTTAAGTAAAAAGTATTTCACACAGATTGAGAACTGTTAAAGTGTTAAATGTAGTGATACTGATTAAGTAACACTATGAATCATTGTTTTCATTTTTTGTGTGAAATGTACTTGAAATCAAAACATGTTACCGTAAACATACTAAAAATTACCCTCAGATCATATGAAAAGTAGCTTTTTGTGCAGTAGAAAAGGGCAGATTCCTGTTCTTAATGAAGGAAAAATAAAACATATCTTCTGTAAAAAGGAAAAAGAAAAAGTACACCTAAAAAGTAGCTTTAAGTACAGTATTTTAACTTTTGTACTTTGCTACTATCCCCCACAGGTCTGGTGAAAAGTTTTGCCTCATTTCACCCTTTGCCAAATGGTCCTGAATCAGTGGATAAACAATGACTTATACTTCTGAAAATCCTCTTTTGGCTCATGACTCACACCTCTTTCCCGCTCAATTAAGCTTCCGACAAAATCCACCAAAACCCACAAACTTAAAGTGCTCCTGTTGTCACAAAAGTTAGGATTTATCTAACCTTTCAGACTCAGGCTCACGGAACGAAGAAAGAGAGAAGCTTTGGGGATTATTTAGCGCTGACCCAAATAGTGGTGTAGGAACGGCCCCTTTTCTACTGGTTCAAAGATCTTGGTCTTTTTTGACTGGGGTTTAACAGAAGACGAGAGTTAACGCAACGGAACAGTGGAGTTAAATGAGCACCAGTTTAGTGGCTAATTCCTCTTGACATCCGGACATGAGACGAGAGCCTTTTAGTCCGACCACAAATGCTGAGATCACATAACACACTATTTTCTCTGCACCTGCTACTCTGATGGTTTTACATTTACGAATTTGAAAAGTTAAAAGATGGAACACTGTGTAACATCGAGAATTATCTGCGAATCAAACGAAATTTAATCCTCACTAGACAGGTGAAAATGAGACATTCTAATAATTCGTGAAGAAATTATTTGTCACCACGCGATGTAGGAAAATGCAGCATGGTAACAAAGAAAAGCTAAGAAAAAAAGAAGCATTGTTGACGAAAAGGCTCCTATTAGTAACACATATTATGTCCTGGAAATGGAATATTTTCAATGTTCTGGTTATGTGATTCTACTCTTTTATTTTTTCATACGATTGTAAAGGTGTAAGTTGTTACTTTTTTTTGCTTGTCTCCATGGAGATGTTTTAGTTTTGCGTAAAATGTCTCATACATTATGTATGCGCTTGTATATACAATATATTGTGCATTTATTCAAATGCAGGTGTTTGTATTGCTCAAAAAATATCAGTAAAAAACATGCATTCGTTCTGTAAGCAGCTGCCTCTCTACAGATCTGACCTGTAATGCGATACCTGCTTGACTTTGTCTGCACAAGTTGGACAATCAATGCCATGCTGCGGAACATTCCAGAAAAAGCTATAACAAGATGAAAAGGTGGCAAAACCTCGATTAGAGTACATTCAACTTTTAACCATGTTTTGAAAACAAAAAATAAAGATTTATTTTTTTCAGATATTTTCACGTTGTGTTGTGATTTTCCTTTTCGCAGTATTCCAATGTGCCGTTTATACCAACTCACTAATCCTTTACCTTTACTTAATCTTTACATTGTATTGAGTGCGTTAAATAATGCAGCATGGACAACAGGCTGCTTTCTATAAGGACTGCTCACTCTGCCCTATAGCTTCCTCTCTCTGTTCACTATGGCAACATCATCTTGACACTTTGGCCTTTGGAACATAGAAGAAACGCTGTGAATGATAAAGTTTTATTGAGCCAACACTTTCTGTGACAGACGTGTGCTTAAAAATAATGCAGGCCAACCTTTGGGGTCGTCATGGTAACTTCTCCTCACACCATCTCGACCAAGTAGCAAAAAAACTTTTACTTATGCCCAGACAACTTTGTGCTATTGAACTAACCGGGTCAGTGAATAGATTCAGGACAACTGGCTGCACTTTTGTGGATAGCAGAGATAGTTTTAAAAAGTCTAAGAAAAAGAAGGCAGGAAAGGGATAATGTTAAAGTGGTGGTGCTGTATAAATAGCCAGTGGTAATGAGAGGACAGAACACAGCGGGGAAGTACACGAAACTACTGCAACCATTGTTTAAAAGTCCTCAACTTCACTTGTAATAAATCATCCAAGGAGGAGGAGAGAAGAGAGAGGGCCAAAGTCACTATAAACAAACACTGTTCTGGAGTTATGTACAGTAGATACAATCAGAGACTAAAATACTCACACTTGAACTTAATGGAAGCAATGGAAAAACTATCAGGCGGAAGGGCATCTGGTTTAAAACTTATGACAATAGAGCTCAAAGGTGCACTGTGTAACTTTTGGTGAAAGGTCTGTCACCTGCTTGTCTCCAGGGAGATCTTGCCTGGAATGTTCCACATGTTATTACGCTTGTTTATCTCTATGGAGATAGCAAGCGACACCACAGGGCCAAGTTACATGTCAAATCTGTGGAAAGGCGAGCCCGCTCAGAGTAAGAATGCAAGTTTTCAAGTCAATAAAAAATGTTGTTGAATAAATGCAACATGGTTACGTTTAATGCCATTCAACGACATGCTAGACAAAGCAACAAAAGCAACAACATCTCCGTGGAGACAAGCAGATGGAGGACCCTGCACCAAAAAAGTTACACAATTCACCTTTAACTAACAACTTGGTATGCAGATGATTTGTTGTGGTGATCAGGCACAGCATGAATGATTCAATTTGAAGAATTTCTTTTAATTGAATGTGACAACAGTGAAATGATAAAAGGCTGAGTCGTCCCTTTGTTGTTGGAATTTCCAAAAAAATAAAAAAATAAAAATCATTTTCAGCCAATCATTTTATTATTGTAACGGTCAATGTATCCAGCTGTTTGTTGTCTTTTTTTTTTACTGCCATTTTGTCTGGCACAATTTACATTTTATCTGTATTAAATTAGCATATATTTCTCAACACTGATGTTTTCTGTCTATATTTTGACTTTTCTGCTTCAACATTTTTGAATCGAGGGCACGATATTCCCGCACGCACCCACTTAAGAATTCATCTTTAAAGAGCCATAAATCACACCAGGAGGAAGATTAGCACAAGGAGGTGCCTGTGTAAGTCAGTGTGTTTAAAGTGTGCTCTTTTGTCCTGATATGTGCACAATCTGCCTCACGGTCCCCGGACGCTTCAGCGCCGTGGTCCGATAAGCACCCAAAGAGCACCCAAGGGCCACGGGGGCCAGAGGGTAAAGGCTCATTTAGTTTACATGACAAAGCCCCTGCGCGATCACTCTCAGCGCGGACCCACAACACGGCAGACGAACTTGGGAATCGCAAAGGTCGACCCCAACAAGAGCTACATGTCATTCACACCGTCTCCATGGTGATGCCGTGTGAGGAAGGGGGGTGAGGGGTACAGGGGGTCATTTCCACTATGAATCTTGGACTAATTGCACTGTTTGCGCTGGTGTCCCATGTCGGTAGAGGCGGGCAAATTCCCCACGCAACACAAATATCAATCACACTAAATATACACGCCTTTAAACCAGGGCTGGAATGTGCCTCGTCTGCCTGCCTACTACTCCATCCCCTCCTCAAGTCCTCACAGCCCCATAACGCTCCTAATGGACTGTCATTTGTACACTACATTGATTCAACTATTGGTTTCAAGGCAGATGCTAAATTTATACAAAATTTGAGCAGAAATACATAGGTTACATTGATTCTTCCATTAAAGAGCCCATATTATTCTATCTTCTGATCTATGTTATAATGTTGTATGCTTACCAAAAACATACCTGGAGCTTTTTTTTGTTTTGTTACAGTTGTTTACAGTTTGTTTAACACACAAAACCTGCATATTTCTTCTGTCATGTGGCAAAACAGGATGTGATTTACTGTGTTTTTAAACTCCACACACCTTCATTAAAATCATTTGGATAATTTCAGCCCTGGAATTGCCGATCTCTACTGAACTAAAGGTCAAATGTGGCTGTTAACTTAAAAACTACTGCTATATGACATCACAAGGTGGAGCAGAGCATTTAGAATTTTGGAGATGTACACAGGCTAGGAGTAAAACAAAACGCAACTCCAGAACTCTAGGTTTTTCATGAGGTAACAACTTTCTAACATGGCTTAAAGTTCATAATTTCGCATAATAGGATATTTAAATTGTATGTTATCAGAATTTTTTTGCACCTGTCCCTAAGTACATCACCAGATTTTGTTACTTTTGTTCATTTGTTTGTGTTACTCAAATCACAACCAAATATTTTAAATGAAAAAAAAAATCAGCAGACAAGTTCATACACACAACCTCCATGTTACCAAGCTTTGATACGGTACTGTTCTTCATGTTTTAGACCTCGGGCATCTGACTCCTTTCTATGCTTAAAAAGCATTTAAGTCTTAAATAACCCAGGCATTTGTACCGGGGACATTTTTGGAATGGGTAAGCACAGTACGGCAGGAGCAGACTCAGAGGATTCTTCAGGATCTAAAGCCAAAACAGAGCTGTGTTTATCTCAATTGTAGCTTTCAAATCCACAAAAGCTCCAGCAACAACAATCACAACTGCCATGAATACCAAAACAGCAAAGGGAAAGACTCCGGAAAGTTGTGTGGGGAAACTCAAAAAGCTGTGCACCTCCGGGCATGGAAAAAACAATGCATAAATGTAGCTTGTTAGTAGATAGTGGTTATATCCAGTTAATGATCCACTAATTGGTGTGATTAGAATTTATAATAGCATCACTTCAAATGACTGATGTGAAGTGAAGCAGTGACACACACAGATCTCCAAAGTTAATAGATCTAAATATTGTAAAACACGTCATATTTCATCTGTTTTTTAACGCACGAATACGCCTTTAGATTTGATGAAAAAGATGCAAATTCTCTCAATTTTTCGATGGGATTACATTGACTTTCCACCACCTGCCCGTCTCTCTGGAGATATTATTGCTTTGTCTGGAATGTTCCACAATATGGCATTACACATAGGCCTTTCATGATAATTATTATATAGACTTATCATTCAATAGATGGTACAATTATTTTGGAGGGTCAGTATTTATCGTGGTACTTTTTCTTTGTCCTATTGGGAACATTTTGATGAAATTTAAGCTGTAGAAAGTTGAATTATGAACTTTTATGACTCATTATAGATGCAAACTAACTACTTAAGTGTTGCATTCTGTTATTTATTGCAGCTCATATTTGCTAACGATATTGTACATTTAGAATACTTTTTAGGGGATAATTCTGCTTTATGGTTTAGTTTCAATATTATCGTCTGTCGTCTATATTTACTTCAACAATACATATATAATTACATACTGTAAATCGAATGTGCAGTTATTCAGCAATACTTTTATTGCTAAAAAACCTTGAAAAACATGTATTCTTATGAGTGGATTCACCTGTACCTTGTCTTAGTGGCGTAATATAATTTGCCACAGTGATGAACAAGTTTAATACTATAATCAAGAGCTCTACAGTCAGTCCTCTGTCAGGAAAAGTATGTGGCCTGGAGCAGAATTCAGATTTTGAAGGAAGAAATTTGAATATGTTTTTGAATATATTCACTAATTAAAAGACTGCATCGAGTATATTCACAAAAAGAATATAGAAAGACTAAGGCTAAATGAGTTGAGGTATTTTAATATATATGATTCACTGTTTTTATGGTTCCTATATTATTTGTTTATAGCTCTTTTGACTGTTTTCATTTGTGTTCTGTCTCTGAGTGTCCTGAAAGCGCTGTATACATAAAATGTATTATTTATTATTATTAATATTGCCCTACTCTCTGAAAATCTTCAAGAATAAAAGAAATATTCAGGCAAAAGCAGCATCTTTTCCCTTTCTCATGCACAAACTCCCAGGATGGGGAACGCCACCGTGCATCCGATCTCAAGAAAAATACAAGGAAAACTTTTTTTGTCTCTCTCCACCAAGAGCTCCAGGTATGAGCTCATCAATACAAAGACACCATTTTGTTAGTGTGGAATCCTTTCAAAGAGGAACAGGCAGGCTCTGAAACCAGCCCACATGAAGACATCCAGGCATACTCTGAAGAACTGACAAACTGCTGCCAGCGCTTACACTTCTAATGTGCAGAGTTTGAAGGGAACATTTTTTGTACTATCTCAAACTTCTTTCTCAAAACCTTCTGAACGCAATGCTTATTTTAACCACCATATCTCCATCATATATTCAAATGCCAAGTTATTTTTTACGCTTTGCGTTTTTAAAAATGACAAAAATAAACTTGTGAAACCACACTGTGCTGCTGTGCGATTATGTGAAATGTAATAGCTGGGAATGAAGAGACCACGCAGTGTAAAACCTGTGCAAAAAAGAAGTGCTGAACAAAATGAAACTGGCACATTGTAAGACATTTGTGAGAGGAAGCTGCTAGACCGTTCATAAAAAGTGTGATTTGGGAAGGTCGTGGATGCTGCGTGGATCTTTTGTGCATCGAGTCTTTAAAATGAAAGGAAAAAAGCAATTAGTACAAGTATGGGAGAGATGGAGCCAGGGACAGGAGTGATGGATAATGGCAAGTGCATGTCTGACTGGCACTTTCTGAAAAGAATAAAGTGGAGAAAGAATGACGAAAATAATAAAACACATTTATGCCATTTATACGAGCATTTCACCGCAATTTTAAGTTTAAAATCAAAGCAGCCTTTCATAATATCCAGAAATAGAGAATTCTATGCAGTTGCTTGCAATATAAAAAACAAGCTCTAATTAATCTGAGTTGACATTAAAGAACAAAGTCTGCCTTAATCTAATTTATTTTCTCATAACTTTACAAATAAACACAACTATTTTAAACATTTTCCAGTCTGCAGCTCCTTACCGTACACCTAAGGCAAATCTACTGGGAACTTAACATGAAAATCTACCCAATGCATAGGACTCAACTAAAAACATAATCCCAATAATACAAAAAACACATAAATAATGCTAATATTCACACAAGCTATACGATAATAGGGTGACATTGTGCTAGCACCACCAAGTGGACACACGAGGAACAGAGAGCTTGAAACTTCTGAAAACTGATGGTGCCTTGGGGGAATTGTACCATTCTGCAATAATAGTACCATACATTTTGAACACTCCGCATTTGTCACACGCTATCTGTCTTAAGGAATATAACTGAGATAAATACAGGATTGCAGTTGGAAAGAGCTCAATTAAAAAAAACTGTTCAAGCCGCAAAGCGTCTGCAGGAACTTAAAGACGCTCAGGTATTATCATAAAAGCGTGCATTCTTACCAAAAGAGGTGCGCAACGATCATCTACGGTGCAGACCCGTGCGTCCTGCCCGGGCAGAAGTGCAAAGAACCGCTGTGAATCAAAGCTGGAGGTAGCACAAGGTGAAATATCCTCGCGAGGGTATTCTAACTGGAGTGCGCCGTGCTCCGGCTCTGCACACTCTCCTCTCTGGCCCTATTGTGTCCGTGTCCCAGTACTGAGATAGTCTGCTGCCGGCGGCTCCTCAGTCAGCGCACGGCGTGGTGGTGCTGATGAAACCTGACGCCGCGCAGAGTCAAAAAAGCGCTGCGCAACAAAACAATGAAGCCCCCCCACAACCCCACGTACGCGAGACACTGAACGTCACCGGAGCGATCACAACTTTCCCAAAGGCTGTCACGAGGAGAGAGAAGAGCCACGAGGTTTACGAGCGGTGTGGGGTTCAGTCAGAAGTGCGCGGTGTTTTGAGGAGAGCGGTGGAGAGAGTGAGAGTGAACCCAGAGGCAGTGGAGAGACGTGGCAGCGCGCGAGCACACATGAGCTGCAGGTGGACCGACGGCACGAACATTACGCACGGAACCGAGCGCAGCCAAGTTCAGGATTTAAAGTACAATGGCACAGTACTACAGCACAGAGTTTATGGAGCGTGTGGACAATCAAAGGCAATGAGGGTGTTTTATCAGACCAATTAGACTGCGGGTCTTAACAGCATGCCTGCAGGCTACGATGTCCCATTCCTAACACATTTTATACAGACATTCCCCCACTGTCTAAATTAATGGCCGTTTCTTGTGAACGAAAAATAAAACAAGAAACCCTTAACGTGATGGTACCGGTTGAAATTTCAATTCAAACTCTTTATACCAGTAGTAATGCTAATGTTGTAGGTTGTACAAATTTGATCAGAAAAAGCATTCGCTGTCAGAATATGTTAAATCAAAAAAGCAAATCACTCCACATTATAAGAGACACTGCAATTAGGCCATTTGTGGTGTCTTAAATAAAACAGCTTGCATACCAAAAGGTAAAAGGCTCCATTAATTAAAAGGTAGTTAATACAAGGATTTTCTAAAATAAATAATTAATCTAAATATGAAGTATCAAATCAATTAAAATAAAATATTGATAACAATTATGGGTGTGGGTAACAGAAGGGAAAATCGCTCTGCAACTTTGGGCCTTGGAAGGACTTCACCCTACATGCAAAAATTGTTGTAGGCCTGGGACTAAATTAGATTAAATTTTTAAATCTTCATGGATGAGAGTTGGAAACCAAAGTTCCTGGACAGACTCAAACTCAAAAGCACTGCTATTTTGGCCAAATTATACAACTTAAAATCTCTCTCATGATACTCCGAAGAGCCAGTTTTTAAAGCTTGGCGGGCACCTCCTGTTTTTTACTTTGAACATAATTGTTTCCAGCAGACGTTACCATGACAACCAAAGTGACTCTGAAGTCCTTATATTACCAGGTATTCCTTAATCTTAACTGCATAAATATTTGTCAAAGCTTTACTTGACTAGGCTATACTATATTCTAAAGAAATGACATTTGCTTGAGTGAAAAAATAAAAGGCTAAAGCTCTTATCTAGCTCGTATAAGTCATTCTTTCATTTCCTTCTCAGTAAAATGAGCTACAGCTGCCCACCTCATGAACAAAAATCACAAAAAGACAAGTTTTCAATATATTTGGCTCAAAACTTTGTCCGACAAAAGTTAAGCCTCTAAATCTCTTTTGCAAACAGACCGTCTATCACATGATCCCATTACCACGTACAGCTTCAGTTCAGTGAGATGCTGATTCCTGGACTTAAAGTGTGCATTACCTTTCACATAAAAACCCTGGGAACGTTCAGGCCTGTTTTTTGTCTGGTCATTTTTTACATAAGCAACAAAGGAGAGCACGATGGACTCACATGGTTCAAATACAACATTTATCAGGCCTATAATGGGGGAAATTGCACAGGCCAAGTCACAACTTTGCCCAGTTGACATTTTCATTGGCTTTTAAAAATACTTTATCGTATTCATAAACATTTCAGTATGATGGAAGTAGAAGAATCCACAGCAGATGCATCGGCTATGTTGCCATATGCCATGATTTGAATTTTGCCACTTAAAATCAGTATGGGAGATACATGATAAAACATGACAATACTGGAATTTTAACTTTTAAGGTATGCAAAATAAAAAAAAAACAAATGTATCAACTTTAACAAAGACGTTTTAAAAAATTCTGCAAAAACTGCTTATTCAAAAATAACAGAAACTTTCAATCTACAATGATGTATTTTCTGTTGTTGTAGTCAATTCATGTTTGTATGATACTTCAAAACCAAGATTTAGCATATTTCTAATACTGGCATCAGTGTAATCCAAAAATATATATCAAGATACTGCCCTATAGGTACATGGAAAGCTGTATTTTTAGAAAGAATCCCACATCTGAACATGGCAGTGCTTGAACAAAAATAATTTGCATACTGTTGGATTTGTGATGAGTGTTCTTTAAAACGACAGACGGAGTGGTAAAGGGAGGTTAATTTTGAGAGCATTTTAAAGTGGCATCTCTCACTGTCTGCATGTGGTGAGGAAGAAGCACACTCACTGTTACTATGTATCTGAATATATTTTCCAACATCTCTATCTCAATTACCTCTTTATCTCCAGGTGAATGCACACAGGGTCCCGATCTCCAACTGGACTGGCTTTAGGGTTATACGGAAAAAGCAGCACATCTGTTTTCTTGACAACAGCATCCGGCTAATAACACCTTTTTGTCAGACTTCATCTTGACGTGGAGCTTGTTCAGTTCTAATCTACATGCAGAGGTAAAAAGGTTGAAAAGTGATAAGGGAGCATTTCATAATAACTACACCTGAAATAGCCTAAAGTAATTGTTTATTCAGAATATTTGAGGCTTAGTAAAGACTTGATTAATATCCTAACCCTGACTCATAACATTAACTCTTTAACTTTAAACAGTTACAGAGCCTGAATTATTTTAATAAACATTGGTCATTGTGTATTGAGTATTTTTTCATGTTTTATTAAGGCTAAAATTGAAATACTCAACATTAGTAAAAATGTAATGTTAAAGCAAAACGTTGTTACAAAAAAGGTAGGTGCTGTCTTTGTCTAATTAGAAAACATTTTATTCATTGACTTAAGCCATGAGCCATGAGAGTCACTATATGATACTTTGGGGTGAGAGCTTATTGGATGTCCAAGGGTGGTACGTCCTGGTTCACATTTCTGTTGGTAAAGGCAGCTCTAAAGTTCTGCTGGTGGTCAAATAATTCTTGTATGTGAATATTTATGATGGACCAGTGGGTACTGAGAAAGAGCTGGGGACTAGTTAGATAGATTTTAAATTATATTTAATTTTCCACAGTTTGAAAAGTAGATACCTCAGAATTAAGCTGTAGTTATTATACAGTGGTACACAGTATCTGTATTATTCCCTTCTCAAGGAAAGAACTTATATTACATCATCTTTTCTTTTACTTTAAATCAATGTGAAATCAAATATGGATAGCATCCACTAAATTACCCCTGATATGTATTTAATTACATTAATCCAGAGGTCATGTCCCTTTATTTCTATTTCTTATTTCTTTCTATGTCAGTCTCTACTACTCTAGATATTAATTGTTCCATATTCGATTTAATAAATTTTAAAATGTTTCCTGTACAGCTGAAAATAGATAAATAATATAAAATGTGAAAAAATCTCTATATAAATAACAAGTGTAAACCGAAGAAACAAAAACATAAGTATAGGTTTTGCCCATAAACTTAAATCAGATCTACGAAACTTTGTGGTCCGACTTGTAATGATGGCACTTACATCACTACATAAAATGGCACAAAAGAAAGTGGCAACAATTATAAAGCATTGTAAGTACCTGACATCTGAACCATAATAAGAGAAGTGAATTTAGCCTCTCCAGGTTAGAAACTGTGAGAACCCTCCGTCTGCAGGTCTACGGGCGATCGCAGCCATCTCTCAGCTCAACCCCAGCTCCAGACCTGTGAGCTCAATGAGGCGTGTTCTGCTCACCAACGGGGGCCAGAGTCGCTCCATTTCTCACAGTTACTCAGCCTTATGCCGTACCCGAACCACGATCCCATCCCAGAGGCCTTGGACTCCAAAAAGTCTCCGCTTATCTGACACGCTCTACGGGAGGAAAAATTGAACAATGACGCCATAAGTGTTAAGAGTGGCAGTGGCAGTATTTCGGCGTCATGGACACTAATCTGTGGAGCTTAGACTCAGCACAATGTGAGGTGAGGCCCTGGCTGTCATTTATCAGGGGAATATACAGGGCAAGACGCTGATGGATGGCGTGACCCCCATACAGGCACTTTTTAATTTATACACAAGGGCACCACGTAAAGTGCTGATTACAACTGCCCTAAGTGGTCCTGTTTATAACATGGCCATGCACTAAGAGTACAAATATTTACTGGGACAGGATTTTAAAGTAAGGCTGGGCGCATATCATTGAAGGGCCCATATTAAGCTATTTTCAATTCTACTATAATAATGTTTCCTGGAGTTGTGTTTTGTTTCAGTCTCACATTTAACACACAAATCCTGCATATTTAGGCTGAGTTCTTCAGGCAAACTGAAAACACTCTGTTCCACCTTGTGATGTCATGTGGTTAAACAGGAAGTGCTCCACTGTGTTTTTGAACCGCAAAGACTTTCATTACAGTGATTTGGATGATTTTAGGGCTCACCTGCGGAGGTGCGCAGGAGGAGGCACTAAGGCAGGGCTGAGCCAAAACGGTTTAATTCCTGCAGGACATACGCACTGCTGATTCCCAACAATGTTTACAATTATTACACTGACGACCTTACTGCTTAAACCATAAAATACCCATCATAATGCATCAGACCACATACGACCACACGCTCAACAACAACCGAATACAACTACGGTACAAACACGTTTTAACTTTATGTTTTCTGTTAGACTATAATCCAAGTTACTATACACAGACTGTACAACAGCAGCACCTCACTCACCTGCAATCTTCACCAAACCACTACTTTCACACATGTTAGATACATGCCACCATCCGATGTGCAATCCAACCATGAAGGATAAATCCATGAATCCAACAGTTCATTCATTCTGTGCTCCATGAGTGTCCTTTCCTAGTAGCCCGTTTGTTTTAGATGCTTTGAATTAGGGATGAGCATTCGATGAAATTTTCTTAATCGATCGTCGGAAGAATTAACGATCGATTATCGATTAATCATTAACGTTTTTATATTAAAATTATCATCATTATTATTACTATCTGCACTACTAATCTGCATAAATAAATTCAACTTTACGACATATAAACTGTAACGACTCTAGAGTCACATCAATCCGTTTGACATTATAATGTGTTTAATTCAGTTTTCAGAAACGAAACTTAAAACCGCATCGCTAATTTGCATAAACTCAGCGAAGATAAAACTACAGCTCTTGTGTCGCTGATGCGGTCAATTTCTGTCGGATTAAAAGACATGATTCAGTGGAATACAGGTTAGTGTGACCATATTTGCGTTTGTCAAAACCAGGACACAGTACGGGGGGTGGGAGGTTGGGACTCGTCATCGACATTGCGCGACTCTCACCTGGTAAAGCTTTTTCCCACTGGACACCGAAACATATGTGCTGCTTTGTACACTGTGCACAAGGACTCCCACTTGTCCCGAACGCAACAGAAAGCGTGGAATTTCTTGTATAAGTCATCGTTAAATACACATTTGTGCTTCGGTACATTGCAGGCTGACCGAATGTTTGTGTTTGCTCGCTCCTTCTGAGTGCAGAGAGACACATGTACGGACCCGTTTGGTCACGCTACGCACAGCAACCTACATTCGGTTTGTCGATTAAAATTAACGTAATCGATGAAATTCTTAATGATCAATTATCGATTAATCATGCCCATCCATACTTTGAATGTTTCATTACAATTACAATAAATTTAAATAAAAAACATAAACTGCTCTTTTATCTTTTTCTTTCAAACTCTGTCAAAAGTGAAGTAGACTAAGCTAGCGCTCATCACTCAGGTAAACAAACACTCTGGCGCCAACTAGTGGATTCTCCAGTCATGACAAGACAAGACAGACCGATCGGCCATAAAACTCTATAGATCCATGCTATGAGATGGGACCATTATAGTTCTATGGGCCAGGTCTATTATAGTTGTATGGGCTGGGCCCATTATAATTCTATGGGCTTGGCCCATTATAGTTCTATGGGCCAGGCCCAGGACTGCACTCACAGCTGCCCTGGAGGCGGAACTAAGCCAATGCAGCAATGCAATCAACTGCAAGAAACAATCTGATTGGTCAGATTTACCACTCGGGCCATCTGCTAACAGATAGATACTCAAACGCTCAAACATGTGTGAATGAAACAAAGCAACTCCAGGTATGTTTTTATGGTTTTGATGAGATACCAACATACAACAATTGTCTTAAAGCCCACAAGAGTCAGTTTTACATAATAGGAACTTTTAATTGATAACAGTTCTTTGATTTGATTTGAATGTGTTTAATTAAAAACAAAAAGAATTTCACTATTCATTTCCTGAACATAAACAAGACACATGTCTAATCATTTAACACAAAACATTTTCTTCCTCCAAAGTCTCAAACCATATGCTTTAAGTGACACCCATATTTCAAAGTGTAAAAATTACCATTATAAATTTAAATGTGCAACATCACAATTTTATTTATTGTCACTCACTTTGCCATATGTGAAACTTTAATTTCCTTCATGTTACAAAAATGTAAATTATAAAGGCAACTATTCTCCTACATAAACTATTTAAGATGCATAGACTAAATTAAATAAACTTGTTTGGGAATACACATTATTTCACATAGGTCACACTCCAGAAGTTGTTAGACTGTAGGGGGTGTGTAAATAATAATACTTTGGTTTAATATAGGTCTTTTCCAGATGGCCCAAATCGCATTACACCATTCATACAAAGAGGGTGAAATGTCTTGCCTTAGGACACAACAATAGCATGTACTGGTTGAAGCTAGGATTTAACTTTTTTGTGAATCCTCTGATCACTGAGCCACTACCCAGTAAACATATAAAATTCTATACCAACCTCTTTGCTGTTTCCCTGGTAAGGTGCATGTGTACACTAAACTAAAATGCAGACCCTTTTAAAATATACTATGCCGCATTTTCACTTTTTTTTTAAATATAATTTTTAAATGTTATATTAGCTTACATTATTACCTTTGCATCAACGAAAATAATTCAGTGGAAAAAAGTGGCAATATATTTAAATGGGGTCTACACTGACAAGCAGAGAACCTCAATGAAATGCAGTAATGATTGAGAATATGCACTCCACACTGCACTGTGGACTATGAATGGATAGAGTGTGAGATAACCAAACACAGGCCTGGAGTTTAAAGGGGTTATCTTTCTTCCTCTTTACTGAGAATGGTCTGGATGTATTTGTCTGCGTCCTCCCCTTTAAGCTCGGTGATGGATGGTAACGCGGATAGGGCTAATGGTGAGAATGAGTTCACCGCACACTTATTTTAATGCTCTTTGTATTAACACTGAGAGAGAGTTAAAAGCCTGAGGGACGTGGAACTCAATCACAAAAGTCGACAAATTGTCGAGGGAGTGTGGTTTTGGCCTATGCGCAAAATTTGAGATCCTACTTCAGATTAATTATAGCATTTAGAGAGCTGAAGCCAGACTGAGCAATTATGTACAATACGAAGGTAAAGTTTCTGAGGCGTGAAACATCAATTTGCAAAGACTGGTTTAATTGTATTTTATTTTGTTTAAAGATTAGTCACCATCTGTTCATCAAGTCTTCTTTAAACCATCTTGCTCAGTACTTTATGCAGCTTTATGCTACAGTGAAAATCCTCCATGCTAAGAAGATATTTTTATTCAAGGAGAGTAATTTTAAAAGCAATTTAAGGGAAGATAGAGCAGAAAAAATGGTGCCATGGCTAAAAGGATAGAAAAATAAAGCCACTTATGTAAGTGTTGAAGGCATGTTTAATCCAAAGAAGGCCCAGAGCAAAAAGCCAAGGCCATCTTCAGTATACAGTCATCTGCTGAAGTCTGTGCATCGCTCACAAGGCAACCACTCAATTACTATATTATGTATGTGCATTTGGTCACATGAAAAAACCATAAGAGCAAGTAAGTAAATGACTTGCTATTTTTGCTACTTAATATTTAAATTTTTTGCTCTTTGTAATTATAAGTGTGATGTGTGAGTCACTATGTCTAAAGAATTTCCCTTGTGGATCAAAAATATTTGTCTAAGTATTTTAAATATGTGTCCCTCTCATCAAAAACATACGTGGAGTAGTAGTTTTGTTTCATTCACACTTGTTTCATTAATGTGTTAGTCTAAAAATTATCTTCTCTGAGCACTCGGAAATGCTCAAATTTTTACCCAAATTGCTGAGTCACAAATCAAAATCCAGACTTTCCTTGCACATTTTTTTCAGCTCATAAGCCATCAGCAGACTCTGAAGGCCAAATTGTGTTCACAACAAATGCATGGCTCTATTAGCAGCAGTCACATCGCCTAAGGGCTTCATTTGTTTATTTTCCCATTCCCTGCACCTAAACGCCTCATTTGAAACTGAGGTGAAGTTTATAAAGTGTGTTTTCCAAATGTAGACATTATTTAAAGTGAAATACTAATCCCAATGTGACTAAAAGCAAAAATAGGAATTAAAGGCACAAGAATGCATAATATGTGTTCTTAAAAGGTGCAACTTTTTAGGAGTGGGTCCACCACTTGCTTGTCTTTTTAAAGATGTTACTGGGTCCGGTCAAGCGGTAATGGAGGGAAACAGATTTTTTACATTCAAATAGCTCTTATTCAGAAACTAGAGGGACTACTGAAATAAGTAAGGTATTAGAATGTAGGAAAGAGTTAACACTCCAACAGGGAAAAGTTAAAACTGCAATATTCTTTCAAGTTGTTGACAAAAAACTTAAAAACTCATGTCTGTAACGGTGGGAATGAAGTATGCAGCACTTTTTGGGCAATAAATACAAACAGCGATAACTACCGGTTCTCACTTACATATCCTTAACAAACAAATAGTTTTCTACCATATGGTGCAAGATTAGGTTGAAAAACCTCTTAATTTTTGAGTAATGAGATTTTTTATTAAGAAAGGTCATGGTAACAGAGGGAAAAGTAACGGAGGGTAAATTGTGCAAGTAAGTAGAAGGTGCATGATTTTGCATAATTTGTCAGCTTTTTTCTTCCGAATACTTTAATATTACTTCAAAATGAAAGGTAACTATTTCTATAAAATATGTCAGTCCTTCCAAGCAAATTTTTATCATTTTAAAGAATTTTTTTTTGAAAAATCATGTACCTTCATCAACAGTTCAAAGATCCAATAACACAAGATATGATGAAATACATCCATTTCTTTACATGATTTGCAGGTCTTTGAAATTTGGGAAATAATTTTTGTTCCATGTTTCATACATGGTCTGTTTAAAACATATGTAACTTTAGAACCAAAAATGGTACAGAAAAAAGGTAAACAGTTTCATAAACTAGAGTACATATGCTATCTGTTGAATACATTTTTATATCAGATGCATTAACTTGAATTTTTGGCCTTGCTGTATACTTCTGCTTGACCGGGCCCTACTGTTTTGCCTGAAATGTTCCACAGTCTCCATGGAAACAAGCAGGTGATGCCACCAAGCCAAATTACAGGTCAGATCTTTGTTATAAAAACATTTGCGATCCAATAAATGTCAAATAGATGCCCTACTGTGGAACATTTCAACCATTACATATTGAATCTTTAAACATGTACAGTATATTTAACAGGCATGCACAGATACTCTACTGGTATCTGATATTGACGCCAACATTGACAATTATCATGGAATGGATATTTGTTCCAAGATATCAGTTTAGTCAATAAATCCCATTTTGTTCTATGAATCGGTGTATTAAGACGAGCTACTGGCCAGTGTCTCAAATACCTCATTATATGAGCTTGTATTTTTTCATAGCTGTTCTGTAGTTAATGATAAAACTTTAAATGATAAAAAAAAATGTTATAAAACACACTTTGATAATCTTACCATACTCTGTATCTGTGGATATTGGGTATTAGCAGATTAAAAACAAAATATCAATATTGGTATCGTAACAAAAAAAGCTGCATCAGTGCATCCCTAATACTGTATTTAACTTTAGCTTTCTTGACACAAAACCGTAATGACTGATCAAAACTGAACTGAAGATGAAGTCTGACACCCACATTCAATCATTTTTATGCTACACAAATATCTATTTCAGAGACAAGACATTCCTGTGCAACCCAATACATCATGACATAGACTCTTGTCATTTATCATAAAGGTCATGTTATATGCACTGCATTACGCTTGTGGCCATAGGCGTAACTGTCACATTCACACTTAGTTAATCCATATTCTAAATGTTTACACCATCACTGCTTCTGTTTGGGCTAGTGCATTATCGTCAAGAGAACAAAATAATCTTTCAACAACATACTGGAGAATCAATGTCAAAAACAAGGATACATCTGCACTTCTCAAACTTGGCAAGAGGAATTTTGATTGTCTCCTGGCACTGTCTTGTATTTCATTGTGACTTCACTGCTCCCTATCCAAACAATGTGGAGACTCTTATTACATAGACTGAATATGCTGAACTCAGTAAAAGTGAGGACACGAGCTTTATAGATGGATTGCCATAGATATGATTTCATCCACAACATGCTGTGATTCTACGCCTATTGCTCACTATGCCCCACTATGTCGCCTGCACACTGTATGAAGCACAAAGAAGAATTGTATTTGTGTGAACTATGGTGCAGCTCTAGCTAAGTCCTCCTGCTAGGTTGAATTTTGAGCCGCACACTTCTGAAGAATTTTGAGGACATAAAAATATGAAAAAGAAAGAAAAAAAATGCATTGGGGTTATCAAAGTTTGCAAAAAAAAAAATTGAACAAGTTTTGCGAGAATGATTCAGCTGTTATTAAAGTGGACCATCTTGAACTATGAATGTTTTAAGTGGTGTTGCAAACGTGTTGAGTCTAAAGAAGTAACTCTCCAAAAAGCATACACCTCCATAGATCTGATAGTGCAAGGATAAATTAAATTGAGCCAAAAATTATTATAAATCTACTCAGACTCATAAAGGTTCCTTTTAATCAAAGTTACTATCTTACGTACTTTAAAATAGAACCTTAAAGGTCCTGTAGTACAAACACAAATAAGTCCACTGCATGTTGTCTGCATTTTATTGTCTGATAATCAGTAAGTGCACATTAGCATGCTGGTCGTTGTTAGCATTACCGTTGTGGAAGAACTTTGCACTGGTCTTTAGGAATTGTGAAAAGCTCATTGCGGGGAATAAGTATGCTCGGAATATGTATGTGAGAAATAACTGGACCACAGTAAACAGTTTAAAATGAACTAATTCTGTTTTTCACATTATTAAGAAAAAACTCTGGAATAGCACATTCAAGGAGCTAAAAATATTTCTGGCTACAAAATTCCACTAGTTTGTGTGTACATACTGGTCCTCGCTTGAGCCACCCATCCATTTTCTTCCGCTTATCCGGGGCCAGGTTGCAGGGGCAGTAGTCTGAGCGTGGTCTCCCAGACTTCCTTCTCTGCACACACATTTCCTCCTGCTCTTCCGGAGGGATCCTGAGGCGTTTCCAGGCCCCTCCAGGGTGTTCTAGGTCTTTCCCAGGGCCTCCTCCCGGAGGAGAACACCTCTCCAGGGAGGCGCCAAGGAGGCATCCGGAACAAATGCCCAAGCCACCTTAGCTGGCTCCTCGCGAAGTGGAGGAGCAGCGGCTCTACTCCAAGCTCCTCCTGTGTGACTGAGCTCCTCACCCTATATTTAAGGGAGCGCCCAGCCACCCTGCGGAGGAAACTTAACTTTCAACCACTTGTATCTGCGATTTTGTTCTTTCAGTCATTACCCAAAACTCATGACCAAAGGTGAGGGTAGGAACGTAGACTGACCGGTAAATCGAGAGCTTTGCCTTTCAGCTTAGCTCCCTCTTCACCACAATGGTCTGATACAGCTACCGCATCACTGCAGACATTGCACCTATAGTCCTAATATAGACTTGCTCCTGGTCTAGTCCAGTTTAGTCCAGATTTCATAGTAAAAGTGTGAATCTACCTTTAATGAACAACTTTATATTTCAGTTTCACACCTCACTAATTTTTCCACACAGTGCAGTATAGAAAGATGAGTCATTTTAAACAGTCCATTAATAAAATTGGCCAGGTTTAAAAATATGCACCTCCAGTATAAAAATTTAGCTTCATTGTTTTTCGGTCTTTTCTCTCTCCTAGATAACATTGACTTTCATGATGAGTCTCATTAAGGCTCTGAAATAGCCAGCAACACCAAAAGTTACATTAACAGATAGTAATCACAGCCATTAGTGCGATATTATCGTTTTTTATGATTCTCCATAACGTAGCTCCTCTCTTATAATGAGTGGGCAATATGGCAGAGGAAGTCATTAGGAGCAAGACACCAGTGGATATAGTAGCATCCATCACAGCATATCTCCTTTAGGGGCAAAATGCAACTGTAACAGGCAAACTATTCCTCTCATACCAAACGAGCCGTGCTGACAGGGGAAAAGGCTTATGGGTAATTGTTTTGCTCAGTGTAGGACAAGTTAATTAATTTCAATACTGGCAGCGATCCAGTGGAGGTCAGAGGTCATGCTGAGCCGGTCTCCACGGGGAACAAGAGAGGATCAGGCATTTATTTCTTCATTTATTCAGCCATGCACAACATAACACTGAGGTGACGACCAGCCATGTGCAAGGGCTCCTCTTTATGTTGTTGCTAACTGAAATTGAAATTATTATGGTATTACTTTTGCTATGTTTGGTTTGTTTGCCAATTATTTCTGATTTAAGTGTATGAGGAAGTTGAGTCAAAGGTGGTTGGATTAGGACATAAATTCTAGGAAAGGTCATAAAAGGTATGAAAAGGTTTTGTTTTGTTTTTTCCATTATTGGGGAAAAAAACCATGATTGAAAAAGGTCAGTGGTCACATTGTGGTAATGCTTTTCTACATTTAATGCACTCAAAACACTTTTAAATCCACAGCAACCATTCACACACCAGTGTTTGTAGACATTAGTGTCTTGCCCAAGGCCACAACAACATGTTCATCTGTGGGAGCTGGAACAGGGCCAGAAGATTTGACCACTCCACAAATGATGTTCCTGCCAGGAGCGGTATTCAAATTACCAACTTTTGGATCAGCAATTAGCTATCCATTAGTAACACAACAGAGTGGATGTGGATGGTAATATTTGTAGCAGTAATTTTCATGATAGGAATGGTTGGTTGTATTGTTCATTTGAAATTAAATTTGAGAAATTTGAGGGAAAGAGGTTGAAAGAAAAATTACAAATTACGAATGAAGATTTTAATTTAGACCTGACCAGATGGGCAGGCAATATTTGGTGTGCTCCAAGAACATAGTTGATGAGTTTACCAGTCTATTAGCAAGGTAATTCAGCAAGCCATGGAACTTACTCCAGTAAAAGCAGAAGCAGAGCCAAAGAGGGAAATGGATTTGAATCTATTGTAGATTTGGAACACAGTCTAAATTATTTGAAAATACTAAATAAATCAAACATGGCTTAGAGGACCATTATGCCAGTCCCTAAAGTTATTCAACATGTAAAGCAATGGAAAAAAAACCAAAAAAAACATAGTGATGTACAATAGTCTGGATATGGTTTTGAGAAATTTATTCGTGGGTCCAACAATTGACTGAATGTCTCTCACACTTTACCCTATTTCACGCTTACATCTGTCCTTCCCAATAAAACTATGAGCCAAAATATCAGACAACTTAGTATGCTAATCATAGAATGCATGTAGGAGAGAGAGAGTGAGAAGATTGTGTGTGTGTGTGAGAGAAGGAGAGAGAAAGAGAGAACCGAATAAATGGAAGAACAAACCCCTCAATCTCCACAGAACAGTTGGTTGGATGTGACGAAGAACAAGCTAATTCTTTTCAATTACCCAGTACCTTGCAGCGGAGGTCAGGGGTCACGCTGTTCCAATCTTTGTGGAAACATGGGAGGCTCCGGCACTTATTTTTCCCATTTATCCAGTCAGACGAGACTTAACATTGAGGTGATGACTTACCTGTGAGCCGCCTGTCAGTCGTGCCTCTCTCTGAAGTGGTGTCAGCAGCTGCTCTGCCTGCTGATAGAGCCAGTGTGCAGGCTGCTGTCTTCACACGCCAAGAACAGAATCGTCAAAAATGGCTTCACGAACAGCACCTGCTTGTTTTCTGCAAATGTACGAAACTGAGTGAAAAAAAACTGATAGAATAAGAAAAAACACAACCTGGGTTAACTTTGAAGATTTTTACATAGCCCTATTCACCTTTCTGTAAGACTTCTAGACAAGATAAAAGCTTGGACTTAAATAAATGCTTCACAAACACTGCAACAAAAATAAAGCTGTTTGTACTTGTACATCATGTTTTTTTTTGTTTTTTTTACACTATAAGAGAATGCAACTTGGTGTAAAAGTATTCAAAGTATTCATAATACTGTACTCTGATTGGGGTGTAACGATATCCAAGTCTCACGATACGATATTGTCACAGTATGAACCTCACGGTACGATATTTATTGCGATATGGTGGTGAGACTCACGATTAGGAATGCAACAATATCCAAATCTTGTAGTATGATATATTCACGATATACATCTCACAGTATGATATTTACTGCAATATTTTGTGGAGGCTAAACAGCTAAAACTGTTAATATGTACTTTTTCCGCTTAAAATGCCTTGACAAGACTTAATCCAAAGGTCTAAGACTTAAAAGTGCTTAGAACTGTTATTTCTTCATGTAGTAGAATTGGAGCAAAGGATCATGGTCTATGTAGTTCCCAGTGTCTTTTTTTAGCTATTGCTGCACCATAACTCTTAATTTAAGCAAAGAGACTTGTAATTCGATATATTGTGATGATCCACGATATTATTGTGAGAACTTTGACGATATGATATCACGATATTTCGGTTATTGTTACATCCTTATAATTTATGTATTCAGAATTCTTCCCATCAGTTATAAGCTACTAATGTATAAGTAGGGGTGTGCAAAAAATATCAAAATATTGGTATAGTATCATTTAATGTCATGATACAGTATCAATATCATGGGCTACTGTATCGATATATTGTCAAGAGTATTTTTGGTATATTTTACTAAATCACTTTGTTACAGCACTACAGTTTTGTTGCTTGTTTAGAGGAAGAAGAATTGTTTGTGTGACACATTTGACATATTCACTGTTTTGATGATTAAAATGTGTGTGTTTCATATTCACTTTGGACAAGAAGTGGTTTAACAAAGACTTTTAGTATCATAGCCATAATTTAGCCTTAATTTTTTATTGAACCGCATCGAATCGATTTGAAATATGTCGTATCAAATTGAAAGTGCACTGCATCGTGATATGTATAGTATCGTGGCCAATGTATCGAGGTATGTATTACATCGGCAGCTTCTTATTGATACCTAGCCCTATGTATAAGCAAAACATGCAAGCACAAACATGGCTGCCAATCTTTCTGACCATCACCATTAACTAAACATATCCCATTTATACATAAGCCAGGTGGGTGGAACGTTTTGCCCAAGGACACAACAAAAGCATGCATTTCAATGTGTCAGAACTGGGACTGCACCGCCAACCTTTGGGTCACTGAGCTTTACCTCATCTAATTGTCACTCATTAATAATCTCATTTACAGGAAGCTCATTTACAGTGGTGCCCTGGAAACCTACAAAAAGAAAGATCCAATACTTTCACGCACCACCAAATATTGAAATGGGAAATCAGATAAGATAAAGAATGACAAAATAATCTATATAAAAATACAGTAGAACATCTGTAAGTGATAATGAAAGCATGTGATCTGTAATAAAAATGGTGTTGGCGTGCATTTGCGCTGCATCTAAAGCAGAAAGAATATAAAACTTCTCCAGTCATGGGAGGACAGCATGGGCACAGAGTGTGATATTCTCAACCTAGTAAAACATCCACTCATTTATTAACACTTTTAATTGGACGCTTCAACTTTTTAAGCTCTCTTCCCCATAAAGTTTGCATATAAAGCTAATTAAAATGGAGGAACTGTAGTTGGCCTATTGCAGAAAGCTCACAAGGCTATAGGCAGATGGTACATTAGCACAAGGATTATGTTTAATTCCACGAAATAGTTTCATGTTGCAACATTTGGAGCTAATGTACGAGACAAGAGCGCCTGGCAACCTCACTGCTAACGTCACTACTTCCTGTTCAATTTGATCGCTATGACATTTTTAGCAAATAAAACTAAAATTTTAAAATATTAAAGATAAGGCAGTGAACAGGAAAGTGTGGGTGGATTTCACTTACACCATGTTTAAAAATACACAAATAAAATGAATAGTTCAGCGGAGGATATTTGTGTGTTTAGAAAGAGAGATGTTTGTGTCTCAATGCTAACGCTAATGCTAATTTTGAGGCATAATAAATAGTGCAACAATTTGAAACATTTTACATATAAAATAATCGAGCAGTCTTTATTTTAATTCATTTGAATTTTAATAGGTTAATTTTATGTTTTAAAGTTGCACTGTATAACCTTTCTGGTGGAGAGTTTGTCAAATGCTTGTCTCCATGGAGATTATTGCTTTGTTTAGAATGTTTCACAGTATGATATAAAACATGTCTATGTTTATAGAGAAACCAAACCAAATCAAAGCAGGTCTGCAGAGGCAGAGGTGAAACCAAGTCATTGTTTTGCAAGTCTTAAGTAAATCTTTGACCTCCGAGTCAAGTCCCAAGTCAAACACAGGCAAGTCTAAGTCAAGTCTCGAGTTAGTAGCCCATAAGTCCAAGTCAAGTCCAGGTCATCTGCTTTAAGCTTCAAGTCATTTCAAGTCTTTAAACCAAAGCATAGATTTTTGCAATTTAAATGAATTTTAAGCTAAACTGTAATTTAATTTTTCCTATTTAAATGTCTTGTCAAGATCTTACAGTCAGAATAAAAAGTCTTCTCAAGTCACAGGGCTCAAGTACAAGTCAAGTCACAAATCACTGAGCTTCAAGTCAAGTCATTGTCATTGAGTCCTTGAGGACCAAGTCAAGTCCCAAGTCTAGGTCTGTTTTATCAAGTGAAATCTCAAGTCCTAAAAATAGTGACTCAAGTCTGACTCAAGTCCAAGTCACGACTCGCAAGTTCCCAGATCTGGCGGAGAGGCAGTCCCGCTCACACTCTGTTTTTCTCAGCCTTTTTGAGCTATAAAACCACCTATCATTCAATAAATATAAGACAGAGCTGTTTAATGTCACACTGTGGAACATTCCAGGCAGAGCAGTGACATATCCAAAGAAACAAACAGGTGACAGACAAACAAAACAAAAAACAAAAAAGTTACATGGTGGAGCTTTAAGATTTGAATAAAAGTGTTAGCTTCGCGACTCAATGTGCTAGCTAGCTGTGCACAGAGCCCATTAGTCATCCATCAACATCTCAGCGGTCAGCAGTTTTCAACAGCCCAAACCCAGATGGAGACATTGTTTAGCTGATAGCCACAAGACAAATGCTGTTGGGCTCCCCGCTCACCTATTCTTGCAGGCACATATCCGCCGCAGGTTTTATTATATCGGCCCATGAATCATGTACGAGAGGGATCGCTGAATATTACAAGCTGTTTGCGACAGATTTTAAATATTAATTATTTATTTCGCTTTCAATGTATTATTAATTCCACCGTTAAATAGAAAGTAGGGAGAGTCAACAAAATCAACGCGGAAAGGAGAAGTTTTCTTTGATTAGAAGTGGACTTTTTGTGCAGAAGTGCGTGGTCAGCAAAACAAAATAAACAAAACAAAAAAAAGTGAAAGTGACTTGAGTTTATCGTAACTCTAAGATACAAAGGGTCAGTCTCTCCAAAACATGTGGGTTCATATTTTTAGTCAAGACAGAAATTTCGACTCTATAAGATAAAGGTGTGTTGTCATTTCAATCATTAAAGTCTTTTCATAACTGTTACAGAGCTCAACAATCCCGCCCACCTTGAAGTCCGCTCTGGATCTGGAAGTAAATTTTCCATACCTTTTTCCCTTAGACTTTTCGAAAAATTCTAGATTTTTTGAAAAATTCTAAAATTCTAAAGGTAAGGCACTATGGAGGCTAATCAGCTACGTGCTAACTAATATCAATACCACTATACTGCCCTACAAAGGCAAAAGACCTTAACTCGCCAGAGTGTGAAACTGAGAAAAATGAGTTTCTGTTTTGTCCAAACAAAAGTATAATAGCTAGGGCTCCCAAAATTTGACAACTGTAATGAAGAACTTTGTTTGTATGCGAAAAAATATGCTAACATGCTTTTTGGACTTCTCTGCCCTACAAAGGCAGAACGTTGTAACATCATGTTTGGTCAATAATGAGTTAATGTCATTTTGGGGGTATGTGAGACCTCCTTTATCATGTGAATGTAATATGTGTCAGTTCCTGTTCTCTGCCTTTGTATCATGAGCCAAAAATAAAGAGTTGTGCAAAGGCAAAAGGCAGAAACTGACATGAACATTATTTGCTTGATTTTCACCAGACTTACAGCCATTATGAGAACACCTCACCAAGGTCTAATCATCATGGTGTTTGTTTGAAATTCTATAGAAGACCCTTGGATTTCTGATTTAGTGCTGATCAGGACTGTGCAGCAAAACTTACACAGTTAAACAGTTTGACAGACTCATTACTTTGCAGTATAGTATGTACAGTATGAATAAATACACAAAATACTTTCACATTAAAGATGATATAAGTATAGGCTGCAACAAAAAAGGAGGTGAGAGGTTGGATTTAAACATAAAATATATTTACTAACTAAATCACAAACAAAAGGAGGTCTCAATTACCCCAAAATGACATTAACTCATTTTTGACCAAACATGATGTTATGGTGTTCTGCCTTTGTAGGTCAGAGTAGTCTAAAAGCATGTTTAAATAACTTAACAGTTTATAAAGCTTCAGAAACACATTTTGCATAAAATTATAGGTCCTGTGGTCATTAGTTACCACAAAGCTGATTAGCACTGAGCAAGCTTTAGACTTTTAATATTAGTTTCTTTCTTTCTTTCTTTTTTTTTTTTGCTGTTGTTGGAAAGCCTGTGGGAAAAATGAATGGGAATTTTATTGACCAGGGGGTGGATGGTCGTTGTTGTGCTCCATTGGGTCCTTAGGTCTCAAATCCAACTTTATCATTCCACAACATTACAAAGAGGAGTTCTGTTTAGAAAATATTGTCTATGTCTTGACATTTACTATACTATTTCTAAACCAACCTTTGCCTCCTAGTTTCCTGATTATGCACATCCACCAATAGAACTAGTTATTAATTATACTTCTTACGATGACCCAAACAAAACAAATCAATTAGCATTCCCAGCATTTAATAAAAATATATTTCATTTTCTGCAAACCCGATAATGGGTTTGTTGACCTTTTATCATTTGAATAAACCAACCAAGACCCTCTCATCTAAAGGTCATTTGTAGTCTTACATTCAAATTAATTACTTCTGGATTCCTATTAGTTTTCTCGGCAGGACTTTGGAAATTTACAATGGGGAATACGCTTCTTTATAAAGTTAAGGAGTTAAGATCGCAGTTGAATTTGCTTATTGATTTATTTTGAATTGTAAAACTTCAGAAAATAATATGATAATGCTCACCAGATCTACATAACGAGAAACAAAAGTCGGGAGTCTAAATCGAATGACATTGACTTTCATTACCAAAATCTGAATAATTTTGTCGAAAGTGACCTTCCCCTTATGAGCCACACAAATTGAAGTTTAATAGATGTAAGCATGGGCCCAATTTCCCAGGCAAAAATCAAAGTGTTATTGTAATGGTAGGGCAGATAGGAGTTAATTAACTGATAATGTCATTCTATTCAACCACATGAAAGGGGGTGAATAGAAATTAAAGACCCACACGAGGAGGGCAAAATGGACAGAGTACCGATCTCTAAGAAAAAAAGGAAGGGAACTCCATCGGTCCTGATTAAGTTTCACTTTGGGATGAATGCTGACAATGCAGAGTATCTGTTAGAGTCCTGCTACAACAATGACCTTAACTGCGAAGAATTGGTCTCATTTGCGTTGGGTTTATACAAATGTAATATAATGTAATTCCAGGACCATGGGAAAACACAAGGTCTGTCACAGGAGAGGCTTTGACTGGAGCTAATGGACTGTGTTGTCCATTCATAATTTTCCTTCAATCAAGATGGAACAGCAAGCACAAAAGAAACAAAGGAACATGCAAAGATCAGATATTGGACTTACCCCAGCATCCAGACTGGTTCTCTGTATACTCTAGATCTCCAGTCACCACCTCCTCCTCCTCTGTATCTTGGGCCAAAGTCAAATGGAATCTTGTTACCAGCTTCATCGTCCAATTAGGTTTGTTTATTTCAGTGATGCATATGAAACAAAGGAGCTCACTGGTCATCTATAATTTTAAACAAAATCAAAGTTTTCTCACCTCAGATTAAGTGTTTAGAGCTTTTATCATTGACTGAGCAGAAGTGTGTAATGGTTTTCAGTTTTATGTGTCTTTTTTAATTCATTTTTATTTTTTACTTAGGAGGGGCCGTGTTTGTTTTGATACAAACTGACCACAAATGTCCTTGATTACTTATTCCACTTACCAATCATGCCCATCTGAACTCTGGGAGGTCAAACCAGTGGCCAGACTCACATCTCTGTAAAGTCTGGAGAAGTGTGTATTCTTGACTGGGCAGGTATCTGAATTAAGACCTGACTAGTGCTAGATAGAATATACATATATCTCATTCATTCACTTATTAATATATAATAGAAGTAGAGAAAAACATACATGCAAAAGGTTTTGAGGAGCTTGAGAATGGTCAGAGACATTGAGAATGTTACTTTTTTTTTTTTTTAAATAGGTTTTCAAGACTAGTAATACAAAACCTCTAAATGCCGCTGTACTAGAAAATAATACATTATAAAAATATATAACATTTAATAAGAAAAGAAAAAAAAAAAAGAACTGTTGCATCTAACCTGCAGAATCTGATCCAAGTCTGCCTGATCAATAACACATAATCCATATTTTAGCCTGTTTAGGTATTACAGTTATTACAGAGGAGAAATGTGTTGCATTTTACCCATCTCTGAAGCGTCTTTGGCGTGTCAGAAGCTGCTGGCGATGGTTCCATGGTGGCAGGTGATCCTTCTGTAGAGACTGAGCCAGAATCTTGGCCAGGAGAACCAAGCTGGAGGATTAGGCTATTGTGTCTATTTTATGAAGATGGCAAGAAGCAAAGCATTAGGAGAAAACCCAACCACACATGGGAGCGATATATAAACTCCACAAATAAAAGGCATGTATTGGAGAATGCAGCAGTATAGAAAAGTATTGATTCTTATGCAAAAATATCAGTGCTTAGAATTTCTCAAAAATGTGTTGTTTCAATACATTTTTGATATCCATGATTTATATTTCAGTTATTTTCTCACATGTATTCAAATCAATGTTAAACTGTCCTACAGGTATATTATGCAAAACTGACTCTTGTGAGTTTTAAGCCATGTTAGAATGCAGTTACCTCATCAAAAACATGCTGGGAGTCGTGTTTTGTTTCATTCACACATATTTAATTAATCTTGCATTACTAGCCTGTCCACATCTCCAAAGCTTAAAATGCTCTGTTCCACCTTGTGGTGTCATGTAGTGGTAGTGTTCAATTTACCTTTGGTTTACTACAGATTGGAAATTTCATGACTGAAATTATCCAAATGATTCTAGTGAAGGTGTATTGGGTTTAAAAACGCAATAGAGCAGAGGTGGGACCAAGTCATCATTTTGCAAGTCTCAAGTAAGTCTCAAGACTTTGACTTGAGTCCAAGTCAAGTCCTAAGTCAAATACAGGCAAGTCCAAGTCAAGTCTTGAGTCACTGGCCCATAAGTCCAAGTCATCTTCTCTGAACTTCAAGTCATTTCAAGTCTTTAAACCAAAGTACCAAATATAACTTAGATTTTTGCAATTTATATGGCTTTTAAGATAAATTGTACATAGAAAGTCATAATATATTTATATATGAGTAGAGTATATAAGAGTTGTAGAAATGCAGATTTTTCCTTTTTAAATGTCTGTACAAGATCTTAGAGTGAATCATTACAGTCAGACTAGAACAAATTCAGGTTTAAAAGTGATTCTCAAGTTTTCTCAAGTCCCAAGTCTTAGTCCATTTTATCATGTCAAGTCTCAAACCCTAAAAATAGTGACTCAAGTCTGACTCGAGTCCAAGTCATGACTTGCAAGTCCCCACCTCTGCAACAGAGAATTACCACTTGATGAACTCAGCCTAAATATGCAGGATTTGTGTGTTAAACAAATGTGAGTGAAACAAAACACAACTCCAGGTATGTTTATGATGAGGACAACATTAGAACATGGAGCAAAAAATAATGTATGTGATCTGGGGTGGATCTAAGACATAGCCGCTATACAACAAGGTTAGAGTGCCAATGCATTTCAGTACAAAACTCAATGGTATCAATATCAAATCAATAACACAATACTTGTTATAGTATTACTTAGTATTGGATCAAAACCAAAATCACTTGTATCTCCCATTACTGGTTATGTCAATTGAAAACACATGTTTCTGTTTCTTATATATGCGTCGTAATAATAATGGCAGGTGGTGATGGCAGACACTCTACTCTTGCTTTCATGGCTGTATGCATGGATTCTGATCAACTTTCCATCCGCTCATGACGAGGTGGTTTTATCTGGTCTCTGGCAGTCGAGGAACAATGCGTTTTATTCCATTACAGTGTAAATCCAATCTCATGCTTCATAGTGTGTGGAGAGGGGGAGGGTGGATGACTGAGGGAGCGAGAGAGACGGATCCTGGAGAGGTTTGACTCAACTCCCAGATTCCCCCCAAAGTAGCAGGTCATCAGTGAAGACACAGGGATTTGAATCAATTAGCAAATCAATTAAGAGCTTTATGGGCCCTCTGCTGCAGTTATGGTTTTACAGTACATGTGTTAGGGAGTTTAAAGTGGGCCACTGGAAGGATAAAACTTGAAGTGTTGCCAGTGACAATCGTAATATCAAATGAGATGAGGAGATGAAACCAGCCTATAGGATTACCTTGATCCCATTTACAGATAAGACGTAATGGATGATGATTTCACTTAGACATAAGATGAAATGAAAATGTCTGTTCCCAGTTTGAGAACCCCAAGAACTAAAGGTTGTTATTAAGCTTGGTCAAGAAAGGGACTATACCTATTTGTTTTCAGGTAATAAAGCTATGGTCATGAGATTTGGGTAATGACCCAAACAAGATAGAAGCGAGTGAAATGAATTTCGTCCACAGAATGGCTGGGTCCTCCCTTAGAGATAGGGTTAGGAGCTCAGTCACATGGGAGGAGCTTGCAGTCGAGCCATTGCTCCTCCACATGGAGAGGAGCAGCTTAGCTGGCTTGGGGTATCTGGTCTGGACGCCTCCTGGGAGAGGTGTTCCAGGAATATCCTATGGGAAAATGCTCTGCAGAAGAGTCAGGACGTGCTGGGGAAGTCGGGGTAGTCCCTCCAGACTGCAACCTTGACTGATACTGGATAAGCAAAAGAAAATGGATGGATGGTAATAAAGTAACATGTGCATTACCTGAGTACAGGTATATTATAAAGGCAACTCTTAATAAAACCAATGTCTGCTTTCAGCATCTAATTTTAATGCATTGCATTGACCAGCTCTTGACATTATGAAATACACTTATAAACTCAGTGCAAATGCATTAGGAAAGTGACAAATAACTTTGGACCATCACATACCATTGAAAATGAAGTTGTTCCATTTTCCATGTAAAAATCTGTTACAGCACCTTTTAGTTCTAGTCCAAGTTGGTTTACTGTGCCAAATTTTGTAACTTTAATTTTGTCACAGAATTACTGTTTTTACTTTCACTTTAGTTTTGAGGGAGCAAGAGGAAAAAGTAAAGTAAGAAAATAAAATTGACATGAAAGACAGTGTAACATTTTAGAGCTGAACTTTGCATCACTCCAGAGTCCGTTCAGTAAATGAGTTGTAAATACAGCTTAGAAACACCGCGGGGCCCACTCCTCACGCCCTCATTTTGTCTGCTGGGATATCCTGAGCGGGCATAAGAGGAGGACCAGACACAGACAGGTGCTGAGCTCACATATTGTTTTATCTCTGTGTCTGATTAGACTCACACCTCACTTCAGCAGAGTGGGCCCACGCTGCATCAAAGACACTGTAGGCGAAACACGTCCATTTTAATTATGCTGAGAACAAACGCCGCACCTGGAGCCAGAGCTGTGCTACTGATGTGGGCGAGAGGAAGCTGTGGATCTGGCAACTCAGGCTAGCATGTCAATACAATACAATGAAGTTTGTGTAGCAATGAGAACACACACGGCCTAGTTATAGATTTAGATCTGATTAGGCATTATTGTAGCCCTAGACTGGCACTTGTATTTATTTATTTATTTATTTTTCTTAGCAGCTACTTTCCTCCATGGAGATGTTTTTATTTTGTCTTGTGTGTTCAATAGTATGGTATTAAACATCTCAATCTCCATGGAGACATAGTTTCACACTGCACGCTGTGTCTTCCGCTCTTCTGTTTTTCTACTAAGTGAGCATCTGCGCTGTTGTTAAATAACTGTTACAAGGTTTGCATTATTTTCGTGTTGCCTCGCATGCGTTGCTACTGGAGTGGTGCTGGTCATCCAACGGCTGTGCGCAGGCATGACCAGCTTCACCCTCTGCGAGCCGGTCCCAGGTCCCAACCATTCCAGACTGCTTTAGAAGGTAGTACTCTCAATCGTCTGGTTGGACCCCAAAAAGGGAGCGGTACACAGTGCAAACACTCAGGGTCCGGCACAGTTCTGTCCTGTACTGGCCCTAAGGAAATAAGGCTAGAGGTTAAGTCAAGTTACAACTAAGATCTGTGGAGAGCTGAATCTGCTTTAAGATAGCTGAAAAGCAAAGCAGAAACATTTACATGGTAGCAGATCTCCCCCAGAAAAGTGGAGTTGATTAGTAGTTTTAAACCTGGTAGTCATGTTGTTCAGACCTGATTTAGTCTTGTTATAACAAGTTAAAAGTTAGCTTACACCTGGTTTGGGCCAGTACTTGTGAATAATATAACTACACAAACACACACACCCTGCTCCTCTCCGTGCAGTGTGAGGAGCCTTGGCACATGAAGCCTGGATTCTGCATAGTGGATGTGAGCGGCCCTGACTGCTGTCATCTTCTGTGGACTCACACTTCTACCTTTCTGTACCACCTCCAGTTACTCAGCAAGTATGCTCTGGCTCCAACACAGGATTCAATTAAAATGTAAATTCGAACTAAGATGATAAACAAGAACAAGTTGTGGTGCAAATTCCTTCGGTAGTAGACAGGAGGCGATAAAGGGTAGTCTTGGGAATGCTCATGAGGAAGGATTTGTTACTCTCAGGGGCCACATTAAAGCAGAAATCGACTTTTTAGAGCTTTTAAACAAGTTATAGTAGTTTCCTCTCACCATTTACTCACCCAAAGTTGTATTTGGATTGATTCGTGCATGTGTGAGCAATCTTTAATCGCTTATTTTCAAGACACCATTTTACCAATCAATCTCCGTTTACGTCCCTTCCGGCATACACCCACTACTCTGTACTTCCTTCCTTTACCAATCGTATTTTCTTAATCGGTGATACGCGTAGGATTTGGCTGCATTGCATAGTTATTTTGGAACAAATTAAAAAAATATATATATCTAAGAATATGTTTTTAATAATCCACTGACATGATAGAATCCAGAGCATTTTAGTCCCGAAAACATGTCCATAAATGTTGAAAAATGGCATCAGAACAAAGAAGGAAGAAGGTAATATTTTTGTTATTTTCAAGAATTACAAAAATTTTCACACAACTGTTTCAAAGAATAACAATTGGTTCCAAATATTAAAAAATAAATATCCAAGGAGAAGAAGCTGGAGGTCATTTAAGGGAAAAAACATAGCTGTAGAAGAAATGTGGAAGATATAATAACAAAAACAACTCCTTTCAAACCCATATCCGCAGTGCACTTCAAATCTTATCTACGATATCGACAGCTTCCAGGCTGTCTCTATCTTCCAGGCACCTATAAACTTTGAAGTTCGTCTTTACGCCGTCAAACAAGAGAGACAAAGTTGTATTGAATCAACAGAGTTCTCCAGGCTGACGGCTGTTTCACGCCTG
Organism: Boleophthalmus pectinirostris; assembly: GCF_026225935.1. Taxonomy (NCBI): domain Eukaryota; kingdom Metazoa; phylum Chordata; class Actinopteri; order Gobiiformes; family Gobiidae; genus Boleophthalmus; species Boleophthalmus pectinirostris. The sequence continues at coordinate 19,794,382 of NW_026571070.1, forward strand.
TGCACAGAAGGGCATACGCAGATAGTCAAGAAAACTCACAACTGATTTAATACGACACAAGCGGATGAATGGCTTGCATCATATAGTTTGATCAGTCTGCAAGTTAATGTGAAGTATCAAAAGTGATTCAAGAAGTTTCAGTAAATCTCCATTTTATTCACAACAAAGCATAAATAACTTACAGAATCATTCCTGCTCACTACGCAACAGAATGAAAACAATACACATGACCCGATACACACATTACAAACATATGCTTTCATATTGTGAAAGGTCTCGCCTCTCCACAGATCTGAGAGTGTTTTTTGAATGCCAAAAATCACAAAATGAGTGGTAATTTCAATATCTGTAATCAATATCAATATTGTTGGGTTTCAGATTACATCACAACATTCTTTTGGTCAGTTTAGGCTCTATTCACGCTTACGTCACATACCAGAAAGACGTTTGGAAAGATGCGATTACAACTTCACAGGCCCAGTTTCTTCATCTAAATGTCATTGTAATGTTCCGTTATGTTCGGCTAATCAACAATGACAACTTTACCTCAGTTTTCATAATTTCTCCACTGACGCACAACTCTGAGCGCACTGGGAACATGTGATTAGAAGAAATGAGGCGCTAAATTCAAGATGATTCCAAACAGCACATACGTATGCAGTCTTCATTTTACTGCTGATCACATTTACTTCAGCGGGTTTTATCACAGTCGGTTTTAATACATCCATGTTTGGCGAGCTCATTATCGGTAAGTACACCGGAAGTTGTAATCGCATCTTTCAAAATGTCTTCCTGGTTTGTGACGTAAGCATGAATAGAGCCTGATAGGGGTAAAATAAATATTGTTAAAATACAGATTTGTGTTGTAATAAGGTGAGTTCTTGGGTCTAGTCACTAATTGAAATGATCAGGTTCAATATTTGTGAATTCAATTTTAGATATTTCATGGCAAAGTACAGTGTAATCAATAGACAAAACTGCCTCTTGCCCCCAACCTGGGAGTATGGAAGCATCACATCTATATCTTTTATGTTTTCATTTTCTACGTTTTTGCATTTTGCTGCACATGTCACTCCATCTCTGGATCACATTCATCCATTCGTTTATTATACTGTCATGAGTATGTTCAAATATATCCGTTAAGCATGAATACTGAAAAACTTAATTACAGAAGTTGAATGCAGGCGCTGCTCCTGACAGCCTCTCACCTGTCTGTCTGCACATAGTTACAGCCATATCCATCCTCCTGGACTTTGACACCTCTCTTCTCTCCTGTCAACAACATCTCCTCCACCCTCAGAATGAAAGAACGAGAGGGGCCAAGGAGAGAGGATCAACCTGCTTATCGGTACTTCAACACGTAGGAGAGATGATGAAAACTACTGCAGAGCTATACTTAGGAGAGAAAACACTTTCTGACTGGCCCTAATAACAAATAACTGAAAATCATCACATCTTAAATTCAGTGATGGAATGTAACAGTGCTGTACTTAAGTATGCATATAGGTTATATATCTATCAAGTAGGTATCTGTACTTTACTTGAGAACATTTTAGAGTGGATAGCTGTGTTTTCCTTTTATTTCACTGCATTTGAGAGCATGTATCTGTACCTTCTACTCCACTATATTTTTGAACAGGACTGAAAAATAAAGGTTTTTTTTTACTATTATTGTGAGACCTTCTGAAAAAGCTGAGGATTTATTTTTAACAGGTTCAGACTAAAATATACAAATAAAAATAGTAAAAACAGATAACGATTGATTCAAATGTTTCTGCTGAATAAAATTCAGAACAAATCTTTAATAACAGATCTACATTTGAAGATTTATTAGATCTCAAAATCTGCATGAAATACTTTTACTTTACTTTTACTTATTACTCTTTAAGTACATTTTTAAAGGGGCATAATTTTACTTAAGCTGATTTTTTTCATGTGATACTTTTACTTTAGTATTTTTTGTACTTTTATTCAAAAGTGCATTGTGTAACTTTTTTGGTGGAGGGTCCGTCAAATGCTTTTTTTCCATGGAGATGTTATTTCTTTAATGTTTCACAGTATGGTATTAAACCTTTCTATCTTCAAGGAGACCAAACCAGACCAAGTTACTGGTCAGATTTGTGGAGAGGTGACCCCACTCATAGTCAGAATGCCTGTTTTTCTAAATATTTTTGAGCTATAAACCACCTACAGTTGAATAAATGTAAGGTAAAGCTGTTTAATGTCATACTTTGGAATATTCCAAGCAGAGTAATGACATCTCCATAAACAAGCAGGTGACAGACCCCCAACCAAAAAGTTACATAGTATGTCTTTACATATCAAAGGCGAATACTCCTTCCACCTGCTAAATATCATCGTCACATCTTAAATTAGACCTTTCTACAGGAGTTATTTAAGCCTCTGTGTGATGCTAGGATGTATGGATCTAGTGCTTTTACTTACTATGCAGTTAGACCATTACTCACAGGTTATTCTGTCATCAAAATACGTATCGACTCATTTCTCTCATGGAAATATGTAAATGTTAAGATTCCACTCACACAAGGTCAAATGTCAGCAATATAAATCCCTAAGTACATGGGGAGGTTGTGGGTTCAATCCCCAGGCAGACCACGTTCTCATAGTCTTCTCCTATCTTATCTTCTACACTCCAAGCACCAAGATAAACGGAAATACCTCAAATGGAGAAATGTTTATAGCTGCCAGTTCTTGCACATTCAAAATATAAAAGCTCTTGAAATGATTGTAAAATTTTAAACTTGAAATTGAGAAATATTATGATTTTACTGATATTGATCAAGCCCATATTCAAGGTTAAATTTTCTCCTTTTGTGTGAGAAAAACTGACTGTGAGTTTTAAGACAAGTTTAAGACAACTACAAATGTTACTGCATCAGAAACATACCAGAGTTGTGTTTCGTATATCTCCAAAGCTCAAAATGCTCAGTTAAACCTTGAGATAATGGTTAACAGCCACCTTTTAGTTTTGTTGAGAAGAGATTGGAAATTCCACAGCTGAAATTATCCAAATGATTCTAGTGAAGGTGTAAGAAGTTTAAAAACACAGTGGAACACTTCATATCGCCACATGACATCACAGGGTGGAACAGAGTGTTTTGTTTGAAAGAACAGGATTCGAGTATTAAACGTGTGTATGAAACAAAACCAACACAACTCCAGACCTGTTTTTGGTTTAGGAAATAATGTTATAAAAATAAAACAGAACCTCAGAAAACAGTGTAATAAGAGTCCTTTAAGTAATGACCTTCTCAAATAACTATGTACTTTTGAAACTACTTCTATTGATACCGGAGTAGACCCATAAATTTATTTGACAACCCTATATCAAATACAAAAATCTCCTGACACTTCTGACTATACCATAACTGAACAGCTATATGATCGTATGTAACGCTCTGAGGTAGAAAATCAATCTGAGGCGTTTGGTGACATCTTATCCATCCTCACCCCGGACAGGAATGTGCTTTCTGGCTGAATTTAAAGGTGTGGTGTTTCCCCTCTGCGTACATGGCTCCCCTTTAAAACACACAGAACCTGACACTCTGAGTATTTACAGACAGTATACCTATAGTGTAGCTACGTGCGCATTGTGGAGCGCGCTGAAAGAGCAGTGTGTTACAGCCAAGCACCGCTGCTAATTTAGTCTTATATATCCTATTTCCCAGCGGCCTTGAGGACCCGGGTAATAGGGGGCGGGCTTGTATTATCCTTGAAGCCTTCTCAGTATCCATTATCCAGCTGTTTATGCGGAGATGTAATGATTAAAACGCTTTGCAAGATGGATCGCTATGGTGCTTTTCTGAAATGCAAATATTCTCCTCCAAAACATCAATTACTCAAAGCTGCGCTCTCAGAAACACCGCGGTGACAATGCGGAGCTTTTCTGACTATGCTGTACATCTGACATTTGTGAATCAATCAAAGAGCGCCGCCTTGACATGATAGTTATGGATTATTTTATTTCATTTGACATTGAGGAAAGGAAGTTTAATTCATGCAGTAGGGGCGAAGACCAGACTTTAAAGATCCTACATTACTCTTGTGAGTTTAAAGCCATGTTAGCCCTCCTCAAAGACACTTGTGTTTTATTGAATTTACAGACTTCATTATTAGTCTGTGCTTCATTGTTTGAGGGGAAGGCATTCTCTTAATCAAATCAAGATCCAAAGATCCATTTCAAATTATCAATGATCAGTTTGGCTCTTTTTAATCAAGACGTCTACAGTCTGTCAATGGTTTAAAAACCCGTGGAGGGAGAACTAAGTCTGACTTTGAAGGAATAGGTTTTGTTAAGTGGCACTGATTGTGGCACTGATGAAGTCTGTCATGAAATTCATATTAAAAGCCATTTCGATCTTTTGTTTTTAATAAGAGGTGGCATAACATTGTCTATCACGTTGACAGAAAGTGTTTACCATTTGAAGTCGTGACTTGGACTCGAGTCAGACTTGAGTCACTATTTTCAAGACTTGCGACGTCACTTGATAAAATGGACTTAGACTTGGGACTCGACTTGGGCTCAGTGATTTGGGACTTGACACTTGAGAAGCACTTTTAAATCGGAATTCTTTCTATTCTGACCATAATGATTCACTGTAAGATCTTGCAAAGACATTTAAAAAGAAAAAAATAACTAAATACATTTCTATAACTCTTGTATATGAATATACTATGATTTTTAAGTAGTTAATTTAAAAATTCATGTAAATTGCTAAAATCTAAGCTATATTTGGTGTTTTGGTTTATAAGACTTGAAATGACCTGAAGCTCAAAGCAGACGACTTGGACTTGACTTGGACTTATGGGCCAGTCACTCGAGACTTGGACTTGCCTGTATTTGACTTGGGACCTGACTCGGCCTTGATTCGAACTTGAGGTCAAAGACTTGAGACTTACTTGAGACTTGCAAAACAATGACTTGGTCCCACCTCTGGTCATAGCCAACATCAGAAGCAAAGCAACAAAAATAAGTCAATAGAATAATTACATTTAATTAAACAAAAAGACTTAAGTAACATCTTCCATAAGTTAACCCAGTTTCCCAAATTTAGATCACAAAATACAACTGCAAACATGAAGCTCTGGCTCATAATATAACTGAAATTTGGATCAAAATAAACAGAGCATAACAAGAGTATAGTGGTCTTAAATAGATCTGTCTTATTTGTTGCATTTTCATGTATGCTTTTACTGTATACAATTTAACTAAATAAGCATGTGTAGTACTTTTACAAATGACAGACCATCAAATGCAGAGGCAGTTATTTTTGGTTTTCAGAAAGTGATTTGTTTTGAAGTCCTGCTTTATTTATTTAAAATCACAGATGTCTGATCAGAGTTGCTTAATTTCAGCCATAGATGGTCTGATCTCTATTTGTATGTGTCAGAAGTAGACCAGATGAAAGATGAGAAACATTTTCAAGCTCTCATCATCTCTGTGCATTCCACAAGAGGCCTGTTCAATTGATTTTGATCAGACTCAATACTGTTTTCTATCTGAAGCAAAAAAAACCTTACTGAAAAAGTCAGCGGTGTTTTCATTAGCCTCCATCTGGATAGACAGGGAACAGCATCAATCTTACTTGACAGAGTCCCTCACAACTATCACAGAAAACAGGTGACGCTGGGCTAAAGCGAGATTTAAAAAAAACATAGATTGTACAACACTTCCCTCTAGTGGAGAAAGAAGTCATGACAGCTCGGTAGTTTAGAAAAGTATAGTTTACTTGAATTTCATTATAAACGTCTACATGTAACACAAAAACAGTAACAGAGACAAACTTTTATACATACATACATTTTTTCATACAAAATTGGTCAGGAATGTCTGTCAAAGGATTAGGAATTATGATATGAAGTTAAAGGATTTAAAAGTAGAAGCCTCTTTGATTTGAGTTGAGCATGAAACTTGCATCTTTGTAAAATGTAAAACGGTAGATTGAGTTTGAATTGTGAAATAGTAACTTGGATATGTTACTATGTGAAATACACAAAGACACATGTAAAAAGCGCATGTTCAAGCAAAACTAGAGTATCTATAACAAACACCAAACATGAAAAAATCTCAGTTTGCATGGACTAGATGAAAACAGTGCATTTGTTCTACTGCAAAGCTGATAGTAGCTGCGTTCCCTTTATAATCATCATTTTGACCCACTTTCAGCTAGTGACATGAAGGCACTTGAGTCTCTTACAAAAGTCTTCCCCATTTGATTTAAACACCTTGCCTTTCCATTATAAAACAGGTTGACAGTATAAATATTCTTGATGTCAATTGAAAATAATGTACTGCATATGAACAGACTGGATTGTAAGTGTTAACGCTTATGGACAGAATATTTTTATGACTCTGAATCACCATGGCGTTAAGGGATTTTACAGCCATAGCTTGAGGGCAGCGTCAATGGCCTCAGCTATAAGGCTTGAGCCAGACACAAAGCTGACATCACATACTGCCCTCATTGCACCTTATGAAGTAATAAAAACACACTCACACTACACTTCAGTGTGTCTCTAACTATAACCTAAAGAATAGAAAGGCAAATTGGTATTGAGATCGGTACCAGAGAGGAACAGACCTAGCCCTGGTTGTCTGGCTGTGCGGGGGTTGGGGGGGCATGTCTTGGAGGAGATGGGGTATAAGGAGGAGGGGCTTCTGTAGCGCTTATAGAGGCTGCTCCTTCTCTGCTTACTGCTGCACTGTCACTGCGGGTGCACTCACTGTACGGAGGGGGCTTTAGCTCGTCCTCTGGAAGAAGCACAGTACACCATACACATTATTTACAGCAAGGAAAAAAAAATCCTTTGGCGCAGACCTCCTCATTTTTGCTACAAGCCCAAGTGCAACCTTGTGTATCAAAGTGAGTTTGTGATTCAGCTACTGACTTAAAGGTCAAATGAAGTAGTTTTGGCTGTAGGCGGCCGTTATCTCACAAGTCATTTCAAACTTTTTATGTATATCCTTGACATTCAAAGAAAAGGGCTCTGTGTTTCAGCAGCGAAAAGCAAAGAGTTAAAAAAAGAAGCAGCTAGAATTCATGTAATGACTGTACATTAGAACGACATTGTCTACAGCAGAGGTGGGCAATTATGTTTTACCCGAGGGCAAAATTCAAACCCAGACATGTAGTGAAGGGCCACACCATAGCAGTCAATGGTGTAACAAGTTCAGCAGACTACAGATGAAAAATGTACCAATTCAGGCTTTTTTTTTTTTTAAATTCATGTTTCACGCACACATCACTACAATCATATTTATTATAAAAACATGCAGGACCAAGGGAGTGTTACCTCTAGAAACAGCATCATATGGAGGTGGCATGTCCAAGTGTGAGAAGGAGGGAGCAGCGGGTAGAGCTGAAGAGGCCTCTTCTACTGACAAATCATCCTGAAACAAAAACACAGCATTGCACTTTTGCTTCAAGTAGTGACTTAAAGGAGCATTGAAACAGAAAAATAAATAGTCAGCTCCATATTCTTACAACCACAGCTTTATTACAATACTGTAACTAGAGGTGTAAATTCTCAGAGAAACATTGCAGTCCTTAAAGAAACCTATGTGGTTTACAGTGGCACAGTGGAACTCCCAAACTGCACTCTACTACAGAGATAATACATCAGGTCTTTTTCCAGTTTGTTTGATTTCCCCAAACTCGACTCGTCCTGGCATTTCTCCAAAGCACTTTCAGGAAGGTTATAGATGACCACTGGGCCTCCCTGCTGCACATTCCATTAAAATCTTAACTGGGAACACAATACACCAGAGACAGCAGTTGTACAATGTCTAGAATAGGGCAAAACACACATGGACAAAGGAAATGCAAGAAAAGTAAATAGTGCTATTAGCTTTCATAAGAATGTAGCTAAATATTTATTTCCATTTCTCATCCGGGAGTGTTTTTAAATGGAGCAATCAGTCAGTCATTAGTGTCACAATACACACACAAATGTCAATACTAGGGAAAAGGATTTCTTCTTGATTATAGACAGTAAGACACTAGTTTTATTGTTTGTTGCATTTCTTTTATATCCACTTTTTTACAACTTCATCAGGCAAGAAAAAATAGGCAACATGGAATACAAATGTCATATATGGACTCAATATGTTGTAAGTGAAGTTAAAGCTACCGCCCTAAGATTTTAGTCAGATTTCAAAACTGACTGAAATAAAGCAATTTATTCCATTACAGGTGTAATTTATTGTAAAGGGGCTTATCTATGCACTTGCTTGTCTCCATAGAGATGCTCTTAATATTCAAAAATTCCACAGAATGGCATGAAACCAGCCTGTTCTAAAACTATGTTTTTTAAGTTTGGGTTCAACTTTCTATCTCCGTGGAACCATGCAGCAATCTTACGCAGTGCTGCTTGGTTATTTCATTTGAGAGTTGCTTTTACCAGTTCCTTATTGTTTTGTAATAAGATGAATAACAGACTTAGAAGTGGAGACAACAGGATGACACACACAGAGACACATACACACACACCTACACACAACACAGCACTGAAACAGGGCTGTCTCCTCTGCGCTGAAGTGACTCTAACCACATGACCCTTTGACTGAGCAAACAACTTCTTTGATAAAGCACACTACAGGCTTAATCTAAAAGCCCACTCTAGTTCTACATTTTTGTTCCACATTTTCAGCTCATGTGCTCTAATTGTAATGCACAGGCATCCTTATGTGAAAGATTTTCTAATCTAATTTTGCATACCGGGCATATCATATACTAATTGATCAATAATAATTTAAAAAATAAGTATTTAACACAGCTGCAAAAAAGTTAAGTGTCACTTTTGTGGTTAGAAATATTGAGAGATTGATTTTTGCCAGTAGCTTTTCCCCTAGATGCAGTTTGACACTTACACTCTGTCTTTCACACATCTGATGGAGGTATGCTCTTCCTCCCACAATGACGATTTGAGCATTGCGAGGAGTTCTCAGGAAGGCTGCCAGCTGCCTCTGTGTGGACCGGTACCAGCAAACATAGAAAAAGATTTTGATGATGATGAATACAACCACAACTCTGAAAAAGAGACAGGAGAACAAAGTCAGTATTGAGTCTAAAGAAGTAAACTTTTTTACTCAAATGGGCACTTACATGTACCAGTACAACTCCATGGTGAGTTCAGTGACCTCTCATCAGCTGAGCAATTCACTGCTCCTTAAAGAATCATCTGTAACAAAATAATAAGTCGTTACTATTGAAACGATCAAAGTCTTATTTCGGTTTGTGACTTCTGAAAAATTTAAATATATAAAGATGCAATTTAACACGGTTTGAAAACAACGTGGCAATGTCTGCCCGCTGCTTTATTCCTCTAATTATGTGTCATTCTGTTATAATGGGTTAGAATCTAACAGCACAGACGTAGCACTAGGAGGATGGCACATGGCGCAAATGAGGAATATGCTCTTATCTTCCCTTTTTAAAAAAAAATCAATTTTACCAGTTGTGTTGGTATAATAATAAGGCAGCAATATCAAAGTTGAAATCTAGTTAACGATAGAATATTTGTAGTTACAACAGACAAACTTGTGCAGCTTCTTACTTTGTTGAAAATGCTCCTCGGTTCAGCTTGTACGGTGTGCCATTTCCTTCGGGTGAAAGTGGCTTTAGAGCAGAACCACGCAGACAGACACAGGCCACAACAAAAACAGATGCTGCCTTAGCTAGTTAGTTAGCTAGGCACGGTTAAAAGGAGCCACACTGCCGTTTAAATGTACTTCAGATAGATAACATAGAAGAACAACACATTAGGTTATTACTCATCAATAAATTAGAAAAATCAACGCAAAAATACAGAAACAGTCGCACAAATTGCCCACTAGCTCATTTTAGCAGACCTGTGCCTTTCTTTGGCTTAGGGGGCGGGGCTCACACACGCTGCCTTCAGCGTGCTACGTAACGCCCTGCCTGGGAACACCCCCTTTGGGTTTACGAACCAATCATTTTTCAAAAAAAAAAAGAAAAGAAAAAAAAGTAGAAAAAATATATTATACAGGGTTCACATTACTCAGAGGGGAACCCTGAGGGTCTTCATGTTATTCAGTGAAGGCCCAAGAAAAAACACTGAAAGAATTTTTGTACTACTAATATATTTTTTCTATATTTTTTATTCAGTGAGTAGAAACACTACACTAGTAAGGCTAATATTTCTTGGGAAACAAAGGGTTAATATTATGGAATGGAAATGGACCAATCACAATTTTTCTTCCAATGGTATCTGGGTAAATCAGTGGCTCCCCCTGCAGGCACTAAACTACAGAAACACCTGCAGGGCCTTCGGTGGCTGTAGCGAAGGCCCGTGCAATTCAAATCAATCTGGGGATGAATTTGAGTTTGTCAGTTGTCTTAGCCAGTCATTTTTCATTGAGTTATGGATGGGATCATATCATGACACCTTCCGAGCCTTCACGAATACTCCTGTGATATATGATATATATGATATATAAGCGAGACTACAGCGTCAAAAAATGCGCTGGACGCCTCTATCTGGACACCTCGGGGGTGTCTGAAAGAAAGAAAAGGAAAACAAAGACCCGAAAACCAGAGTTCGGAGCCCATTAAACAAATATGTGAAGTGAATGTCCGATTCGCTTAATTAATTAATTAATTTTTTTAAACAGATGATGACATGATAGCCAGCAGTTGGTCCTAGTGAAGGCCCAGGGTCCAGGTCCAGGGTTCGCCACTGACATTACTTAACTGGAAACTTTTTTCCTCCGTGTTCTGTTTTTTTTAGTTTATCTGTAATAATTATAATATTGCTCCTAGTGCAACTCTGGCTCCATCAGGTGGTGACTATACTGTAAAAACACTGTAAAAGCAAAATTCAGTTTTTAAATTGTATAACTCCGTAACTCTAAAATATGCAGTAAAATAAAACGAAAATTGCAGTGTTTTGATGACTTTTATTCATTTAACAATGCATTTGGTTTTATTTGCATTACATATATAAATTGGCTTTATAAATTCACTCCCCTTATTCTAACAGTTGTGTTTTAGTGTAGGCTTCTACCGATTATCCTCCACAATGATGGTTCTTCGTGGATAAGTGTCTACTTCCACAAAAATGTAGCGAAACTCGTATCTTCCAGTCTCAGGATTCTGTCGAAAAGCAAGTGACAGTAAATTGCCCATAAATCGTCCATAAACAACACTTTGATCAATATCAGTAGATTACCTCTTTGGATTCTGAATGGACTGTTCCTTTAATTCCTGGTTCTGAACCTTCAATGTAAAACTTAAGCCTCAAATGCTTAAGTCCATCCTTGAGAAACTCAAAATGACTGAAGTAAAGAAAAAAAAAAAGCTGCTTAATGCAAATAATTTTGTGTATGGCGATTTTGTGATATAACAGCAGGGAAATATTTCTCACCTGACATGCTGTCTTCTACCACGACGAGTAGTTTCACCATAACATTTGATTGGTTCCCCAAATGCACCAATTACCTATATGGAATTAAATATAAAAATAATGCCAAATGATAAGTTTTTTTGATCCATTTAGATGTAACTCAAAAAACTAAACTCACCTCAGGGTTTGACTTGACTAAGTTGAAAGCTTTACCGTAAACCTTATTTGGACTGGAGGATGAGAAAAGTTCCTGGAAAAGCACATAGAGAAGTCCACCTATAAAAATAAAGTCACCCAGATATTAAAAACAAACAAACAAAAAAATTAATTATACTTCTTATAGATTCTTATGCATTGTTATGTATTGACCTCTACTTGTTTCTGCATAGTTTCAGTTGCACTCACCTTCCTGAGAAGTGTTAGGTGATGTTGCTGTGATGTCTCTTGCCAGATGATTTAAACAGATTATGGAGCTGTCTTCCTACTTGTAGCAGTATGACAACAGCGCCATCTGCAGTCCGACTTCTTCAGAACTGTATCCCAGGTGTGAGAAAGTTGGTAGGCCCCCTCATTCCGATGTACTGTCTGGTGCATTTAGTTCCAGATATTGAGGGCCTCTGATCCAAAGATGATATTTGTTGCTCTCTGTGCCTATGACCTTAGTGCTGACACATGTGATACTGCTCTGAAGAAGTCTGTAGATGGGGCTGTTGTCCTACTGCTACAAGTATGAAGACAGCTCAAAAATCTGTTTAAATCAGCTGACCAGACACTTCACAGCAAGGAAGGCAGCAGACTGCAATCCGAAATTGTCAGGGTAAGAACTAAATAGACATCTGTACAACAGAATCTAAGGTACAATCAATACAGAAGACGTAATGAACCTAATGGGATTAAAAACACTAATGAAATGTGCATATGATGAGAACAGGTTACATTGCTGTATAAGGAGAGTCTATATAATGTTGCATATTAACAACTATATAAAGAGAAGAGAGAACGTTTATTTTACCTACAGTTAGGAAATTTCTATATTAATATATACTTCGAATAAAATTAGATACAATATAATGTGGACTATAAAGAATAAAATAACACAAAACACAATAAGTGGCACTTATTATAAGACAAATCACTATAATAAGTGGCTTGGACTTTGGATTAAAATGCACATCCGATTTAAAGATGGGATGGCGCAATAAAGATTTAAAATATTTAAAATAATAACCCAGTGAAGAGATTGGACTTGTGCCCACTTAATAATATTGTAAATGAAATAATATTTTATTCAAAATGTGCCAAATACCCTACAAACACACTGACTTCAGCTCGGAAAGGTCAGATATAAAACAATGCCAGATGTGTGTTGTGTGTAGTTACCTGTAACTCCAAGTCCAATCAGTACAACAATCAAATAGGTGAAATCTCTGCCTGCGTCTTTGACTGTAACAGACACCGCGTGTTAGACGAAACAATTGCCTTTAAAAGCGTCTCAGTTCATTGAAGCCGTTTACCTTTCTGTGCAGCAGACGCCTGGGGACTCCCACCTTGAAATCTGGAGACAGATTTCCCTCTGCTCTCCTCTGGACTACTTTTATTCCTGTTGCTGCAGTCGACAGAAATCCCTCTCCATTTTATGATCCGTATTAAACAATTCACGGTGCAAAGGTCCGGGGCTGTTCTCCTTTGAAAGGATGATCTTGAAGTTGCAAAAACAGCTCTGTCCGTGTGACCGATGAAGCGAACGTGTGCAAGTTTACAAGACTTCATCATATACCGAGACACTGTTTGTGGTAAATTACAATGAAGTGCTTTAAATATCTGTGCATAAGCCATGGTAGCTTGTCCCCTGCTAGCTTTTGATGCTAGCTTTGCAGCAACAGCTGTGAAAGAAATAAGCCTCACAATGTTTTAAAAACAATCATCGCATCATATTGTAATTATTGGTAATAAAAAAGCATCAACATGTAGAATAGAAACATCTAAATAAATGAAAAAGTCAGTTGACCCCAACACAGAAGCAGTAGCATGTTTACCATTAACTCACGTGGTGTAGTTACGTCGATGACGCAAGTACGTTGCAAAGAAAGGCATTATGGGAAATGTAGTACAATTTTGGAAGCAACACTTTTAGATTTTCTCATAGTAAAACTGAGCCATGCAAATGATAAAGTAGTTCACACCTGTTTTTATGTCATATCATATGGTTTAGGTAAACAAAAAGCACACGGATCCATAAACATTCTTTTTTATTAAAAAAACAAAACAAAACAAAAAACATTCGGTCCAGCATTTCTTAATGTGATATCAAATCATTATGCAAATAACTAGAAGCACCACAATGCAAAGAGATTGGGACCAGAAAAAATAACTTATAAACAAATGGTTAACAAAAGGTTAGTAGCTGAAATAGATTATAAACCCTTAATCAGTATCAGTACCATCAATCTCATCAACACTGTTGTGTTAATATTTTGTCATACTAAAAATAATAATAGAAATGTGATCATTTATGCCATTAATGATAGTAAAATGTATTTCAAAAACCTGATAATTTCTTATCGTCTACATTAAAGGTACTGTAAATTTCTTTGTCCCACATCTAAATAATCATTGTCCCATGGCTCATCACTCCTGAAGCCAGTCATTCACAGTTATGCATCTCTGCTGTCCCATTGAAACAAGTGCACACATTCTCTACAGAGGAACAGTTCATTCAAGATGCACAAAGAGAGAAAAGGTTTAGCTCCCAGTGCAGTCAGACTTGGCAAGAAGCAGAGGAATGTTGCACCTGTCTGAAGTATCTGCAGAAAAATAAGAATACTATTATTTTTAAAATGATACACAGTCGTCACTCTTTACAGTTCTGAATGGACCCACATTCAATTGTACAATTTTCAGATTTAGGATGATTTATGTTTTTAGGGACACCATTGTCCCAAAAGGTAGGCCTCACCCAAATTAAAGCCAAGAGATGAAACAACACAGAGGATAAAAATATTCCATGCTAATATGGATTTATACATCTATAAGGGAAAACTGTGTGTTATGTTACATAATTCTAAAATGTTATGATATTTAGACAGCCTACTGTATCATATATTCAATATACGCTCTTTATTCAATTTCTGGATCTTATTAAACAGATATAGGAAAATAAAAAAGAACATGGGACATAAATGAGGACAAACAAAGTAATGTGAAGCTTTATTGTATTATTCATTTTACAAAGCGTTAATAAAATCAGCCCTGAAATTTCACTGGAATAACTTCAAAGTGTCATTCTGTCAATTAGCCCTATGAAAATCTGTTACAAAGATCTCAAGCTTCAACAATGGGAGAAGGGAAGAATAACAGTTTTAAGTGATCATGTTTGTCAGTAAATAGAATGAAGATGCTTTAGAAAAAAGAATTATGTTGAGATGAATACTGATCTAACCTAAGGAGTGTGACAGGAAACTACATGCAGTGCCATCAAATTACTTTCAGGAACATGTCTTAAAATTTAGTGATGTTGGTAAATGAAACATGCATAATCCATAAATCTAAACCATTCATTCTTCACTTTAAGTTTCTCTGCCTAACTCCTAGGGTTTACTGATAAATAATGTAATAAATATGCACTAAATAAAATAATGATAACGGTTTAAATCATAGTAATGTGATTCCAAATTACATGCTAGGAAATGAGTTGCGATAACATTAATTTGAGTGAATTTAAGACAGTTCAAAGGTCCATTTCTTCATCTAAGTCTGCTGTATTTAAGCTCTTCTCCAGAGCAGAGTAGCAGCAGTGACCATAGTCCCATTATGTTTAGTTCATACTGATATCCAGTGCTCAGTGTGTCCCTCATCAGCATCATGCTGGTGTGAATCCACGCTCCGCTTTCTCATATTTCAGTGAGGCCCGTTCGTACTGATCCAGGATAGCACTATTCTCAAGAAGTCTACATGATGGAGACAATGCAACACAACGTAGAACATAAGCAGACAGACACAACAGAGCATTAGAACATTAAGAACAAAGAGTAGCACTTCATGTGATTGCCCTGTCAAACACCAGCATGGCAACTTTCCATTTGAATGATACATTTGAGCCATATTTACACCTTTCTTTAAAAAAAAAAAGAGTTGGGGCAAACACATAAAATGTTACACAACATGAACTACATGAACACTACTGTTTGTAACACAAAAGTATATGACATACAGTCATGCAATACTTGAGATAACTGTCAAGATCTGCAACTCACAAGAACATTGCACATTTCTTATAATGTACTATATTCTGGAATTTTACAGTATCTCTGTTTTGTTAGAGGTTACACAACCAAACGGTCAAATGAAAAGGTCCATGCTCACAAATACATGAATATACATAGACAGTATGCAGTATGTCCCCAGAACTATGAAGACATAGGGCAAACTAGAGCATACACTTCTAATAACAAAACCTGCTACAACAAGATGGCTGCAAGCAAGAGACCCATCTTGGTAAAAAAAAAAAAAAAAAAGAAACATAAAGAAAGTAGGCAAATAATGACTATATACAACAACAGAGAAACATGTGGACTGTTGGGTAAGGGGGCTTACCTTGAGATTGTCTCCTAGACCCTAGTTGTGTTGTACTCTGATTCATGTTTGCTCAAAGAGCCAATGAGGCAGAACCTGAAATGTCACGGCTCTTTTGTTTAATATCAAACTCTTGTTTTGCATAGATCATGTGCTTCCTAACAGTCATAAATGCAATTCTAAAAACAGTGATGAGTCTTGCATGCAGACTTCATCAATAACACTAATATGAACTACATGCAAGTATATCCAAAAAACTTGCCATAACTTTAAGTAAACAACTATTAAATTTCAAAGATCAAGGTCAAGCTTAAAATACTTTCTTTTATAAAAAATACCATGCCAAAATACTGCAATTTTACTTTGAAAAACTGTTTAAATGCTGTGCTGTGACTAATATCTAGGAGCAAGAGGCACTGGTTCAAGCCCTTTATAGTCAGTATAAGACTGAATATGACATAACATCTTTCATTTAAACTTTAGTGCATATGTCGGCAATATCTAATATACATTTTCTATAAAACTAGAGCAGATGAAGTGCTGAAAGTGTTCAACAAAGTGCATGCAACAAGGGGCAAAATAAGTATATTTTAGCCCTTTAGTTATTTAGAAATTAATGGTAAGTAAAGCCAAAAGAAGCTTGTTATAATTTTCAAAATTATGAATAAAAGCTAAAATGGGAGAAAAACATAAAATGTAATCCATAAAGTAAATTCTATGCTTGTTGTTGTTTGATCAGAAATCTATAGATACTGACCGCTGTACGGCCTTCTCGTGGCGTGAGAGCCTGTGGCTGGTGGTGGGCACTTCCTCCATGTCGTCGTCCAGGTCACAGCCATTGTCCGCTGCCTCCTGTGAGTAGCTGTGCTTCATGACCAGGATGCTTCTGCGGTTCCCTGTCCCAGGCAGCAGGGGGCGCACGGACATGGGGGCCTGTGGGAGGTCTGTCAGGAGAGTGGCTGCTTCTCTGGTGCTCAAGTTTCCTCTACTGCCTCTGCCGCTCAGAGACAGCTGGGAGAAGTGTGCTGAGCCCGGGTTGGATGAGGAACCACAGTGGTGATCATGGACACACCTGGAGGAGGCTCTTCTGAGGGCGTGGTAGTTCTCAAAGTCCTCAGCCAGGTCCACCAGGTCTGCAGAGGCCGCTGCAGCAGAGGTGGTGGAGCGTAAAGTGCACAGCTCGTAATGTGGCGGCTCAAAGACCTCCTGGAAAAGAGTGGGGTCAAAGTCCTCACGACGCAGGATATACTTTTTACGAGGCTGTTTGATCTGAACTATGACGGATACGATGAGAAGGAGGAGCACGATGCAGCAGGTCACCCCGATGATGGTGCCATTTGTGTTGTTCAGGTTGTCCAGGATGTTGGCTTTTCTTTTCTCTGTTAAAACAAAGTTACAACAGTTCAAAATATGTTTTTATTTGCTTTATGATTGCATAAGATATCCTGTTTAGCCTCTATTGGAAACATTGTAGAGTTGGGTGTTTGGGTTTGGTTCACAGGCGCTACCACATTTCCGTACAAGAACATTATCCATACAACATACAATGCCTCCTCTTTATATGTCCAGTTTGGCCTTTCTGACTTTGTTTTCTTATTTTTTCGGTCTCCAATCTGTTATTTCCTTTCATTTTTGTTCACATTTGGTTCATATCTGACAACTTCCTGCACACATTTTAACATATCTGCTCCTCTTCACCTCTTTTTTAAACTCTGTGCTCTGGACTGTGGAGCTCATTCAAACCCTGCTGTCTAAGGATTTATTGTTCTTATGTTAAATCATCTTGACAAATGGACCCCCTCATGTAGGGCTCACAGCAGTTACATTTGTCCTGCTTAATATCCATTAGATGTGGCATGGTGTGACATTTGAATATTGCATGAGCAAGCCCTGCACAGACGAACAGAGCCTTCGTCACACAGAGATTACATTCAAGAGCACAGAAAGAAGGGGATCAAACCTGACATTTGTCACTAATGAAAACACACTTGACTGAGTGGAGAGTAATGTGTTGAGAAACCAACCACTTACAGGTCCTATATTATGCTAAATTGATGTTAATGTAATAATGCTGTTACCTCATCAAAACATACTTGTGTTGGAGTTGTGTTTTGTTTCATTCACACATGAGTAATCCTTTATTATTACTCTGTCTGCATCTTTCAAAATGCTCTGTGCACCTTATGATGTCATGAAGTGGTAGTTTTCAAGTTAAGAGCTACAATTTACCTTTAGTTCAGTGGAGATCTCTAGCTATGTTTTTGATGAGGAAACAACATATCTACATAAATCAGAAACAGTGTAATATGGGCCCTTAATATGCGATAATAGATACTTGCATCTTTTGAAACTACAAATTAGCAAGTGTAACAGAAATCATAATAGTTATTAAGCCAGACTAATTTCGACATATTTTGGTTCAAAGATAAAAAGAAACAAACTATATATATATATATATATATATATATATATATATATATATATATATATATATATATATATAAAACTATAGAGTGAGGAAGGTTTTAAGGAACACAATAAAATTTATAAATTTTAAAGTTTGGAAATGGTCAAAAAAATACTAAAGCAACAAGATCCACAAAGTAGTTTAATGCACTTTTAATGTACTTTGATATGCCCTGAAGAAACGTGTAGGCTAGTCCCGGATTTTACATTAAAGGACTTTTTAATGCAATTGGAATACCTCAGTTTTTTTCTCCTAAATGTATGTAAGTGATGTTTTTCCACTGTGATCCTGAAGAGCACCTGACCTGATACTTAATTGATCCACTGAAGCACTCACGCTCTTTGCTTTAAGTTTAATGTACTAGTTGTATTCTGATTATAAAAGTAAGCTCAAAATGGTTTTCAGTGTTATTATTATAGAAGCTAAGAGACTGGAAAGGCTGAGCTCACTTTTCACGTTGTGAGTCACAGTGAACACTTTCATATATATGCTGAAAAAGCAAGTACACTCACTGTCACCTCAAGTGAGTGACACATCCTAATTGCTTACTACGCAGGACAACATCATTAAAAACCCACTGCATGTATTGATGTTTGAGGTCTTATCCAACGGCCCCAGTGGAGCTGCAGAATGGATCTTAAGTTATGTAGTAGAAATATAGTGATGGATGGAGAAAGGTCAGGCTGCAGTAAAGTAATTAATGAGAGATATAGGACCGCCTGATCCCCCGAGTCCACGCGCATCTCAGGGAGTACTGGACAGCAACATACGTCACTGAAATCTGAAGTGAGACAAGCAGATAAATTATGAAGACACACAGCAAACACAGGGGATCAATGTATGGATCCAGGGGCTTTAGGAGCTGTCCACAAGAGACTGGCCGCAACACAACGTACGAGAATATTCAACTTCTTTGCAGGCAAAAATACATGTAAGTGCAGCAAAATAGGACACCAGCTCATGTTTCAGTGTTTATAGTTGTTGTTGTAGTTTTGCCTTGACCTATGAAAAGCAATATTCTTTTGGCAAATTTGTTATGACTGTCAATTGTGCTATGATGAATATTATTTAAATCAATGTATTAAACAGGCTAGTAACAATGGAAATAGCCACACCCACCCTCTTTTTTTTTTTTTTTATTATATCCTATATCCTTAAATTGTGTAGTAATGTTTTTTTTAATTCTGTACATAAATTGCAAAATTAACTTACAAAATAGCGATTATTAAGCTTGTCTGGACAACAGCTAACTCTGATATATCTGATTAAACCACAGTTTTTCAAACTAAAGTGAAAAGTTACTAGACCAGTGAATAGCAAAACTCAGTGTCGCTGTCCATGGTGAAACATTTTAGTATTATTTGGGTGCTTTGGACAACAACAAATTTTTATATATTTGATTAAACCACTCAGAGAATATAACTATATCATTTAATTTTTTGATAGTAAAGAGAAAAGATACTAGTCTTGTGGATTAGAGCCCTGCACTCCCGCAGGCCTACGCAAAATAGTGCGGAGAGGGACACATTTTGAAAGCTCATTGCGGGTGCAGACAGGAGCGAGACTACACAACGCAGGAGCAGGTGGGTGGGATAGTAAATTGCAGTCCCGCAACTAAATATGAGTGTAAAGTAAAATATAAAAAAGATGAATGTTTGCCTATCATGCATAATTTCTGATGGATATTTTATTTGGCCTTAATAAAAACATTTTAAGCAGCCTAAATTTGCATATGTGGTCTAATTCAGCACATATTTTAAACAATTTCTTTCTGCTTGATGGAGTTTAAGAAAGTGAACGTCTTCTTGCGGGACAAAATATCGCAGATGCAGGTGGGAGCGGGACTGAAAATTACAACTCTTTGCGGGAGCGGAACTGAAAATTCAGTCCCATGCAGACCTCAGTTGTGGATAGCAAAAATCTGTGTCGCTGTCCATGGTGCTGAAACAGTTGAGTAAAATGTATATGCTTATATTTGTGCTATAGTTTACGTATGCCCTATAGAAATTACATAGACTGTAGCATCTTACCTTTACATTGGTTCTCGTCCCAGGGGTAGACGCAGTTCTGCATCCCATTACACACCAGGGTATTATTAATGCACATGTTACTGTGACAGAAGAAGGCATCGGCATCACAAGGAGCTAGAAAATAACAGATGACAATAAATTTGTGAGTTATCAAAATACGCCTTCACTTATTTGTGATATTAAGAACAAAATGTCTCCCCATGCTCTTATCCCGTGTAGTGGTATTATGCACAGAATTAGCAATATAGCCACAGATGAGATGACCAAGAGTTGCTTTGTGCCAATTTTGCCAGAAGTAAATCTGTCCGGATGTTTCTCAGATCTGCCCTGATCCCCCTGAACCCATCTGTTCTTCATGAATTTTCATCCTCATCTTCTCCTTTCCAAATTTGCAAAGACAACTTGTGGATTTGAATATTTCTGTATGGTGAAATCCAGTTCATTTACACATTACAATAGTTTTATTTATAACCTAACAAACTAAAAATGATGAGAAAACAACATTATAGCACAGATCAGAAAATAGTATAACATGGGCCCTTCAAAGGCTTTTGTCCTCTAACATAATAATGGTTTCTCCTTTACAATATGTGGGACCAGAGTAGTCATAAAGTCAGCTCCGTAATGCTGTATGCTCCCAGTGTTATGGCCCTATCATTTAAATGCAAGGTGCCCTTCCCTTTAACTACCAATAGCTCTAATGCACATGTCATCTGATTGGCCAATTCATTTTCCTCGAGAGCCAATCAAACAATAATATTTCTGCATAGTGAAACCCAATTTACTTAGATGTTTTGATATACTTTGTCCGCAGAGTAACTAAAGCAGGAAACTGTTGCAAATCAGAGTGACTGTTTTATCGATCTTAGTGCAAGTGGATGTGATAAAAGTTATTCATTACAGGCATTCTCTTTACAGCATGTAGTAATTGGATATTGGCAAATAAAATCTATGTTACACACTCGGATTATAATACATTACTCGTTACAGACAGTCAATTTGCATGTGATAAACGGGCTGTCAGCACATGCTCTCTGGCTTTGTCTCCATAACATTATAGTGTGTGCTAAAACACACTGTCAGGCACCAAGGGCACAGGAACTGTGCTGCTGCTGATACTACTACTGATACTGATACTACTACTACTACTACTACTACTGATACTACTGATACTACTACTGCTACTGATACTACTGATACTACTACTGATACTACTACTACTGCTACTGTTACTGCTACTGCTACTACTACTACTGATACTACTGATACTGATACTACTACTACTACTACTACTACTACTATACTACTGATACTACTACTGCTACTGATACTACTGATACTACTACTGATACTACTACTACTGCTACTGTTACTGCTACTGCTACTACTAATACTACTGATACTACTTCTGATACTGGTACTACTACTGCTACTATTACAGCTGCTGCTATTACTATAACTGCTTGCTGCTACTACTACTACCACTGACACTACTGCTACTGATACTACTATTGCTGCTGCTGCTACCAGTAGTAGAAATACTGCTACTACTACTGCTAATACTGATACTACTACTGCTACTACTATTACTTCTACTATTATTGCTGCTGCTGCTACTGCTATTGCTACTGCCATAACTACTACTGCTGCTGCTATTTCTGCTACTACTACTACCACCACTTCTACTACTACTACTACCACGTCTACTACTACTACTACTACTACTACTACTACTACTACTACTACTACCACCACCTCTACCACTACTAATGCGGTTACTGCTACTACCACTACTACTGCTACTACAACTAGAAAAACATAAAAAAAAAAAAAAAAAAAAAAGATAATATGTCATGCATATTGAAATATGGAAAATCATTATTTAGGGCTATGAAAATAAAATGCCGGCCCACCTTCATAAAATCCACTCAACACCAGTTACTTGCAAATTAACCTTTCATACTTATGTATATTTAATATCTTCTGCTGTATTTGAGTAATGGCTTTTTGGCAAGATGTTTTCTTGCTCTCTACAACATAAACGTCTGCGCTGTTGCCAGTAATTGACAGATAACGCTTCTCCATGTGAGACTATTTACTTGTAATAATCATTCTCCTTACACAGCAGGATCCACAGGGGGGCGCCAACTCCTTCCATTAGTTCCTCACAGCACACCACAGGGTAAGAACATTTTAAGAACTCGATTCCCAATAATCTGCTTTCAAATTAATTTTAAGACATTTTGTGGTAGATGTGTCCTTTTGGTCAGAGAGAGGCGCCTCGAGCTGCCAGTGGAGACATAATTAACTCTTAAATGAGTGGTTGATGGGTGCAAGGGGGATTTGGCTGTAAAATGCCAGAAGCAACAGGAGGTTCATGAATTTTTAAATGAACAAGAGACTACAGAAGTGGCTTTTTGAGGGTGAGTGAAAACAAGCACCGTGAGACTAGAAATAACTTTAAATGGACTGAGACTGCATTCCCAAAATTGGTCTCAGGAGGGCGCCCCCCACAAATTGCACTATAGGATTGGAAAGGATTAGATGGAGAGGGACGGAGACAGTATGCCAAATATTATGCAAGTACTACATGGATATATCAACACAATAATCCGGAAGTCCAACTCATTTACATAACTGGTTTGACCTTAAAGTAGACTGAATACAGTTGGTGGTTATGCATACAAAATTATTCATGAGTTTCAGAATCATGAAAAATTAGGACCATTGCCATACCAATTAACAATTAAAAACTAAATATTACAGTATTTAAATTAGGGGTCTGCAAAAATATTGAAATATCTATATGTTGTGATACTAAATTTGATGATACAGTATCTTTATGGTGGGCTGCTATATTGGTATATTGCCAAGAGTATTTTTGGTATTTTCTACACTAAAGTTATAGTTTTGGAGTTTGTTTTGATGATTAAACTAGTTGTATTTCATATTAACTTTGCACAGGTAGTGGTTTAATAAAGAAATATTGTTGCTAAAATGTATCTGGTTCTCAAAACACAGCAATATATCAATTATTACATGTATAAAATCATATAGTAAGTATTGTGTATATCAAATCGTGACCATGAGTCTTCAAAATGTTGCCTAAAACAGGAATCCATGACAGTGTATTTAAAAAGTGCAGGAATTTAAATAATAGTCAATTCTGATTCTGATTAATCATGGGCAAAAAGTGACCAAAATAGCAGTTCCCTTTTGAGAGAAATCCAAATACTGTACATTATATTGAATTCTACAGGTGCACAGAGCTACAGGTGCATACTACACCTGTGTTTTTTTTATAGGACACTTTTCACAATGAGTGCCTCTGCAGATCCTTTAAGTCTTTTTATGTCCTGAGCAGATGTGAGTTCCCAATGGGGCCGATGGCTTTTAGAGACATGTGCACAGCTGTGAAGGTTTCACTGTGTTTTTGTGTGTATTTACAGCAGTGTGGAGGCCCTGGCTTATGTGCCGTTCATGGGGTCACACACACAGAATGAAGAGGAAGTGAGGAAGGAAGGGAAATCACATGAACCAAAAATGGACATTGTGTGACTTCCTGGTTGTCATAGCAATCATTCATCATCAAATATAAGTACGAGCAGAAGGATCTGTCTGTACACTGCCCTGAACTGAACTTTATCTCTGTATAATTAGGATAAAAAGAGACTCTAGTATACGACAGATGCAGCAGTAGCTTAATGAAGGTATGGCTACCCACAAATCAGGTGGTGTGAAGTTTGGGTCTCAGCTCTTCATGAGCAAGACACTTCACCTGCATTACCTCCATTGTCAGTGTATTGTGGTATATGTTTGTGAGCACAAAAGTATAGGGATATGCATTTACTTTACTAATCTATGCTCCTGGGGTTGTTTTTTTAAGACTATTTATGAGTTGTATTGATACTTTGCAGCTGGTGTCATCAATTTCCTTGGGGTGTGATGCTAACTGCAAGCAATGCTCTGTCTGACGCTCTGTTAGTCAAATTAGACTTTAATCTGAGCTTTAATTTAACACCAGAAAGATGGAACTGAAAGCTGATTTGTGCTGTGCAACATAAAATTACACAACCTAGGTAGCAATAGACACAGTTTTTCAGTTAGTCACTCTCATTTTTGGTTGAAAATCAAACACCGAAACAGGACCATGAGCGCTTGCATCGATCACAGGCTCCTGAAAATGTGTTGCTTAAATCCTTTTTGTATTTTTTTCTGGAGTTTTCAGACTATCTTAAAACTTCTTTTGGCTGTGTTTGCAAACGTGTGCATTGTGTAACTATGGTAACTTCTAAAGCTTTCCGTCATAGACATATATGTTGAACACGCCCAGCATGATGTCACTGCAAAGTATCAATTGGGTGTTTTAGACAAGAAATTGGGCAGCATGAGATGGAGTGAAGAGCGGGGAGAGACATACAGCATTTAAAAAAGTGAAGACTCTATGTAACTATGTTGAGGGAGACACATATTGGTTGTTTATATAGGCTTTTCTTGTTGCAGTAGTTTTTAAATTTACCTGGAAAACAAGCACAATAGTTGAGGTCAAAGAAGTGGACCGTTTTTTGAATTCCCTGACAGTTGAAATAGCCCACTAGCCTGATGTGGCTGTGACCTGTTGTATATTCAGTCTATGGAGCACCTGAGCGTGGAGCATTGACAGGCTGCGGCAGGAGCAGAGCCGGGCGCCGCTCTATGGCGACGGTCTGGCACGGATCGCCTCAGTGACTTAGGCAGCACTGTTACCCCGGCAACAGCACACCTCGGGCTCTGAGGGTGAAATGGACCCACCAAAAAGACTGGACTCCACAAACAACTGATCAGGTCTGTGGATTTAGACTGGAGAGACTTGATTTCTCTTGAACAATGAAGGAAGTAATCAGGAAGTATCTACTGACAAAGTGGGATACTGTGTTCATACATCTGAGAAAGTGTAATATTATTGTCAGAGCTCAGGATTGCGTTGTAACATCTCAGTGAATTATAATTTTGGAGATTTAAGATTCTATTAAGATTAGAGTTCATATATTATTTTGGATAATACATCTCTAATAACTTAGTAAGACAAACTATCAAACAAAAACATACAATTATTATGATCTTAGCAAATGTTAAAAGGTGAGCACTTCTTAATTTCCAGTCCTTTTTTCATACTTGCGACTTCCTTCTTTCCTTACCATTAAAGGATATACAGTCTTTTACGTAGGGATGTTGTACTGTTTTTCTAATGCTTTCAAAGAAAGATGTGGCTTGTGTGGCTACAGGTGAGTGTTACTTCAGGTCTAATTCTGTCTGTTTGAATGCAGGTTAAATTACACTGTGGAGCTAAATATAGTGTGCACAATGACTGAGCACACTTCCCAGCTCCACTGAATGAGGCTTGATTGAGAATGGGACGTGATACAATCGATCCATGTAGGACATTGGCTCTATTCAGGGTGATCTGTTTTCATTTAAAATAGCCCTGGCTGCAGTTTTGTCTGTACATTGTGAATTTTTGCAAAAGTTTAAGGCTTAATACAGTAACACTATACAAATGGTGTCCAGTTAAAGTCAGAAGGATGAAAACATACATATTTTTGGACAGATTTTTTATTTTTTTTACCTGTCAATACTTTACAGCTGATATCATAAATATGGGGTTGAAGCTAACTGTGGCACTACCTTGTCTAGAGCTCTGTTGCTCAAGTTAGATTTAAATGTGATTGAACACAATTAAACAAGTCTGTCATTGCAGTCACAAGTTAACTAACATTAGCCAACAGTTTTTCAGTTTTAGTTTTTTACTCTCAGGACTCTCAGGACCATGGATGCTCCTATAGACAGATTATTTGCTGACCAACACAGCGGATATGCTTGCAGTCTGAGTGCAGAAAGCGCCGCTGTCTATATGGTTAACATGACGTTGCGGTGCTATCTAGAGATGTTGTCAGCTCACATAAAATAAGTTATGATGCATTAATGAGTAGAATACGACTTAATGGCCTGCATGCATCAAATGCATATGGTCTATAGTTAATTGCAGGTGGGTGCGTAAATGACGAGAGGAAATGGCTCGAACTTCAGTAGCTGGACATACACTCATGCCTGATCAATACGACTAGCCCCAACCCCGAGAGAGACTGAAATCTGCTGAAATCCTCCAAGACACTGACATGATACCAGACAAGACAACAGCTCTTTCTGCAGGAGACATGCACAGAGTGCAAAGTGACATAATCTGATAATCCCTCTATTGATCACAGGCTCTTGAAAATGAAAAAAAAGAAGTTTTTTTCTTGATTTTTGAATGGACTCCGGTGACTATGTACTTGAATAATTACACACACACACACACACACACACACACACAAATCTTAAGATAAGTGGCATCACATGGCTTTCAAAATGTCCACTAAAGCCTTGTACAATTTCTCCCAAACCAAAATAAAAAATTTATTGATGTTGTACCTCCTCTTCCATTCTATACTGCGTGTATTATCGTATTCCACATGAGGCATGATGCTGCTCGCATTCACTGTGTTCGCTATTAAAAAGCCCATAAAACTAAATGGAAACCTCTGGCAGTACATTGTAAATGAATGACATCTGATACAAGCCACTATAAACCTGACCCATGTTCTTGAATCCCGCCTTTATGGGCCACACTAAGGACCAGGTTTACAGTGTAGTATTATGGGATGTTCAGTGCTGTGGTGGGAGTAGGGGGTGGTCTTACGCTCTTGGTAGGTGGTGAACAGGATGCGGAATCGGCTCTTTCGACTGGCCTCATCCGCCCACATCCGGATCACCCCCAGAGTGGACACCAGCATGATGTCGTTGGCAACCGTGGAGCAGAATTTACTCTTGAGGTCCTCCACTGAGCTAAGACAGGAGAGAATAAGTTATAATCAAGTTTTGTAGGAATTAGGAATTGCACAGTATAGCTTTGATATTCAATTTAGAGACATATTATCCAAAATTGACTTTTAAGCATGTTATAATGGTTTCCTGTCTTCAGTAACTCCTCTGTATACTCTCATAACTGATGTATGTTTGAGTAATCTTTATTCATCTGCATAGTGTTTCTAGTTGATATCATGGGATTTGTTATACAACCAAGCAAAAAAAACAAACAAAAAAACAAAACAAAAACAGAAGACCCACCTGCCACCATCATACACTGCTACAAAGTTACGCTTGCATTCATTTGAATTAGCCATCTCATAGTCCAGGAAACGTAGGTAGATCTGAAAAAATAACAAAGAATTATTGACAAATGAAAGTACAGCAATAAACATACACACTTCAGACAAACTACACAAAAGCCATTTCAGGTAAAAATCATTGTTTTTCTTTGGCTTTCTCAGACCTGAGGAGACCCCAGTTCCTTAGAGGACAAGTGGAAACAATGGCTCTTATTTACATTTACAGTCCACTACATTGAACACCCTTCATTATTGTTCTACTGCAACTAATACCCCCATTATTTAGAATACATTGGGTGCAGTCAGATGGAGTAAAGTAGAAAATACTCAGCAGTGGGCACCACACTGCAGTACTCTGGGACCCATCTCCACGATCTTGTTGCTAGATTTGATCAGAACCTCAGCCAGAGTATTGTACCTAAGGCGCTGACAATAGCAATAAAACTTATTCTGATTATTTATTATTCATTCCCACGACTAAATGAAAGAACCAAAGTGTGATTTAAAAGGTTAATCAGTGTATCCTGTCACAACTCTGTACTCCAAACAGCAGAAACAACCACCTCGGTCTCCTCTACATGAGTAAAGGTCAAAGGGACACTTCTTGTACAAGCGTTTTCACACAGTCACCTGTCAATCATCCATCAGGCCTGAGATCTTCCAATCAGAGCCTGCGTTCTGCTCCAGTGGGTGCAGCACTCCCATCATTACAGTTAATGAGTGGAACGGCCCTGGACTGTGGCTGGGTAATGCGATACTTTATAAATGCACAAAGACAAAAGCTGCAGATGGGACGGGATAATGGACCCGCAATGTCAACTCAGCTTCACCAACATGACAGGAGCTATACATCCGCTGGGACAAAACAAGTCAGCCAATTTCCCCCCAAGCTCCCATTCTGGTGTCAGTAATAGTGGGTCTAATAAAACTATGTCATATTTTGCCACTTCGCTGACTGTTGCGGCTTCATCACAGGAAACAGGACATTTTGTATCTCGCCAATGAATTAAATAGAGCCATGTCAGCGTAATCTGTAGGGTATACAAACACTGTACAGTACAGCGTGTGCAAAAACAAATGAAATCTAATACATCGCATAGAGGACACACATATTCATTGCTTGTACCCAAAGGATTCAAGTATCAGCGGGTTTGGTTCGGATGGGATTCATTTTGTAAAGAAAATAATTTGCACCTTGCTTTGAAGTGAATAAACTGGCTATCACATTTTGGGCTGGTGAAATTAATTTGAATAATTGAAAAACACTTTTTGTCTCAATTTGATGTTTTTGTGCAAACTCAGTTCCCTTTTTCGTAACAGTCAAAGATACTAATGGGCACCACTATTGTATAACACATGGTTTCAGTTTGGTTTCAGGGGGTATAAAAGCTTCACTTTTTTAGGTAGGTTTAAAAGAGTGCAAGGCATTCTGGGAAAACGGCATCCATTTTAATTTGAGAAGTGTGTTTTGTGTGAACTGGTTTTATCCATCTTTTTATTTTGAGAGACACATTTACCCTTATTTAAACAAGACCTGGGGGTAACTGTAATAGATCAATACTACTTAAGAGGCCACACTCACATTCTCAATCTGTTAAAAACGTGCGACAAAATGTATTCAACAAAGGCAATTATTTATTTATTTATTTGCCCTTAAAACAAGTCCTAATTCATGTTAAACAGTTGGCACTGGTCCAAAGTTATTCCTCACTTTACCTTATACGTCTCAAGCACCTTAATTATACACCGCAATGAATATATGAGCTCTTTTCACAACTTTCAGGGGCTTTCAGTTTTGTTGTCATGCTAACAACAACTTAATATACTGCATATTTTGACCCCAAGAGCTGCTTATACAATATATCTCTGATTGGGCAGGACAAATTTTGTTTAAAGACATGAATAAAAATCAGATATGTGGGCTTTTAATGTGAAAAAACATCATTCACACATAGGTCTCTGTATTGATACTTCGCAGAGAGATTACGATGGGGGTGTTCTACATCAGTTACCATAGCGACAATGCACACATTAGTAAATGTTATATGTTATATGTTATAAATAAATACTGAATACAAACATTCATAGTCCTGTTCTGGAGATCAATTTTCAATAAAAATATGAGAGTGACCAACTGAAAAGCTAGTTTGGACTGTAATTTTCTGCATGAGAGACTTGTTTACCAGCACAAATCAGCTCACCTAGTGTAGTTCCAGCTAAATCAGCATTTTCTGGTAAGACTGAGTTAAAATAAAGCTCAGATAAAAGTCCAACTTGAGGTTCTAACAGAGCAGTGCTTCAGTTAGCGCCACATGCCCAGAGAATGTTGATGATGCTCAGCTGCAAAGTATCAATAGCGCAACTTAATTTTACCCCAAGCTGAGATGTCTCTTTCGGTAACAAATTAAGAAGTGAACTGGTGGTCAATCCTCTATCTTAAAAGCGAATGATGGTCATAGATCAGATAGATACAATCACCAATTTGTAATGAAACCGATTGGCTGTGGTGCAAAATGGGCCCCCTCTCTATCGATCTGTATAATGACGCAGAATCCATCACTGCTCTGAAGAATAGCTCCTCCTTGTCGCCTAAAAGCTTCTCGATATGCTCTTGGTTGGGCTCATTATTGCCTGAATGGATGTCCATATTTTGGTCATTATGTGTACAGACAGACCCTGCATGGGGTTAGGCTATCAGGGCCAGGTACACTCAAAAATACAAATGATCTCCTCCAGCAAGATAAGATTTGTACAAAAACAGCTGTGGGCAGCATTGGACAGGCTAATCAAAGTCAGCATCCTTTAGGGTGTTAGTGTCCTCCTATAAATTATATTAAGTGATTTTTTAGGCATATTATGACCAGTGAGATGTGACAAAAGGACAAAGTACAGCACTTCATCAAAGCTAATGTTAGCAGCAAGTGGCTATTTTGGACTCTAAGTTGCTGTATTATAAGGCTAACTGGACAAATATGAGTGAGCTTGAAATGGGCCAAATAGTATCTCCAAAACACTCTAAGTATGGAGAAAAAAAAAAACAAAAAAAACTAAGAAATGAACTACTAGTAGAGCTACTGGAACTAAATGTACAAAAAAATTACTTGTACAAAGCGAGTACAAATTGTGTTTGACTTTTGTAACAATACATTTTTACATTACATTTTGTTGTGTAATGTTAGTGCACAGTAGCCAGGCTGGCGCCACCTAGAGCCTCGGCTCAATTTCATTTCTCTGAAGCGACTAGGTCAAGAATTGCAATACACTAGATGGTTTGCAAGAACCCCAGAAGTTGTAGACCACGCACCGGCCAAGCAGTGAAGAGCTGTAAACCGCCTGTCTGGGTCCCTTTTGTGGTACAGCGCAACAGTAAACAAAGAGGTCAAGATGGATGTAGACGAAGCCATACATTTTGTGTTGGCAACGATTCTCGAGATCAAGGATTTCAAGCCGGAACACAGAGAATGTTTGGTGAATTTTATCAAGGGGAAAGACGTTATTGCCCTTCTTTCTACGGGATTTGGCGCATTACATACATCACGGCCAAATAGCAGCAATTGGTTAAATAAAAATGTACCCACCTACCGGCGAGCGAACAAATCCTAATGCTCCGAGGTCAGACGGTTTCCAAGAAGTGAAACCAGCTGATGAATCAGGCTAAGTGAGGCTAAGTGTGCAGTTCTCTGAATCTATAAATGGTGCTACAGTATGTGAAGTGGCTTGAATCACATTAAGCTAGTTTGTCGTTTAGTCATTATGTTTTGCCTGACCACTATGATTATAATGCATACCTCCTCCTACAATATGCCAAGGAAGGGATGGTCTTTCCAGTAATGTAATTTGAAGTTGATTTTGTGGATAAAGCAAGGTTAAAATAACAGTTTAAAGTGGCTAGAACAGAGCAAAGCCTGCTGCAGTGCTGTCACTTCTGGCAGCAGCAGAGGGCCATTATTGCTTACTCCAACAATATAGTTCCTTTCTCCTTCTCTTCAGCTGCTGTGAGTGCTGCCCCTGTCTCTGTCATCTCAGCCTAAAGCTCTTCCATATGTTTCCTAAAATGCATTATTAAGTATGTCCCAGTATGTATTCTCCCAGTATGTCTGTAGAGCATTGGGTCCTGTCTAATTAGACGCTCCAGTATAGAGTAGGATGTGATTCTGTGAGGTTTCTGGCACAGCGGCTTTAGCGCAGTGTGTATCAGCAGAGGAGAAATAAAGTGCTGGCCCTAAGCTCAGGTGTGTACACTGTGTACAGTTGGAGAGGGACAATCTCCTCTGTATCTCCTTCACTCATATAACATGAGTCTGCATTATGGCTATATAGAGACTACAGTGTAATGTACAGCGGAAAGTATTGATCCATGACTAATATACGTTATGCAATGTTTTTTTGTTTTGGTTTTTTTCTCCAAAAGCAATACATACAAATGATCCAAAGAAACAAACAAAAACAGGACATGTGGGGACTGGTCTTTTCATACTGACTGTGTTTCATTCTCACCATGCATTTGACTACATGAAGTGTTGGTATATACTAGTAGATATGGCATCTAAATGTACTCCACCTAAGGCTTGACATTACTTTTATATATTGAATTTCTTGCAATTGCTAAAATGAGTCACACTCTAGTATTTTCTTTTTTGGCAAGGAACCTCACTAGAGGAAAATGGTTGGAGTGCTTTTTATCCAAAATGCATATACATCTACTGTAGTAATTAGATTGTCAGCTATTAACAATAAACTACACTTTGTGGCTCTCTCTATGTAGGCAAGCAGGCTGCACCAGAAGGCCAAGATATAGGTCAGATCTGTGGAGAGGCAAGCCCATTCACAGTATATTCACAAGTATGTTTTTCAAGATATTTTCTGCATTACTAAAAATCTGGATTTCGATGCACAGCATGGATAAATGTAACGCAATACTGTGGAACATTTAAGGCAAAGCAAACTATCTCCATGGAGACAAGCCACCCACCAGGAAAGTTATATGGAGCAGTTTTATATACACAAACACACACACACACTAAACAGAATTTACAATTGTGCGTTTGAGTACTGGTTCCCCATTTCTCTCCCTGACTCACCGAGTGCACTTTTAGGCAGAGATTTTCAGTCACATTTGGTGAATATGTGGACCTAAGTGTGTCTGCAGGCGTCAACTCTTTTTATGATACATGCGCCGTAGTAACCATCTCTGTGGCACTGAATTTGTAACATATTGTGCAACCTTATGGGAGCCAAACACACACTCTGTTTTCAGATGGGGAATTTCACGAGCAGCAGCGGAGCAACTGAGAATAAATTTGTGTTAAAACTTGTATTTGGGGGTTGTCGATCAGCGCTGGTGTCAGACTGCAGAAGGAGGCACGGCCAGGGGGCACAATACAACACACACTCCAACCATAGACGCATAGATCAAAGTGCCAGCAGTGCCCCCTGTCTGTACTGAGGGGAAATGCAGAGCCACTGGAAATAGTAACACAAATAAATAGAATTTAGGTTACTTTATATGAATTTAATCTCATGTAGAATTTCAAACACACACTCAATTTAAGTTTTTTAAAAGTTCATATTATGTGTACTTACAATTACATTATATGGTTTCATTTGTTAGTGGCCCTGTTGAGTCTCAAAGCAAAGAAAATAGATCTTCGCCATCACAACATGTCAATCATTCCATCAAAGCTTTACAGTTAATAAAAAGTCTTCTGCATTTAAAAGAAATGTGTTTGAAAGTGCATATAGTTAGGTCAGGTTAGACTACTTATTTCACTATAGTTAACATAATTCTATTTAAGATTTTAATAAAAATCTTGCCTACTTTTTTCTAGGCACTGAACATGAAGGACAAGTAGGTAATTCCACATAACATCTATAAAGTTAACATGGGCCAAATCTATCAAGTCTATATTACATGCTGGTTATGATTAGACTAAAAATAATAAATGACCACACTATTATTTTGTTAAATAAATGTTTAAACTGACAGAAAAATTGGTTTCTTTAGCACTAATTGTTCCAGCATTTTGAATGAATGTTGAAATAGGTAGAGGACTAAGAAAGCTTTCAGAAATATTTGTGCGCATAGAACAGAAATTCATGCGTATTTAGGAAATCCATGCATATTTGGCTGTAGTTGTGCATAAAATAAATATTTGTAAACTCTTGAATGAGTCCAGCACAGAGTTAAATTCTATGCGCACAAATATTTCTGAAAGCTTTCTTACTCCATAGACTCTGTTTTAGAACTCTTCACTATTTCCTGTATTTTTGTATTTTTTTTCCCCTCAACTTTTTTTTCACAAACTGTCGCTTCACTACTGTAAAACTATGATAGATATTTGACACAGCCTGGTACAATCCCACCAAACCAAGAAATATTTAGAAAAACATGAAAACGTGTGCACTTTAAGTTCTAGTTTTAGCACACATAGCACATTTTAATATTCTCCTTGTTATAATAAGATATTTCAAAATTTATTGAAAATCTAAATAACATTAACTGAAATTACACAAGGATGGTTAAAATAAATTACAATTACTTTTTGTTTATTTTGAAAGACAACAACAGTTGTATACAGTAACCATAGTTTAGTGCTTTATTTTAGAGATGACCATGATGTAAGAGTGTACTCAACGAATGTCCTTCACAAAGTTCTTAAAGTACTTTTTAAGAACATATAGTATTATTATTCTGCTGAGGTACTAAAGGTGGAAGATAACCGCCTTGGGACACAAATGGAGATTTTGAAGGGCATTTGTAGTATAAAATAAGGGCATTAACTCCACATACATGAGAAATATAAGATAAGAGCTAAGCTAGTGCCCAGGCCATGAATCATAGTCAGAGTTATTATCGGCCAATCAGTGTGCATGTGTATGTGTGTGTCGCCGGGTAAAAAATGGCTGAAAGCGCCCCATCAGACTTATCAGAGGTTTTATCATTGAGGGAGTGGGGCTTAATAGCTTCCCTAATGTGTGATGTATGACTAAACGTGGGCGCAAAGCAGTGACAAAAGATCAGGATAACATCTTAACATTAGCAGGTGCAGAATTACTCTGCCAAACAGATTGTGCTGCACTTGAGCGGGCATTACTTTCTCTCCCTTCAAACAGGCCTATTATGTTGTGTTCATTATCAGATAATCAGAGAGTCACTCAGAGCATCATGATTGTACCTTTGAATCTACCTGTAAATTTAATATTGATTCTGACTTGTGCAAAAGGAGAAGCCAACTAACTAATGAACAAAAACAGGAGGTCTGAGTCAACCAAATAAGTGTCACTGAAATGAGAAGTCAGTGACTGAAATGGATATTCCAAATGGGAAGTGAGCATGGGCGCAAAGTGGTTCCTTCAAGTTCAGGCTCTAATTCACAATCAATTGAAAAACACAGGCCCGTCTGTCTATAACCACTTCTCATTTTGGTCTTAAAATGTTCGTATTAACCCGCTGTAAATGATTTCACTATTATGTCCCTACATCAATATATGAACATTAATAACAGTCCAACCACAAGTCTTCTTTTCCCAAGGTTGCTCCTGCCAGTTTGATTGACAGCGCTGCTAAATTCCCACCCCCTGCCAAACCAGTGGTGAACTGGAAAGGGGCATTAGCTTCATCACAGTCTCTCGTGAATGGCTGTTGGTCATGTCGTGCTTGGATTCTCAAGTGATGTCCGTAGTTGCCAATTTGCCGCTTTAACTACCAGCCTCACTGAGCTTCATTTGGCTGTAGCCTTAGTCCACTTCTATTATCCATCGCTGTTACTATGTTTACTAATCAGAATGTATCAATATTGGTACTGGTATCAAATCTGAAATCTCCTGTGAAATTTAGGACTCTAGGACATATCACTTCAGCATTTGTCCAATCAATTCATGTATAAGGATGTAACAATAACTGAAATATTGTGATATCGTATCGTCAAAGTTCTCACAATAATATCATGGACCATCACAATATATTGAATTACAAGTCTCTTTGCTTAAATTAAGAATTGTGGTGCAGCAATAGCTAAAAATAGACAAAGGGAACTACATAGACCATGATCCTTTGCTCCATTTCAGTGTAGACTATAATAGTTCTAAGCACTTTTAAGCATTTTAAGAGGAAAAACTGACATATTCACAGTTTTGTTAGCCTCCACAAAATATCACAATAAATATCATACCGTGAGATCTATATATGTGAAAATATTATACCGAGAGATTTGGATATTGTTACATCGATATCGCAATAAATATTGTACTGTGAGGTTCATACTGTGATGATATCGTATCGTGAGACTAATGTTGACATGTGTATACATTTTTACACAGTAATATTCACTAGTTACTAGTAAAAACAGTGTTTGAAATCATACTGTTATTTGATAACATTGTGTTTGGTTCAGTTAGGTGAAAGGTTACTCTTTCGCTCATTATAGTTTTATTTTGTAACAGATGGCAAAATCAGGTTACGGCAGATAAAAAGTAGGTTAGAGAATATGAAAACAGCATGGCCATAAAGCTAAGGTCATTCCCATCTACATTCATGCTCCCGAGTTTAAAATGCAAGCCTAGCAATATACTCTGCCCTTCAATGAATGGCCCAGTCATAAAAGTCACAGTAAAAGTGTGCTGTTCCTTCTTTAAATCACCAGATGTAGCGTGTGAAGCAGGGCACAGAGGTGGAGTTAGCCCAGTGATGGAGCAGACAGACTGTGCAGTATATGTGATGGAGGCATATGGACTGTAGAGGCAAAAGTTACAGCATTTGTAAAACCGGGCCCTTCCTTGCACCGCTGCTCATCCCCCAGGAAACTTTTAATCCTCTACATTAATGCAGCCCAGGTAGAGTAGATAAGGAGACAGGCTCGTGTGGGTGGGGAGAGGAGCGTGGGGTTGTGTATATGTTGGTCTATCCATGAAAGGGAGGAGGAATGCAGGGGCCAGGCAAAACATTATGACTACCTGCTGTATACAAACACTTCTTAAAGGCCCTATATTACGCACAATTTACTGTTGTGAGCTTTAAGCCACGTTAAAATGTTGTTACCTCCTCAAAACAAACCTGGAGTTGTGTTTTGTTTCATTCTCACATGTTTGAGCAAAGGCTGGTTTATAGTCCAGAGAGCCGATGTCCTGACGCAGACCTGAACCATAAGAGCTTTGGAGCTAATCAGGGAGTGTCGTGGGAATCCAGTTTGCATTAATTATTTGTTATTTGTGTACTGTGGCTGTAACCAATCGCATCAGGCTCATATGCAGACATTTCTGTGCCAACCCTTAGCTGCTTTGAGCTGTTTATAATCAGTTGTCTGTATAGTCTTTGTGGATCAACCAATCAGAGCAACTGCATTCAGAGTCAACTTTTTGGCCGAGGTGGACGTCCACAGCATGGCAAACACCGCAAGCTCTCTGATTGGGTTTCATGTGCGTTGGAAAACTGGACAGCACATCTGTGTAGATTTGACATCGGACCATAAACCAGTCTTAACCCATGAAGCGGTTTTCACGTTAACAGCAACTTTTTACCTTTTGTTCAGGGGAGTTTGGAAATTCCCTGGCTGAAATTATCCATATGATTCTAGTGAAGGTGTATGGAGTTTAAAAACACAGTAAAGCACTTCTTGTATTACCACATGACATCACAAGGTGGAACAGATTTTTTTCTGTTTGAGAGAAAAACTCTAAACCTAAATATGCAAGTTTGTGCGTTAAACATGTGTGAATGAAACAAGACACAACTCCAAATATGCTTTTGATGAGAAAACAATATTATAACATGGATCAGAAAATAAGGTAATAGGGACCCTTTTTACACTTTTTAAACACAATTTTCACATAAAATCGTCCAAAAATCAATAAATTAATAATAATAAAAAAACAACACATTACAATATTTGGTCCAAGAGAGCAGGACAAGACAAGATTTTGAAATTATTTTAAATTAAAAATGTGCTGTTTAGTTTACAAGTTTGGCCTCATTCTGTATTTTTTTGAATTTATTCTAGTTTATAATTTTGCTGTAATTGTAGAACTGCTTTTTTGGAACTGAAGCTTGTATAGAGGTGGAACAAGAGTAAAAAACACAGGGGCAAAAATCTGGCATGTGTGGACAATCTACATCCCACTACCAGATATGTGAAATCTTTTGGGGGAAAAATTTTTTTTTATTCTCCCTCCCTTCATTCACCTTCCAGTTTAGTTACTAGCTTATACATGGGTGAGAAAAGCACCGTTTCTATGGTAACTAACAACTCAAAAGTAAATCTTATATTTTTTGAATGGGCAAAGTCCATAAAATATTACTTAGAAATAGGAAGCTGAAACCTATGAATAAGTTATTTTGGTTTTCTCATTGCTGTGTCCTATTTCTACAAAATACTATTCTTTAAAGTTCCACACTGTACTATAACTTGTGTAAATATTTAAATACATGTTTACTTATTGCCATTTTCACCTTAGGATGGTATATTATCTTGTAGCTCTAACATTTATTCCGGGATACATGGGAAACACTTGTACAGAAAACAAATGCATTGTGGGGTCGGCCTTAGGGTCAGAGTGAATAGCAGCACTATTTCATCAGGACTAACTCTCCCCCTCCACCGCTCCTCCCTCCCTCCTTCTCCTCACTCTCTCTCTCTTCCTCTCTCTTGTCCTCACTGTAATATCCCTCTATTCCTCTTGGCAACACCTCACTGATTAAAAAAAAGAAGTTGACCCTGTGTAAACCCTAGTGTGATCCATCTGACCCAAACAGGGAACAAGTCTCCCCCTGGAAAAGACAGCAGGCAGGATGCTGTTATTGCTTTGAATCATTTAGAACCCAGGAATACACATTATGAAATAAATTATGAAGTAAATATTCAAGTTAGGTCAGATGTGGAAGAACTACTCATAAATACTAAGTTTAACTGCAACATTGTTTTACTATTGCTTTTATATTCACTATAAGAAGTAAAATTCATTCACAGGTTTCACACCAGTCCAGTACTACAATATTGTCCATTTATTGCAAAGCTTGTTCTGGTGATACGTGAAATTGACAGGACAGAAATGAACCTTTATAGCTTTAGAATGCTCATGAGCTGTATCAGAACATGTATAAGACCACATAGACCAGTGTTTGTTCTTTTTTTCAAGGGACCCATATCCTTAGAAAATCTTTACAACCCAAGTCAATAGACGTAAATCACAAAATAAAGGTGGATTTGACCATTATGGAACATTAATGAGGATATTTTATTGTTGACTGAGTGATCGTGTCTCTTTGAACAATTAGAATTACTCAAGTTTTAAACAAAAACACTAGTCAGCGTTTCACTCAGTGCATTGAGAAACAGTGAGGAGGGTGTGTGTGTGTGGAGATGTATATGTATATGTATATATGTCTTTGAGAAACACTGACACAGACTACACCTATGTGCTACTCTTGAACATACCTGCACATTTACACAGAGATTACACAGATCGTAATGGTAATATAAAAGAGATGGTAAATTACTACGATTTAATGTAGAAAATCACATTCTATTAAGTTTGCATTGAGTTAGAGTTTGTTTTTATTACCATTATAGTATCAGTATTGGAATCAGTATTGAGTATCAAGAACATTCCTTGGTATCGAAATCGAGTTTGAAATTTTTGTATTGTGACAATACTATATAACTCTATATATTTACACAAAGTTGTTGCTACATTATCATTATTATAAGTGAATAATAAATATGAGCCATGGCTTACCTTGGACCTAGGCGGCGCTCGGATGTACCATTTACAGTCCACAGCCTCAGTGGCACCAGCCTTCCCATCTCTGGTGATCTGATGTGACTCCACTATCCCCTCTGGTCCCACCATATCATACTGACACGCTGCAAAACACACATATAACACACACACATAACACACATAACACACATAACACACATGCACAAACACAAACACACACAACCAACCAACCATAAACACAAAACATGTGTTCAAATCCCCAAACAGGAAGAGAGAGAAAGAGAGGAGGAGAGACAGAATGATAGATAGAGAAGTATACCTACAGGGCAGAGGTGGTGGGACGCCCAGGTCAGAGAAGTCTGGATCTGAAACACACAAGAACACAATATTTATTTTTAACTCACAAATCACACTCAGAAGGCAGTGTAGCGGTTAATTTGTGGAGTAAGTATTTCTATCATAGAGCTGGGAGTTTAGTGGTGGTATTTTATAATTATCTATACATTTGTAGGACTTTGAATAACTGCAATTTGCTTCAAAAGTACACTGTAACAGGTAACAGTGGGACATTACCAAAACATCTATTTCTTCAGGCATTTTGTATGGCTTTGTCTTGATATTGACTAAAAAAATCTAACATAAACCCACCCCAAGAAAATTATTTTTCTCTGAACTTGCTCAAAGTAAGGGTTTAAGCATGTATTTTGTTTAACATTGCTGTAAATTACATCAACAGAGCCAGTCTCTGTGAGGCGTGTTACCACTCTCTTGCTTGTGAGTCATTACAAGGCTTTGTGTGTCTCCACGGATTCAGTACAATGGCTCAGATGACTTCAAACTCATAATCGGTTTGTTTGTGTGATTGGGTAGGTAGGTCAAAATAACAGAGCAGATTTCAGATACAAGACAAAAGTCTATAGCTATTCTGTTAAAGATAATTGCAGAGAAACACAAAAGTTACCTCAACTTAATTCTAAAGTAAAATAAATCAATTGTGGTTCCAGTAAGTGGATAAGCAAGACACAGCAAAATAAGTAGAGCATTCAAACTGTTGTCCCATTCCCTGCAGTATTGATATTTAAAGGTACAGTATGTAACTTTCTGGAGACAGAAATCACCTGTCACATCACATGATTCCATAGAAGTTAAAACCATACTTCAAAACATTCTCCATGGAGACTTTTGCTGCTTTAAAGATGCATTAAAGCTTTTGAGGAGGATACACCACCTGCTTGTGATATCTTGAGGTGTTATTGTTTTGCCAGGAGGACCACAGTATGGCATTAAATATATGAGCTCTGTAGAGACGTGGCCTCCCTTACAAGAGGAATGTGTTTTTCAAGGAATTGTTTTAGTAATAAAAAGCATATATCTGGCATTTATTCCGTTACAGGCAAAGGGGAAGTACTATGCAAATTTAACACTGGACAAGGAGGGGGGCTCAGCGCGTTAACGAAAATGAACAACCAACTAACAAAACATATTCATACTGTATGTTGTTTTCAGCAAAACAATAAAAGGTAAAATAGTGACCTAAATATGTTATGTGTTAGCAATTAATACCCTATTGAAGTAAAATACCCCTCTTTAATACTATAGAAAAATTCAGACAAATTCAGACAAAGCTACTGGAAATACGCAGATGGAAGACGCCAGAAACTTCACGTAATGCAACTTTTTTCCCCAAAAGTTCCTATAATAGACTTGAGTAATACAGGAATACATTGAAGCCAGATCTGTGTCTTCAATGGCAAGAACTAGATTCAGAAAAATATAGTTGTTCATCAAATACGTAAACAGGATTAGAAATGCAAATGTTAAAAATAGCTTGGTGTGTTATTTTGGAATGCTCTTAAATCCAGCAAACCATCTAACTAAAACCAGATGGGTAACATTATGGGCCTGAGTACAATAAAGCAGCTCCCATTTTATTCCTAAGGCGCAGTAAGAGATCCACTTTGAGTTGTAAGCCCCTGTTTTTAAGGAGACATCTTGTAGAGGAAAGGGTCCCACATTAGGGTGATTGTGGGTTGTTGAATGGAGCCTCAGACCTCTGACTGAGCTCAGTGAGAAAAAAACAGGTCTGATTGCACAGCAGGAACGCTTCTAAATGTCACACTCTTCTGTCTGCAGATGGCCCATTTTAATGTCTGGACTTAGCCTGCAGATAGAGCAAAACACATAACACCACTTGAATAAAAGTACAGTAATACTAAAAGAACACAGCACCAATATTGAACTGGACAGGACAAGGCCGTTTTATTCCAATATGTTTACTGGTCATGTAAATCTGAATTCAAGAGATTACCCTTAATGATATTTAACTTCTATGTTGGAAATTCGATTCGATTTTATTGTCATTGTACAAAAAATCCAGACATGATGAGAATTCTAAACATAAATTAAGATGAAATACTATGAAGTACACTGAACATTTTATCTAAATGCAGCAATTGAATTTTGCCGTTTTCTGACTGGGTAGGTTCCAGGTGCTTTCTAGAACAAAATAAATCACCACTGACATTGACTTTGTGTAAAAAAGAGGAGGTTGTTTATTACTTAATTGGAAACCTCACTGCAATGAAGGAGAACAAAGTGAAAGTGAAGAGTAAGTATTGGAGGAGGTGCTTACAGAGCACCACACAGATCCCCTTAAGATTCACTACTGATTAACTACTGCTTTCTCTGGCTCCAACAACTCAATCTGTAAAGTGGTGTGTGGGGAGGATTGAGTAATTCAGAAATACAAACAGCCTTGGCCTTGAACAGCTACAGAAGTAACTACAGAGAAGACTTACACTCAAGAACATACTGTTTAGAGCATTGAACATCATTAGGTGGTCTGGAGGATATATTCAGTGCAGTGAGCCTAACTTGTTTTGTTCCTAAACAAATTCCAAGAGTCAGTACAGTCAAAAGTCATTATTTGATTATGCAGAAAGATCAACAGAGCATGTGGTTTAAAATAATAACATACAATTCCAAGTTAAGTTAGGATCGTGAATCGTGAATGAGAGTCAGGTTAAACAGTCATCTAAACAAACTGTAGAGAACACCCACATGACACAAGCTCATATAACAAATGAGAAAATGTCTGAAGTAAAACTGCCACATTACCTGCAGGACTACTGCATCCTAGAGATGCTCGGTGAAGGGGTTTTTGGACAAGGGCTGCACTGTCTCAAACCCACAAATTCCTCAAGAAGGAGGGACAATATTCCCTGCAGAGAGAGCTCACAATCCTCCACCACGTCCAACAGCTGGACCCTGATGTTGTCAAATTGATTTATTAACACATTTGAAAGGAATGATAACACATGTACAGTGTTTGAGATGCTGGACTGCAACTTGGAGGACTTCTGGAATCTACTGGAATCTACATCAGAAAAGAACACACACAAATGGTGCCATCGGGACTGAGCAGGCCCACTGGAAGATTTGATCTGGACATACCTGCCACAATTTCCCTGATTTCATGGACAGGATGGGAATTCTGAACCTAGCGAAAAACCTCTTCATTCAATCACTTGAGGACAAACCCAAGTGAGACTATGTAAAATGGGCCAAAGACATTATGGGCCTGGTTCAGAAAACCCTCCAGAGACCCTCACAAGATGTCCAACAATGCCAACCAAGAGGACAAAGAGATGCCTTCAACACCAAACCAATGCAGCTCACTGTATACAGGGTACATATCCAGGCAATCAGTTGAGATTGATGAAGATGGTGTGAGTTTCAATGAGCCACCACCAATCAACCAACAAATATCACAGCCAGAAGAGCTCGAGGAGGAGAAGACCCACCTAGATGCTAGTTGGAAATTAACTACCGGACTGAGGGCATTTTTCTTGAAACCACTTAAGACCCAGGCGTATCTCAGAAGTTTGGGAGATCAAACATGATGACAGAGAAACATAATTTAATCTTCCTGGGGGTCCCGAAGAAACTTTATTAGTCAAATTTAAGTACTGAAGCTTTAAGTTCAGTTAGTAAAAAATCATTGAGTAGCGTACGTGGAGTAGTTATGGAGGAGTTAACCTTGAAACACCTTGACTTCTATATATTACATGCATTTTTTTCTGCTAAATAAGGTCTGTTCCTCCTATAGAAGACAGGCAGCAGACGTCACATGAGCGATGACAAAATCAAAGTGGAAGACACTTAATGAAACAGCGACCTTCAGGTCACATGTGCTGCTCCAATGAGAGATTTATTATTGGGCTTTGGCATCACTTAACCCATTCAATCCCAAGGCTACACATCCTCACAGGACTCCCATACACGCCGTACGCCTCTGATAGATCCAGTCTAGAAATTGCAACAAAGGGCTAGCACGTGGAAGCTGCGAGAAACCCATAAATGTATCATGTATGACCTCTGACCTCTTTTTTACAGAGCTGCTCCTGAATTTCAATCAGCAAGCCCCACTAGTTTCAATCATCCATCACAGCCTCTCCTTCTCTGCCCTTCTAGATAAATCAATATGATCAATTAGACAGATTGATAACATGATTGATGAATCACAAAAGCATGGACCATTTCAGGGGCATGACAACTGAGAATTTATGGATGTCTCAACTTACCCCCAACATCTTCAGAGGTTTAAACAAAACAAAAAAAAACAAAAAAACTTAAATCTAAAATAGCAATACAATTTAAATATTATATGGAATGCAACATAATGGTGTCTATTTGTATGTTGTTAAGAAAATGCCATTTGTTGGGGTTGTGTAACTGTAGAAAATGGGGTGCCTCTTGATATGAACCAAGATTAAGCCAAAGCCTGTTTTATTTAGACAATCCAGGCTGATCAAATCTTCAGTTCTGTTCCACCAACATGGCTAACCTGAGTTGGCACAAAGTTGCACACAGTAACAGGCACACAGGAACCGTTCAGAGCTGGTCGGGACCAGGCTAACTGTCAAGATTATTTTAAAACACAGTTTCAGCCCATTCACTCACACACTTCTGTTAAAAGACTTTTATGACTTTTCAATCACATGTTGCCTGAGCACAGTTGCCAAGTCTGCTGTTTACAGGGCTATTTGGAAAAAAAAATATTGCAGGGGAAAGTCTGTCTCCACAGGTTGGAGTTTTCTTAGGCTGGATTTAAAACATATCGCTTCACTAATTGGGGAATTTCCCGGTGTCAAATGTTGTCCATTACAGCCTTTTCGCTTAGTTTGACAAGGCACAAATCTGTAGTGAGCACCAGACACTGCAGTTTCAACTTTAAAAAAAAATCCCTCTGTGTGCCTCATGTAAGTGCACTGCTCTCTTTGCCATTTCCCTCTCTGCCCTCCATGTGCATAGTGCACATAGACTTGCTCCTCTTTTTTAAAAGCCCAGAAGAAGACCAAGACGAAACTATGAGCAAAAACAGAACCCAAACTTTCATGCTACTGCATCCGCACAGAGAAGGCCTACAGCGACATGGTCTGAAGTTTGGCAAATAAATCCAAATCCACTGTATTT
The DNA here is from genome assembly GCF_026225935.1 of Boleophthalmus pectinirostris. NCBI lineage: Eukaryota > Metazoa > Chordata > Actinopteri > Gobiiformes > Gobiidae > Boleophthalmus > Boleophthalmus pectinirostris. The sequence continues at coordinate 19,839,213 of NW_026571070.1, forward strand.
GTCGCGACACAATATCACTGTATATCCTTCTCAGTTTGAAGAAGTTTTCACATGCACATGGATATGGAAGCTGTCTTAAAACAGGGTTTCTCAACCTATGGGTGAGGATCCAAAAAAAGGGAGCTTCAGTGCAGTTTGTTTGTCTTATTTTAAGTCTAAATCTGCATTAATAACATAAAACAGAGATACGTAGATTAACTGAAATCCCAAACCCAAACTGCACCACACCACGCCACACTTGGAGTCATGGTGCGTTCCAGTCGCAGTTGGAGCATGGATTTCCAAGTTCTGTTCTTTTATATGATGACTGCAATGGGCGATCTTGGGATTTACTCAGAAATTCTGAGAACATTTCAGAGTCCGAGTTAGAAAGTCTAACATGGCTGCACCTTGTTCAAATATTGATGGAACTTGTGTTATTTTCCCTTTTGTTGCCACCTCCTGTCCACTCACTTCTGTGCACCAGCCCCTGTGCAGGCGTTGAGCCATGCCATCCATTCATGGCTTAACAATTGGATCCGCATTTTGGCTAATTTAAGCACTTTTCTAGAATTACTTTAGTTTATTGAATTGTTACTGTAATAGTCTGGATATTGTTTTTCTGACCTGACTAGAACGGGCTGATTATGTAATTCCAGGTTCTCATTTCAGAGGGCGACTAAAGCACAGACTCAGTGTTATTTCATGGAAAGACTTGAGGCTTAAACCTGGAGAAGGACCTAGTTTCAGATTACGGTTTCATGATAAGACTGGACTTGCTGAATGACTTGATGGAATACCCCACATATTAATGTTGTAGCAAACAAACAAGACAAATTAATCAAAATTCAGTCAAATATGGAGCAGGAATTCCATGTGCAGTTGTCATGGGTTACTCAAGAACAAAACAAACTAAATCTCCCCAGGGAAAGTGTTCATGCAGCTGTTACTTCTAAATTTATTTAACGAAAATTTACTTCACATTTTGTTGGCTTTCAACTAATCCAGAGTGTCTAATCCTGACCATTACATCATATCACATAGCATGACTGCCTCAGTCATGCTATGTGGTGTCACTGCCTTCACTTTAGACAAATCATAACATTTTTTGCAGTTGCAGTTTCCTTTATAGTCCATAATGTCCATATAGCCATATATTTGTTATTTCTGTAAATTCAGCTTTCTCTGATGTTATTCTGTGCATTGTGCTGCTTGCGCTGTCCTCAGAGAACCCTTGAACACAATAGTTCAGGACACATTCTCAAGAGACCTTGCCTCTCATTGCTACATGAAGTTACTTACTATTTAATTTGCAATAGGTAAAATGGAAGTCCCCAGAATATACTGCACCTCTCCTCTGTGCTTTTAACCATGTTAACACATTGTCCATCATGAAGAAAGGCACCTGGAGTTGTTTTGATTCACACATGATTCAGTAATCCATCATAATTAAGTCTTTCCTTCTTGTTTGAGAGTGCATACTTTAAGAGTACATTTCTGGTATCAAATGCATACCATAGAGCATTAAGTTATATACATGAAAAAGCAATGGTAATGCCTCTAATGGTACTAAATAGACCTGGAAAATGCACAATATGCACCCTCTAAATGGTTAAAGAAGATCTATTATGCAAAATCAACTTCAGAGTTTTCCCCTCACCAGAAGTTGTATTGGGAGTGATTAATACATATTTGAGGAATCTTTAATTTGTTTATTTTCAAGACGCCATTTTGGTGATCAAATCCTGTGTCCGTGGTAGACAGAGCACACTGCTCTGTACTTCATTCTTACATTTAATTGTCTTAATCGGTGATATGTGTAGCATTCGGTCATTTTAGTACTGATGAAAAAAAAGTGCTGCATGATCTGCAGTTGTCCATCAGAGGTGTGGTCATATCTACACCAATCAAAAGCAAAAGTTTATGACCACCAGTTTATTCTCTAACAAACTCCTCCAAATCCTTTTATTCTAACATTTACTTGGCTGGGGAAAACAGGAGATATTCTCTTCTTCACTTTACATGTCAGTAGTCATAATGTTTTGTTTGATTTGCGAATCTCGCACTTGTTGTTTTATTGGGTTAAACGGCCCCCAGAAGTAAACACGAGCAGCTTGCAAATGCCACTGCAAATTTACTTGTCAAGTTGCTTCCGAAATGTGTTTATAATACTTCAAGAGCACCAAAGGTAATTCGGTCTGGCAGCCCGACAGAAATGTTCATTACCAATTTGTTCCGGTAAAAATAAGCAAAAGCAAAACAAATGGCCCTCTTATTAGCAGTGTTTGGCTGCACGGTGCCAAATGCCATTTTGAGAAAACTGAATAGAAATGTCTGGAGATGTACCTCTAATAACTAAACAAATTGTAGATTATTATGGACTTTTGTGACTTGGCTCCACCAAAATACAATTGAGTGTGAATTAATAAGATATCCGCGAACAGCATACAAGCGAGCAAAGCACCAAACTCAATTTCCCAGTGGCCTCTCTGCTTCCCTTGCACTTGGCTGTGACATTTAAATAAGCATCTGATTAATAATCTCGGCTAAAGTGGTTGATCAAGTTAATGAATAGCTGCCATTAATCACAGTGGCACAGCTGTGGAAGGAGTTTGAGAGACAGACGGTGAGGCAGAGGAGAGGAAGAGGAACAATTCAGGATTCAATTAACCACGAACAAGGAGATAGAACAATAGCTTTGGAGAAGGTAATTGCGATACACTCCTTATATGTCACTCAGACTTCACACCCAGGAACTTTTTGGTATGGTTAGAGGCACTGCAGTGTGTTGGTTAGCCACAAAACCTAATACTAATACTAATACTAATACTAATACTACTACTACTACTACTACTACTACTACTACTACTACTACTACTACTACTACTACTACTAATAATAATAATAATAATAATAATAATAATAATAATCTAGTAATAATAATGCATTTGTTTCATATGGCATTTTTTTTCATATAGCACTTTTCAGATGCTCAAAGTTGCTTTACAGTTTTTGCGCATTATTCATTCATTCATTCGTCATAGTAAGCTACCACTGTAGCCACAGCAGCCCTGGGGCAGACTGATGGAAGCAAGGCTACCAATCTATACCATCGGCCCCTTCAACTACCAATCATTCACACACACACACACCACATCCATACAAAGCAAGGTGAGGGAAGTGTCAGGTTTTGGCAACAAGGTTTAGCCACTTATGGCCAATGGTGAAGACAGTTATTTCAGAAAGTATAACAAATTGCCTGGGCAGGAATTGCTAATAGTTGAATGGGAATGAATTATGATACAATAAGTTATACCAGTAGTTTCCAAAGTAGGGGTTGTGAGACATGAGGTGACCTTAATTTATTAAACCTTATGACATTTGATGTGATCGTCATTTGCAGCAGTTTGCAGAGTGGATGCGTTGCATGGTTAGTTTTGAGGGTTTTCAGTCTCAAAAGTTTAGGAATATATTCTACAGTCTGTAATCATTTGCAAAGTGATTTGTCATTAGTTGTTACTGTAGTTTCAGACCAGATGCCCTTCCCGACCCATCTGCTTCAAAAGATATGGATCTTGCATTAAATCACACTCTCTTGGACTGCTGAGACCCTCACCGCATACTAACTTTATAATAATCCCTAAAAGAGGATTTTTCCCATATGAAATAAAAATAGCTGGATTGTACAATAGGATCCAGCAGTGTGTTAGATCTGCAGTCCATGTGCACCCCAGTGTCACTGTAGCTCACACAGCAGCACACATCAATAAGCTGGATAAGAACTGCCCTGCACTGGTCACAGAGGAACGCTTAGCAACAACACAAAGGGACTTACATTACAATGCTTTTGCCCTTGACCTGCATTTACTACACAATGTACTGTATAAGAAGCCAGTTATACTCTCCAAGGCTTTGTCCATGCCAGAATGCCTGAAAATAAAATACAAAAATATCCTGACATAGAAAGAGCCTTGCGTCTAATTGGATGAGCTGCAGTGGGCCAGTGAGTTCCCATAAAGGTGTTGAGTCATGAAAAGTCTAAGAATGTGGGATTGTGTGTCGGCCATTTTGAGTGGCGGATACATTACCAAACCTGTGTGATCTCTGCCCTTGTGAATGAACTGCGGATCCATGTGATACATTATTGATCGCCATAAGGAAATAGCTATAAAAAAGCTCTCAACACCATTGGGATTGGATGTCTTGTTCAAGGACGCATAGGTTTAAAATACAGCCTCTATGTTGTACTGAATAAAGCTGTCCATCAACATGATTTCTGCTTTTCTTGCCTTTTACAGTTTCAGGACAATTTGACTTCTTTATTCTCAGTAATTGATTTTAGAAGTTGATTTTAGTTATAAGTTCAAATACCTGAGCCTTTCTAACTGCAGTTTCTATTAATTTGACTAGTATCTCTATTCAACTTTCCTTCATAAAAATGCCCCATAGATGATACAAACAGTTGATACTGCAAAAAATACTGCAACATTACTTCTTGATTTAAATAGCAAAATATAAAATGTACATTTTTTTTCCCCCCCCCAATGTTTTCCCAAATGCTTTCCCCAAACATGAACTAAAACCAGGTAGTTAGGGAGTAAATGCTTGATTTGTGAAGCAGATATTTAGTTAGTTCATCCTCAAGCTTAGAATGGAATGTTTTTTTATATGTAAAGCAACTATGTTCCAAAACATGCTTAAATGTGTCAAGAAGAACCTGTGATTTCTGGAAAAAAGGACAAATAAAGACAAATCCAATGTTTAAAAAAAAAAATCACAGAAAAATGATGCGTTGCACAGCAAGATTGATTCTTGCGATGTTAGTGAGTTCCCAAACTCATGAGAATCTATCTTGGCTCACTAATCACAGAGCAGCACTGAGGTTTGTGCACAAGCCAAAGTGCCCCAATGAACCAGCCTATTTTAGCGTCAATACAGAATATTTGGTTTGTGAAAAATGAGCAGAGCGAAGAGCTTTGTGCATTTGTGGACAGGGAAGATGTCTGTGCTTTTCTCTCAAATGGATGTAACAAAAGATTGATTTTTCAACCAATCAGATTCAAGACATCATGACGTTCCGCATTTTATGATGGCTTTCAGCGAGAGCCGTTTCAGATTGATAATGTGTAGAACTCAATTCAGAGTGACACACAAATCAATCTGGTGTGAGCCAGGTTAGGCTGTTGTGACTTGAAGGGGAAAAGCTAAAATGAAAGGAATTATTTGGAAACATTAACATAATTAATCTGAATTGGCTCTGTACAGAAAATACATGAAAAATGAATATTCTATAACTACAATTTTAAAATATTATTCTTAAAAATGTCTGAGGTGCCATCATGTCCAAAAATATTTAAGCTGAAAGGAAATATTTGATCTTTTCAATGAGAAATTACACCTTTACTTCACAGGTATTCCCATCTAACTGACATCTCCCTGACAGACGCTCCTATAGCTTCCTTTTGGGCACCCATGCAATAAATCAGCCCTGCTCCAGCACTCAGCCGCTCATTACTGAGGCCGGATCTGAAATGCAAACACCGGGATGCTCAGACAGAACGGGACAATGCGCCGATCTGCAAACTGCGTCCCCCCCAAAGAAAAGGTAATTTGCCAGTCTGATTGCTTTCTGCAGATAGCGTTTCATTTCACTGTCACGGAATTATGAGAGAGCACTGTTTCAATTTTCAGCGCGCTCTGCATCTGCTCCCGTGCCCACAGGGAATGAGGGCCGCACCGGGAGTTTACTTTGCCAATATGAGACCAGGGTTTGACCTGCTGAGCTGATAAACTGTAGGCAAATACACTAGAGGTAGGTCGGCAATTGTAAACACAAGATGTTTGGGAGTTAAAAGCAAGAGAAATGTTGACTGTACACCTTTAAATCAGGGTCAAATGCACGTGTCAGTACTTTAGAAATAGGAGACACATCTTTCAAGAGAAAAAAATACATCCAAACATGTATTTAAAAAGGGATGCTGCCTACACATTAGTGATGGGACTTTCTGCTCCTTTGTGGAATCCAAATGTTTTGGATGTGTTCATGTCAAAGATCCATTCAAAAGACTTGGCTCTTTGACTTTTTTTTTTTGTATAACAGAAGCAAATGTGAGAACTAATTTTATCTACAAACTAATCACGGAGAGATAAGTGACCACTTTTGTTTAAAATGGTTCAAACTGAGAGTGGGAGTGAGTGAATGATGAAAAAAAAAATAAATAAAATAAAATGTTGCACTTCAGTACTAATAATTGAAAAACTAACTGTCATTATGATGCTGAATTTGTTTTATTTTGCACAAAGCTGGTGTCCCACTGGTGCTGCCTACTCTTCTGGGCTGATTCTTGTGTTGGTTCAGTGTTCAGTGTAAAAATGCATAAAAATTGGAACAAAAAGATTTTGTTCTTTTAAAACCCAGACCCAAATCCATCTGTTCAAAAGAGCCAACTTGTTCATGAACGTCACATCACTACTACACACTATGGCAGCAATCTTCAAATTTGTTTTGACATAAAAAGTTTAATTTTGATAAACTTCTATATAAACCATTAACAAGGAAGAAGGAATCAGAAATCCAAATTTTATAAATACTGACATTAAATTTAGTCTGTTAGTCATTTGTCCAAAACATTCGGATAATAAAAATGCAGTATTTGGTGGATAATGTGTATATAATAATATAATATGTATATAATAATAAAGTGTAGTTTAGATTAGAGAAGTTTGTAATTTTAATATTAAATAAAAAAAAAAAAATTCTTCACACACTGAATTACATCTAATTCAGTGCAACATTAGAAATAACTCAACAATACAATTATTATTATTAGAGCCTCTAAATTAACCTCTAACTGAACACTTAACACACAAGATATTTGGTAAATAAAAACAGCCGTCACAGACACTGAAGTAACAAAGTAGCATTTGATTTGTCCCTGCAGTTTCCCAGCTGCAGTGCACATCAGGACACAGTCTCTGGAGAGAGAGAGGTCATTAGACATGAGGAGGAGAGAGAGAGAGGGCCTGCTAATGATCATAATGGCTCCTTTAAAACACACACCATTACAACTGCTACTACCGGTACTTGCCTCTTGCCCAAATGAGAACACCACATTGAAAGTCCTTATTGAATTAAAGTGTGTTCATTCCAGATATCCAGAAGTGTTATAATTACAACAATCAGTGCAGACGATTTGATTAAATGCTCTCAATTTGGTATTCAATATCAACTACCAACAAGAGCAAAAAACATACGAAAAAAAAATATATATAAATAAAGACAGCATGTTAGAATGTTGTTACCTCAACAAAAAACATACCCAGAGTTGTGTTTTGTTTTCATTCACACATGTTTGAATAATGCTTTTAGTACTCTGTCTACATCTCCAAAGCTCAAAATGCTCTGTTCCACCTTGTGATGTCAGATAGTGGTCAAGTTTCAGCAGCTACTTTCTTCATTTGTACAGTAGAGATTGACAATTCCAAAGCTGAAAGCATCCAAATGATTCTAATGAAGGTGTATTGAGTTTTAAAACACAGTGGAGCACTTCCTGTATCGCTGCATGACATCACAAGGTGGAACAATTTTTTGCTTGAGAGAAGAACTCAGCCTAAATATGCAGGATTGTGTGCGAAACATGTGTAAATGAAAAAACTTCAAGTATGTTTGCGATGAGGAAACAACATTTTAACATAGTTCAGATAATAGTATAGTATGGGCATAGTTTTAACCTCAATGCACTTGCTAATTATTCTATGCTGGAAAATAAACTGATGATAATTTCATCTTAATTTGCTATCCAAAGCCTGCTTAATTTTATGGCACTATTATTTCAATTAAACCGATATTACACAAACGTTTATTGTCTCTGTTTGCTCTGGGCTCATAGATAAGAATAGAAACCATAGAACAGCAATTGCACATCATAAATACTCGCAAAGCCATTGAAAAGCTCAGCAGCGCCAATGAGAGCTCACAGCTATAACCATACATTTGCCGATATGTCAACATGAAGCCTTTCCTCTTGTCTCCACGGCGACTCATTCTTGTCTCTCTGGTTCTTTCCTCTGAAGTGGGAGCTATAAGCACCGGGTCAACTATGCACGTTTTTAGTTTTTTAGAAAGACAGAGTGGGGGTCATGACCAAAGCAAACGGCAGCATCGATCCCTGTCTGTTCCACAGTCACACAATACACAGGTTTAATTAGAAGAACCTGAATGGCTGGATTTACTGCTTGGTTAGTTCTTTTCTTTATTTCTGGAATACACAGAATAGATGCACAGGCACATAAGGTGAGCTAGGACTTCATTTAGGCCATTTAGAAGGAATTGAATTGCATAATGTTCAGCTTGGTGCAATAGTTTATGTAACCCTGGTTTCATAAAGTACAAAGTAGTTTTGATCAGGATAGATGGGATTTGCTTGGATTCATTTCTTCAACCCAATCACAGGCTCATGAAAGTAATATACAATACTATGGTTGAGCAGGCTTTCCAACATGGGACTGTAGTAATTGTACTACAAAATTTAGGCAATGGTGCAGTCCTATTTTAGACCTGATTTATATTTTCTTAATTGGCACTTACTACATAAACAACTTTTTTTCCATTCAGGCTGCAGTTGCATAGTACGTAAAAAGTTAAAACACACAAAAGACCATTTTGAACGACATTTAAAGCACTAATTTTCTATCTCTATCTATCTTTTACGTAGTTGTACTTCAAATAAGAGATAGTGCCATATATTGGTTGGCTGATATTTGGACTTTTTTGCATTTTGGCCTAAATCTCTAGGACAGGATGATATTTTGTTTTGGACGGTTTGCTCCCTAAAAACATACACACAAAGCTTCATTTTACTTTAATACGAAAAGAAAACCGCACTAAATGTGGTACACTGCTCTCTTAAAGGTTTGTGGTAAAAAAAAAAAAAAAAAAGGTCTGTGGGTGAGTTTAAAATGACATAATTTGAGGAAAATCATCAAAATCGGCTGCCCAAAAATATCGGCAGATCTTATCGGCCAGCCGCTGCTCTGGGTGTTGGCGTCAGGCATGCAAAAAACATTGCTCTCTACTTCAAGCATTCTTTTTTATTCATCCAAAAACAACAACCCCTCCTTTCCAAAATAACACAACACGCAGTAGCCATTCTCACATACATCGGACTCCAGCTCTTTCCTCATAGCGCACACTGTGGACCACACTGGCTGCTCTAAGTCCCTCCATTCTCCCCGTGGTCACAGCTGTACCAGGCGTGACAAACGGTGACTGATGCGCTCGTGCTTCTGTGTAAAATATGGCTTTATTATAGAGCGGCGGTCAATGGAACAAATGGACTGTACATGAATCTGCTGTGTGTGTACCCCATTGTCATTCACATGTGGAGTATCCTGCATGCATTAGTATTCATGTCCAATTATGGAGCTGCATACGAACATTCAAGATTTGCATATGTGCATGGCTCTGAGCATCCAGATGTCCCATTTTGTTTGTGCTGCCATTATTTGGATGATGGCCCTGATACACTTCCATATGGACCCTATGTGTGTGACAGGTTTGTACAGGCTTTGACACACACTAAGCCACTATGACAGTTTTATAATATCGTTCAAATGGAAGTGTAGATTAGACAAGAGTCAGAGCAGAGCGGCAGTGGCTTAGGTAGTAGGATGGTAAACCTATAGCCAGAAGGACGACAGTTCAGTGCTTATTCTTGTGCCCATCAGAATCCTTAAAGATGCATGATGCAACTTTTCTGGTGAAGGGTCTGTCAAATTCTTTACTCCTTGGAGATGTTATTGCTTTGTCTGGAATGTTTCACAGTTTTGCATTAAACCTTTCAATCTTCATGAAACCAGACCAAGTTACAGGTCAGATCTTAAAAGAAGCATGCCTGTTTTTCTAAGTATTTTTGAGCTATAAAACTACCTGGAATTGAATACATAAGTAGAGTAATGACATCTCCATAGAAACAACCAGGTGCCAGACCCCCAACCAAAATGTTACAAGTTGGTAGAATTTGTTTCTGATAAATAATGCTTCTATCTTTTGTGTTAATGTCTCAGCTGTCACTGCGCACCACAGTGTTCCTGAAGTAAATTTCCTGTCTATTTTCTTGTAGACTTTAGAAAAATGTTTCTTATTAACAGCTAAGTTTTCACAGCTAACATGTCACAGGATTTTAAGTTTTAATTGTGTTTAGGGACTGCTAACAATCATATTATGGACATTGGTTACCACAGAGCTGAGTATCTTCTATTAATTTTTTTTAAGTCTGTGGGAGACTGAATAAGAACTTCACACTTGAATTTCTTGAAATGGACACGTTGGAGGAGAGGGGGGCAGCCCAAGAACATGAACAGAGAAAAAATCATTCACACTGTCTTACTTGCAAATTGTGAATTTTATTAGGACATTGGGATGATCCCAATTTGCAAGTAAGACGATGAGCAGGATTTTTCTGTTTAAATGAATGGAAACATGAATGGAAAATGTACTTCCAGAAAAGCAGCGGACTTCAAAGTATAGAAAAGAAAGAAATAAAAATAAACCTGTCTGACTCAGAGGTCCGGTTACCTGTACTGCCTCCCGAAGGACATCATTGTGTACTAATAGTGAATGGGTTTGTGAGGTCCGTGTTGTGTTTAAAGGTGCATTGTGTAATTTTTCTAGTGGAGGGTCCATCAAATGCTTTTCTCCTTGGAGATGCTATTGCTTTGTGTGGAATGTTTCACAGAATGGCATTAAACCTATAAATCTTCATAAAGACCAAAACAGTCCAAGTTACAGGTCAGATCTGCAGAGAGGCAACCCTGCTTAGTCAGAATGCTTGTTTTTGTAGGTATTCTTGAGCTATAAAACTACCTGTAACCGAATAAAGAGCAGTTTAATATCATACTGTGGAATATTCCAGGCAAAGCAAAGACATACTCAGAAACAAAAAGGTGACGGACCCCAAACCAAAAAGTTACACAGTGCACCTTTAAACTTGAATGTGTGAGAGTAATTGGTGGTTAGAGAGGCCATTGACGTAGATTGGCACGATTGGCAGCCAAACCACTGTCAGTCATCCCCAGGCAGCTGTGGCTAGCTTATCTACAGTGAGTGTGCACAGTGAGTCAATAATACAATAAAGCTTCTGAATCAGTAAAAAGCATATTGACAAAGAAGACAATGCTAAAAAAAAATAATAAAGTAATAAAGGATTTCCAAACACTGGCCTTGGGTAGACCGTCCCAGCTGATTACTCTGTCTGCAAAAACAATCTTTGAAGAATACAAAGAGGAGACAAGCAAGCTGTCAGTCACAGAGGTCGATATGTCCAGACATCAAATCTAGTTTCTCAATAATGATAATGAGCATTAAAACATTTATTTTCTACTGACTTGTAACAATAGATGCATTTTCTTTAGTGGATGGGCGCAGCAACTATAAGCCTAAACCCTGGTGTACTCGCTGTCCACTTCCTAAATATAGAGCATGTTTTCAGAGGCACTTTTCTGATATAGACTCTCCCACCTGTTTGTCTCCATAGAAATTATAGTTTTATAGGTGTTTTATTGCTAAAAAATACCTCGAAAAACATGTTGTGAGCAGACCTGCATCTCCACAGACCTGACCTCTACCTTCCTTGATGGTGGCACCAGTTTCCATGGTGTTAGATAAGTTTAATGTCACACTGTAGAACCTTCCAGGCAAAACAATAACACCTCCATGGAGACAAACATGTGGTGGGTCCTCTTCCAGAAAAGCTATGCAATGCACCTTTAAACTAACACTACACTGAAAGAAACACAGGTATAAATCTTACAACAGAAAACCTTGAATTACTGCACAGTGGACTATAGCTTTTTTTTCTCCGACGCTGTGATCACGTTGAACCACCGATTAATCATCCCTGTAGCCTTAACTGTACCAAGCCCAGTACCAGCAGCTCCCACTATTGTCCCTTCTCTGTGATACTCTTTGATACCACGAGCGAGGCCAGCAGTCGGGATGAATCCATAAGCAGTGAGCGACTCTAGGATCTGTGCGAAACTGCCCTTGGGACTGAATCAATATGGTCCCCGTGCAGTGCTTTGGGAGTCCAGGAAACAGAGCAGATTCCAACTGACACTGAAAACTGAAAAGTCAATGGGCAAAGATGGACAAATGTTTGCTAATGTTCACTTTGACAAGACAATTTAAAGAGCCCATATTACGCTATTTTCTGATCTATGTTTTAATGTTGTTTCCTCATCAAAAACATGTGTGTCAACAAGAGGTGTAACAATAACTGAAATATTGTGATATCATATCGTCAAAAGTCTCTCAGTAATATCATGGGCCATCACAATATATTGAATCACAAGTTTCTTTGCATAAATTAATTGTTATGTTGCAGCAACAGCTAAAAAAAAACTGTGGGAACTACATAGACCATGATCCTTTGCTCAGTTTTGGTGCAAAGTACATGAAGAAATAGCAGTTCTAAGCACTTTTAAATCTTAGTTCTTTGAGTTAAGTCTTGTCAAGGCATTTTAAGAGGAAAAGTAGCATATTCACAGTTTTGTTAGCCTCCACAAAATATTCCAATAAATATCGTACTGTGAAATGTATATCATGAAAACATTGTACTGTGAGATTTGGATATTGTTACATCTCTAGTGTTAACATGTGTACATACAGTACATGTAGTAAACTTTGGGCAAATTTCAACCTATTCTCCCACATTCACACCGACACATTCTATCGACAGGGTGCTTCAATAGTGGAAGCAGGGTGGATTAAGTGCCTTGCCTGAGAACACAACAGTAATACGCACTCGAGCCACATGCTGCCCCACTGTGGCACCTGGTATTCCCAATGGTCTACCATTCAAGAACTGACAAGGCCCAATCCTGCTTAACTTCCGGATGTGACAAGTAAAAAGTTAAAGAACGTCCAGCAATTGACTGATATATAAATATAGTATATATGTATGTGATATGTATGAGATGTATATAGATTATTATGTTATGCTATGTTTATGGTAAATTAAACTTTTTCAGTTCCAATAAATATATTGATAGTTTGACTTTCAGTATCTTCCAGTACCCAATATTAACCGACACCAGTGTATGAATGGAAAACACAGTTAAGCTTTTACACAAGAGAGTTAGTATATCCTTCAAAAACTACTGAGCAGCTTTGTATGAATAAACGTTTAAACATAATGTGATGTAAATAGTCTTAATACATCCAAATAAAGGCCCAATCAGGATATCAACTTAACTGATATCATAGAATGGTATCCTAATCTTGCTCATTTTCATTATCCCTAAATGATACTGTAATAACAAAATACATTTTAACATTTTTTAAATGCATCTGCTATCAGAATTATTTGTTTCCCTTATTTGGTTCAGTCAGTACTTTTCCGCAGAAACCTACATTTCTCTGTCAGGTGTATCCCCTCACTGTTCAGTCCTCTCCTACTGTTACTTATGTCATGATGACCTCTCTGTACATGCCTCTGTAGCTCTCCGTACTAAACCCAGCGTGGGACTGCCCCATGCCCTCTCTCGTCCACCTGATCTATTCTCATCTTTGCCCTTATTTCCTTCTCGCCCCATTTGAAAACCTACAACTTCCAGTACCTTTATTTTTGCAGTTATGTGTCATATAGTTAAGTTAAATATGTCATAAACTTGTGCACTACTGTATCCTGGCCACAATTTGCATATTTCGCATTTATTTAAATTTTTTACATATATTTTTCTGTCAGATTAAATGCTTGTTCCTGCATCTACTTAGCATGTCCATGAACAACCCTCAACTTTACACAGTCGCTGGAACAGGCTCATTTGTTTCTCATCCCGTGAAGTAATTGGCCGACTTTAATCTGAAAAGCAATGAATGAAACGCCTTCCCATCGCCGTGCCAACCGTTAAACGTGCTCAGGTTTATGTCTTTGCCCTCTATTAGCTCTCACGGTGCTGTCTGACATTACTCCACTGAACCGTCCCATAGTCAGGGAGAGAGAGAGTTTGTATTCCACACCACACTTCACACATCAGAGGGGAGCATGTTGACAGGGCCCTTCTACTGTACCACGTTGTAAGACCTTGGACTATTTTTGGCCTTTTGGTTGATGCTTGTAGCTTGTGTCAACATGGCTGTGTCTTGGTCTGTCAACATTGAACATCAGGTGTTCTGTACTTGCTACACCATGTAACAGGAAGTGAAAGAAGTAATAGAAGAACGGCGAAGCTCTGAGTGACAGATGGATCAAAATCTAGTGTTTTTTTTTTTTTTTTTCATCATATAAAATTCTTAACACTCAAAACATTTCTCCAAAGGTGCACTGCGGAACTCTTCTAGTGGAGAGTCCATCTTCTGCTTCACTCAATGGAGATGATGCCTGGAACACAGCACGTGATGCCACAGGGTCAAGTTACATGTCAGATTTGTGGAAAGGCAAGCCCACTCACAGAAAGAATGCAAGTTTTTAAGGTCAGTAAAAAGCAAATGCAAAATAGAGATCTTCCATTCAAAGCAGTAACATCCCCATGGAGACAAGAAGATAGTAGAAACTACTTTAAAATAGCTGTTACTACAAATGTTTATGCTACTAGTGTTTTATTACTTTTGTTTATTTTTACTCCATTTAAGCAGGTGTAAAATTGGAGCACACAAGTTAATACCTCCACTCCCAAGTCAAATCTCCTGTTGCAGTGAATCTTTTACATATACAACATAGTTTTCATTTTGCATTTGCATTTGTTTTCTTGTATTGTATCAAAACGTATGATCACTTGTAGTAGTAGCAGTTTTTAGCGTCTGACCCTTGCAACAAAAAAAAAAAACTTCATCCTAGTCAAATTTACTCAAATGCATCACTTGTTAATTCTTACCGCTTCAAACTCATGACAAAATGGTTTATTTGGAGTCGTAGATGCCACTTATAAAGATATTTCCCTAGGTGTGGATGCTACTGTTTACCTCCCAGACAGTGTTATATTTGTGTTTATACTGTGCCTGTCACTGTAAGGTTGTAAGGTTGGCTACTTTGAATGGTTTGCAGTGACAAACAGAGACACTGGGGCAGAGGTCTGCATTATTTTGACATGTCACACACTTGCACAGCATTAATATGTAACATGTGCACCATGTCAGGACCCCACTTTCCTCAAACAGGATGTTCATGTCAACTAGGCACCAGGAAATGTTTTGCTACTGTCACTCCAAGATTGTGTACATCATTGTTGCAGAGCTTGTAGTGGTTGCAGGTTACAGAAAGAATAATAATAATAAAAAAAAGCACAATAACAAAATAAAAACCTCATGACTACAAGAGCAATTATACTTGCTCTTTAAGTTATGTGAAGTTGCTTCTTTAAAGATTTGAAAGATTTACTATGACTGAGATCTCTAGAATCTCCTTAAGTAAATTGGCACATAAAGCTAGATTTTTCAAACATGAAAGGAGCAGGTGAATTCACCAGGATCATATAGAGTGGATTAATATAAACATTAATTAATACAGCCCTGCACAGCCAAACTTTTCTCATCCTTAACATAATCTGCGTTACATAAAATGTTTAACAGTGGTTGCTGAGCGGTGGGTGGGTGCTGGTGGAGACGGGGGCTTCGATGTGGGTGGTGAAGGGGAACAGCTGTGGCATGGCTGAAGGCTCAGGTGGATTTTGCACAAAAGACCTGCTTTAACAATGTGTATGGTTTGTTTTTACTTCAGTTCAAAAACTCAATTTAAATTTAAATTTAAAACTTTTGGATCATGTAATTCTTTCATGTTATAGTCATAGACTTTGTCCTAACCTGTTCAGTGAGAGAGGCCCAGCAGGGAAAGGAGAGGCAGTCTCAAATGTTCCTGGTGCTCCTCTCTTTCTGCGTAAAGATGAACAGGATATGATGAAGATGATAGTGAAGACTCTGGGGCACCCTCCCAAGTCCTGTCTGGACCAGGGCCTGCTGACCACCCAGTATATAACTATAACCGGCCCGAATGCGTAGACAAGTGGACATACAAATTCAGTCCTTTGGATCCCACTCACAGAATCACACCACTGGACCACATTTATCTTAGAGACCCCCACAGCCCGCAATCCTTCTGTAGCTTCACAGAGGAACTGGGTGATCTTTGTGCACCTGCTTAAACACATGCTGGACACCAACCCAGAGACCAGGATGTTCTCCATTCATCACCAAGTGAGAGCAAGTGTGGCAGAGAGGGAAGCCTCAGAGCTCCACACCCTCAGCACTAACTTCTGCTCTCGAATGCAAACATGAGGAACAGGAAGTTCTGTGCAAAAAGAGAAGTTTGGGAAAGGGCCAAGAAGAGTGCAGCTCCAGCATGAATAACAGCACCTATCAGGCTCACCAATATCACTTTTGGTGAGCCTGACAGCGTTGGTGCAGGCTCATCAAAAGAGCGCCTGACCTGGTGGCCCTCGGGAGCCTGGAGGCCCTGGGGAACCTGGTGACCCTGGTAGCACTGGGGAGCTGGGTGGCATTGACAAGCCTGCCAGGCTCCCGAGGACCACCAGGCTGCCCAGTGTTACCAGGCTCCCCATGGTCATCAGGCTACCTAGGGCCACCAGGCCTCCCAGGCTCCCCATGCCCCACAGGGCTCACCAGTCACCAAGCAGGCAAGAAAGAGACACAAAGAAATTTCTGTGAATTCTGCTCCAAAAAGAAGAAGCTCCAGCCCTAAGCCCAGCAACTACCAGGCTCACCAACACCGCCTGGCTTGCCCAAGGCCACTAGGCTACCCAGGGACATCAAGCTCCACCAGGCCTCTCAGGTCTTAGCAGTCACCAAGGAGGTTAGACACAAAAACACTTCTGCTCCCAAAATGGGAAGCAGCCCTAGGCCCAAGACCAGCATCATCCAGACTCTCCAGGCTCACCAACACCAGGGACACCAAGCTCCCCAGGCTTGCCAGGACAACACCTGTGTCCTCATGTCCTCAGCTTATGTCCCCTCCCTTGTGTCTTCTACTTATGGAGGAAAGAGAGCATGGGACATGATTCACAAAACATTGTTGTGCGCCAACAAAAGCAGTTACCAGGGTCCCCATCAGAACAGTGCTCAGAGCTCATGAGGACCTGATTGACCTGACTTGTTCGACCCCTCCCAAAAGAGCCAGGCCAGACAGCAAACAATGAAGCACCTGCTGCAATCTGTTATGAATGCTGTTAAACGTTCAGCATTCAAAAACAGACAGCAGAGTGTGATTTTGTTACAAACTATAACATGAACATGTAATTGTTTAAAAATTAGACCCAAATGTAGTAATGACCAAACTGTGTCAAAGACTCAAATTTTAACTTGGAGCCCTGTTTAAGTTATTGACAGAAGAAAATAAACTCAAACTAAAGTGGCCTATTACAGTAAAGGTGCATTACTGATGTCTATTTCAAATTTGCAATTCTTATAATAATGTTGTACCTATTAGTAGTGACACTAAAACATATGAGGTTTATATTGGCAGTGAGTTCAAATGGTTTCATTATGGCATGTAGTCGAGTAATGCTAATGAAGTTGTTTGTACTTGGCTAGTCCATTATGATGCACTAAAGCACTTTATGCACTTTTACGGCGCTCCTCTTTGCTGCTCTCACATTAAGTCAGCAGTTTGATACGACAGGTCAGACAGCATCCTTTGAATTTCATTATAAATACATTTGCATTATGCATTTATGTTGAATCAGAAAGACTCCTAAAATTAAGCAAACACTTAAACAAATACTACAGTTGGTCAACAATAATATATGTAATAGGCACATTGTTTCACTCACAGTGGACAGCAAAATAATAAAAGTGTATATGAGTTTAAAATAAGTAATTTAAAATACCTAAAACTAAACCTCAGCATAGAATGATTGCACAAAATAAGTGCAACTTATTAACTTAAGATAGTAACATGATGAATTTATCACAATCTTTTATTCAAGGTAATAAATTGCTACCATATTAACACCACTAACAAAATATTAAAATTGTAAATGTGAAATTTAAACATGGTTATAATGCAGTTTTAAATGTAAATATCTAAAAAAAATGCTCTAACCCAAGCAAGGCAAACCAGCAGGGAGCAAGAAAACAGAACTTAACAACAACTGCTACAACCGTTCTCTGTTAAGTTACTACAAGCTGCTATATTCCTTCAATCCAACTTTACTGTGATGAAACAAGGCTCACTCACACATGGTCAGACCTCCACAGAGACGACCTGAAAAGGCAGAGGAAGTTAAAAGCATTTCCATCCTCGCCTCCCTCTGAGAGAAGCACAGTTTATCATCCCAAACAGAGTCTACACTGAGTCCACCTGCTCCAACTGCAGCTCTGCTCCAGCACTGTCCCTCTCTGCTACAGATGGTTGAAGAATAGCTGTTTTAATGATTTTACAGCTATTTTAGAACTGCCTGTCCATCAATGATAGAATATTCATTGTTTGAGAGTTTCAAATACAAACTTACTACTATTTTCCTGTATGAAACTGTAGGATTCTAAATGTGTCAGAGTATGACAAACAAGGTTAAACCAGGTACATACCAAGACTAACTCAGAATCATCAAGCCTAACTGATGGATTTCTCAATGTATATACCATTAAACTACAATCTGGACCAGATCTGAACGAGGTCTGACACAGGATTACACATATCAAGGCAGTATCTTAACCAGAACTAAACTACAACGAGACTGAACTGGACTGAACATGACACCAGGACTCAGACCATATCAAGCCTCAAAGGAGATATACTATGCTAAAGTGACCTTGATTTATTTTATATTTTATCTCATGTTACAATGTTTTTCATGATTAACTCACTGAAAGCTGTATTTTGTATAATTTATGATGTGTTTGTGTAATCTGTCTTGTTCTGTCTCTTTCATATCTGTCCAAGTCCAATAAAATGTGAACCAAAATGATTGCATACCAAGACTTGAGACTATAAGAAGTAACACACCACGGTACTAAATGTGCCACTCACAGTTCTGGCCCTTTAAGAGCTCAGGCCTACTTGGCAGTGGGTCCAGCCGCACAATAAGAACGCACCAGGACACAGGCCAAGCCCCCCCACTCAGCACTCGTAAAGCTCTAAGCATTTCATTTTCAGCATGTTCACCGGAATTCTGCATAAACAAATAAACACCAAAATATCTATCCAGTCTGCCTGTTTCTGATCAGTTTATTGTATTGTGACACCTGTTATGAAAATCCAATATTGTAAACCGTACAGTGGTGTCACTCGATTTTGTTATTTAAGTAACAGTACAGACACCAGTGCAAAGTAGCAAATTAAAAAAATCTAGTTAAATAAAGGTATTGTTTAAAAATGTACTTTTAAAGTCAAAAGTAAACTTTTAAGGTCTTATAAGGCTTCAAATGTTGTGATCTTTAGTGATAAAGATCTGTGCTGAATTTTATTTGTAAGACACAACTGAATCAGTACTTTTTTCCTTGTTTTCATTAGTACATTTTTGTTTGCTCAAATTATGAATGTTCTCCTTTTCCACAGGTCTCACACCAAAAAAAGTAAAAAGTACAAATACAGACACCTAAAATTTATACTTAGGTACAGTATTTACTACTTCTACTTTGTTAGATTCTACCACTGAAACCGTACTGATTATTCCCAGTGTATTTGATGGTACCAAAGGCTGAGTCTACTTGTGTTTGACAGTGCAGCCATGCCAGATGAGCAGATTACTGATGGTTAAGCTGCTTCAACTGAGGACCCTGCCGAGCAAATGACTGCACAGGTCACAGTTCACTTGTTAGAAAACAAGCAGGCCCTGTGGGGACAGCAGGCACCGGACTGGACCAAAAAACATATTGACACTCAAAACAAACATGGAGAATACATTGGTGGGTGGGCAAAAGGTTAAAAAAGCAGACCACTGCAGGGCAAAGCTTATACTGTATTGTCAAATGGTGAAGAAATTGGCAGAAACCTTTACTGCTTATCTCACTGTGCCAAAATTCTTCAAATAAACAAATACTGTAAACTAATAAAATAAATGTTGAACAAATAGTCCTTATACATTCTGTTTGAATCCAGAACGGTCTGGAATCAAACCACACAGTGCGAAAACCTCTGTCCAAACTTGAGACGGTCCAACCACAGCTGCTGATTTGTAGCACGTGTCTCTCAAATGTGGACGACATCTACACCCGAAAATTCTTGCAACATTCAGAACAAAATATAGAACTTCTTTTACCTGAGAGAAGGGTTAGGGTTAGTTCGCTCTCTGAAATCAGGTAGGCATGATACAGCTCCATACCCACTCATCTTTGTAAACTCTTGTCAAAATGTGTATTTCTGGTTAGCCACTTACTTTGGACCACAGCAAACCATTTAAAATGAACTATTTCACTTTTTAAGAGTGGATCAATGTATGATTTTGAAATGAATCATGTTGCCTTTCAATACTGGGCTATTTTGAAATTGTTAAGTGCACCTAGTTTGCTTTGTTTGAGACAGCTTGTACAGTGTGTCTGAGCCAAGAGAGAGGAGTGAAAGCTACATGAAGTGAAAACTATAAGCCTGTCTGCAACATGTCACAACACAGCAGCTTCACTGTGCAATGTGTGCACAACTCAACGCCTATGATACTGAAGTGTCTTCTTCAGCAAAATATATTCAAAGTATACTGCATTCTGCAATCTGCTGATTGGCAAATAGATGGAGTACTCCCTGGACAAGTTATAAAAAAACATCGTCCAATTTTGTTTGATATATGGGCTGTTGTGTCCATTCACCTAAACCACAAAAGACTTGGTGTAAGGTAAGTTTGTTTCAGTCTCTTTAACTTTGGGTCATTCATCTGTTCAGTTCTCAACATTTATCATGGCCACAATATATCATTAATTTTCTGCTTCTTTATTGTTATAGCCCTAATGTATTTTATGTATCCCATTATGATACTCATTACAGGATGTGCAGCAAGCTGTCCTCTGGGGAAATGGAATAAATGTCTTTTGCAATGTCAGTTTCATCTGGGCATTTTCCAGCTTAGCTCATACATATTGTGTTTGTAATATCTAGACTTTACGCCAATGTTTGGAAGATTTCACTAGATGTTACTATTCATTGTATTTTAATCTGATCTTTTTGTTGTCATTTTTAATCGTTTTATAGGCAATATACTTGATATTCAAATTCGGCATATCTTCAGAACAACACTTGCGATGTTATCATTTTTAATATCTTCCGCATCTAGTTGTACTTAAAAAAAATTGCTCTATCACATCTGGAATCTGCAAGCAAAAGAATGCAAGCTCACAGGGCTACAGATTAAGTAGAAAAGATTACAAGGAAGTGAAACATGAACCATATTTTAATGAAAGTTGTTCTAAAGCAGCAGCCGTAGTAGCAGCGGCAGTAGTAGTAGTAGTAGAAGTAGTGGTGTGGGTGCAGTGCATGATTTGAGATAAGGTGTAGCAGTAGTGTTGTGATGAGGGATGGCTATCTGCAGGAGGAGAAGGTAAAGAGGGGGAAGGGCACAGAGCAAAAGAGGGGAGGGGGGAGAAAGTGCATCTGTCTCAGCAAAACACGCACAAGCAATCAATAACCAAAGAGTTCACAGTGAGCGGGTCCTGTGTGCACGAACATGTGGCCCACTGCAGGCTCTTGCTCCCAATGCACCAAATGTGTAGGGTACTCTAGAGCAACAGACAATTATTATAATGCGAAAGAAATATATGAATAAAATTGTACAGGTATTTCATTGTTTTTAAAGCTATAAATCTTTATTCTGCATGAAAACAAATCAATAAATTATGAAAATGCATTTAGTGATGATTGAACAGTTTGACCTCCAAAAGTACACAAATGTCTACCACATTATTTGTAACCACCTTTTGCAGTAGTCAGTGATGTGCATAAAAGTAATTCCACTAAGTACCAAATATATTCCTATTCGAAGCCAATTTGATTTGATTTATTTGAACTCAGATATTGGACTGGCAGACTATGATTCATGTCAGAAATTCAAAGTAATAAGGCCAATGCAAATACTTAATTACTTACAATGTGCAAAATGTATTCAATTTTCTCTATAAAAAATGTACTGCTGTCATATATGGTTACAGTATACACCCACATACTATATGAAGGCTCACATAACACGGTGCGCCTGATGATGGATTGAAGCCCACTAGATACTGTATGAGGAATAGTACAGGCACGGTGCATTTACTTGTATGGGTGAAGTCTTTGAAGTCTAATCAAAATGGGAGAAAGTCTGCAATCTCCCAGAGAGAATAGCCCCTCTGGTCAGATTCAGAGCTATCAAAAAAGCCTTGGTGTTTCTAGGATGTATGTACTACAGAGATTTAAGAAAAGTAAAATCCCACTCCAGATGCGTCCTTTTCATCTTTATAATCAATGTTCAAAGTATGTCATGACATTCTGGGTATAATGTATGGCTAGGAAGTTGGATGAGTCATGGATTTGAAGTACAAGTGTTTCTGTTGGACGGTCCGCTGCCTGCTTGTCTCCATGGAGAGGTTATAGCTTTCCCTGTAATGCTCCACAGTATGGTATTAAACTGTCTCCATGGTGATAAGCAGGTGACGCTACTAAGACAAATAACAGGCCAGATCTGAGAAGATTTTGACCAATAAAAACTGTTTCATCAAATAAATGCAAAATAGACTGAAGTGCATTGTGTACTTTTTCTGGAGCTGTTTGTCTCTGTTACAACCCAGTGCTAGGGACAAAGGAAAGTAACACAAACCAGATATGATGTAAAGTAAACGGGTTTTATAAAGTGATGTAGGTAAGTACAATGACAACATAAAACGTTTTACATGTGAAAAATCAGAATTCCCCAAAGTTAACTAAACCACTCCTAAACTAAGGTAGCTAACAGCAACAACAAAAACAACTGCCCAAGAGCCAAGCCAAACTGGCAAAACTAAAATTTGTAGTAATATAAACACACTTTACAATATCAAAGAGACACAACTAACGAACGTCTTCAGATGTGAGGGGCGAACTGAAACTGCCATCCAGTCGCCAGGAGGGACAGGCGCACAGCACTTTTATTGGTCGAGGTGATTGATGTTGAATGATGTGGAAGGAACGGGATTGGAGGAACGGGACGTCAATCCTCCAACCACAGCACAAGGGGTGTCGGAGCCAGACCACAGCATCGGAACCACGGCCCACCAGTCAGA
This sequence comes from Boleophthalmus pectinirostris, assembly GCF_026225935.1. NCBI lineage: Eukaryota > Metazoa > Chordata > Actinopteri > Gobiiformes > Gobiidae > Boleophthalmus > Boleophthalmus pectinirostris. The sequence continues at coordinate 19,862,365 of NW_026571070.1, forward strand.
CAGCAGGCACCACACAGGACATGCAAACACGGAAGATACACGCAGCAATACAAACGGGGAGCGCCAGGCGATGCGGAGCCGGAGACAGGCCGTGAGCCGTAACAGTCTCCATAGAGATGTTAATGCATTGGTTTAAATTATCACAGGTATGATATTAAATCTGTCTTACATTTATTCAACTTGTGCTCAAAATAATATATAATAAAAAACATTAACTCTGTGAGTGAGGTCGAATTTCCACAAATCTACATGTCTTCTGGCTTGCAAGTCACCTTAAAGGGACAGTCCAGAGAATTTTGGACATAGGACCTAATTTCCTAGTTAGCCAGAGTGTTGGAGTCGTGTGGAGACCCTTTTTTAAAAAAAATATTCCATCCAGTCCTTGTGTTTGCAGAGGTTGCTGGTGCTAGGCTAGTGCATGTCAATGGCCATAGTTATCCTGCCACTAAAAACAGTCTCACCCACTCCACAACGCACCCAGAAGCAAAATCTATTATTATGCCAGTCTGTCCATGTGAATGTCTGCGTTGATAGAATAATTTTAAGTAAAACCAACCTTGCATTTGAAGGATTTGTGTCTGAGCAGCAGCAGCGAGTTGTACTTCCTGATAGAAAGTTTGGCAGCAGCGGACTGATATCACCTGGCACCTATGTTACTGGCAAAGTAAAATCCTGTTGCTGCTGAAACCATAAACCCTCAACAGGCGACGAGTCATGCGATGCAAGATTACTTTTTTTCAAACATTATTCTATCAACACAGATATTTACATCGACAGTCTGACGTAATAACAGATTTGCTTCTGGTGCTTTGCGGAGTGGGTTTTTAGTGGCAGGCTAACTATGGCCATTGACGTGCACTAGCCTAGCACCAGCGACCTCTGCAAATACAAGGACCTGATGGAAGTGTCTCCACACATCTTCGACACTCTGCCTAACTGTGAGGGTTTCATCCTGCTCCCCCTCTTTTCCTGCTCCCGCTCTCCTTCTCTCCTTACCTTGTTTGGAGTTTCCTGGGCAGATCCCAATTACACTCCCCTGCTGAGCTCCACTCCTGATAAAAGACCTGCTGACCTTCTCTCCAGTGCCAGATCGTTCCATCATCAAGTGGTGAGCATATACTCAGGCTTTCTCTAATTCTTGTGAATGTTGAAGATATTTATATACTTACCAGTTTTCATTTGTCATTTCTTCAGTACCTTTGGGTGGAGCCAGTCTTGTCACAACTGTCTCAGATTCCGTTAACTTCTGGTCAGTCCGAGCCACCACCTACCTCCTGTCTGCTGCCTTCTTGGACCCGTCCTGCTCCCCTCCCTGGAACCCGCTTTCCCCCTAAGACTATTTTTGTTAATGAATCCTTCTTTTTGTCTGTATTTTTGGGTCCACCAGTTATCTTCCTTAACACTAAGTAGGAAATGAGGTCCTATGTCCAAAATTCCGGACTATCCCTTTAAGGATATTCATAAGTTTATGGCCATACTATGGAACATTGTCCATGGAGACAAGCAGGTGACAGACCCTCCACAAGACAAATTACACAGTGCACCTTTAAGTTATAGTAAAAGATGGGGGGGGAAAAAAAGAGAAAAACCAATGGAAATAGTTTCACAGTGCAGTTTTGTGACTTCATTACATGCTCAACAGGTCCACATAAACTGGACATTTGAGTACATTTTTAAGTTCAGTCAGGTTAAGATGAAACCAACTCTTAGCTCTGCCAATAATTCAATATTTCTATATATTTTTTTTATTTCTTGGTTCACAGGTCTAAGCATTAAGAATATGAAAGAAAAGTCTATAACACCCTTTGAACAATGACCAACTTCAGACTCCAGCCTCTCTTTCATCCCCTCCTAACCTGTGTAACATGCTGCTCACAGACAAACTGACAGCTGTGATTAGGCCTGATTCAGACTCTGTGTCCTTACAATGCAAACACTTCTGTTCACTATTTTAGCCAGTTCGAGCTTGTCCCCGCTCCAGTGTGATGGATGTCCGGAGAGCTTGGCAGAGGAGCACAGATGAGACTTTGATGTCAGACTGTTGGACTGTTCAGGTTGACTTTGATAAAGCCCCATTACAGCGTCACTGACTCTCTCTCTCTCTCTCTCTCTCTCTCTCTCCTCCACAGAGAGATGCACCGGGGCACAGACACAAGGTTGTCCAGACACTGCGTCAAAACGACGAAGTGAAGGAAGGAACAGGTGACATGTGCGTGAGCTGTTGTGAGGGGGGGTGAATGTTTGAATCACTTGTTTAGCATAAAAATGTTCAGTATCAAGTCCTAGTTAAGTTAGATTGTGGAAGATTCCCAGCAAAGAAATAGACATGGACACAAGCCAATAGTGACCCATCCAAAAAAGTTAAACCTTAAAAGGATCCCCAGCTACTTTGACATGCTGGTCTTATATGATTAACATTGGAATCAGTTATAAATACGTAATACCAAAAAACTCAAATATGTTCATTTGTAGTATTTTTTTTTTTATTAAAAAAGGAGAAAATCCGATCACTAGTAGTTTGCCATATTTCTTTATGTCGCAAAGAATTCTGGATAGCGTCGTCACAAGGTTGTTGTCTTCTGTCGTCGGGTTCAACTTGTGCTTAAGCGCTGTTTTGATAATGCCACTGAGCGGCTTTTGGTTGCAATTTTCCGTCTGGTAATTTCCTGTCAATTCCAGACCAGAACCAGGACTGAACCAAGAATAAAACAGGACTATAACAGGACTAAATCAGGACTGAACTAGGACTAAAGCAGGACTAAACCAGGACTAAACCAGGACTAAACCAGAACTGAACCAGGACTAAGTGTCGGTACGGGCTCAGAGGTGCGCCCGCGTAGACTGTCGGTTGTCGCTCATCATTTACAGTACTGTCTGCCGAGTTGTCCTTCAAACTTGATTTGCGCTCAGGTCAAACTGAAAAGACTGAACAGAAGCCATGTTCATCAACAGAGACGGAGCGTCCAGTCAACGACGCTACCCAGAATGCTTTGTGACGTAAACAAATATTGTGAACTACTAGTGATCGTATTTCAAACAAACATATTTGAGTTTATTGGTATTACATATTTATAACTGACACCAAACATTAATCATATAAGACCAGCATGTCAAAGTAGCCAAGGATCCTTTTAAAAACTATAAAAATATCAGAAGAAATCTCATTTTAACACTACAGCTTATAACTTTCAGTATTAACAAAACCACAAAGAAAAGTTGCTGATCTGAGTGTTCATTTATTATTTAAAATGTACTTCTTTTAAAACATATGTATCCATACTAAAACCTCCACACAGTACTAATATGTCAATGCCTTTTCGCCTAACGTCTAAATTCTGCAGGAGGGGCCGATCGTCTCTAATGATAAAATAAGAGTGATGGATTATGGGAGAAGAGCAGTGGAGGTCGCAGCTCTACATGCAACGCCTCATTCACTACTTAACACTATCTAAATTGAAACGAGTATTTATACCAACTTCAGGGATCACAAGTTAATGGAAGCAGTCATGCATCACTGAAGTTACATAAAAATGTCCGTCGGAAAAGTGGGTAAGATAAGTACATCCTTTTAAAAGATTTTTAATTTTCTCAGATTGGATTTTTGTGTGTGCCTGAGGTTGTGTGAGTGCGGAGCCGGGCTGAAGGCAAATCACTGTAACACTTTTAATCAGACATCAGAAGGGGATTAATGGGAATTGTGCTAAAAGAGGAAGATCAAATAAAGATCTATTGTACCAAGTAATGAAACAGCATGGGCTAATCATGTATAGCTTTAACACTCTGACAATACAAATCAGAGACTATTACTTCAAAAGGGCATAATGCTGCTAAATAAGTTAATGTATGTTTTGACTTGACCCTCAAAGGGAGATTTGTCCTCCAACCCATTTCCCCCTCAAGTTTGGTCAGGACCATTGACCTTGATCTTCATTTGTCTGGAGTCAAACGCTATGGGTGACACTTTATACAGTTTATGGTCTGGACTATAAATCTGGAAGAACACCAGAGCCTCCGGATTAAAAACACACACACCCAGACACAGGTGGAACATGCAAACCATGGTCCTTGACAATGTTAATGACATTTTATTTTGTCATGAAATATCTAAAAAAGGTAAAGTCACAGATGTTGAACTTTGCTTCTCTTAGTGACTAGACCCTAAAACTTGGAACACTACAACACTATATAGCTTTTAACAAGGTTTTTAAGAATTGTAGCTGCTCCTCATCTATATGACATGTTACTGGCAAACAGAATATTGAATCATCTGAAAACCTACAATACAGTGCATAAAACATGTCTGGTATACTTGAGCAAAATGATTTTAGTTCCAGCTCTGGCTCATATCAGGAAAAGTTCAATGACACAAATGTAACAATAGGGCTCAGCTTTGGGGACGGTGTGTGCCTTTGTCAGGACTCACGTAACGCCACTCTCACACAAAGGAGTGGCCCTGACCTCATTTAAAGCCCTTTTTGCAGTGTCTTTACTTAATCCCATCACTTTATTGGGAGAAAATATCATTTGAGTTGCTTTACACGTTATCAACCCGGGGCAAACCACTGCCTTGAGCTGATGAAATCCCTCTCACATTTAATGAAATGAAAAACCCAATCCCAATCAGGATTACACACAAACACCACAGACATTTTAATGGGCTGTCGACAAAGACAGGCCCAGATAACGCTGTGGAGATTGTAAAGGTTTCTCCCACATACTAACCAAAATAGTCTTGTTTTTAAAGTGTGTCTGCAACAAATTTGGCCTGCTACTACTGACCACCAAACCATTGAAGTCAAATTCTACATATACTTTATGTATTTGTGGTGTTGAAAGATTAATCACAGTTAAATCGAAATTGCAATTTTGAGAGTAGCTTAACATCTCCCAAAGCCTGACTTCTCCTGCAAGCAACATCTGAAAAATGTCTCTCAGTGGGCAGAGCCCGGCAGGGCATGTCACTGCCCGATGTGGAGCCTTACCCCATTTGACATCGTTTTGTCAAACTGCACAAGTTTGCTGAGTAATATGTGTGGCTGCAGCAGACAGAACACATAATAAACATGTTTAAAAGAGTTAAACGAGTTATATTAAAAGGTGCCAAATCTGATCGGGTGCCAAATTGGCATTGCCTGGGCATATTCCTGTCTAAATCCTCTCAAATGTTAAATCTCCCTAATGTAAATGTTAAAAATAAATAGTAATTCTAATTGCAATACTGCACAGTTCGATATTTTCCCCAAAAAAATATTCAGCTGCGGCGATGATGAGGAAATGACACAAGAATTGCAATTCCAATTTGTGTGGTTACAGTCAGAGTGAATCACAGCTAACCTACATTCAGAATAGAACAAGACAAAATGTACTATTCATAACAGCTTAAAATGAAAAACTCAACACTGTTTAGTCTAATGCATCAAATTGAAATCACAATTGGAGTTGCTGCAATTATGAAATTGCAAAGGCTGTAATCACTTGGGTAATAAAATGTCCTCAGAAAAGAACAAAGTATTTTCTTTTTATTGAAGGATTGTGTCTGTAGTTTAAACCTGTACAAACATGTTCTGACATTCATGGGATTCTCTAAAAGATGAATGCTTCTGGGCTTATTAACAATGTAAATGAGAACAGAATTCTACTTTTTAAAGGTGCACTATATAACTTCTAAGATAAAACATATCTTCCTTGCATTTGCTCAGTTACTGGTGTTTTATAGCTCAAAAACTACATGACTTCTTACATGTGCAGGCTTGCTTCTCCATAGATCTGACCATTAACCTGTCTTGATTGTGTTTATTTCCATACTGTGGAATAATTAAGGCAACACAGTAACATCTCCATGGAGACAAGCAGGCGGCAGACTCTCCAAGAAAAAAGTTACACAATGCACTTTTAAACATAAATCATAATCTTTTTCAAAAAATTTTTATTAGATTTTCATTTTCCAAAATTGTGCAGGCCTAATTGTGCACCATTTTATCTGCATTTGCTATGGAATTTTGTTTGTTTGTTTGTTTTGTTTGTTTGTTTGTTTTGGTTTATGCCAGATGCCCTCCCTGACACAACAAACAGCTCCTTAATGACTTATCATTTAAGCAGCTAATTAAAAGTAAAGTTATTAGCAAAATGTGTCTGCAGCACACTTGTAAGTGCTTTAAAAGGGCCTGATCTGAAGTCTGAGCTGACTTAAGCTGACATGACATAACCACAGATGTTAGACAAGCACAGTGTGTAAAAAGATCCACAGACAGAGGAAGTTAAAACCCTCACTACAGGGCAATGGCAACGCCCCAAACGGATCTTTAAAGCCAGGCCAAAGCTGCCCTCCCCTCACACTCTATTTAAGATCTGATTTTTAGCACAATCTTTTTCGCAAAGCCCAGGAGCACGATAAAATCAATGCCTCCAGCTTCTCTGCCTTGATCACGGTCAATCTCCCATATAAGCCCCAAATACACAAGCAGGCACTTTTGACCGGTTAGGCCTGATCTCGATACCGTTTACACCCACTACCGAAAGCTTTTCTTCTGACCCAGTAATTTGCTTTCAAATCCAGAGTCTGCATCTGTCTGGCATGGTGCATGAATATGAGTAACTGCCAAGATCAGTTTGATGTGTAATCATGTGTAATTAAAAGCAAAACATGTTATTAGCACGTGGCTTCAGATGCAATTAAATGAAGATTTATAGTGTACTGCTGGGTTGATTAGGCAAATGTGATATAGGACATACAGGAAGTAACAGAAACAGTAAAAGGATTTTCTAAATGCATTTTAATTATTTTTGAGGGCTTTTTTTTTGTGTTCTGCTAACTAAAAAAGTTATTGGGTTTGGCTATGCTCATTAGCAATGTAAACATAACAGCCAAAATATTTTTACCACATGTCAAAAACATGCATGAATTTAATGAATATGACTAAACTTTTAAAATAAAATCCCACCAAGAGTCACTGGTATAATAGAGGATGGCAAAAAAGATACTACTTCATACAACTAGTACAGATATGAAAAAAAACAAAACAAAAAAACAACACATACAAATCTGGACATTTTCCTGAACAGTTTTAGAAGAGTTTTGATCTAGAGACCCCATGCAGTACTACAAGAGAAACTACCATTATGTTTTTATCACTGTGGTATCAGAATTGGCATTGAGTCTCTTCTATACTGAAATCAAGTTGAAATTGTAACTCTACGACAGGGTCTGCAACTTCTAATAGCAGAAGATCACAGATGAATAAAACATCGTAAGCTCATTTTACAGTTTGCTACTTTAGTCTTTTCAATGACTGCATTTGAAATAATCTGAACTAAAAAGCAACCAAACTTATCTGACTGTTGAAATAGTGAAACATTAAGAGCTGCCCTCGAGGAGACCAAACAGCTGAGTCTGAGCCACACATGTCCTGTCCAATCTTTTCTAATTTAAGCAAAGGGAGAATTGCGTCCTTGCGGCACACAGCTATCGAGGAAAAGGCTGGAGATTCAATCTGACTTCTGAATTTTACATCAAGTCTCTGCAGGATTACAGCTGAATATCTAACACGGCTCTGTGTGGCTAGACTGGTTTTACAGGTCCTTAAAACAAATAGCTGTGACAAAGATGGAGAATTGTAGTCCTACAGAGGTCTAGCTTTGCAGTACACTTTATGAATTACACAAGGACACGTATGCTGGAGACAAACCACCAGCCAACATCCTTCCTCTGAAAATAGAAAATGAAAAGGACTTTTTGATCTGATGGTTCAGATGTAGCCGCGCTGAGCACTAGTTCTGTGTGTATATTAGTGTTTACACAAAAGCTGACAGGAGCAGCATACAAAATGGTTAGACACCTAAACTGACTGAAGTCTGTCTAAAGATTAAAAAAACTCTTCAACTATAATACCTGGAAATAATAACTGAAAGAAAGCAAAATGCATAAATGTCATGCATTATTTATTCACTTTTATACCTGGCCATGGGAAGAAATCTGTAGCCATCACTACCCTAGAGAAACTGATGAAAGGGTGAGAGCAAATCTCTAGGGCTAGGGCTGCACAATTTTGGAAAAGTATCTCATTGTGATTTTTCTGACAAGCATTGTGATTCCGATTCAAGATTCAAGAATTTATTGTCATTGTCATAGAAAAAACAATGAAATTACTTTAGAGCATTAAACACTGCACAGTTTTGATGTAAAGTGCAAAACCAAAGGTGAAAGACTCCATTTGGTATGAGAGAAGACTGAAATCTGAACTGACAAACTAATATAGGAATCTCATGCATTTTAGAACATGTTTGCAGAGGTTTGAACAGGGGTAGCAGTTTTTTCACACGACAAGAGATGATATTTTTTGTCTGCAGAAGAATATATGCTACTTAAATAATTACAGTCTTTGCGATTTGCTAATTGCTCCCATTTAAATTGCTATTTTAATTTGACTGAGAGAGATTTTGCAGCCCTATTTCTGCCCAACAAGGCAAGTGAAGAGTCTTACCCAGAGACAGTATGACCGGGGATTGAGCCACCAGCCTTTGTTTCCAGCTAGTGTTAATCCTCTCTAAACAATGATCCAAATTTTCACGTTCTCCAAAAGCAGATTATTCATACAAATTAATGTAAACAACATTGTGTCCATTGTGACTTCTTGTTTGTGTGAGCACTAGTTATTACATAAATGTTATTACTGAATGGAAGACACATGATGATGACTTTAGTAACTGGTTTAAACTGTTAGTGTCTCCGAATATAAATCTGAGAACATAAGTCATGTACATCAAAAAACTCCCCCACGTTTGAGCCTCACGCTATGGGGCTCTGTATGGCTGATTAGTGCGTGGCGTATCTGCACAGTACAGCTTGTCCACAAATCACAGCCTGTCAAATACTCTATACTATATATACACAACACACAGATGTCCAAAAGTGAATAGAAACATGTGGGCTAAAATGAAAGCATGTACTACATATTACCTTATTACCTCAGCTAACCAAGAGTGTTGCATCTTTCACTAAGAGTAAAACACGATTTCTTCAGCTTTGTCAAGATAATCAGAAAGTGTTGTAGGAAAGCGTGCCTGTAAATGACTTAGTTGTGCTCCATGTATTACACAAAATGAGAATGGATTGTACAATTAAAAGTACACTTTCTACCCTTCTTTGGAAGATTACACTAGATTTGTGACAAAAGACACAACTAAAACTAGTATCAACACCTTACCCACTTGAGCAAGCACTGAAGAATTTACAATTGATAAAATGATGAATCATTCATGAATTAAAATGTTTTTTTGTCAATATAAAAACTAGCATAACACCAAAAAGCACTGTGCATTTGGATTAAACTTTATATTCCACATCATCTTCATTGTGGTATAGAAATCAGCAGTACAGTCCTTTCAAGGAATCAAGTTTTAAAGGGACAGTCTGGAATTTTGGACATAGGGCCTCATTTCCTAGTGAGCCAGAGTGTTGGAGACGTGTGGAGACACTTTAAAAAATGTTCTATACAATCCTTGTATTTGCAGAGGTCACTGGTGCTAGGCTAGTGCATGTCAATGGCCATAGTTAGCCTGCCACTAAAAACAGTCTTACCCACTCCACAAAGCACCTAAAACAAAACAATTATGACACCAAACTGTTGATGTGAATGTCTGTGTTGATAGAATAATTTTAGAAGTAAAACCAACCTTGCATTTGAAGGATTTATGTCTGAGCCTCAGCAGCGAGTTGTACTTTCTGATTGAAAGCTTGGCAGCGGCGGACTGATATCACCTAGCACCTACCTTACTGGCAAAGTAAAATTCAGCTGCTGCTGAAAAAGTAATCCCTCAACATGCGACGATTCATGCAATGCAAGGTTAGTTTTATTTCAAACATTATTCTATCAACACTGGCACACGGCGTAATAATAATTTTGCTTCGGGTGTTTTGTGGAGTGGGTAAGATTATTTTTAGTGGCAGGCTAACTATGGCCATTGACATGCACTAGCCTAGCACCAGTGACCTCTGCAAATACAAGGACTGGATGGAATATTTTAAAGTGTCTCCACACGTCTCCAACACTCTGGCAAACTAGGAAATGTGGCCCTATGTCCAAAATTCCAGACTTCACCTTTAAAATAATTATATATTTTCTATTTATTTATCTTTTCTATTTATTTATTTTCATGTCAACTCATTTTTACTGCTTTTTGATTTTCATAATGGCCAATCCTGATCTTCCTATTAGTATTTCCACAACTGTTGTTTTGTGTTTTTATGGTCAGCGCTTGAACCAGTGTAATGTGGTGTCTGCATAAACAGGCCCATCAGAAGTCAAAATGCAAAAACAATTGGCACATATACAATAATGAGGAGAGCAGCGTCAGCTCCATGAATATTCAGACAGAGGAGAAGCCTTGAGGGAAACATGGAGCCACCCCAATATTTTATCCTTTGTCCTGGCAACACGGACACTTACTATTCACAGCCATCCAAGCTCTCTGTAGCTGGCCACCATTGTTCTGGGCAAGTGTTTATTCACATATACCTGTTAATGTGCTGCAGTGTTATTTTTCCTCTTTTGCTTTTTCAAATGTGTTCCTATGGGCAAATTAAATATGATTTTAACAGAATAGCTGCCAAAAAAAGTATTTCTGACTTTGACTTTCATCTGATTAACAGTCACTGGCTTTTAAGATGTATTTTTGCAGAATCATATTGTTTTAAGGCAAATATTACATTGAAAAAGCTTAAAAACATATTAACTAATTACCCTTTTAACGGCTTTGCCTAGTTTATGTAATCACTCTTCAGCTATAGTACAAGTCTATCTCCATATAATTTAGCCTTGAGCTTTATGTATGCTAAGCAAATGTTAATTACTGTCTTAAATAAATGAGCTTTTGTTTTCTAGTGAAGCTCTGACATCCCATAGCAGACAACATGACAGTTTCCAATATGTCCATAATTTGCTTGATGTCAAACACTAAAGCTCTATGTAACTTTTCAGGTGGAAGGAGCACCTTCTGCTTGTGTCCATGGAGATGTTATTGTTTTGCCTGCAATGTTCTACAAAAGGGTGGACAATTATTTTTTCCATGGGGCCACATGAGAAACAGAAAATATTGTGGAGGACCGGGCCAAAATGCTTAACTTAATTCTGCATAATGTTAATTGTATTTCTTATAAAAAGCAGTAAATAGCTTTGTTTTTGACAAGCTGCTCAGACTGGCAAGAATATATTTTATGACTAAGCAATGAAAAAGTGTGGTTGCCTTATAAAAATGTCATTAAAAAACATCTCTAAAATAAAAGCAATGCAGCTTTAGTCCATGCATGAGGTAAAATGATAAAATATGTTTATTTTGTAATTCCAAATGATCTTAAACGGGCTGGTCACAGTCTGTATGTGGCCCTGGAGCTGTACAATGCCCAGGTCTGTTCTACAACATGACATTATACATATCCATCTTGTATTTACTTAACTGTGGGTGTTTATATTGCTCAAAAGCATCTTGAAAAATATGCATTCTTACTGTGAGTGAAGTCATCTCTCCTCAGACCTATAACTTGCATCTCCATGTCCAAAATAGATATATTTAATGCCATACTGTGGAACACTGGGCAATCAGTTCTCCATGGAGACACGAATGGAGTGGCCCTTTCAAATCAAAGTTATATAATGCACGTTTAAGTCAAGTTATTTGTGCTGTCCTTGGCCGGTGGCACAGTTAAATCCACTTTCAGATATTACAATGGTTTATTCACATCAAATCTGCCTCAATTTCGACTTTTTTGAGCCACAATGACAGACCAGCAGCACTGGTGTGTGGCCATGTGCATCTTATTGTATTTGATGAATGGGGCTGCCCAAATGGAAAATAAAACGTCTACTGATGGTGTGTTTATGTTTGTGTGAGTGCAGGACAGATGAGCGCCGCATGATCGACTGACTCTGCCTTCACAGCCGGCAGCCTGCCAGGGAGATTTCTGTTGTCCAATAGACGTTAATTGACTTGATAGACTCAATGATGTACAGTCAGTAGTCTGAGAAATGCTTTTGGACAGGCCCGAGCTTCAATAATCACAGATGGATGAGCAGTTTCAGATCTGATACTGTGGAGAGAAGACAGAAAACCAAGTGAAACTGAAATTGCTCAGTAGACATGTTTTTCCGCAGATGAGATTTCAACCTGACAGTTCTTTTATGAGTCAAGACTTCTCACCCGATCACAGCCTGCTGCCTCCTATAGCATATACTTAACAAATGCATAGGACATTACACAGGCTGTTTCACACCTTTAGAATGGCAAACAGTCGATGTTACATGCCATTTGCAAGGACATAGAAGCCATCAACCAGCTCACAGAACATGGACACTTAGCATGCAGTACTTTTACAAACACATGTTGGGGAATGGTACAACCCTCGTCTGTAACTATGGACATTTTGTGCACATGTGTTTTGAATGGGCAGCAAAATGAACTTGGTATATGCCAGCACACGAAAATGACTATAAGACTGTAATGGATTTTCTTCTTGTAGTTCAAATTGAAAATAGGAAATTTCATTATAGACTCAAACCACAAAATGAGAAAGTTCCTTGCATGTAAAATGACATTCTTTAAAGCTCTGTTCCAGGTAATTCTTCCATGAAATGTTTTTATATTCACAAAGACACACATTATATGAAATTATAAACCTACATATACAAAACTTTGACAACTTTATATTATAAATTCCTTGAAACATCCTTTAGACATTCTTTAAAAATGCACTGTCCAACTTTGCAGCTTGTCTTGTAGAGATGTAATTGCAATCCAGGCTCAAAACCGTTGTGTTTAGCTGTGCATATGACTGAAAGGTTTTAATTTTTAAATTCTCACGCTTCTCTCTAAATTAATGTCTTTCTCTCTTTTTAATTTTATGATGATTATTTATTATGTTTTGATTTGTTTTATTGTGATTTTAATGTATTTCCAATCCTAAAGTACTTTGAAATACTTTGTGTACAAATTGTGCTATGCAAATAAACTTGCCATTGCCTGGGATGTTCCACAGTATGGCATTAAACAAATAAATCTCATATCTATTCAAAAACGACAGTAAAAGCATGCGCTATTGCTTGAACGAGTCCACTTCTCCTCAGATCTGAGCTGTAACTTGTGATGCGTCCTGCTTGTCTCCATAGATAGTTAAATCAAATGCCATGCTGTAGAACATTACGGGGAAAAAACAATATCTACATAGAATCAAGCAGGTGGTTACCAGAAAAGCTACACAGTACACCTTTAAAGTAGAGACGTAACAATATCCAAATCCTTGCTATGATGTTATCACGATATGCATCTCACGGTACGATAGTTATTGCGATATTTTGGAGAAGCTGATATAATTGTAGATAGGACCTTTTTTGCTTTTAACAAGATTTGGGTGTGAATTATTATTGTCATAATCCCAAGAATTCAAGTAAAAACATATTTCTTCATGTTGTCTGCTCTGAAATGAATCATGGGATATGTAGTTCCCGATGTTTATTAGCTGTTGCTACAATAAAACAAGGCATTTAAGCAGAGAAACTTGTAATTCGATATATTGTGACAGCCCACAATATTATTGTGAGATTTTGACGATACGATATCACCATATTTCGATAATTGTTACATCCCTAATCGCTGTAAATCACTTTAATCTTATATTACAGAGAGACCCAGACCACACTATGAGTAATTTGATTGCATGTAAAAATTCTTTAATGTTCTATTCTGTGAAATTCTACTATGAAACATTTTTATTCACTAACACCTACAGGATATGAAATGATAAACCTCGAGCATTGACATAAAGTAAAGTTGAGTAGATTTATAAGCCTATCAACTGGTCCAACACTTAACCCCTAAGACCCTTCTCCTTATTGTACATGCGCTATAGGTCGGCCGGTGAACAACAACAGCCGTCAACACAGATGCAAACATTTTCCACACACAGGAATATTGGACGGGCGTGGTTTTGAAACTAGGATTACTGTAATTCTGTAATCTCATCATACTCCTGCCCTCCCTCTTTGTAAAACATGAATGCCAACAGCGTTCACCTATAGGCAAAACGATAGCTTGTCATTACCTTTTAGATTACCCCAATGCCAAATGTAATTTAGCGTGGATACCTCAGGGGTCAGGTTTTTGTTCTTAGATGATAAACCCGTAAGCATGCAGTGTCCGATCTACAGCCAGCCAGCGTGCAAGAAGGCAACAGCAGCGAAAGTGTGGTAATAAAAGAGACCATTCATCATTCATAGTCCCTTTCATGTGGTTATTAGACTTTATATCCCTGAGTTAATACACTGAGCCTCAAGGGAAGTGTCCCGCTGATAAGAAGAGAAAAACAAAAGCTCTAGAAAACATACCGCTGTGCCATGTCCTTCAAAATGTTGTTACAATGAAGACAAATGAGCCACCAAATACCTCAAGCAACATCATTCCAGCAAATAACTCACTGACATACTTTGACGTACTTAAAATACTTTCAACGTTGAGTGATTTATCTTCATTATTTTATGTGGACATTTTTATTCAGCATACGATAACTTGAGGTACAAAAATAAGCAAGACGTAATGTGGCTGTAAAAAAGTTATGGATTTGATTTGCAGTTTCTAAGATAGACTTTTTCACCATATCCAGGAACATTAACATTTGAAAGCTTAACTACTACATTAATATAAGGATCACATGCATTTCAGAATTTATGTGGAGCTTTAAATTACAGAGATAGCATAAAACTGTATGGGGTGGGATTGTTGCCAGAAAGACATAATATAATGTAATCTATGCTATTTTACTATTCAAAGTGTGATTCCTTTTACGCAGTGTTGGGGAGTTTACATGTACCAGAGTTACGTAATCAGAGTACAAATTGTGAGTAACTGTATTCAATTACAGTTACTGTTTCAGTGAGTGGTAATTTGATTACAGTTACTTTGTTGAAATAAATGGCTGTTTTCACATTTTAGGCTATATCCCTTTTTTATTTATTTATTTATTTATTTATTTTTGATAATTCCACTCATTGCCAGACTCTAACCCAGGTCCAAACCAAGTCTAAAATCAGGTCTAAAACCAGGTCTAAAACCAGGTCTAAAACCAGGTCTAAACTAGATCTAAACCAGGACTAAACTAGGACTAAAACCAGGTCTAAACCATGTTGTGCGGACCATGTCTCCTCCTCTTCTATCAATAATATTTTTAATTTGGTTAAGTAAAGTTTGGGCTTTTTTATTGACTTTTAACAGACAAAACATCTTATGTGAAGATTTCCTCGTCTTTGCTTCTCTACAGCAAATCAAGTAATCCAAAGTATTCAGATTACGTTACTCACTTTAAGTAATTTAACGGATTAAGTTACAAATTACATTTTGGGGTATGTAATCTGTAATCTGTAGGGGAATACATTTTAAAAGTCACCTTCCCAACACTGATTTTATGGCAATGAATAAAAGACATGCCTCATTTTGAATTTCCAAAAACGACAATTTTTTTTTGAAACATTTAAAGTACAGATATTCTGCTTAAAGGCGCACTGTGTAACTTTTCTGGTGAAGGGTCTGGCACCGGCTTGTCTCTAAGGAGATGTTATTATTTGATCTGGAATTTCGTGGTATGACATTAAACGTACCCGTCTTGCATTTACTCAATAATACAGTTTTTTTTTACTCAATAATACAGGTTTTTATTGACCTTCATACTATGAGTGGACTAGGCCTCTCCACAGATCTGACATGTAAGTTACCACTGTGGTGTCACCTGCTGTTTCCGCTGAGATAAATAAGTGTAATGCTATACTCTGGAAGCAGACAATATCTCCATGGAAACAAACACTTTTCGATACTTCAGTCAGTAATGTTATATTAATGTTTTGTGTTATAGATATCAATCAGTCACTACTTTTTATGTTGACAATAAAGTGTCATACCCCAACAACTATCACCTTCTTTACGACAAAAGTCTTCTGGATCTGTCTAATTCTCAGCGACATTTGTGATAGCTTGATGCGGTAATGTGTTCAGTGATAAAGCGACCAGCTCAATCTTGCCACTACCTAATACGGCATAACAGAGAGAGTCAGGCTGGCAGCGTGACAGCCAGCGATCCAATACAGCGATAGGCTAATGAAACAAAGAGCCCTGGGCCAGTGGTTATGGCTACAGGAGAACACTGCACGAGATGGCAAAAACACATTTACAACAAGCTAGGATCATTTCCACTGCATTTCCCAAACCAAAAACTAAACGCAATATACAGCGGACCAGATTGTGTTTGCAAAAGAGTTTAAACAGGAATGCTGCCAAAATGGTGGAGTTGTACGTTATAGACCAGTGCATCGACAAATGGTATGCTTTCCTGCCTCCATAAATCCCAAATCCAATACAAATAAAAGTATTTCTATTCAAACTTCCAGCTACACCCCCACGGCATCTGTGTGTGAACAGCAGGCCAGGCTAACAGGGGATGGGCAGAGGAGAAGCGCTGATTGATCGCTGGGGTAATTGGCCAGGAGTGGCTGCAATAGACAAGACGTAAATATCAACTGTGCTGATGGAACAGTCCGAGTCAGGATCGGCAGGGAGGGTAAATAAGGCTCTGGTAAAGATTTTTGGGGCAAGAAGGTTTGGTTGGGGAAAAGAATGTGAATAGAGTGAAGAGTGGAGGCAGACATTCAGCAATTATCTGGGCAACATTTACTGAGATTAACTATGCTTTCATCCCCACCAATTAATTATGTTGCTTCTATTTATCAAATCTATATTCTTAGGATTGGGATATGCAAAAATACAGGAGAAATCATATATACTTTTGCATCTGTATGGCATGATCATTGAATTACTACATGTGGAGTTTATGGTAGGTCTGTCACGTTCAATAAGAAGTGATTATTTTTGGGCGTCACTGTTTATCTTTGCACTAACGGAAAATGTGTTATTTGTTATTTTTCTGTACTATGATTAGATTCGTGCAGAAGAAGGATGAATTTAAAAAAAAAAAAAAAAAAAAAGAAAAGTTTTGCAACTCAAAATACGAATGAATTAAGCCTAACTACTAAAACAGGGGTGTTAAACTCAAATTCACAGAGGGACAAAATTTAAAAAAACAGGGACTAAGTTGTGGCCAAACTAAATATTTATTGACAAATTTCAACAACATCTGCATGTTTTCTCTTCTTTTGAGATATGTAATTTTAAACCTTTTCTTATTAAAATAAACATTTAATAATGTTTTGCTTAAATATTGAAGCCAGAACAAGCTTAATATAAAATTATAACAACATTTTAAATATATAATGTCTATAGCCTATCTGTAGCTGGTGAGCCAGCTCTAAAACATATTTGAGACGATCTCATAGGCCAAATATAATTATATTGTTGGCCAAATTTTGACAGGTCTGTACTAAAATGTCTCATTCTGTTATTTATTTATTGAAGGTTTTTAACCATATGGTACATTTCACTTAGTATTTTGGGGATAATTCTACATAAATGAGTTTCAGTATTATCATTTATTGTCTAACAAAATATCATACTTCAAAATTTCTTATTGTGACAGGCCTAGCTTTTTTTTTTTTTTTTTTTTTTTTTTGCTATCCATGGATTTCAGAGTGATGAAAACCATTGCCATGGTCATTAACAATTTAAAACAATATCTTTGGATTAATGAAAAGTTATCAAAATGTTGCTTTTAACAAGAAGATAAAACTAATGAACGGCAGAAGCTGATTTGAACTGACCACATATCTTCTTTTGCACGTGTTTCTAAATTGAATTAAAATTATAAAGTGATAGGTCGGTTGGTTCAGTAGCAGGTGAAGTGAATCATGCTCGGACTGTAGCTTCCTTCATTATTACTGTAATGTGCAAAAGTCATTTCTGAATCAATGAACAGAGAGACATACAGCGTTGTAACGAAGCTCATATTTCACGCACAGGGTTTGAATTATTAAGGTTCCCGGACAGAGTGAGAAAGAGTATGCTTGGATCAAAAAGCAGCACATTCACACCCCTATGTACTTGGCATGACAAGAAGAAGAGGAGAGAGGGATGAAGAGAGCCAGTGTTGGGCATATACAGAGGCCAGCAGTGTGAGCGAGTGAGGGAGACACAGCCCTCTTCCACAGCTGCCTGAGGTGTGACCGCAATGCTAACACGCTACATCTATCCCATTAGGTTAAAACATAGAGAGGTACACTGGTTAAGCTTAAAGGTCTTAGATCACACAAAATTGAGTATTCGGAGCTTTAAACCATGTTAAAATGCTATTACCGCCTTCTCAAAGACATACTTGGAGTTTTGTTTAACTGACACATTAATCCTTTATTTAGGGTGACCAGACAAAACTGGGACATCCTCGGTTTGGGTTGGTTGGTAATAATAAAATTGTGAAACGAGTGCATAATTCAGGAAAATATACTCGACACTAATGTAAATTGACAGTTTATGCCTCTCTTTACTGTTGGTGTCAGATTGGTCAAAAATAGGGACACCTGGAACATTTCTTGTATAAAACTGAGATAAATCACTGGTTTTGGATAAATCCACTGGGACAGGGGACATAGGGCTTAAAAGTAGGACTGTCTCCGGTAAATAGGGACGTCTGCTCACCCTACCTTTATTATCAGTTTGTCTACATCTCCAAAGCTCAAAATGCTCTGTTCCACCTTGTGAAGGGATATTTTTCAAGTTAACAGCTACCTTTTACCTTTCGTTCAGTGGAGATTGGCAGTTCCATAAATGATGCTGAAATGATCCAAATGATTCCAGTGACTGCGTAGTGCAGAGGAGCACTTCCTGTATTACCGCATGACATCACAAGGTGGAACAGGGTTTTCCATTTGGCAGAAGAACTCAACCTAAATACAGGATATGTGTGTTAAACATGAGAATGAACTAAAATACAACTCTGGGTATGTTTGTGATGAGGAAACAATATTATAACCTAGATTAGAAAATAGCGTAATATATGGGCCCATTATCATTATAACCACCTTGTCTTTGGTTTCTGTGTACTCTGCAGTCACAACATCGGCTAACTTATAGTATGCAATCATGAATGAATTATTAAACTAATTTGGCTGTTGAAAAAGCATAATTATCTTTGTACTTGAAGAATTGTACACATAGTTTGCAATCTTATTAGCGTTGAGTGTTCAGTCATGCAGTATATATTTTTGTGATCATTCATTCAATTGGCACAATAGAATTTTCATACTGTACTTTAGAGAAGTTTATTCATTCATAATCACTAAATTAAGTCTGGTAAGTCTAGTACGAGCTCCTATACACAACGATGGCTTTGAAGAACTTTGGCAGAAAAGTGAAGTAGATCACTGCTGATTTTTGTGAAGTGTAAAGTGCAGCAGGCTGCAGTAAGCACATTTCCATTCATAATTTAATCCTAATGATGTATATTTCCGTTATACCTTATTGTTTTTGTCAGCCCTAGAATTGCTGATCTCTACTGAACTACAAGTAAAGGATAGCTGTTAACTTGAAAACTATAACTGCATGACATCACAAGGTGGAACAGAGTGTTTTGAGCTTTATAGATGTGGACAGACTAATAAACCAGAATTACTCAAACATGTGTGAATGAAACAAAACACAACTCCAGGTATTTTTGATGAGGTGACAACATTATAATCAATTTTGCAAAATATAGGACCTTTGAACTTACTAACATACAGTATGTATATATTTACTTGACTTTAATGCTCTTGGGCTTTCTGGTCTTTTCACACTTTCAGATTTTTAATTTTTTTTTGCAAGAGCCAAAAGAAGTGTTTGGTAACTGTCAGTCACAACATTCAATAATTCAATATGGTAAAAAAAAGTGTACAGTTTGTGTAGTTGTACTCTTTCATGCAGTAACTCATTGTGCTGTTTCATTGTGAAGTTGACTATTGTTTCTCTTGAGAGAAATGTTTATATCCAGTAAATGCCTGTCAGACAAATGTCAAAACACAAATGTAGGCATGTTCTTTCCAGCTAGCGAAAGAAACTATAATTAGATATATTAGAATATTAGACAAAAACATTTAGTCTATGCATTGTTTTGGAACTGTACGTCTTCATTGGTATTTAAGCTCCATTGTGCTACATTGGGACATGATTTTACGGGATGCAAATGAACCCTAAATATAAATGTCATGTTTTGCCTGCGGTGAACTGCATTTGAATACCGGAGATACAGACAGGAGTTGGCCTTCACCCTGTAGTGTAGTGAAAGCGCTGCCAGAGACTACCCCCCAAGAGTGAGGAGTCCATCTTCTTGGTTCAATTTTTCAATTTTCCAGTTTGAGGTTCATCTTGGTCCAATCTCACGGCCCTGGCTCTTTTAAGGGGGCTCCATATCTCCTCTACTGGTTATAATCCTAAATGTCATTGGAGTTATTTCATTCTCAAAGTGATTCCCAGTCCAGTTAGCCGAGGTTGAAGGCACTTAGATCAATCAGTGTCTACTTGATTATGCATTCGTTAGCCCTGGCCCCAATTCCCAGTGGACAACATTCAGCAGTAATCAAATAGAATGCATGCTGACCTGTTTGAATTGCACCCTTTTAAATGCTATGGCAAAACTCACGATCGATTGGAGTGATTTAAACGTAGACTAAATGTATTGACTTACTACTGTTTCCTGTATGAATACAAAATAAGACTCATTCATTTTCTAATTATTTGTTCCTTAGTGGTTACAAGTGGCCATAGAGGATTAGTTCACATGTAGGGCAGAGTGATAGTGCCAAAAATCTTGATAGTATTTGGTTTTTCTGATAAAAATATTCAGATTTATTTGGTTACTCAGTTACTCATTGCAGGTTTGCTGGCTTTAAAACAATGCACAAAAAATAGCTTAGTTATAACCTAACTATGTGGGTTTTAAGTTTTTCTAAATGACCTGAATTACAGCATTCAATTTTTGATTTTTATATTTCTAATACATTTATTAGACAGTGACTCAGTGTGAGCCAGTGCGAATGTGTTTTGATGCCAAACCTGAAAATTGCTGCAAAACAAATATATCTTCGGGTACAAATAAAGTCACCTGAAACTGAGCCCTCCCCCACTCCTAGTCTTTTTTGACTTTGAACATTCACAATATTTTCTACATTTGTATTATTTACCACAGCTCTCCACATAATAGTCTGTACATAGATTTACTAAGGTTAACTATCAACTGGCATGAACAGCTGCAAAAAGGCTGATATTGTTTACCCTGGTACAATAGAGTGCAAATAGTACAAAATGAAAGTTGGATTTGATCTGAGTCTTGATGTATTCCAGTCATCTAGCCCTGATCCGTGATCCCTGGCAGATTCCTCTTAAGTTGTCCCTGCTCACGTCTGTGTGATCGTCCTTCTACAAACACTGGTGCTAACAGTGGCCCACTAGAGCAGTGAGTGAGGAGCTGCTTTTATTTGCTCCAGTCTTGGCTTAAGGTGCAGAAACACCACTTATCTGTCGGAGGAGAGGGTGCTAAGGTCACTGTGCCCTGAGACCATACCTCAGTCCACACACAGTCACACACACAGTAATACACACAATCACACACACATAGTAACACATGTAGTCACACACACAGTTACAGACAGTCTCACACAGTCACACACACAGTAACACACACAGTTACATACGGTCACACACAGTCACACACACAGTTACACACAGTCACACACGCAGACACACACATGCAGCCCTGGCTCTTTTAAGATCTCCTCCTGTGTGTGTTACACAGGTAGTAACACACACAGTAACATACACGGTCACAGGCAGTGGCACTCACAATTCACAGTCAGAATATTGCGGGTTCTCTGGGTTGCCAAGGCTTTTCTGTGCAGAGTTTGCATGTTCTCCCTGTGTCTGGATGGACACATGGTAAAATCCTTGAGCTAAGGTAGTCCTGGCCAACAAGATTATGGATCCTTGGCCTTGATACTGCTGCACCCACTGCTCCTAAGGAGATGCCCTAGCAGCACTGTAAGATGGGTCAAATACAGAGGACAAATTTCCTTATGGGGACAATAAAGACTAACCTAACCATAGACTGACACACATAGTCACACACACAGTCACACGCACAGTCACACGATCAGTGTAAGTCCCTGATGTACTCAGCCATTCTGACTGTAGTTTTATATGATGTCTCCTGTATGCACTGAGGGCTGTCCACTCTGTACCACTAAAATCCAATTAGCCATGAAATGTGACAAACCCGCCATCTAATCTAACACTATTTCACGGAGAAGCTAAGAACAGTGATGAATACCACAGGAAATGTAATTCAGCACAGAGATATACTGTATGTCTTTGGAACTGGGTTATAAATAAGATTTTATATTGAAAAAGGTTGTCATTAGTGAACATTACTTAAAATGTCAAAATAGTCATCTTTCATTGACAAAACTCCACCAGTGTCCCACAGTGTAGTGAGTAAAAGCTTATGTCTCAAACCAAACTTTAATAAACTTCACACTTGTACCTTTAGTGACCCCCAATGGCTCATTAGTCCTCACTTCCAGAATACGATCAAATCTATTCAAAATTATGAATCAATGCCAAAATAAGTCTGGCACAGATTAATTGATGCAAATTTTGAGACCTCCAGGAATAAGATATTATCAACGAGTTAAACTAAACCAACTGGACTTTTTGAAGCAATGGGAGTCACAGTCACCAACACAAGCCCTGATGAAGCTGCCTGGTTGCTGGCGAGAAGAGTTCATAATTTCATCAAAAGCCAATACTAGAGTTAGTGCTGTTGTCTCTACAGCCTGTGAAATAAGCTCTTTGGTTTGAGAGATATTATAAATTACAATAAAGTTAACAGTTTTTGGCCCGTGTGCTCTATGCAGTACTGCAGCCCTTTAGGGACTTAACAACCCACTTTCCTCTGGAGTGTTTCTTGGTTACTTTCTGTCCTATTTGCCCCACTCAATTAATCGAGTGAATTTCCTCTCTATGTGGACTTGATTAAGGAGCAGTACCAAGTAATGACTTGTGGGACTCAGTTACAGTAGGTGTTACACACAGACTATGCACCAAACCAGGGCTGAGATGCCCTGCATCTGCACTAGAAACAGGACAAGGTTCAAGTGTGTGAGGAGTACCATATAGCTCAAATCAGGAGGGATGTGATTAAATCTATAACACTGTCAATGCTCAGAATATGAGCTCAGCTGTATTTCACTTATTTGGCATTCACTCGAAAAAGCAATAATCAGATTTCCAGAGCAAGTTACTGGAGTTAAAGAAGAATAGTGTGTTTCTAAGAGTCCCAGATGAGTCAAGGAGTAAATAAGCAAAAAATAATATTGTACTTTGTCAGTACAATAAGGAATGCATCGATCTGATACTGGTATGAGAGATCATGCTGGACTGGGCATCAGCTTCCAATAACCTGGTTGTTCTTATAAATCAATGTACTACTGGTCATAGTTGGCTCAGAAAGTTTCATAATGTTTTTACTTATACAAAGTTGTTCATCAGTTACTTGTGTGATGAATAAAGGCCTATTCATACTTCATAAGAACAAAGTTTGTTTAGGCTCTGACATTTCATATTTCAAAAGATGTTCAGGTGCTGGATAGCCCCGCCCCCTCGCTCTGCTGTTGTTATTACAAACATTTAAGATATTAACTAATTGATAATCTTGTTTATTGTAACATCCCTTTCACACACACACATCTCACATTGGCCTATTAACTAAGTATGAATATCTTACCACCATTTGACTTGGAATAGAAGTCATATCTGTGGACGTTTCCCTGTGTTTGATGAAGGAGTCCAGCCACTGCAGGGAGGTATATAGCGATGGTATTTCTTTTTGTCCGCCAGCCTGACTGCTCTTTTTTTTGGTGGCCCGCCTTTTGGCTTTGGGAAACTTGTCACAGAGATTACGTCAGACTTTTCTACACTGATTTTCATCTGAGCCTAAAATGTCCGTGATCTCCCTCCATGAATTTCCTGCCATTTGGCGTCTTTATATTCACTGAGTGTCATGCCATATAGATGTTTGTATTTTCTCACCATTTTTGCCAGCTGTGAATCAAAACCATCCTTTTTTTTTCTTGCTCCTTACCACCAAGGAGGCAGCCGTTGGATCTCATGTGGCTGTTGCTTCAGCAGATAAACCACACTCTCATAAATAACCAGTCAGAGTGAAGATGTCGGACAGTGCTGCCGAACTGCTTAACAAAGTTCTGCTCAGCTGAGGTGTCGAGAACAAGCTGCAAGAACTGCTGAACAGGAGCTGCCTGAACAAAATGACGTCATTTTGTTCTGCCAGCCTTGGGAGCAAGAACAATGCTCTTATGAAGCATGAATAGGGTTTAAGAGTTAATTAACACTGCACTGGTATCAGGTTGATAACAGTTATCAGCAGACACTTATATCCGTAGTATCAGAATATGTATTGGAACTGAAAAAGCTGGATCGCTACATTCCTAAGTACAATAAGTCTGTAACAAATAAGGCTTTATTTATGCAAGTGTCTACATCAACAGTGAATTGAGTAGTTGTTAGAGTCATTGTAATGGTACAATCAGTGCATATAAACAGTATTGTCTCAGTTTAGTGCTTTTACTGCTTTTACTTCTTATTAAACAATATAATACAACATAATGTTAAAAAGGCTCTATCAGTAGTTTGTTTGGGGGCTTAAAGGTAGTAAGACACATAACTGCCATTTATGTCTCTTTCCTGGAGAGTTGTATTAGTCATTGTTGTGTGTTTCTCTGGAGAGTTATAATCCCCATTGCATTGTGGGACACAGGAGAGGTGCAATGCCCTGATGTAATAGAGCGAACCTAAACATGACGCCAATAGTCATTGTGCGTCAGTCATCTGCAGCATTGGGCTTTTGAAAGGGCAAAAGCAGATGGTAGTTTTTATCCTGGAATGAGTGAAGTGAGCTGATTCACCCGTGTTAGCGCTCCGTGTTAGCGCTTCCATTCATAAAACAGGACTAGTGCCGTTCGCGGAGCAGCTGCACATGCCAGGCACTATTCATTTTTCTGGATTGAATTGATATATTTTATCAGCTTTAATTATGCAAATCATATGCCAAAGATATTTCCTATCAAAACGGAAGAGGCACACTTGTTTTTCTCTGTAAACTTTCAGTCAGTACATTTCGCAATATAAAACAACACAGATTAGATTTCACAACTAATCTTGAGAAGACTCTCCCATAGATCAGGCATGAATTATATTCTGTCACTGCAAGTTAGACCATCCAGAGACTAAAACTAGTATTGAAACAAGATCTCATTTGAACAAGTATTGACACTGATGAAACTGCATAAATAGGACAATGTAGGATCTTTCCTTATTAAACAATCTATATATCTGAACTAGTAAGACCACATAATAATATTAATGCAAATACTATTTTTCAAAATGCCACTATGTAATATATGAATGTTTCTTAAGTGTAATAGTGATACTGAACGTGGTACTGACTGAGTATAGAACTTTTAATAATATCAAAAATCTAGTTTGAAATTGAATGATCTGGACAACACTGCAATAATTATTAGTCTGTATTCATTTGAGCTAGTCCTACACAATCACTTTCTGCTACTTTAACTTTTTATTGCTTGAGACACCATTTTGGATGATAGTATATCTAATACTGCATTCAATAACCATAAATATACTGATGATGCAAAGACCATCTATGTACGCTATGAACTTATGCCAGAGATCATGTTCTAGTGTCTTCTTAACTGGGTCACACCTTTCGTCTGTTCTCTTCTCCCCTGCTGCACATCTGCACAACCAAAGCGGTGTTTTGTGAAGAGTTAAATCAAAGTAGATGGGTCCTCTGACAGTGGGGTGATGAGATTCATGCACCAGTGCTTCAAAATGACAGGGACACAGCACATAATCATGTCTGGAGATAACCTGGATTTTGTCTTGATTTGTGTTTTATTTACTCAAACTTTCTGATCCCCACCTCACTCAATAAACCCACTTTTATGATGGTTGTTTGGTACAGGAAGATAAATTTGGCTAAATAAACAAGCTTTAGTATAAGGTAAAAAGCAATTGCTTGGAGGTGAAATTACAGCCATTGCTAACAAGAACAACACAATATTTTGGGTCAGAGTGGCCGTGGAAGGATTATTGCCTAGGTCTTCAGTCCGTTCTATTTTCTGTTCAAATGCAGAGGGTCTGGAACAACAAAGCGCATTAGAAAACCATCCAATATGGAAGAATATTGAAGATCCAATCAAGTGTAGTACGTGTTTCTCAACTACACAAAGACGTCTCCTCTCAAATATTCTTGTAGCCTTCAGAAAATAATACATAACTTATTTATGATTATGATTTGGTTTTCCTCATAGGCCGGCTTGTTTGTTTTGACACCAACATACCCTGTGTTCCTCTGATTGGTTAACCCGCCTGTCAGTCACGCCCATTGGAAATTTTTGAGAGAGGGATATTGAAAGAGAATTTTCCAGAGTCTTTGTGAAGTTTATAGTAAAAGAGTGTGGTCGTGGCTGGCCTGACAAAAAGGATTAGACACACCCTTTCTTAGCCTATGAGCTTTGGCTGAGAGAAATTTACTGAGAGACACCATTCACCCATCTAACTAAATATAGACCGTTTCAGAGCAGCATTAGAGGTAGTAGGAGTAATAGAAGACTGTGATATTTGAGTACTCACTAAAGCTCCCTGTATAGTACATTTATGCAAACATTTCTTCCATCACCCCACATCAGTGCAAACAAACCATTGTATTTGAAAATCTTGTTTGCTTTAAAACAGCCTCAGAATCACACCTGGAGAGAAACTGAATATAAACCCTGCTCAGTGTCAGCCCAGACAGCTCTCCATGAAAAGAAACAGCAGAAAGTCAATGGCAGTATATTGGCAATAGAAAATAGTAAGTGCTCGCAGACAGCCAATCGATAGCTATAGCTGGAGGAGGCCACGGTGGCACACTTCCTTGCCTCATGTTTGTTATTCATTCATAGCAGCACAACAGGAGTCTCACGGTGCATGCTTACAAAGAACTCAAGAACACAGCTCCGAAATGTCAGATAAGACTTACCCGCCGTGAAGTTGTAGCTCGCAGAAAATCCGACCGCTTCCAGCTCTCCGTCCGTGACAAACTTTATCCACAGGTATCTCCCACTACTCCTGATGTCGGGGGGACTTTGTTGACCGCAGTAGCGTCCGAGCATGGGGCTGAAGCCGAAAGGTCCATCCCTGACTTCGATGTTGTCAAATTTACATTCCCAAGAGGATTCGATTGAGTAGTTCTCCTCAAAGTGTAGATCGATGCATTGTCTTGGTGGAGCTGCGAGACACAATACAAATAATTATAGTCGAAAGGCTATAGAAGAAGGCAGCCAAACGTTTGCCAGACACGTAAAAGCTGTAGCGTTATCAGCGCACTCAATACTGATCTCTAATGTGATGCTCCATCAATGCATTTGGACAAGAGCCTGACAATTGTAATTATAGAGCAAATGGTTTAAACGTCTTAATTACATTTTAATTAGAATTTTAAAGTTATCATTTCCGTTCAATTATCTGCCAATAGCTCCATGTAGGCCTGTCACGATAATTACTATACAGACTTATCGTTCAATACCTGAAAGCTGAAACAATATATTTTGCGGCTCAATATTTATCGTGAGAGATTTTAGCCAGTTTCCTCTACTACAGTGAGATCTGAGCTGTAGACTGCAGAATAACTAACTTCTATGGCAAATTATTAGCTCATTATACCTTTTAATGTTACTGTCTATTTAAAAATTGGTTCACTGTGATTATCCTGCTTTGTGTCAGAGGCACAAAAAAGTTTCAATACCATAATTTATCACAATACTTCTCTTGTAGTGACATATCGTATTGCTATCGTGACAAGCCTAGTTCCATGAAAAAACAGCCAGATGAGTAACTGTGTGAATTTTGAGATGTCCATATAATAGCTGTTGGCTCTGAGGTACTTGGAGCTCAAATTACTTGAATATTTTGCTCCTCTTATAGGTATACAATAAAGTTATACATCACATATTATTCTGTTTTTGACAATGGGTTTTCAATGTCATAGTGAAAGCCTTTTTTAAACATGAGCTGTACAGTAAAAGTAATCAGTGATCAAGTCCAGCAGTTAGAAACTACTGCTTAAAGTGACGGCTTAATACAACTTTACTGATTCACTGGCTGATTGGTCCCACCTACCTTCAAGGATGTAAACGCACTCGGTGTCTGGGGGGTATTTGTTGGGGTAATTGGGAGAAGTGAACAGCCCTCCGTCTGGTTCTTTCACCCATGTCCCACACTGACCTGCAGGCTTCACTCCAGAATTGTTTTTCACTGTAATAGAAGTACACAGCAAATACAATTTACTTTAACCATGAAGAAAGATTCTATTGTATTTCAGGTTACAGCTATAGATCGTAGATTTAACCTGCAAGTTCCTTCTTCGTTGCCCCAGACAACCCCAGTATGAGAAGACTTACAGCAACAACTGAAAGAAAGGGAGCAAAATGGTGACACAGAAGATTTTGTATTTTTCCCTCACAGCTTCATTCCTGTTTAGTGAGGTTTGAGTCAGCAAAGGGTTAATTATGGATTGGCAATTTCATGACCATTATCTGCAGCTAGTATAGGCTAAATCTTCTGAAATGTTGCTGTTTTTGCTCAATATTGTCTTTGGACACTGGCCAATGGTATTACGCTCAGAATGTGAACATCATTAGTTTGTGTATTTAAGAAACTATTCCAATTTAGTGCCATTTTATTCTGATTTTGTATTCATTTATCATTTTAAACCAATAAAACTGAACCAAATCTCCCATTCGCATTTAGATCTGGATAGCTTGATATTTTTTTTTTTTTTTTTTTTTTTTTTTTTTTTTGCGCGTTTAGCTCAAAGTAGAAAAAAAACATAAGCAGCGAATGTCTTACCGCGATGGAAGCTGTGTCCATGTACCATGTCTATTCCTTTCACAAACCGCTTCAGGTCCAACTAATTCCATTTAGATGTAGAAATACTTGGAGAAGAAAAAAGATTTAGAAAGAGTTTGCGGAGATTGACAAAGCGCCCATGCCAAACATTCTGCGCTATAGAAAAACAAACAAACAAACAATGATACTCCAGAAATATGTAGTTTGAAGAAGTCCTCTCTCCTCCTCCTGACTAGTCAGCAGTTTCGTATAAAACCCAAAGCAATCTCAAAGGTTTCCATCCAAACGTTTCCAAAACCCTGCGGTGCGTTTGATGCACTGACAGGATTAATAGTCCCGTCATGAGCCCCTTCTAATCGCTCCACCTTTGCGCCCTTCTTTTTAAAAATATCATGGACAATCTCGTTTGTCCCCTTATCAAGACGAGATTGGGTCCTGTAGACGCACGTAAACCCGCGTAGTAGTCATTCCCGCTTCTGCGTCGTTTTTGTGCTGCGTAAAAATCCCGTGGGTGCTCTTTGGCGTTTCATTAACCACGACTGGTGTTCCTCAAGAGCGTGCAGCCCCGTGCCTTGGCTCCTCTCATCTGGAGAGTCCCTGCACCCAGCGCGGGTTATGTACGATCTCTCCCCCCTCCTCTCTCTGTTCATTCACCACTACAAACGACCAATGCGCCAAGAGCCACGCGTACTTCTCACGCGCGCTCTAAAACTTTTATATTCATTAGGACTGGACTAATATCCGAGAACAGCAGTCTGAAAGTGGAAGTCATTTCAACTCGAAAGCGACTGAATCGGGTGCGCAACGTCTCTTCTAAATAAATAAATATATGGACTACACCAAAGAGCATGGGCGCAGAAAATATTATCTCAATGATTATTATTTATTTATTTTACTATAAATAATTTGGATTATTTATTGAATGAATGATTTTAGTTAGATTTGATTTTCACAACTTTTCCCCATTGTAATTAAATTAAACTTTTTTAATGTACCTGTTTTTTTGTTTTTTTTGTTTTTGTTTTTGATATTGTATTCGTTTTTAGGAGACAAACACTGACAGACCATGTCACTCTCCATTACTCTTTTGATGTATTTTTGACTCAGTCCACTCTTCTGCAGTTTCCAATTTAGAGAGGGAATTGAGAGGTAAAGTGCTATTTTTTCCTACCTCCAAAAAACTTGGGAAGAGCTATTACTTTCAGGGGGTGTGAGTGTCAAGATACGCCTTGGCTCCTCCACTGTGTGTGTGCTATGTATATAGTATAGTGTGTGTGTGTGTGTGTGTATGTGTGTGTGTGTGTGTGTGGGGGGGTGTGTGTGTGGATGTGTGTGTGTGTGCTGCACTCAGAGCCGATGACAAAGCTGATCAGAGCCTGCTCAGGGACAAGTCACGGGCTCAGGATCCCAAAATAGTGTTGGCACCCAGCGCAAAATATCCATCTTCAGATACTCCTCTGCTGCAGTGGCGAATGGCAATCTCCCACTCAGTCCTTCAGCGTGTGTGAACACTCCGAGCTCTTTTTGGTTCCACTCAACACTGAGACTGAAACTGTTCAATGGAGTTTCTTTGTATGTTGTAGATCTTCTTAAAGCTTTATTAAATTCCCAAATATGATTATACAAAGTATATAAAAACTCTACAACCATATTGAAACCCTGTGTAAACCGTGATGAATCTGAGCTGTAGAGCTCAGTCACTCCCATTTATCCAGATTTGGAACATAAATAGTAAGGAAGTAACAATGAACAAAATATTGTATTATAAAGCACTTTGCTTTTCAAGCAATGCAAAGGACATAATTTCTACAATTCTGTTAGCTTACTCATTGTGATAATACAGTCATGTGGTTTGTATATTGTTACATCCCCAATAAGTCGGCTACACCTCGGCCCTGTGACCTCATGAGTAGACGGTATTAGTTAGTGATGTGATGTTCATGAACAAGTTGGTTCTTTTCAATGTTTCCTTCAATCAATCAATCAAACTTTATTTATAAAGCGCTTTTCATACAAAAACGTAACACAAAGTGCTTTACAGTGATTAAAAACAATCCCGCATTTCCATCCACCCACCCACTTATCCAACCCCACACCTGCCCAACTCCACACAACCAAACAACCCAGACACGCACACCCACTCGCACACACACGCACACACACACACACACACACACACACACACACACACACACACACACACACACACACACACACACACACACACACACACACACACACACACACACACACACACACGCACACACGCCCTAAGATAGTAAAATACATAAAATCCCCTATAGTAAAATGTGAGGCTGAATACAGGCGAACCAGTTGAGAAAGCACCATCAGAGGAGCCGTCTACATCAGAAGCAGAGAGTCGTCCACCACCACCAGGAACCACCACAGGGTCCAGGGGAGAGATGAAGCCCAAGCACCAACTCTCCACCAGGAGCCCACGGGACAGAACCCAGCAGCCACAGCTGACCTCCGCTCCCGATGCAGAGGCTCCTACAGAAGAAACACTGGAAATCCTAAAAAATATGCCTAAAATAAATAAATATACTAAAATGTGTACAATAGAAACAGGTAAAAGTATAAGAATTTAATCAAAAGCTAAGATAAAAAGGTGGGTCTTGAGCCTGCTCTTAAAAACATGAATGTTCTGTGCAGCCCTGAGCTCCTTCGGCAGGCAGTTCCATAGACGGGGGCCATAATACTGAAAAGACGCCTCTCCGTGAGTGTGTGTCCTGACTTTGGGAATGAGCAGGAGCCTGCTGCCGGAGGAGCGCAGGGTCCGCGAGGGTTTGTAGGGTAAAAGCAGTTCTGAAAGATAAGAGGGCCCAAGACCATTAAGACATTTAAAAACCAGTAAAAGAACTTTAAAATCGATCCTGAAACACACAGGGAGCCAATGCAGTGATTTTAAAACCGGTGTAATGTGGTCCCGCCCTCTGGTCCTAGTCAGGACACGTGCTGCTGAATTTTGTAATAATTGCAAACCTGAAATACACTT
The DNA here is from genome assembly GCF_026225935.1 of Boleophthalmus pectinirostris. Taxonomy (NCBI): domain Eukaryota; kingdom Metazoa; phylum Chordata; class Actinopteri; order Gobiiformes; family Gobiidae; genus Boleophthalmus; species Boleophthalmus pectinirostris. Next base: position 19,894,316 of record NW_026571070.1, read on the forward strand.
TTTGGGAAGACCAGAGAGCAGGGCATTACAGTCGTCTATTCGACTGGTGATAAAAGCATGCATCAGCGTCTCTGTGTTAGCCAGAGAGAGAATGGGGCGGACTCTGGCTATGTTTTTTAGGTGATAAAAAACAATTTTTGTGATGTTCTTAATGTGTGGTATAAAAGTCAGCTCAGAGTCAAAAATGACACCCAGGTTTTTTACTTGAAGAGAAGGGTTAAAAGACTGTGCTTGTAGTTTGGGTAAAAGTTTCTTTCTCTGGGCCTCAGGACCAATGACTAAAACCTCAGTTTTGTCCTGGTTAAGCTGGAGAAAGTTTTCTGCCATCCAGGATTTGATTTCTAGAATGCAGTTAAAAAGGGCATCCATTGGTCTGGTGTCATCAGGAGACATGGAGATGTAAAGCTGCGTATCATCTGCATAGCTGTGGAAGTTGATTCCATGTCTCCTGATGACACCACCAAGAGGGAGCATGTACAAGTTAAAAAGCACAGGGCCTAAAATGGAACCCTGGGGCACACCACATGTGATTTTATGGACCCTGGAGGAGCATGTGTCTACACTCACCATAAATGTTCTGTCTGTGAGGTAGGATGTGAACCATTTGTGAACAGCACCGGAGAGGCCGAGGTCTTTTAGGCGAGTTAAAAGAATAGTGTGGTCTACTGTGTCAAAGGCACAATGTGAACAGTTGGTCATGCTCCTTAAAATTTTTATACTGATTAAAGCTGAACCAACACAAGAATCAGCACAGAAGCAGAGTAGGCTTTGTGCACGAAAAACATATTTGATAATTATAACAGTTTTTTTAGTTTTAATAATTATTATTGTAGTGCATCGTTTTTATAGTAATTTTCATCATTTCAAAGGGTAAAGACGCCCCCACTCTCAGTTTGAACCATTTGAACAAATTTTTGCTTTGGTCATTTCTCTCTGTGATTAGTTTGTAGATAAAATGAGTCTCTAATTGGCTTCTGTCATATAAATAAATATAACAAAGAGCCAGTGTTTTGAATGGCTCTTTGAAGTGAACAGGCCCAAAAGATTCGGATCCCACAAAGCGGCTGAAATTACCATCACTAGTAGTAATACAGTCCATGATATTTATTTATATATGGGTAACATGATATTGAAATTTCAAAATCAAGGACTATTTTCTCTTTTTGTCATGGGACTGTGGATTACACCCTGCAATACAAAGAATGCAACCTTTCCTTACACGTATGCACACCGCACACAGCTCACTCAAAGTGTCTCCCAAACAGCACAACACAATAGAAAGGAATTTAAAAATGTCCATTTCTGAGCGAAGGAAAAGCTTATTATAGATTATAGTCTGCAACAAAATTCTATGCAGTCCCTGAAGCTTGTTATTGATGAACTGTGGGGCTGCAACAACTTTGTGAGCACAACAGGCGCGCATTTGTGATGGTAAACCAAAGATGAAGCAGAGGAGCTATGGGAATTATTCAAATGAGGCTTATCAGGCAGACTGTAAACGCAACAGTAGCCCCAGTGGTGAATTTAACAGCAGACTCCACTTTACATCACAGCCATGTACAAGCTGTCTATGAGTCGGCCATTTTTAATTAAGGAAGTCTACAGCACAGAACGTGTTTATTGTGCTTACTTGGCTTCAACACATTTGTAATTCAAGTCATGGTACTTTTTGCTTCGAGTATTTTTCATTTTTGATTATTGCTGTTAGGGATCATAGGTGCCTGGAGCGTTCTTGAATGTGGTTTTGACAGGCCATGAACAGTTTATGAAAAGGGCTCCACACAAAGATACTGGCAAACACTTTAACCATATCAGAAAAAAAAAAAAAAAAGTTTTATTTCCATTGTCAGTGAACAAAAGTCACAAACTAGGAATGCGCTTTGGCAACAAGATAAAACAATGAATAATAAAGTACAAAATATATTTAAAAAAAGATCAAATAAAGGCATGCACAAAATAAGTTCTTAAAAAAAAAAAACAACTTTGATCACAAATAGAAATTAGTGCAAAATTGGCAGTGCAAACTTAAACACTGAGTTGTGAGTTGTTTAAAGTGACAGGGGTCATATGAAATGTTCAAGAACTTGTCAAAAAATGATGATGAACAAAAGGATGCCAAAACTGTATTAACTTGTGTGATGAAAAGTTTGATGAAAATTCATATCAAGCTAAACTATTAAAATACTAAACTTTAAAGAGCGAATATTTGACTTCTATGGGGTATTGAATTAGTGTGATTCATCGGCCGGTTTCACTTCTTGGAAACCGTTTGACCTTGCAGCATTAGGATTTGTTTGCTCAGTGGTAGGCGGGTACTTTTTTATTTAACCAATTGCTGCTATTTGGTCGTGGCACAACATAAGTAATGCTCCAGAATGCTTAGCGATGTCCAAATAATTGTCAGCACAACACTAAACAAAGCAGGGCGTGAACATGTCTGTCAATGATCATTGTAATTTCTGTGAGATGAACTTGCGAACTAAAGGTGCACTAAAAAATACAAAATTTGTATCTGACAAAGGAAATCCAAAGGAGGATAGCGTATGCAGTCTGCTAATGCTCCTCAGGTTGGTTCAGTTCTTCACTGATTGGCCTGTGCATGGTCTACAACTTCCGGGGTTCTTGCAAACTGTCTAGTGTATTTTGATTCCTGACCTAGTCTCTGGAAAGAAATGAAATTGAGCAGGTGGCACCAGCCTGGCTAGTATTGAATTTTATTGTTTTGAAAAATGCTATATTCGTTGAAAACGCAACACATCATGTTTCTAAATTTCACTTTGTTTTTGATGCTCTGAGTCTCCCCTCCCTTTGCTCCTTGCGCTAAGTCACTCCCCTTTCACAACACAATCACATCCATCTAATAAAACTGCTGCACATCACATCAGGTTTGTCAAGTTGCTGTGCACAGTTTTGTATCATGTTTTTGTATATTTATGGAGAATTGTCATGTGGGAGCACGGATATTCTAGGCTAATGTATTACACAGAATCTTACACCTAACTGTAAGAAGGATTTGAATTGGGCGTAGGAATGATTGCTAAAATACTCAGATAAGCTCTTCAGGCATGCTTCTGATGAGAGAACAAGATTATAACTTGGTAGAAAGTTCAAAAAAATCAATGCTGCATAATACATAAAAACATGGAGGCCATTGTAGATTAGTTTAATAGGTTCCATATTGTGGATTATTAAAAACACAATGAGCAAGATGGTCACAGTGCATCTTTAAACTGGTTTGACTCACTCTCCAAAATCTAAAACTCATAATATTTTAGTAGCACGCAGAACGCTCTCTGCAGCCTGTCCATCTGGCACTGACTTGATGGGTAAATTGGGCATTCACCTTGTACTTAGTGTCACTCTAACGACCCTGGCAGCACAGTTTCCTTTATCCACAACCAGCAGGGACAGCAGATAAACACTTACGCTAATGCTCCCATGCCCACAAGGACCCAAATTAACCTTATTTGAGATGCATCAAGCAGTGGGTTCACCAAGAGCCAGTATTTATTTGTCTTCCTTGTATAGTTCTTTAAGCCACTCAGACAAAGACATCATACTCTTGCACCACCATGTTAATTCTGAGTAGTTTTTTGTTATTTTTTTTTATGATAAATTGGCTTTCTGGGAATTATGTTCTTCAAATACCAGATGAGAGCACCAAAGTACCTGAGTGCACTCCGCCGCTATTTGTTTTCAAGACACAGTGCCATTTGGAACTTGCAAAACAATTGTGCACTCATAATTTATAAGAACCTTTTCATCCTCCAGCTAAGCAAACAAACAAGCAAGCAAGTGTGGGTGTGTGCCCCCCCTCTCCTCCAAAAGATGTTACGAAAATGTCAAGGCTAAAACATGGCAAGAATTGTTCAGGTGCTCGGTGGTGAGGCAGTTGCTTTTTCACTTTGGTGGTTAGTGAACTGTACATTGATGTTGTGCTTGACCTCTCTGTTGGTATTACTGACCAAATCTATTATGTGAAGCTGTTACGCTGTTCAATGGTCCTGTGCTATTGAGTCCACTACAGTGGTCACTTTTGCATGTTTTTTTGTGGGGTCTGCATCCTCTCTTAATTTTCGGGTTGGGGGTCTGTCACCTGCTTGTTTTTACGGACATGTCTTTGCTTTTTCTGGAATGTTTAGTGAGAAACATTTATTCATTTAGAGATGTTTTATAGCTCAATACACCTAGAAAAACAGACATTAAGGCCATACTGTGAAATATTCCAGACAAAGGAATAACATCTTCATGGCGAAAAGCATTTGGCAGACCCTCCACCTAAAATGTTACACAATGCTCCTTTGAATCTTGCAACAAACCATGTGTAAGCTTGCCTGGCTAGACAAGACCGCACACTTTTACAATCCTTTACAAAGAACCATGGATATTTAACTGTCTCCTGTCTCCACAATTTCAGATGGAAGTGATTGACAGGAGGATTAACCAGAGGTGGGACCAAGTCATCGTTTTGCAAGTCTCAAGTAAATCTCAAGTCTTTGACCTCAAGTTCAAGGCATGTCCCAAGTCGAATACAGGCAAGTTCAAGTCGAGTCTTGAGTCACTGTCTTATAAGTCCAAGTCAAGTCCAAGTTGAGCTTTAAGTCATTTCAAGTCTCTATACCACAGGCCTCAAGTCCAATTTAAGGCTCAAATCAGTGACCTTCAAGTACAAGTCGAGTCTCAAGTCTTAGTCCATTTTATCAAGTCAAGTCTCAAGTCCTAAAAATAGTAACTCAAGTCTGACTCGAGTCCAAGTCACGACTTGCAAGTCCCCACCTCTAGGATTAACCAGTTAGAGAAATTTGTGGGTCGTATGTGTCAAAACATACAAGGCGCATGACAAAAGAGTAGAAAAGAGTAAAAAAATAGTAAAGAAATAGTAAAATAAACTACAAAAGACAGAGAAAGTGGCATGAATTTCTGTAGAATCAACAAGCAAATCACAAAACTGGGACTAGCTGGTCAGGCAATTTTAATTTTCTCATAAAATTGTCTCATAAAATAAAAACTTACGCAACACTTAGATCTATAGTCCTTGCTTTTGACCTTGATCCTGTATCTCTCCCACAGACAGGTTGACCTATGACAGCAATAATTTGAATGTAATTGCGTTGTGTATTTCAGCCCTGTTCTTGCTCTTCTGTCAGTCAAAGCTGTTTGTCTCTCTAACTATTATTATTTTTTGACAAAGGAGAACTCTTTGCACTGTCTATGAACCCACTGTTACAGTCTGCAGATTATTGCCTTCACCGCAGCAGCAAATGTGTGAGAGAAGGTTTCCCCAGGATGCTTTTTTCACCCCTCCACTTGACCATCCAAAAGTACTGATGCCTGATAGGAACAAGCCCTGTCGTGGAAGTGAATAGTTTGTGTGTTGTGAGTTTTGGAGTTTAACTAAGTGTGTAATGTGTGATCTGACCTCATTTGGACAGGGGTCCTCCAGCCTCTCACACCCTCAGCGGGGAGCTGCAGTCACAGTGTCAGCACAGCAAATACACGGTTTCCACGGAGATCGCTGAACAAGTGATGTTGAGTCAGTGTTTATTTGTAGCAGCTGGATACAAAATGAACACTTTTATCACTAGAGGTAAATGGCTTCTTTATTAAATTGTGAAACTTTGTTTGAGAAATGGGTTAAAAGCAATATTTTCAATACTTTACGAAGATGTGAATCTGGTCACCTTGTGGAGTCTGGTGAATCTCCCAAGGTTCAGATGGGCATGATTGACAGGTGGTTTAGCCGCCACAGACAGCGTGATTCATCCATATCATAAATAACAATGGAGAAAACATCCAGTAAGATATCATTTTGGACTTGCCTGGAAACACTGAACAAAAGAGTATAGAAATTGTATTATTTACAAAACAAAATGCATTACATATATATATGGGAAAAATGTATTATTATATTTTCTATTCTCAGCAAGCATTCTCAGTAGGCATTGAGTTTATCATTTTTGGGCAAGATAAGCACAACTAGTCACAATTAAGTTCACAAAAAAAAAATAAAAAAATAAAAAAATAAAAAATATGGCCAGTGTCAAAGCAGGGGTCAAAATGTACCCCAGTGAAATCCAGCAGACTGAATATTTCAGGATAGCTTACGTTTATTAGGGTCAATCAGAGAGAATCTCTGTTCTCCCACTTTTGACTGGAGAGTATATCAGAGCATATGGATCCAGCATAAGCTGCACAAATGTTGCAATGTGGCCCCTCAATAATTCATCTGTGCGCTGACTTCTGCTCCACATTGGCCTGGTCTGTAACATGCTGTACTTTACACAGCACCAGACCAGAACATGCTTTAAGTAACTGCACTGGTCAAATTAGGCAATATATGATTTCAAACTCTTTCTCTGTGGTAGATTTTACATTTGATTTGGTTTATTTGTGGACAGGCTAAAATAAATTCTTGGAAATAAAATGATCCATTGCACTGAAAGACGTCATGACTGCCACAATGAGTGATGATTGTTTTTAATGAAGATAAGTTTGTCTCATGTTCAGGAGCAAGACACACACGTCTTCCTGTCTCTAACACCTCCTTTCCTGATCCTGATCCTGCCCTCCACTCTTTGTCTTGCAAGTGTCTTACCCAAAGAAAATGATAGTACATAAAAGTGGAAAACTATTCACCGGCCACTGCTGTCCCACATATGTTCTTGCCTGTAGTAGTTTCGTGTGCAGTTGCAAAAAAGGCAGTATACTCTATAACATGAATAACTGTGTGAGTTCTGAACAGAAATACATTATTAAAAGAGCTTACAATTCGATTTGCATTAGAATAAGTGTTAGTTCTCTGCTTGGTGTGTGGCTCCCAATCTCCTCACTGCAGCTCAGAAGCACCGGGACTGCAAAGGGACTGGAGCATACGCAGAGGCTGGAGGGGGAGGGGGTGGGGGGTAGGGTGAGCGAGCACAGGGAGAAGAGGAGAGAGAGAGGGGAGATTAATGATGACTATGGAGAAGATGACCAAGGTGGTTAGTGAAATTAACAGAGGCTTAGCTGGCAGTAGACCGCAGGGAGGTAAGGCAACTCCCTCAGCCCACAAGGATCTTTTGCATTTTAAATTCTTGCAAAACAAACTGCAGCCACTTATTAAAGAGAACTTGTGCATACTACATTATTAATCTGAATGGACGAAAACTTTCTAATTGAAGTTATGCTCTCTGATGTTACTTAGATGGTCTCTGAAATAATCATTTGCAAATCAGCATAGGGTTTATACCAGTTTCATTATAGTTATAGTTTCAATATCCAGGCTTGGGACCAGTACCAAAAGGTGCACTGACATTTAAGTATGTGTATTTGGTAATCTGTAAATGTATATAGGCACTCCTAACTTCAAACTATTTTTTAAACCACCACCAGAAAAAAAAAAGACTAGACTAAAAGCACTGGGAGCAGGCTTGTATTTCCACTGACTCTTGGCCTGGAGGAGGTTCTGCTTCTGCTTGTTTCCATGAAAATTATGTTCCTTTGGCTCTCATCTTTCACAGCATGGAAAAAAAAATGTATCTATCTCTATGGAGAATGCTGAGACATACAGTTTTAACTTTTTGTTTCCATGGAATCATGCAGGTGATGTATCACTTCCAAAAAGTTACACACTGTACCTTTAACTAAATGTTGTAATTTCATTTCCATTTCATTTTATAACCTTTCTGATGAAGGGGCAATCATCTACTCGCACCCATGGAGATGTTATTGTGTTGCCTGGAATGTACCACAATATGGCATCATACAAGTATTTGGATGTTCATCTGAACAACAAACTGGACTCACAACAAGCATGCAGTGTACAGGAGGGCCAGAGCAGAGTGAAGTGAGTCGTGGGCAAATAGCTTTGCAGATGATATAATTTATCATTTTCATGACAACACTGACAGAGTTTGGTAGGTTGTCAAGATACAAAATGAATGTTCAAAAAACCCAAGCTGTATTTTTCAATTATGAGCCATTAGCAGTCAGTACAGTACGTGAGTATTCATCTGACAAAAGACTGGGGACACTTGAAAGCTTCTAATTATGATCATATAATATCTAATACAAAAACAGATCTGTCTAAATGGAACTTAGTCCCATTTTTAAGTTTGGCATCAAGAGTGGAGAAGATTAAGATGAATATTTTGGCTCAGTTATTCTACATTTTTCAAAAACTTCTAATTGAGGTAATAGATAAAATGTATATATATGTGACAAGATGAGAGCCTGTGTATTAAATATAGAACTTTACAACTGCCAAAAAGGAAAGGCGGTCTAGCTTTACCTCGCCTAAAGAGTTACTATCAGGCAGCTCAGTTGACTGTCTTGTTGAGTTTATGTAGCATGTTGCAGAATGGAAAGACATTAAAGAAAAACTGATAACACCAATACAAGCTTTGATGTGTGATATGCAATTACAGACAAACTGGAAACACCATGTTAATCATCTGTAGGCGTCCCTGACTATTTGGTCTAAAATCATGAAAAAGTTAATAGAACAGTGCAGATTCTTGAGATGAATCACATATTAAGCTGATTTTGCGCCAAATAACCCAAATTGGATGTTACATTTAGAATGTGACAAAATGTCCCAAAATGCATTAGGAGATAATTAAATGACACAACGTGATGAGTTTTCAGGAGATATAAGATTATATGGTCTTCATAATCCGGATTTTCACACACGTCTATGGCAAGAAATAAAAAAGGGGAATTTTAATTTATCCCAGGGTGTTTAGAAAATGGTCGCGGATGCCTATAAATCAGAGTTAAGTAGTAAAGTTATTTCAAAACTGTACACAGCTCAAGAGGATCAAAAAGAGGGCACTACGGGATGGGAGAAAGAAGCAAACATTGTAATTTTAGGAGAGGATTGGGAACAAGTACATGTACATCAATGGAAAAGCAAAAGCTCTTTGTTTTGGAGGGAATATGGATGGAAAAACAGAATAGCATAGCACAGAGAAAGTGTCCAGACACAAAATGTTGGAGATCCTGTGGTGCCAATAAAGCAAATCACTTCTACATCTTCTGGGATTGCCCCTCGATAAACCAATATTGGACTGAAATAAAAGGATCATTGATGAGGTATTAAATATTAAAATTCCCTTTTAAGTTTTGAAATGTTATCTGGGAAAGACTGAAAGATTCAATTTAGGAAGAAATGATGATTATAAAATAACGAGAATCATGTCAGAATCACCAGAGGATGAACATAGTGCCTAGTGTGAAAAGTTATGCTTAGTATCTATAATATGGGGAGAGTGACGACATCTGTTAGGCTGGAAGTGGACAAATTCAGTAATAGCTAAGGTTGGCCACAATACATTAGACAACATAGATCAGACTTTGTGTGAATGTCTGCACAGTCTTGAACTTTTTCTTTTCTTTTGGTTACTTTATGTGGATTGTTGTTTATTGTTGTTTCTGTATAAGTGCAAAGTTGAGCATTAGGAGCACTCTGGTGAGAGCTCACTTGATAGATGATTCTTTACATGGAAAGTAGCTTGTTGCTGAATCAGGCACAGAGCATCTTTTCTCTTTAAGATCAATGTATTCTGTGCATTGTCCTTGTTTTAAATAAATAAATAAAACACACCATGGTTTGATTTTTTTCTTTGTTTGTTTTGTTTTGTACTATATATTATAATATGTTGTGGGGATACACCTGCTGCATTGACGATGGATCTTGGCAGGAGCGTGCCTGTGCAATTGTACCAGTAGCGTTATAAATGTTATTGTATTTCATAAAAGTATATCCTTTGACAATTGAGTAAAACACAGACAAAAAATTTAAATAATGCTTTTATATGCTGCACTGTACATGTCGGTAACAGAAGTAATAGTGTTTGTCCACTGATCTGAATGTTGGCAGTTCAAATCCCTCTCTGGTTGGTGGTGCAGATGAATGCTATAGTTGTGTCTTGGGCAGACACTTAACCCACCTCACCCCCAGTGTCTGTGTACACTAATGTATGAATGTGCGTGTGAATGGGCAAATGGTTTCTTGATATAAAGCGCTCTGAGTGCCTTGAAGGTGAAAAGTGCTGTATAAAAATGTGACCATAATCATAGAACCAATTACTGTACATAATAATACTCTAGCCCTTCATTTAATTTTACTTTTTACATTTTATTGAATTATATTTCTTGTATAGAAAAAATAAAAAAATAAAATTCTAAGATTAATTTATTTTATTATTATTATTAATTGGACTTTTGAGAGCCTATTTCTCTTCTCTTACTTTTCTTGAACTGTGTGTTGCAACATTGGAATTATCCCAAAACAAATAAAGGTTCTCTTATCTTATCTTAAACTTATCTATCAGGTCAAATTACAGGTAAGATCTGAGGAGATGCGAGCCCTCTCACACTATGGATGTCTTTTTGTCAATAAAAACTCCTGTAATTGAACAAATCCAATAGATACGTTGAATGGCATACTGTGGAACATTCCAGCCAAAGCTATAACATCTCCATGGAGACAAACGACATTGGGCATATGGGTCTGCTGTATGGGTGTTAGCGGCATTCCCTTTGTCCATGGTTTTGACTGGTGAGGCGTAAAAAAGAAGAAAGAAAGATCAAAAGCCTGACTATATGAAAGCTGCTAAATTGTCTTAAAGGGAGTGCACCACAAAAGCATAAAATAATAGAAATGCAGATCAAAAAGAGGGTACACATGTTGCTTTGGGTAACAACAACATCAGACATGCATTCTTTAAAGCACAGTGGTGTTGAGGTGTTGTTAATCCTATAGAAGCTGCAAATCAGTGAGAAATAATCAAGAAATTGTAATGGACAAATAATCGATAATGGGCCGAACGCATGTAGCCAACCTTTCAAAATCAATGCTTTTAATTGTGCTATTTGACGTGAGATTGTGCTGTTTTCACCAAAGCATCTGCAGAGAAAAGGTAATAGTCATCATGTCAACAGCAAAGGCTTTATGTGCTAATAATTAGAGCGAGGCTGGAGAAGAAGTAAAACAATTATATGGGAGCAGGAGCAACATTTATTGGAAGTAGAAACAGATTTACTCCACTGAAAGGAACAATGTTTTTGGACTATAAAATGTTAATTAATACATCTTCAGAGCATTTGGTGGTTAGACCTCTATATCTCAGTGAGGACGTGGGAGGGTGTGTCTCCATGACAACTGAAAGCCATGCGTCCAGTGGCATGTACCCCATCTCAGGCCCATAGTACCTGCATAGGCTTTACTCAAACTTCAAAACGCTAGATGATATATTTGTGTATGTGTGTGTGTGTGCGTGTGCATGGGGACAAAAATCAGGTTTACTGTGATGTAATGTGTGTGAATAATAAAGCTATTGTCTTGTCCGGCCTGCGTTCTGACATGCCGCTGGTGAGATTCTCAAACAGATACACATTTACTGCTGTATTGAATCAGTCAGCAGAACAGAAGGAACCAACACATAATGAGTGAATGTGGAGCATCTGTTTGCTGACAACAGCAGTGCTCCAACATATGCACAATGCTTCAGCCTGACCCTTCATTATATTAGTCTTGTATGACAGTGGAGTGGATGTCTACAGTGTGTAAAACTATGATATTTTAGCTTGGTTTGAATGAGTATCTATAGTGACAGAGTTTTACATGTCCTGAGGCGTTGCCATATGTCTATTGAAGTTGTGATGAGTCTTTTGCTCCTTTTTGTGAAGAATCTCTCTGCGTCTGGAGCTGGAGCTGTGAGAAGACTTTTGCTAACTTTATTGAAGGCTCAATGTAGAGACCAAAGACATTCAAATCCTTCCAGCACTTTAGATGGAAGATATGTCCATTTCCCTTCTCTCTTATATGTTTATTCAGTGCTGTGGACTCTTTGGAGGTAATCTGCTTGCATAAATCTCTTTGATGATAGCCAGTAGAACATCTGCCAGAGCAATATAAATATTGGGGAAAGTAATAAAATGTCTGGTAAACATATGTTATTGGAGATTTCCTTTTGAAGTTCACCTTTAAAAAAACAAACAAACAACACTCTCATATTCTTTACACCTGTCCATAAGAAAGAAGTGAACAGAATGAATAGAAAGACATTAGTTGGTATGGTTGGACCCCTAGCAGAAGCAGGTTACCTAGTTCAGGTAGGAGTCACAGAGTGCTGAGGCAGCTTCGTCCTTCTGAAAAACACCTCTTTGTCTTCATGTATCCGTATCCTTAGGTGACACCACAATAGAGGTCCAAGAGCTATTCAGGTGCATCAATTAATCAAAGCCATACTTATATATCTGCATACTTGACTGTAATTATTTATTATGATACACAGGGTAGTGAATGAAGGAGGCTGTGGCCTCAGTTTTAGTGCGATAAGAGAGTCTGTGTACCAGAGTACTCCATTATCCTAATGTTTGAATGTTTGATGGTTTTGTGTTCTCAGTGAATTAAATAAACAGTATGATTAGTTGACCTGATGTTATAATGTCTTGTTAAAGTCATTTTCAAAGACTGAAGAATAGATCTTGTTCTTTGTGTTCATTCTTCACTTTTTAAACACATTTATAACATCACCATTTTTCTTTTTGGGAGGCAAAGCACAGCGACTAGCATGATAATACTGAAACAAACAAACAAACAAACAAAAAACCCTTTACTACAACATGGCTACATTAAAAAAATATAATATATAATATATTAGTCTTATATAGTGCTTCTCCACATGCTCAAAGTTCTATTTCACACATTATTTATTCATTCTATACATATCTTCCCTATAGGGCAGACTGACAGAAGTGAGGCTGCTAATCTGTGCTATCAGTCCCTCTGACCACCAACACTCACACACACACCAGATGTATAAGTGAGGTGGGATAAGTGTTTTGCCTAAGAACATGTCAGCAGTTTACATTAAAGACACTGCTGCTCCACTGTGGCACCTGGTACTGCCAGGGGTCTCCCATAGGTCCCACCGATCTTAGCATCCACGATCAGACAAGAGCAGGTATTGACATGGAGGCTTGGCCAGACAGGGCTTTAAAAATAGCTGGAGGTGAATGACTTATGAATTAAATTAAAGATAGTAATAGAATTCATGCCCTATTCTCAAGCCAATGGCATTTAGTGTTCTCAGTGGTCAATGCAAACTGCTCCAATTATCTGGTAAGATGTGCAGGCACGGACAGGCCACTGCGCTGTGGCTGTATCTGAATTCATTTCAGGTGGAATATGAATGAGTCTTTAGGGCTATAAGCTCCAGGAAGTTGTGCAAAGCCATTACTATTGCATTTTGGCCACAACACTGTACTATGCAAGCACTAGCAGTTTTGCAGCCGGCCTGTTCCTCTGCATAAAGAATTGTGAGTTGATCCACACTAAAATATGCTTTTGTTGGTGAAGGTTTCAAAGCACGGAGATCCATTTTACGAGAGGGGGAGCTGTGGTCACGAGGAGCTCCTGGTTAATTGCGTGGAGAGAGGAGCAGGGTGAGGGATAATTGACTCATTTTGTGGGTGTGAAAGCCCCCCACCGAGACACGGAGCAGATACAGCAGCGCACTATAATCTCCTGTCTCCCCAGTCACACAGGAGCCAGGACTGTGCCTCAGACCACCAGAACCCCACTGAGGACAAACCAGCAATTTGGGATGCACTGTTTTCAGTTTTAGCCCCAGGTTCCTACAACTGGATTACAAGGGTGAGACTGCCCCAAATAAAATTAAACCGTTTTATCTTTAACTGCACAGTAAGTGTTGAACATCCAGTAATTTAAAGTGTTTTTTTGTTGAGTTTGTTATTGTAAATGTGCTTAGGCCTCAAAAATGTATTGAAGTGGGGGAGTATAATAAAAAGAACAGGGTGCCCGGGCAGTGCAAAAGAGTTTTTGAACTGTGTCAATATTGTGTAAACATGGTTCAATGGTTTTATTTCAAAACATAAATAGTATCCTGGGTATATCATCCATAAGTAATATTTGTCCACAATGCATTAAATATTTAGCCAAGAGGAACAAAGAGAGTTGATTAAAATGTAAAATATTTCAAAACTAATTACAGCTGGGAAAGCATTGAAATAACTGTTAAAAACATAAAAAAAAAAAAAAAGTTTTTAATAAAATATATAACTATAATAATAATTAATTAATATTTTATAGCAAATTTTAGAAAAGCTGTACACCATATAGCACATTAATTGTTAAGAAAAACTGTTACTGTTTCAGAGAAAATCATCTCTTTTTGGAAATGAGCTGAAAAACATTAGTAAGGCTGGCACCACCTAGTGTCTCTGCTCAATTTCATTTCTCTCCACCGACTAGGTCAGGAATCGGAATACACTAGAAGGTATGCAAGAACCCCAGAAGTGTGAGTCCGGGTACCAGCCAATCAGCAAAGAGCCATATATTCTGTCTTGGCAACGATTCCCCCAATCAAGGATTTAAAGTCAGAACAAAGAGAATGTTTGGTGAATTTTATTAAGGGGAAAGACGTTGTTGCCCTTCTTCCTACAGGATTTGGGAAAAACTTAATATACCAGTTAGCCCCGTTAGCAGCACATTACATACATCATGACCAAATAGCAGTGATTGGTTAAATTAAAGAAAGTACCTGCCTACCGTGTGAATGAATTCTAATGCTCCGCGGTCAGACGATTTCCACAAAGTGAAACCAGCTAATGAATCAGGCTAGAAAAACATTGAAAAACATGTCTTTATATTGTAATACATCTCATCATCTTTGCAATAATTAAATTGAAAATTACAATAAAACATTGGTCACAAAAAGTACCTATACATTCAAACATAAGATTCTCAAGGCCACAGCTAAACATCTTTGTGTGCTTGCATTCTCTCTTTCAAACCTTCCACCAACCCCCATCTCTTCTCTCCTCTTTTCCATCGTCTCCCTTCGTTCTCCGGGCAGCATTCACACACCATCAGCCCATAATCAGCTGGCTGAACAGGACCTGATACAGAGCCCCCACAGAGACCTGCCTATTCTTCAAACAAGCTCCAACCGACACCGTGTACGCCGCTATGACAAGATGCTCAGTCATTAGTCATCGCTATCTCCCTGAATGAGTTTATGGCGTGAAAACCTCTGCTACTGCTACTGCGAGTCAAGACCGAAGCGATATTTTATCAATGTGATTTCTTTTTCTTTACTAGAAATCTGAAACTGACAAGGTGTACAAGAGATTTGTGGTTTTAACAGAACACTGTGTACCTGTGTATCATGCAGCTGTTCAAGAGAGTGGTCTAACATGTTCTGAGATTTGGAGAAACACAATTTTAACAAAACAAGTAAAGTAAGTTCGTAAGCAAGTAAGTTAATGTTAAAGCTATGTAATAGAAAAATGTACATGGATATAGGATAAGACTGGGCACAATTGTTAAGGTACTTTTATGGTTGAGGTTTAAGCAGGTTTGTTTATCATTGTGGGACAGGGTAAAAGTAACTGCCATCACAAGGGGTCAGTAAAGAACAAGCGATTTGTTTTAGATACTTAATTCAAAGCTTTATCATGACCAGTGTTGGGAGTAACGCGTCATAAAAGTAACAAATTACTGTACTGCATTGCTTTTTGCTGGAACGCAGTAATGTAAGGCATTACAGGGGAAAGAAATTGTAAAATTTTACTCGGTACAAATGTCAGTAACACGCGTTACAATGCTTTTTTAACCTGGATTGAAGTGGTGGGTTTTTTGTTTTTCTTCATACAAATTTGCTTAAATCACCGTATCATATCAGCAGATATGATGATATGTGAAATGCATAGACTGTCAGGTAACTGCAGGCGAAAAGGACCTGCACAAAACTCAGCGCTCCACGGGGCTAATCGCAGCTGATGCCTGATCACGCCTTGCAGACACCCTGCTCCACGGGCTCGGGGTTCTCTCAGATCCTAGATTCCAAGTTCTAGTCCAAGATCAGTCCTTGTTTGGTCCTGGTTTAGTCCTGGTTTAGTCCTGGTTTAGACCTGGTTTAGATCTGGTTTAGTCCTGGTTCAGTTCTGGTTCAGTTCTGGTTTAGTCCTGGTTTAGTCCTGGTTTAGTCCTGGTTCAGTTCGGGTTCAGCTCTGGTTCAGTTTTGGTTTAGTCCTAGTTTAGTCCTGGTTCAGTCTTCCTGGTTCAGTCCTTGGTTCAGTCCTGATTTAGTCCTGATTCAGTCCATATATGGCACAAAAGTTCAGCCTCTTCAAGTTATTTTGGTGAGAGTAACTTAAAAGTAATGCAATAGTCGTGTAATGCCTTACATTTTAAATGTATCAATAATGTAATGTAACAAATTACTTTGAAATGACAGTAACAAGTAATAAATAACATATTACAATTTTGAAGTAACTTGCCCAACAGTGATCAAGACATGAACAAAACACAACTCAGAGAAACAACATTAAACATACAGCAGAAAATAGTGTAATCTGGGCCATTTAAACCTTTTTTTTTTTTTTTTTACAGATACAGCTAATTTAAAGTAATGTTAGCCATGTATCCACATAATTTTAACATATTTATTTTTGATCAGTGGCCATTTTGCTAATAGCCTGACTGATCGTTACGGCGATACAGTAATAGCTTTTCAGTTCTTTCACTGACATGTGCACATTACCATCTCAAACAACACCATCTTGAATTTCTGCTCAATTTCCTGCATCATATGAATGACTCCCTCTGTGAAACAGGCTCTCTCAGCGTGTTTGTGCGTATGTAATCTGGACTTTCTGAATGTCTGTCTCAAGGCAATATCATTAGAGTTATGAGAGCGTAATTACAGAGTCCATGCATATTAAACAGCACCCTGCATCCACCAGACTGCGCTTTGAAAAAAAAATCTGAATTTGCTTTGGGCCAAGATGCTCATGTCCAGAAGGTCGCACATATTAACCACCAACTGATTAGAGGCTCCAGTCTGTCTCTTAAGATTCACCCGTCCATCATGTTTGCGTGGTATTGATAAAGATTAAAAAAGAAAACAAGCTTTGATTTGATATCTGAAAGAGAAAGCCATAATAGCAGGAAAGGGGTATGACAACTGAGACTTTAAAACAGTCAGTCAGTGTGGGGCTGTAACTGAGGTGGGTCCATCTGTGCAATGTTTTTCCATTATCTGACAAGAAAAGATACACTGGTGATTTCATAATTCAGTGAAGCAAAAATTACACTCAATACCATCAACTGTCATCAAGTTTAGTTTCACTTCGTCCTTATACTGCAATTATTTCTTGGACCATTTTGAAATATCGACCACTACAGACTCCCAGCTGTCTGCTCAGATTATATTGAACTCACAATTGGCAATTTGGCCCTAAACCAGCCTGCTATATTTCCCAAAATGTGAGAAATCAACTTAGGAGGATAAAATGTGGAATAAGACGCTGTATTGTTAATGCCCCAATACATCTTACTTGCTAAAACATATAAAACAGGTATATTAAAAAGTATACACTTACACAAAAAAATGTAGGCATAAAACAAAGGTACCACTTAGCAAGCATGAACAAAACTGTAATTCACATCTGGGAAATTTAATAAGAACAATTCAGGATTACTTAAAGCCATAGCCATGTAACTTTCTAGTGGTGGCCACGTCACTTCAAAATTCAAAGTTAAAACCATACTTCAAAACATTCTACATGGACTTTTATGGCATACTGTGGAACATTATAGCCAAAGGAACTACATTTCCATGGAGACAAGCAAGAAGAGGCCCTCCTCCAGGTCAAAAAAGTCATGTTTTTGGCAATTCAAGGCCGCTTACAGCACACGTTTTTCTGTTTTTCAGTACAATAAAAACCCATAATGACAAAAATGTGCTTTTATTTTGGTCAATTCTGGGGCAAAAAGTTACATAATAGCTTCAAGTGCCTTCTTAATATACTATCAGTTCAGTATGAAGTAGGTAGGCATTGTTCATACTTCAGAAAGGCTAACAAGGTGTAGTTTTTATAGTGATTTGTGTGTTATATAGCTGATAAATGGTGTAGATGTGTAAGAGTAAAAAGTTTATGAGTTCATGGACTTATATGAGGAGAAGTAGATGTGGAATAGACTTTTGGAGTGGTTGCTCTTTCACTCTTTGATGTTGGAGTGCTCCTGTCTTCAATATTTATTACAGCCATTGGCCTCTGCGCTGGGGGAACAGACACCCAATCACAGCACTGTTATTAGGGCCACAGACACTTGAGTGAGGGCACCATTCATTTACATGGAGCTGCTGCAGGTTCATAAAACATGTCAGTCCGTATACACATGTTTAATTCATTTTATATCTTTTCATCGCACACCAATGCCCTGTAAGTAGCGAGGGCCATATAAGGGATTTAAAAGTGCACTGTTTAACTTTTCAGGTTGGTTGCTCTGTTACCATGGATATTATTTTCCTTTGTAATGCTCCACAATATGATATTAAACTTATATAAGATGCAGCTGTAACACTTTATAATAACTACACCTTATTTAGTCTTAATAAAGCATGAACAAAGGCTTAATTAATAATGAACAAAGACTTAATTAATAATGATTCATGCTTAGTAACTACTTAATTACTACCTTAATTAGCACTTGCACTTAATTTGCCTGTGCTGTAAATAGTTACTCATAATTATTTCATACTTAATTACTCATAGACTAACCATTTGAGCATTTATTAATCATTAATAAGCTATGCGAGAATGATTTATTAATAATGCAATGCAATGATAATTCAGGCAGCTCTTATCTGTTAGTTAAGTCTTTTTGAGAGCTTTTCTAAAGTGAAGACAAATTATGCTTTATTTACTAAGCGTGAATCATTATTAATTAAATCTTTGTTCATTATTAATTAAGCCTTTGTTCATGCTTTATTAAGGCTAAGTAAGGTGTAGTTATTATAAAGTGTTACCGATGCATTTATACAATTGTGGGTGCTTTTATTGCTCAAAAATACCTTTAAAAACATGCATTCTTCTTGTGAGTGGGGTTGCCTTTTCACAGATCTCACCTGTAAATTGGTCTCGTGGAATCTCTTGCAACAGAAAAGTTACACAATGCACCTTTAAGACAGAGAACATAAAAAACTTTTCAATTAGAGTTAATCAGAAACACAATAAAAACAAGTTGAAATATTTAATAAGCAGAGCAAAAGATGAAACGTTCATGTATTATTTAAAACTTTACAGAAATACAAAAAGGATTTCGACTGGCTGTAAATGGAATGTTAGCAGGGGGCTTTAGTACAAAGAGACCCTTCCCCATAAACTTCAAAATTAAAGCTTTGTGCACGTAGGAGCCAGTGAATGGGTTTAAGAACATGATAATATGTTCATGTTTGTGTGTCCTTGCAGTAGGGTTTTGAACAAGCTACCATAGTCATTCAAGGAAGTTGATAAAGGTCCATGGTCCACTCTATTATTACAACCACAAGGATTCTGACCCCCAGTTAAGGACGACATATTTTCTATTACCCATTTGAGTTGACAAGGTTTTATTCAAAAACTAGAAGATGTTCCTTAAGAAAAAAATACAAGATGCAGCTGTATTCAGAGTATAAACAATTTAATGAGCTAAGCATTTTATTTAATTTTATTTTGTGAAGAGATGAGAGATAAAAATGAAGAAAGCACAACGCATAATCTCTATACTTGGAAAGACAGTCAAACATACAGAATTCTTGTTGAAATTGTAACGAAACAAAGCCTAGAGCCTTAAAAATGTTTCAGTTGGTAGCACATTTTTGTTATTTCAAGATTGCAGTGTGTGTTCATGCCATCTGAAGCAACTAAAACAGAATTACTGTTTACTTCTCTACACATTCGACAATATTGACAAATCTTTCAATTCTACCTTGTACAAAACACCAAATTGATTTCCATTAGCACTGGGCAGGAAATACCATTACGTCAGCTTTATAAATTTAGCCAAGGTCTTCATATGTGTTGTACAAAAGCCCTATAATGGCTCTATTATTACCACCTTTGCTAACAGGCTCCTGGACGGACTCTGCTCAAACAACCTGCTCACCATTTTAGACACAGGGCTCCGACAGCAGCTCAGAGCCCTGCAGGTCGGGAGTCATTATGATGGCTGACTCACCTCTCACAAATACAGCCACTGCTAAAACTGGACACTAATGTTTTAATAGAACATATCTGAACGCACTGCTGTCACTGACCTGATTTAAAGGGCACATATTACGCTATTTTCTGACGTTAAAATGTTGTTTCTTTGTCAAAGACAAACCTGGAGTTGTGTTTCGTTTCATTCACATATGTTTAACACACAAATGCTGCATATTTAGGATGAGTTCTTCTCTAAAACAGAAAACAGTCCACCTTGGAATGTCATATGGTAATACAGGAAGTGCTCTACTGGGGTTTTAAACTCCATACACCTTCACTAGAATCATTTGGATGATTCCAGCCCCGGAATTGCCCATCTCTATTGAATTTAAGGTATAGCTGTTAACATGAAAACTACCGCTTCATAACATCACAAGTTAGAGCAGAGCATTTTGAGCTTTGGCGATGTAGTTAGACTAATAATAAAGGATTACTCAAAGATGTGAGAATGAAACAAAAAACACCTCCAGGTATGTTTTGATGTTATAAAAGCATTTTAACCTCTAATCTCACTAGAGTCATTTTGTGTAATATAGGACTTTGAGCATACATTTACAGCGAGAAGGTGGTATACAAAGAAACTCAAAGCTGAAGGTTACTCTCTACAGTGCTAATTCATGGCAAATAAAGTAGAGCGATTTCATTATGGTACTGCACAGGTAAGGTTAATAACATAGGTACTTGAGTCATGAGAATAGTTCTTCTTCAGGGCCAGAGCCAAAAATAGTATATACAAGTAATAGTAATAGAATGAAGTAATGTATGTGGAGCGAGGGCTAGCTTTTGTAGTACAATGTCAACACTAGTTCATAGAATAAAACCAGGTTTGTGTGACAATGAAGAGATTGGCTGGGACATTTGGTCAAAGGCTAGATCTGTACCTGTGTGACACCAATTCCCAGCACCCACTATTTGCTGTATGTCTCACTCCACTCTTCACCCCCATTTCACTCTGTGCTTGCTAACAAAATCTTTTTTTATTTAAACTGTATAGTAAGTAAAAATCTGAAAGAAACTGAAAGACAGAAAAAAGAAAGAAGATTTGAATGGACTAGACCTGAGGGTGAGCATTATTGACAAAAATACACATATTGATTACTGCAATGACAATATGTATCAATATAGAGGGCAACAGAGATCACCGCCACAAGGAAATCTTTAATTAAATTTTCCTATTTTTCCAAAGAAAATGTATATTGAAAGTCTGAAAGCTTGCCCACGGCTGATCAGCTACATGGTAACTAATAACCACCTATAATTTTATTCAAAATCTGTTTCTGAAACTTTACGAACTGCTTATATATAAAGTTTTAAAGCATTTTGCCAAATTTTGTTTTGTGTAAATGTGTGTTGTTTTGTTTGTTTGTGTTTTTTTGTTTAGTTTTTTTTTTTTTTTTTTTCATTTCCATTATGGACATTATAGCTGGTTAGCCTTTGCAGTGTCTTTGAACACTTAATATTTGAATTTTTTGAAAAGTCTGTTGGAAATGAATGAATGGAAAATGTGCTTCCAGAACCAGAGTGTGCAGTCACTGCTGAGCTTCATTATTATTATTAACTGTAAATGTTGTGATTGAGATGAAATTATTATAGTTCACAAATAAACTTGAAAATGAATCACACCACTTAATGAATTGATCTGAAGGATTATGCCACAAGTTTGTCTTATTTTATTTTTTTCATCTCTTTTTTTTTTTTATAATTAACCCTAACATTCAAATTTTATCTCTAAAATAACCACTTCCATATTATCACTAACACTTTGAATGAGAATTACTAAAGACCCCAGCGCTGACAGCACATTACTACTTTACAATAATCCCACTTAAAAACTCCATTCATCACTGTCTTTACTGTAGCTCACTCCATGACTGGGGTGAGGCGAGCGCATTAACATTCCTCCGTGACTCTGAAGATAAATGGATATTTTTATTATTACCTACAGAGTTGTTGCAGCGCTAAGTGATGAATAGCTTGATAAACCTTAATGTTGTTCACTCACATGTCTCTGTAATTGGATAACTAATAGAAGTCATCATTCAGTGTGTGAGCAGCGGCTCTGTCTTTCTTCTTCTCCACAGGTTGTCAGGGCTTTTCATGTGATGTGCGTATTAAACAGTAATAATGTTTTCTTCATAGGGCTGAAAATAAGCAGCGTTCAAGCTGTATTTGCCAACTGTTTTGTGATTCACTGGTTAAATAAAGACTGTACTGTATGCATGCTTTATACATAATCTTACATTTGCTCATCTCATTCTTGACATGGGTTTTAGGTTGGGAACTTTTATTTCTGAGAGGTAGTTGACAGAAACTCGAAAGGAGAATTTTGAAAGACCCACTATGTAACTTTTGATTTGTAGGGTCCATCATCTGCTTGTCTCCATGGGAATGTTGTTACTTTGCCTGAGATGTTGCAGAGTACAGCATTAAACAAACATATCTTGTATCTCTTCAATTACAGGTGTTTTTATTTCTCAAAATTACAGCAAAAGCATAGATTTTAACTGTGAGCAGGTCCACTTATCCACAGATCTGACCTGTAACTTGGCCTGCTGATGTGGGCTGCTTGTCTCCATGTAAGAGTTAAATTAAATGTCATACTGTAGAAAATGTCAGGAAAAAACAACACAGAGTATCAAACAAGTGGTGCACACTCTACCAAAAAAGTTACACATTTAATAATTTACAAAAAGTGCCTGAGATATAAGCTAACTGTATTTTAGAAGTTTGATTTCACTCACTGAGCAAATAAGGGGAAGGAATGCTATTGAATACATGAACCTGTATGACACTAGTTGGATATTTCATTCCACCCAATCTGCCTTTTGCTTTTTTAAACTCAGGTTAGCATCACATGTGAGGATATAAACCATGACATTACCTGTTCAAGGCTACAGGACGAGTATCATTAAATAGTCTTTAAGAAGATCTATGGAGAGCTCTAAGGTACTTTGTATGGGGGTGCTGTAAAGGCTGAATAATGGTACTTCTAACCTCATTCTGTGTTTTGTTAGTGAGTTTAAACATGCATTTACAACTGGTGTAATATTTATGAAACTATAGACTGAGTTTATGCAAGAATTTTCTTTTTAACTGTGACATTTCAGATACTATGTTTTGGTTTATCATTAATATAAAACAAGTTTTTTTTTTTTTTTTTTTTCATGAATGCTCGAAAAAGCTGTAGCTTTTTAATCTCAAAGCCATGATGTTGTCAGTTGAAAGTCATAACTTTGATGCATCTGTGGACCCAATTGGAACTTATTACATTTTAGAAGGTCATGAACACAAATTGAGCTCAAATGTGGAGGAAACTAAGAGGTTATATTAAATATTATGTGACAATTTGCACACGTTTGTACAAAGCTAATGTTAAAAAAAAAACATGTGAAATGAATTTAGATGTAGCACTTGTGGTCTGATATAGAGGCTTCAGAGAGTGTATATTTACTTCCATTTAATGCCGTATGCACTGAAACACAAGAGACACATTTATGATCACGCTCTTCATGTCCAGGCACACTTTACAATTAGGACCTGCGAGGCCCCCCGAGTTGCCTTCCCCTGCCTGCGTGCATCCCCAGCATATCTCCTGTGTATAATTATATCTGTTTCTTGTGTACATAAAATATATATATATAAATAAAAATACAATTTCCTTCATTATAATTACTGTGCCTGCTTAATACTATTGGTCCCACATAGACTAGTTCCAGATTCAAAACTTCATTGATTACGATTATTCATCTGTGTGAAATATTCCTCATGTTTTGTTCATTTGTCATGTCCAGAAATATGTAAGCCCTAACCTCGCTGTGAACCACATGAAAGTGAGACCATTGCTAGTGGCCTACATGTTATTTATGCCTCTAATTGCCTCTTAGTCATTCTTGGACTTGAGATGTTTGAACCTGGAGAGCCAAAGAGGCACTCAAGAACTGCCAATAGACATGAAAAAAGCAGGCGGAGAGAGGCTGTAACTTGTGGCATGCTCATTACCATAAGGACCTGCAGCTCATTTTAAATATGATTCAAATTCTATTAACACAATCAAACAGGGCAGGGTCCCCAAAGAACCAGGGAATGACAGAAGGGTGAAGAGTGTGCGTGTGCTAATTGAAACCTGTGTAGAATATTTATAGTTCCTTTATAACCACTGTGTTCCCATCGATCAAATGTATTATTTCTTGGTAAATCCACTCATTAGCTCATTCTTAGAGAAAAGTATAACATCTCAGTCCATGAAATGACAGCCGCTTTTGTTCAAGTACTCGCCAGTCTGCTGCTATAGGTACGGCTAATGCATGGTAATTAAATGTGCTTAGCCTCAGGTTAGAAAATAGCTGCTCTGGTTGCTACAAAAATTAATAATTTATTAGAAGATTAAAAAGATGTCATGAAGTCAGCGACCCTCTTCTCATTTCCTTTTGCATGACAACCAGATGACTTCAGCATTTAGAGTTTGTTCTGTGTACAGCGGTGTTTCTCGACAGTGCCATGCTCAAATAAATCATTCAAAAAACTAAATGCATAGTTAATTGTTAGCTAAATTCAAAACTTTTTCAAAGGCCTGTATTATTTCTTTTTGTTTTCTTTCTTTTTCAGCACATACCATACATTATGATAATTGCGTTAATCTGGTGGCTGACTGTAATTATTAATTTCTTGCTCCCTATTCATTAAAAGAGATTACCACCCATGTAAATACAATGTACAGAGTGATTAAATGGTATTTACATGGCTCCTCTAAAGGTGCCTGAGATGTGAATTCATCAGTTATGCAATTATGTGCTTAACCTCATCAAGTAACAGAGGGAAAAAAAGAAAAAAGAATGATAGATTACATAATAGATAGGTGACCTTGGTCAGAAAAAGGCATTCGTCGCAATAAGGGACAAGAAAATTCACCAAAAAAGCCCAAAATATTCAATAATCAACCATTTTAGAAAGAGAAAACTAATTAAAAGCCATTAAATTCAAAAAAGATATTCTGTTGAACCTGTATGTATTAAATCTAAGGAAAAATGTTGGCATAAATTGGATGGAAAATGGAAATTAATCAACTAACTTCTGTCCAGGTTTGGTCCTGTTTGAGTCATAACACATCATACATCAAAGAAATATTAAAACCAAGCTACATCATCAACAAAATCAACGTGCAATGAGCAGATAAACTTTCTCCAGCACTACACATCTTGTCCAAAACATTTCAAATCATTTTTTTATTTTTTTTCATCCAATCAGACATTAGCCAGTCAACCTGTATGTCTCAATTTGATCTAATAAATTATACAACACTAAAGATCTTTTTCCGGCTGAATTGAATCCGCTGTGCTTCCTGCTGCTCGTCTGAAAATAAACGTCAGATTTCCCCCAGACACAAGAGCGGAGTGACAAAAGTAGATTTTAAACAACACTATGTTTTTTTCAGCTGTTTGATAGGAAAATATGTGTCCCTGGCTGATCCCCCTGTTGAGAAGAAAGACTCTTGAAACCAGGCTCGCGGCCAAGCACACGGTGGCTGCCCCAAGGATCCCAGCTCTTTACTTTTCTTTGCTTTCTGTTGTGTTCACTGGAGACAAAGCCAAGGTTCATATAAAAATGGCAAAAGGAGTCGACATTTCAAAACACCGCAATTAACCTCCGGCGTCAAGATCTCTGCAGTAGGATTTGCAAAACTACTTCTTCTTCTTGGTTTGCTTCGATGAGGAGAAACAGCAAAACCTAATTATAGTCAACCACAGATGTCTTCATTTACTATATAAACTTGAACAATAGTTTCAGTAGAAGCTGCAGCACAAGTCAAACTGGGAAACCAATTAATTTGAGTGTTTAAATTGCACTTGTCTCTTCAGTCCTTCGCAGCAGCTTATTTAGCTTTGTTACTTAAATAGGATCTAATGCATATTGTTAGCAGGCTGTGTGCTGCTGCTTCCTCAGGGCACTGGTCTCGAAATCCAGCCAATTTACACTAGTGTCAGCTTAGAAACTGGGTACAGCACAATGCCAGAAAGATCAATTTAAAGGCGCACTAAGGGCCTGTTTACACGAGAACGCTTGTGGGTAAAAACAACTAAATATTTTATCGGAAGTGTCTTTCATTTAGATGGTAACGACGTTTGAAACCACCCTCCAGAGTGGAAAAGTTGAATACGCTCCACGCTAGTGATGCAAAACTCTGTTGAGATCTGCTCACGTCACGCACTCATTTACATATACATGCAGTACACAGAAACAAACATGTCAGATAATTTCTATGCGTCGGACCTTCAAGTTGCTCTGGCAGCTCTAATAAACTTACAAGAGGCATCCCAACAAATATACAGAATATGCAGAGATACTATTAGTGAACAGAGAAGGATCTGCAAACACCACTGTCAAATTCTGGATGCACAGGCGGATCCATAGCCGTCTGGCTCACAATGGACAAGACCTGGGAGAACCAGTTGATGGTGGGACAACTTTGTGGCAGGAGTTAACTGATGAAAATGGAGTAGTGCATGCATACCCAAGCGAATTCCACACACTTTTGCGTCACCGTACGCACGTACATTTCCTCCTGAAAATGCTCATCTAAGCGTGGAATAAAAGACACAGAAGACACAAGGCCACTTTTGCGTCTTCTATTCAGACCGTCATCATATAAACGTAGCCAAAGTAACTTTTCTGCTTGAGGGTCCGCCATCTGCTTGTCTCCATGGAGATGTTATTTCTTTGCCTGGAATGTTCCACACTATGGTATTCAAATTATCTACCACAACATCACATAGCTAAAAATGTGTAAAACTGATTCCAACTGAGAGCTGGCTCAAATCTCCACAGAATGTCCTGTAACTTGATGTGGTGGCATCACTTACATCAAATTAGTTTAATACCATACTGTGGAACATTACCCACATACACATAGAAACAGGGGGTGGACTCTCCATCAGATAAGTTAGTGCATGTTTAAGCTGTATACAAATGAAACTGAAGTGAAAAGTTAAGTAAGGACAGCTTTTCCAGCATTGATTAATGATGTTAGCGTAGAGCATCTGTTGTCATGTCTGCTAACACAACAGGGTGCAGCCCCGCGGACAGAAACAGGAAGCTGTTGTAAGGTCAAAGGTCATATGTACGCACTAAGACTTTTGGTGTGTAGAGGTCGACCTTTGTGTTTCCTATCCACGTCCAACAACAGTCATTAACCTTCAGTTAGCTGCTATCTGATTGCAAAGCCCATTGGAGCGTCCACTCATTTGCTTAATAAGAGGTGCTGCCTATCTGTAAATGGGGCGGGCGCTTGAGCAGAGACAGTCAATCAGCACAGAACAGGGACTAATTAGATAAGGAAAAACAACACCTACAAAATGTATGGCAAAATGCTGCATTTGTGGCTGCAAATTAAAGACAGAACTGTGGTATTGCTGTAAAGGTTTGCTTTTGATTAGACAGCTTTTAAATAAAAACATATTTTCTTAAAAGCGTTAATCATGGAGTTGTATTCCTCATATCTTTGTATAAATATATTTGTACCCAACTCAGTAGATACAGTATTTTCAAGTGGGTTAAACATGTTGGTACTGCTTTAAAATAAACTGAATTTGGAAATAATATGTGGCACTTTGCATCAAAAGTGTGTAGTCTCAGATGCTCTAAATGTAATTCAGTTATTTTCTTTGACAATAAAAACTTGAATCTCTGAAATAACTAGAGTCTAATAATGAAGAAATTACAGTGTGGCGACTCAACTTAAATATGAAATATTATGACAAAATTGTGAGGTTTTAGCCATGTTACAATGTTGTTATCTAGAGTTTTGTTTTGTTTTATTCACGTATGTTTGCGCAACCCTTTATTATTAGTCTGTCTGCATCTCCAAAGCTCAACATGCTCTGGTCCATCTTGTGATGTCATGAAGTGGCAGTGGATATCTTTTAACTTTTATGTAGGAGAGACTCAGTTCCCGTGCTGAAACCATCCAAGTGATTCTAGTGAAAGTGTGTGTAGATGAAAAACTCTGTGTAGCACTTCCTGTATAACATGACATCACCAAGTGGAGGAGAGAGCTTTCTGTTTGAGAGAAGAACTCAGCCTAAATATGTAGGATTTGTGTGTTAAACATGTGTGACTGAAGCTGAACACAAAAACTAGTATGCTTTTAATAAGAAACAGAAATCAGAAAATAGCATAATATGGGTCCTTTAAAGAGGAGAAAACATATAGGGTTACAGAACAATTATGTACAATGAGTGCCTTCCAGCGTAGAAGTGTCATTTAGCTGTATTTCCTCAGCCTGCTCAGACAGGAGTGTGTATTAGTCATGAGTTTGATCTGCGTTTGACACCAGATGAATGGTGGGGCCGCAGCAGAAATGGGGGGAGGCTGCACTGCTATGGCAATTATCCATCACACACACTGCATGGTCCCTGCTCATAGCTCACACAGACCTGCCACATGGAACTGACATCTCACTATAGACTGATACGCAGTAAAAAATATTCTTATGTTCAGGTTTTATGGGCTAAACCAGGAATTAAAAAGTAGGGCCAGTGGGAGTCAGCTTTAATCATACAAACAAAGCCACCACTAAATACTAGTAGAACTAAAGACCCACACTGACATTTGGTTTTGATGGTTCTTTTATCAATTGAGTGTACAAAAACATAACCAGGCAAACCTCTTTAAACTGAAAATAGCTACTTTCAGATTTTTATATTGCTGTTATTAAAAATCAGAGCTTGAATAATGACCACAAAATTCAAATGTCTGCAAAATAAATGAGGTAGTTAACATCAGCAGTGGTAATTTCTTATCAGTAACAATATTAACAATAAAATACTATGGGCAATTTATCAAATTCTAATTGAGAATGGAAATGAGGACTCCTCCTACAGCCAATCCCTGTTCAGTGAAAGCATGTGGTTTGGAGCAGAGTTCAGACTTGGGATGAACATTTTAAGACCAAAATGACAAGGCTCACAGCAGCAGTCACAGACAGAGGGGCTGTAATATTCCAATGTAAGTCAACGGGAGCCAGGTTCAGAAGGAGCCGGAAGCGCCCGCATTCAGACTTCCAAATTGGAACGCAGTGACTAGTGTGTTAGCCATGTCCATTTATATATACAGACTATGGTTGAAAGCCATTTTCATTGTTTTTTTTTTTTTTAAAGGAGACTTATTATGCAAAATAGACTTTTCTGAGCTTTTAATGTTTGTACATGTTCGAGCAATCTTTAATCGCTTAGGTTCAAGACAACATTTTGCTGATCAACCTCTGTTTTCACTATCACCAGCAAAAGCCCACTGCTGTCTACTTACCTCGTTCTACAAGTTTATTTTCTTAATCCGTGAATTTTCTTAAATTTCAGCAGGATCATGAAGTTCTTTCGGTACAATATTTAGTTTTAAATCTTCGGCTCGCTGGTGTGAAGTGCTACTACCACAGCTCTTTGTTGTTATGACATTTATGATGTCTGCTCCCATTGGACATGAGAGTTTTCTAAGGCAGAAGTGAGCGGACTGAAATTAAAAATCATGATTGATAAGGAAAAAAAAGAGCCCAGCCCTAATACTATACATCTAAAATGATATCTCAAATTAAATAATAAATAAAGTGGTACCTGAAAAGAATTGAACTAAAAAAGTCCTCCATTTGTACATAATGTGACACCTAAAGATATGTCCTATATAACAGCAGATGAGCCGCAGAGTAAAGGCAGAGTATTTTAAGGCCTCATTTCAATTACTTCAATAACATTAGCATGAGAAGCTAATGGTGTCTGGAAATTTATTTGTTCATTAAACATAGATAATGAAAGTTGAATGAGCAATCAGCGGAGGCCTGGCAAGTGGCTAGAATTATAAGTGACGCCAAACTGGAGATACCTCAAAGAGCACTGGCCCTGCGCTCTGCCATTACATTTAATAGACTACAATAGACTGTGCAGGAAAATGTGTTACAGAGCTGCAGAAGAGTCTCTCTAATATAATGTAGAGTCATATACAAGAAGTGTAGAAAGGCCACTAGTTTTAAGATACAGCAAGGAAATGCTCTTATATGACTTGAAATATACTAAATATAAAGGGAGATGAAGTCAATTTTGTTACTCTGTAAGAGTACAGATACAAGGACAAAAGATTACTCATGTATCACATGTATCACAAACTAAACAAACAAAGTAAAACTACTGAAGTACCTGTTTAAAATGTACTAGTATTTCATAGAGAAATTTAGAACAATTAAAGCATCAAATGTAGTGATATTGATGAGGAATTTTGCTAGTTTTATGTGATTCATATTTCTTAATTTTTGTGTTTTTGTGTTTAGTTTAGTTTGCTCATAGTTGGGACATTAATTCAAATTAAATGTGCTAAAAATAAGTCATTTCAGCAGATCTCAAATTATAAAGAAAATTACTTTTTATTTTTCAGTAAAGATCTAAAATGTAATGGAGTAAGTAGAGATGCATGCACTCAAATTTAGTAAGAAAAAGTATTCCCTGTAAAATTTACTTAAGTAAAGTACAGATACCTAAAAAATTTACTCAGGTATTGTACTTTTACTTTTGTATTTCACTACCTACTACCACTGACTAAATATGGAAAATGAAATACAAGCAGCTCCATGATTACTGGAGAGTGTAAGAAAACCATCGTGATATATGTGGCCATCCAAAAAAGGTGTCACAAAGCGTCATAAAAAGTAACAGTACAGCGGTGAACTAGGGAATATGTGGAGTTCTTATCATCTGTCTAGTCTGATCTCACTGTCGAATAATTTGCACAAGAAAATATGATTAAAGAGACATAGAGTGATGGGTGCAGATGTGACATGGGGGAGCGAATACAAAATATACAACAAAGGTTTTCAGACATGAAGGGCGTTGTTGAGGTGGAGTGTCAGCTCATTATCATGCCTTCCCAATCTGTGTCCCTGAACCAAAAATCTGTGAATCTAAAAATATGTTGCACCAATTTCAAGATTTTAAGCAACTTTCAAACTAATGGGTTGAATGATAAAAACAATATAAACTGAAATTAATGATTAATTAACATTACATTTTTACAGTAAGATTTATCTTTGAGTTTGTACTACCATGTCAACATTTTAGCTGTGCAAATAATATATGAACTAAACTAGACTGTTATTTAAGTAGAAATACTTGTTCAGCTCAATATTTGAAAAATCTAGTCTCTTGTTCCTGCTGTTTACAGCTTATATTTTGGGTCTAAAATGGTAAAGACTGTGAGGTCTCTTTCAAATGACCTGCTGAAGTAAACATACTGTAAACTCTACATGAACCACAGGCACACTGTTGGGGTTTGTTATTAGGTTTCACAGTTTTCAGATGAAAATCTAAACTGTAGAATTGTGGTAGTGACTTGGGCTTGCTGAAAATGTGTTTTAAGGCAATGCATCTTAAATTGGCTTTAGCTTCCCTTACCTGTAAATTATCAAAACTAACACAGTGACACTTACAGTAAAAACAGATGATTAACTGCCATGCACTCAAACTAGAACAGCAGAATGGTGCCTGCCAGATATTTAAGAACAATAAATCAAGTTTCCAAAAAGCTGCAATGAATATGATATGTCTCTTTAATAAAGAACGGCATTGTGCAAGCAGTAATAAGCATCTGGCGATCAGTTAAAAGACACCGAGAAGGAGGACCATTAAGACCAGTGAAGCCACAGTCACCACAACAGACCAGAACAGAGGGATGGGCAAAGAGAGGAAGAAAAGAGAGGATGAGGAGAAAACACGAGGATGAGGAGGAAAAGCGGGAGTGCAGCAGAAAAGGGAATCTTTGGCAGGTCCAGCCAAGCAGGAAGTGCTGTGCACAGTTGAGCAGTGGAGATAAGCCACAAAGCAGATGTCTGCATAACAAGTGCCCACCCAGTGGCACTCTCCCCTCCAACACCTCAGACCTATGTATCATGAAACAGACTGACACATGTGTGTGAATGATGGAGGGATTAGAAGAGAGAGACAAAAGGAAATGTCTCTGAGAGGGCCAGTGCTTTTGATACATTTACTGTGGCAGAAGCTGAGCCAGGGGCATCCATCATCAGGAACTATGGAACACTGCTTGAATCATTACAACTGATGGAAAACTGACTATTACTTACACAGTTTCTGTGCAATTCAGAGGTGTCTGCTTCCTGTTATAGGCAACATTTTGGACTTTTTACCATTCAAAAGAGAGGATATTTTTGTTTTAAACTGTCAGTTGCTGTGCCAATTGTCCTAATTTTTCATTATTCAGAAACCCATGGTTGTAGAGAGATTTGAGAACAGAAATAATTGTTTAATATTCTCATTAAAGTGAAATGTATTTACAAGGTGCAGCTCAGTAGTTTGGATCCATTTGCCTAATGTTTTCAGTGCAAGCCTGCTGCATAGTGACAGTTGGGTACTGTCTTTCTCAATAAGAGCTTTTGTTTTTCTGTCTGTGGCAGCGATGCTTCCAATCATGTTTTGTCCTTGTTCAATTTCACCAGTTGTCAACAAGTCGCGGTGTCTGTGCCCTTGAAAAGGTGAGGAGCCATCTCCATGAACGAAATAAACACCAAAAACACAAACTTTAAATGTATTCTATCATATACAAACAAATGAACAGTATACATGCAGGAAAACATGAATAATAATAATGAGTTGTGGAGAGGGTAAGATAAAACTATATTACTGACACGACATTTCCTCAGACACAATAATTGGATTTCAAGAGCAATGTTCCTGATTCTGAACATGGTAATTATATGGCCTATAGGAGATTTTAATGAAATAAGGAACGATTCACATATAGGAAGCCAAGCAAACACAGAGGGAGGCATGTGGCCAATTAGTGGACTGTCTGCAGCAGAATGTCAGAACGCACATTAGAGATTAGCACTAGTGTGTCATTACAGCAATGCCATAAGAGACGGATACTTTCT
The DNA here is from genome assembly GCF_026225935.1 of Boleophthalmus pectinirostris. NCBI lineage: Eukaryota > Metazoa > Chordata > Actinopteri > Gobiiformes > Gobiidae > Boleophthalmus > Boleophthalmus pectinirostris. The sequence continues at coordinate 19,927,275 of NW_026571070.1, forward strand.
GACTATACTAGCACAAACTTCACACTGTTTAATGCCTACTTTTAATTGTGGACTCTAGCAATTTGGAAAACTTTTGATCTGCTATATGACAGAAGTGAATTATTCCTCAACGCAATAACAATAAAGCAATCAGCCCATAATTAGTTAAAATGACCAACTGGACCAGATCCTACACAAAAATGACTCTTGTGAGCTTTTAGTCATGTTAGAATGTTGTTACCTTCCCCCAAAAACATACATTCAATAGACCAGTAATATTTAAAACAGATGTAATATTGTATCTAGTCACTGATAAAAACATCTGTGAATTGTCCTTTTAGATAGGCTATTTCTTTTGATAGTACAATGTTATTAATAGAATGGAATCTGAAAACTAGCAGTACGGGTGGATTTCGGATTCGACAATGTGATGATGGGGGGGCAGTGTTTCTTCTTGATAACATGGTCTCCTGAGAAATATCCAAAAAGTAAATTCACAACTGCTGAACCTAATGAAATAATTTCTATAAGTGACTAGAGCACAGAATTTGAACATTAACCACTAGCTGTGATCCGTCCATATGAAATATTACAGACTAGTAAAATGTGGACCTTTCTCCCCATAGAGATAACAGTCATATACATTTAATATAATGTCAAATCTGAATAGTGGCATAGATATAATGCCTTAATCAAGCCATTTGCTGTGCCTGGCCCTTGTGTAATGTGATGCTGTCTCTTCAGGTTTATAAGATTTATGGAGGAGCTCTCAGTCTGACATTATCTCACACTTTGATTTATTCCAACATCACCTGCACAAAACGCTCTATGCCACAATGTGAAGAAATGAATGAAGGACGGAGTAAACAAGCTACTTTGTGTAAGCATTCAACTGACTTTTCTGTGAACTGCGGTTTAAACTTTTTCACCCTTTTGTTATTGTGAAAACATTGATTTATAAGTACGTCTTTTGGCTCAGTTTTGGTCTTTCTTTGGAATGGAGACAGGAAAACATGAAAAGCTGCAATACTTTGCCAAGGCAGCCAAAGATAAATTTACCCCCAAAGCAATGATCTCTGCAATTCCCAAGGGCAGATCCAAAGACGTTCATGTTAACTTGCCATTTTGCCAAAATAAATTGATAAAATATAAATATATAAAATAAGTAAAAATGTTTCAGTTGTAATTATAATGTTGTGATTGGGTGGAACATTTAGTATAGAATCTTCTAGCAGGGTATGTAGGGAAATAAGCAAGTCAGTTCCCACTAATAATGCACAAACTGAATGATTCTATAATCTATTTAAAAAGTTAGTTCAACATAGACTACAAAACAAATAAGATAATGTTGCTGTATCAATTCAACTTTGAGCTATTGTTAATAAATGTAAAAAAAAAAACAACAACAAAAAAACACACATCTAATTTACCATTGATTTTCAACTAGTGTGCCTTGAGGGCTTGCCAGCCAGACTTGGAAAAATATCTATTTGAGGTAAGAAATTCACAAAGTTATAACAATTACAAGAAGTAATTTTGGAGTGTCCAGGGAAAAAGACTGAACCAGAAAATACACCACAATAGCAAAATCTGTGGTGCCAGACATGGAAATGGATTTTATTTAAACATTATCGCTTTAGTGGATAGTCTGAGCATCTTTTTTAAATGCAAAAGTGTTCTCAAACAAAAAAATAAAATTAAATTAAATTAAAAAAAAAAACAAAAAACAAAACAAAACTGTAAAACACTGTACTATACAATTTTTAACTGCCAATTAATACTGTGCAGACGATCCACATTCCCTGGGGGTGTGATGCTAACTGTAGGCATGCTCTGTCTATTCATACTTGTTAAGCACATACAAACCTTGTTCTTGTATCCAAAGCTGGGTGAACAAAATGACGGCATTATGTTGTTTTCGACTTGTTCTCTACACCTCAGCTGAGTAGAACTTGATTCGGTAGTTCGGCAGCGACATCTTCGCTCTGATTGGTTATTTATTTGTTCATGGTTTATCTGCTGGAGACAACAGGTGCGTGAGATCTAACGGCTGTTTCCTTGCCACTGTGGAGCAAGAAAAAAAATTGATGGTCAGAGCTGGCAGAAATAGTGAGAAAATACAAACAATCTATACGACACAATGCTCTGTGACTATAAAGACGCCAAATGGCAAGAAATTCATGGAGGGAGATTGCGGACATTTTAGGATTGGACGAAAAGTGTAGAAAAGTCTGGTGTAATCTCTGTGACAAGTTTGCAAAGCCAAAAGGTGGATCACCAAAAAATAAATAAATAAATAAAAAATAGTTAGGCTGGAGGACAAAAAGAAATGCCTAGCAAGGAGGCGGGGCAGAGTGAGGGGAGGGGGCAGGGCAGTTCGGCAGCAAAACATCTTTTGAAGTATGAAATGTCAGAGCCCAAACAAATTTTGTCCTTGTTCTTCTGTTCTTATGAAGTATGAACAGGCCTTAAAACTTTGTTAGACTGAGACATATTTGAACTCAATCTGACCAGAAAGAGCTTAGAGACTTCTTTGGAACTACAACAGCTGAGGTGACAAGTCACACCTAAATGAGACCATGAATGTTTGCATTTTGCATTTTTTCTTGAGTTTTCAGACTATATACAAATGTTTTTGTCTCGTTTGCTAATGTGTACATTGAGTCATCATGATAGCTGACATCAGAGTAGAGAGGCAGGGGAGGGGCAAAGAGGTCAGCTGTCCCGGGTCCCAGGGTCTTAGGGGACCAGAAATAATATCTGTCAACGGACCTGATAACTGATGACTTGATTCCACCATACACATACATGAAGAACACCCCCAGCGGGTTGTTAGTGCAAAGTGAGAACCACAACATTTATTAAACAAGCCATCAATATCAGTCATCGTACTCCATTAAACACCACAGATTTGTGGTAACTTTCTCCAGTGGCCATATTGGAAGTAATAAGTCTAGCCTATAGCATCTCATTGGTGTGATGTAATATAGTGTTGTCTATGTGAATTTGGCCTAGCCCATCTGCACATAACTCTGCACAAACAAGGCAGACGCTGGGGGATCTGCTGACAGTATGTCTTTACTAATCAGCTGCTGTCAGAAAGGTGCAGGCAAAACAGGGAATATCACCCTATTACACAAACACACATTCTACAAAGTGTGTGCCGTCAACTCTCTCTGCAAGGGGGACATTTTCACAACATGCTCAAAATACTGCTTCACTTCAGCCAGTAAGATGATATAGGGTTAGTTAGTCACTCATAAAGTGCCACCAAGAAGAATGCAGTATGGTACAAATACCCAAATGCTTAAGTAACTGTCCATATCAGAATGCTCGCAACAAAGCACCCACATAGAAATGAAAAAAGGATAAAATCTCATAACTAAAAAGGGGATGTAAACTATCAATTTGTTCACAGGGTGATTTATAAATGACACTTGTGACTCTCTAACTATTCTCAGAGTTAGATATAGACCACAAGATATTAGGGCTGGGATTCACAGGGTACCTCGTGATTCGCTATGATACACAATACATGGCTCATGATATCATATTATCACAATATATAGTGATACATGTGATAGTTTATATATTGCACATAATACTGCTGTTTTTTTAAAGAACCAAATGAAATTTAGCAATATTTCTTTGTTAAACCACCATTTGTGCAAAGTTAATATAAAATACATCTATTTTAAACATCAGACACCAAAAAATATTCTTGCTGCCCACGATAATGATATTGTATCACCAAATTTAGTATCATGACATATCAATATTTTTATATTTTTGCATACTTCTAATACATATACAGTCAAATTTTATGTATGTTATGTATTTTAAGTATCTGACAGTTCAGTATCTATAACTAGGGATGTAACTCTATCCAAATTTCTCTGTACGATATTTTCACAATATGCATCTCGGAGTACGATATTTATTGCAATATTTTGGAGACCTAATATAATTGTAGATAGGACACTTTTTTTTTTTTAAATACCTTGACAAGATTTTGGTGTGAATTGTTTCTGTCATAATCCCTGAACTCAAGTAAAAAACATATCTTTTCATGTTGTTTGCATTGAAATGAATCATGGGATATGTAGTTTCCGATGTTCATATGCTGTTGATACTATAAAAGCATGCATGAAACCAAAGGAACTTGTAATTCAATATATTGTGAGAACCCACAATATTATTGTGAGACTTCTGAAGATGCAATATCATGATATTTCGGTTATTGTTACATCACTTCCTATAACCATATATTGTTGTCCAATTCCACAAAGGGCTAAGTGAAACCATCATGTGTAAATGTAGAACAATTGTCAGTTAGCCCAAAGCTAAATCATGAACACATATTTAGTGACTGTGGGGAGTATAGTCTTTTTGTTGATGTGTTTGAAAAGCACAGTGAAGTAACAAAGTGTTTTAACCTTCAGCACACAGGCAAATCAATCAAAGCCACGTGTTATGCCTTGTTACAGCAAATGCACTTCATAATGACTTACTTATTCCCTTAGCAAAGGCAAACACACAAGCATTAGGGGTTTAAAGAAGACACAGCATGTACAAGTGTCCAAGGTGATTTCTTACAGGCATTTGCATTCATTGTGAAGCAGCTTGTGATTAGGGGATAATGGTTTTGACAGTTTTTTATTTGGTTTACTCGTCTGGTATGAGTTGGGAAGCAAAGGCTGGATTGGGATTAAACAGAAATAGCAAAGATATTTTAGGTTATTGTATGCGATTGGACTGTTGTTTATTTGGGTTGTTTATAGATAGGCCATATCCAGTGTTGGGAAGTAAGTGAAAACATGTACCGAGAATACGTATTATGAATATAATTTTGAGTTTCTGTTCCGGTACAGTTACTTTCTGATTTGGTGGCATTTAGAAAGTATTTTATCATGTAATTAAGACTTCAAACTGCAAATTATATACAGTATCTGCTCTTGTGGTAAGTGTATGTGCAATACTTTCTTTTCTAATTAGTGATAAATAAATGTCAAATAATACAGTCAAACAAACATAAAGCTTAAAGAAGTCTCCGTTGTGTTTTTACTGTAAATTAAGCGCAACTCTATATAAAAGGATTTTAAAAATTCAGAATACAGTACTCTGATTGGACCATGTATAGGAAAATGTTACAAAGTACATATTTTAAAAGTATTCTTCCCATCACTGGATATACTATATTGTCAGTGCCTGATCTCAAAAAGGCTTGGCCTGGTTACTTGGATAGAGAGCACACTCTTGTAGTGTCCTTCTTTCAAACTCTTTGCCCAGTATGAATGTGTGATAGTGTTTGGAGGGGCCAATGGTGCAGATTGGCAGCCTCGATTCTGTCAGTCTGTTAATTCCTTCAGTCTGAGTTTTGAAGGAATTAATAAAGTAAATAAAAGACTAATGCTAACTTTTCATATCATGTATAAAATCTGTGGTTGAAACAAAGAGACACAAACTAATTAAATAATCACAAATAGACAATTAATTTTTTTATTTGTCAGCTGCTTTTTCCTTAAGTTATGAGACTGGAACCTAACTGCATTTAAAGTAGAAAGCTGGAAACCAACACAAGGGTATGCAGACTTCACACAGCCTTAGCATAACTGGTCAACAAATTACATTCTCAGTTTTCTTACTAAGAGCAGTAATTACCTATATGCCAGTACATCCAAACAAACAACAATTTTCATCAAACATCTGTATGCCACACATCACCCAGTCACCCATCTCCACTCTCCATGTCTCCTTCCTGTTTAGCTTTTCGGAACAAGGTCAGAGTGAGTCCCATTCATGGTGTTGTAGGCCACAGCTGAACATGTGAACAGTCCTTGAGAGCCAACAATGCAGCCCTGTCATGTTCATAATGCACTAAACGAGTCTCTTATTGACACATGCACAGATGTGTATATGCAACATAGCAGGGATTTGTCCATGACAGGTGGGGTAGGGCTTCATGGTTGATATTATCTAATCACAGCTAAAGCTAAATGATTTATGTAACAAAAAAGTATTGTTTTCATGTATTCTGCATAAAACTGCTTCGCTACCTATTTAGACCTCTATAAACATTAGTAGGTTATATTAATGGTGGCATTAGTCATGTATTTATTTCGGCTTGCAAAAGTTAATGCTGTGAACAGACTGTTGAAACAAACAGCAATTAGCAATTAATTTTAGGTGTTAAATTCCTTTCCAAACACTTTTCATTAGTCATCCAACTACCATCATCACCAATTATAATATTTCACAAAGTCTCTGGTCTTAATTATATCATTCGCATTGTTACTATCATTCAATCAGTCAGTCCAACTTTATTTACAAAAATACAAAAATGTAACACAGTCATTAAAAAGCATTTTCACCTTTCCTTCCACCCAACCACCCTACCTCCACAGCTGCCATTCCCCACACAACAACCCAGACAGTCACATGCACACGAACACACACATGCACACCCACATGCTAAAATAAATGAGTCTGCAGTAAAAGCTATTGTACAATTATTATCCCAAAGTCATTCAGCCCTATAACTGACCCACAAGAAAGCATCCCATTAAAACTTTGTGTGACAAATGCAGCAGAAGGGTACGCTGATCTTGTAATTCTTATACAATCACCTCTTAATGACCATCGTTTTTTCCAAAGGGGAAAAACGACCTTTACGTTGGATTCCAGACTAAATTATTACTATGAGAGTTGTACTGAAGCCAAGATACAATGTCCTTTGAATGCTTTGATTTCATGAGCACCTGCAGACAGCATTAGCATCACAGTTAGCCTCACAGGATCATTAGCTGGACACAGGCAGAATATGACAGGTGATGACCGGTCTGAACCAGGCCAGAGCGGGCAGACGCGGTGCATGCCAACAGACGGGCATTACATAAACGCACACACACAGGAATCCCAATTACAGCTTCATTAGTGACAGGTGAAAAGTTATGGCCTTAAAATAAAAACAGAATGCAGTTAATGTACTGTAATAAAGCTAATAAAGAAAGTTAACATTTGTTAATTATCTGAAATTGCCCTATAACTATTGAGACATTTTTCTGTTGTTCTGGGCATGTCAGCTAATGTGCCTTCACCGTGGTGCATGCCCTTCTGGATTAAGATTCTAAAAAAAAAATTATTTATACAAAACTGGTATCAAGACTAGGTATTCATTGGAGCAGGTACTGACAAAAATACACAAGTGAATAGCCTATGTTTTTAGATCTGCTGAATAGTTTTAATGGCCTGGATTTATATTATATAAGACCAATCGATAACAAGCTATTATTTTGTGTTGAAAATTTGATTCTCCGTTCTTTGTATATATACTAGTAAATATGTCTATTTTAATATGATAGTCTATAAATATTTCTGGATAAACAATTGGAAACTCCTTGTGATCCTTACAAAAAAAGCAACCAATCCTAACCCAAAAAAGCAATACAAATTTTACCTCTCTGTGCAGCTGTGAAAGTGACCCAACAGTTTGCCATATCTGAACCAGAAGCTATACTGGCCCCTGTACTCCATATTTATTGCAGCGGATTCTGTCAACACAGCCTATATGTACTGCATACAGTCACCTATACAGTCATTCCTCTGTGTCCTGACCTTTGATTAAGAATGTGAAATACAATGTTACTTGTCTTAGATCAATAAGAGAAGCAAGGAGAACATAGCTAAAACAGTCCTGGAGCATGGAATGAATGTCAACACATGCCACACGCTTGGATTTCAGCACCTCTGTTCAGTAGACAACAGAATGGTGTCTGCAGTACAGGGAATGAAAGAATGTGTCTGCCTTCAAAGCCTTAACCATCTGTTTTATAATGGTTTACTACATATTGGCTGCCTGAAAATCCGGAATGATATATCTCTGTATTTTTATACAGATCAATATCAACTGGTCCCCATGCTCTTTGCCAAATCTCAAACCCGGTCAAACGTGATCGTGCAATAAGTTTTCTTTTTTTCAGTTATGTGAAATGGAGGAGCTCATCTGTCACCTATGATTTATAAATACAATTAAAATTATCTCACCTCAGATCAGCAGTTTAGTGCTTCACTCAATGATTCTACAGAAATCTGTACTGTTTTTCAGTTTTCTCTGATATTATTTTCCAATACGAACTGACCATGCATGTCCCTGATTGGCTAATCCACCTGTCTATCACACTCATATGGACTCAGAGTCACATCTTCGTAAAGTGTTAAAGTGTATATTCTGTAAATCCAGAAGATTTGTTTACACTTTATAACTTCTCCTTAATTAGCCTTATAAAGCATTGAGAAAGACTTATGTCATAATTAACAAATTGTTTATTTATGGTTTATTACGAATGATTCTTCCCATGTATTTGATCAAAATTTGTCGTGCCCCAGTGCAGATATATTGAAGCTCTTGAGTTCAAAATAAGTCTGCCTGATGCACTCTGCGTCTCGTTTTAAAGCGTTTTCTTTTCTATAATCAGGAAGTGCGTGTTAGCATTGTTGTTGTTAGCTTTACCATCAAGTGAACCCAAACTTCACTCTGGATTCTGAGAGTTGAGAAAAGCACTTATTAACTGACTGTGGTGAATAATTAGGATACACAGATTGCATAAAATAGGGCTCAGAGAGGAATCATTATGGATCACTGCAAACTGTTGGTTTTACATATTTTAAGCTCATAAAAATCAGGTACAGCGCCTTTAATTAAGGTAAGGGTCATAATGTATTAGTTTATTAAGAATGCATGAATCATACTGAATAAACATGAGTCTTAGTTCATGCTTTATTAAGGCTTACTATGTACAGTTATTACCAAAGATTCACATCTTTATACCTCCAAGAACATTTTTAGACCTCAGTTATTGTCAACATCATAAAAATTACGCTATTCTCAGTAGTGCTCGCCTGTGCGTCTGTCACCTCTGGAGAAATCACCAAAAGGAAACCAGACTTGTTTCTCACAACAAATCTGCGGCGGTGACTGGGGTGCTTCCTTCCTGACACCTGTCTCTAGGGCGCTGTACGGGGCCATAACACTTCCTCTTCTTTCCTCCTGTTTTCGTAATGAGATATGCGGCTCAGGAAATGCTCCTACAACAGACAGGTTTGTATACAGTGATTATCCAGGGCTTGGGGAAGTGCTCTCTGTCCTGACGATAGTGCATTGATCGCTGTAATCACGGAGGGCTAATTATGCAGGGAAGCGCTGAATGAGCTCCTCTGGGGACAGGGCCATTGTAAAGAGACAACCATCACAGCTCCCCAGAGACCGTCGCGCGACGCAGTACAACACTTGAGAATCCAATGAGTAAATCGAGTATAGGAACTTATGCAAATGTATGCAATTAGTGCAGAGTGTTTACATTTGAACATTTTTGGTTCAGTTATACTGTGTGTACTATTTATGCTAAGCTAAAGTAACTCCAAGGATTTCAGAGTGATGACAAATTAGTACTTCATAGGCCTGTCACAATACTTACTATATCCACTTCAGTACATAAAAGCTGAAACAATATTTTTTGGAGGCAGTATTTATGGTGTGTACATTTTCTTTCAAATTCGTGGTTAGTTTTCTCTATATGACAATATTTAAGATGTAAAAGGTTGAATTGTTAACTTCTGAGTCAGAAGAGATGCAAACTGAGTTCTAAGGTGTTTCATTCTGCAATTTATTTATAGTAGCTCATTTTTTTTAACAATATTGTAAATTTAAAATAGCTAGTATAAATCTCTTATTGGGTTATTGTGTCAATGACATAAATGGGTTTCAAAATGATGGTTTATCATCCATATTTAGTTACAAAATTTGTTATCGTGGCAGGTCTAATTCAAAATAAAATATTAAATCTTTTCAATGGGAATGTTGCTCAAATTGTTGCATATAAGAGGAATCTGAAACCTGAATAGAAACTAGAACACAATTGTTTATGAAAGCTGCCATAGTAACACTCACTGCCACCTGAATCATTTTGCACATGCCGATGGAAAATGTTATCCACAAATATCCATGCGCAATAATATTCTAAGTTGAGAAAGCTATCGTCATATAGCATCAGATAGATAAGGTAAGAGAACCTTTACGGGGAAATTTTAATGTACAAGAACAGCAGATGTATAAAAATATCCAGTAAAAAGAATAAAAACAAATAGATACATACAATGCGATACAGAAATAACATACAACAAAGACCGTAAACCTATGCTAGAAACTATTAAGCTATGTAAAATAATGTAATAATTGTACCAGTGGGAATCGGGAAGTGAGTTCATCTGTACTTTCCTGCACAGTGGACACTATAGACAGAGAAATGTATAGCCTATCGTCAAATAGCCTAAAGATAAAGACTATGTTTATTCTGTAGTCATTTCGTTGAGATGTCTAAATACATTTCAAGCCAGATGTAATTCTTCCACCAAACATGCTTTTCTGAGGGCTAAATGATAGTATTCATTCTGAGGTATTGAAAACACAAGGTCAAGGTCTTAGTCACAAAATGCACTGACGTCAGAAAATGGGGAGAGAAATATACTACACCATTAGCAGTGATGAATGCTGTCAAATATAGGTGGCCTTGACAGACAATATACGTGTGATGGGGAGTTTTGGTTAGACAGGGCACACAGATGATCTGGACAGGAGGCTTGTCTCACTCAAACTGTCACAAGGATCACATCAGTTCAGGGACACATATAACTAGAGCTGGGAAACACAACGTCCTGCACAATACCACATTCAATACATGGCTCACGATGCAATAATATCACAATTTTACAGTGCACATGATAAATTATATAATGGACATGATAATTTTCTATATATATATCATTGTTAAACCACTACATACATAAACTTAATATGAAATACACCACTGAATATGTCAGAATTTTTGCATAAAGTTTCCTTTTTCTAAACAAGAAAACGAATAACAAGATATGAATAGTCTTGGAGATAAATCCATACAACAGGCCATAATATCAATACTGTATCATCAAATTTAGTATCACAATATATCGATATTTTAACATACACCTACATATAACATTGTCTTTGCTATATTTGCCGTCATTAAAAAAAAGAATGATGAAAGATGAAAATGAATATGCATTGGTGTTCATGCTTCCTTCAACTTCTCAGAATTGTCAATTATCTGTGATTAGGTAGATACAAATATTATATCTAGGCTAACAGGGTGTCTTGCCCATGGGTACAAAGTGAGAATATACTGTATGTTGAAAGGGAAATGAGCATTATGTAAGATTATGTAAAATGTAATAGACTTTTCCAATTATTTTTGTTGTTTTTGGATCATGAACCTTCTCAAATGTGTGTACCAAATGACCCTTTCTGAACAGTGTCTCTATAAAACAGGTGCACCTTTTACGTGGTTTTACTCATTGTTGTATTTGAACTTCACCTGAGTATAGATAAAGTTATTTGCGGCTTTCAAAGTGCATCAGTTTGTGGATTATGGGGTTGCATTTTGGCGCATGGTAATATAACAATTCAACCCCCGATAACACCAAATCAAAATGGGGTCATGAAAAGAACTTTGAAGCTCTAGTGATATAGTGTACAGCCACATGCATCTTTCATTACCCTCCCATAGCAGTACACGACTGTATGTATACATTAGCATAGCCTGTAGGATCTTCTCAAATCTCTTAGTCACCCTTTAATCTCTCTGAATTTCCAACCCCAACACAATCACTTTTTGCTCTTTTTTTAAATGTGCGTTCAAATTCACACCTCCAGCTTCCCTCAATGCCAAGGACGAGGCTTACTGGTAAAATCACAGAAACAATAAATCAGATGGCTGAGTGCACGCCAGCCCCTCTCACAGGCGAAACATGTTTGCACTTCTTAAATGAAAAGGCTCTCCTCAGGCTAATGTGATTTAGCCTATGTTGGTGCACTGGCTGGCTGCAGGTCTTCTGTGACTTCTTCTGATAGAGGGATTATGGAAAAAAATCCCAGGGGTGTTTTTAGATGACTGCAGCCCTATATAGAAGAGTCTAAATAAAACAACAACAAAAACAGAGCATTGACATATGACTGATGGAGCTTCACAATACTGAGGTTCTCAAAGATGATGCTCTGTAATCATGGGGAAAATGGCTGGATTTGTAAGTGGAGGATTTAAGGGAGATTAGTCACGTTCATTTTGGTTCTAGAAATGGCCCTGTGTTGTTGCTGTTCCAGGAATGTCTTTTAAATCTGTTCTGTACTACCTTCTTAAGAATGTATTTGAAGTCTAAGCCCTAAAATATTGAAGATTTCTCAGTGGTGCGGACTTCAATATTTTTCTACTTCAATATTTTTCTTGCCATTCTGAACCAAAAAGCCAGTTTCCCTTACCTACAGCTGTGTTACCATAGTGAAGAAAAATACATGAAATATATTCTGTATAGTTCAATAAGAAAAATTTAAAACAAAACAAATAATGGCTCAATGATGCTACATCTAATTTTGAAACTATGATGACAGTGGGTATACCAGCTTGTTGTTGTTGCTGTTTTTTTAAAGAACATGCTTGCACCTTTTTACTTAATATTTTAGCTTTATCCCTTTTTGGCCTGGGAATTAATGGATGGAGGGTCCACCACCTGCTTGTCTACATGGAATGTCCTGGTATGGCATTAAACATATCCATCTTGTGTGAAAAATCCCTTATCCATCCATCTTGTGTTTACTTAATAACATAGGTAACTTGGTCCTCTGGGGTCACCTGCTGTTTCTGTAGACCTAAGTAAGTAATGCCATTCTGTGGAACATTCCAGGAATTGTCTCCTTGGAGAGAAACAGATGATGGACCCTCCACCAGAAAAGTTTTACATTACGGGTCACACAGTTACAAGTGTTGTGTCTACTTCATGTACTTTAGAGCGTTTTATTAGGAAAGGTCTCAGATGTAAAAACAAGTATCAAATCTACATGCCATCATTATTCACTATTTGATTTCTGTTTTTTTAGAATGGAAGTCAAACACCCAGAAAGTGTTTCTCTTGCATCATTATTACTTCATTAACAAAATTAACACTTTACTTTTACTGCAAGTACAATGTTACTTTATGGCCAAAACAACAGCTTTAATTCATTTGTACACTCCTACAGACTTTTGGACTTTTGGCCAGGGCCCTGACTGTTAATTTACGGTTAGCAGCGCCGCAGCGGAAAAAAATGCAATTCCCCCTAATAGAAAGTAGCCTAGTAGGATGTCTGCAGTAAATCACAGTTCTATAGGTTAATGTGTTATCAGCACAAACTGCAGTCTGAAGAACCTTGAGAGATATTGAGCGCACATTGCTGAGGTTGCAAGGGTCGAATTCAGTACACTCCAGAGTTTATAGTGTATTTGCCATTTGTAGTTAAAAAACAGATTGAGAAATGTGTCCAAGTGAATAAAACATTAAGAAAGTACCACATAAACAAGCTTTGGACATATGCTAGAGAACAAGTATCAAGAAACATATTGAAATTCACTTGAAAGAGACATGAGATCCGCAGGAGAGGAAATGCACAGCTAGCAAAAGGCGTGTGACGTTGATAAATGTTGTCCTCTGACTGTTAGGTAATATGGCGTGATGAGTGCAGCCTGCTCTCCTGCTCTACAAGGTTGTACGAGGAGGAGGTAAAAGAGATGACGCGGAGGTGTGAGAGCCAGCGGAGCAAGGCCGTAACAACAAGAACAAGCGGAGAAAGAGTGTAGTTTGGATTTCACACCAGAGTGATAAAACATGAATGGAGCAGGTCAATATCCGTGGGTTTCTGAATTATGAATTATTACAAGATATGCACTGATGAAGCTTTTTTCAATTCCAATACCGATTGGCTTTAAGTATCTGCCGATATCAGAAATCAACCGATACCAGTGCAGAGACTGAAAACAGCATTCATTTCTTTTAAACAAAAATAAAATAAGGCAGACCTCATATAAATGTGTTATAGAACTGTTATTTATCCCACAAGAAACTACAGAACAACTCTGGGTAAAGTTCAAACATTCTGAGACTTTTTGTGCCAACTACTACCAGTAAACACTCTTATTACATCATATCTCCATCCAGGATATCGATTGAACAGATATTTGAAAGCCGATATCCATAACACAAAATTCGTCAGTATCGGCGCCAGTATTTGATACCAGTATCCAAGCGGTGGATCCCTAATTATTACGAACGTTGTCATAGTGATTGACAAATTAAAAACTAAATATTATATCTTGATGGGCACATAAGAACCTTATCTTGCTACTCCAATCTAGTTGTGATGTCTTATATGATCATCTAAAGCTAGATTTGCAATTTAGCTTCAATCTTTTGTAAAAGTCAATAACCAACTTTTCAAATCCAGTAAAAGAAAGCAGAGTTCAGACAGTGAAGAAAGAAATTGGATTTTGTGTGTGCATGTGTGTGTGTGGAATAGCACTGATTAAAAGTCTGTTTGTATTAATGAAATTCATCTTGAAAGGCGTTTTGTTTGGTTTTAATCAAACAATATAAAATTGAGAGTTGTGAGAGAGTTGTGAATGTGGGAAATGGGACTTGGACTACATTATTTTGTGATGATAACTTTTACAGTAAAGTACATGATTATTTTCCAAATCTTTTAAATCTGCTTTTGGTATGATGTTCAGTCATAAATAATTAACTCAAAAGAATGTCTAAACCTATTTAAACATTGACATAAAACAAGCCAGACAGACCAGTATACAGCATTATCCAGTAAGGTGCTTCAGTGCCTTCTTGTGGCCACATAGTCATACAGTCACTTTCTACTTCAGCAGCTCAGTTGAAACCTGTGCAATTTAAGCAACAACACAACGAAACACACACATTGTAAAAATACCAAACTCCATGCTCTAATCCGAGAGATATTAAGTACCAAAAGCTTTATGAGTCACTGTTTACTGAGTGACAAATTATACGCACATCAAAAATGATCCCCGCATTAACCACTACTTTGTCCTCTTTTCCCTATCCAGTCAAGTCAAAATTACCTGTCTTGTTTTCGTAAGAGACTAGAGGCCATACATCATCCTAATGCATGAGGCAAGAGATGGTCAGGTGAGGAGACTACACTGGTACCACTATAATGATATCAATCACCACAATGAAGACAGCAAATTCAAATGCAGGGTACAGATGGAGACAGCATTCCCTCTGCTCCAGGTTTCTACTCCATACACTGCACTCCGATCATTATTTAATGCAGAGAATCAAGGGTGGCTGCTGCTGTAAAAGGAAGCATTAATCAATTGTATGCATGTGTGACAAATTCAATAACCCCATGCATGAATGAGAAGTGCGTTTGATTAAGGCTATAGCTGTGACTGCACTATACTTGACCTTTAGCTATCACTCCACTTTGGGAGAGATTCAATTAACGTACAAGTCACTTAACAGACAAAGAGGTGTGCTGACAGGGTTAGCAATCATGCACAAGACAGACTATATCCTACACACTTTCTAGTTCTCCCTGTAGAAGAAGAAAAGTCCATACTGTGTTACTATGCATGACTGTGAGGTCTGTGTAAGTACAGCAGGGTTTCTTTTGTAACAAAAAGTATATTAAAGGATATCAATAGAGAATGTTTTACTTTTACAAACAGTACATGTTTACAGTACAATCAGTAGTGTTTGTAGCCTACTTGTGCAAAATGGCTTAGTTTACTTATGAACATGTATTTATTGTGTGATCAGGAAATGGATAATCATTTAGCAATAATCTTGACAGTTACTTAATTACTTGTTAGTTAATCTTCACAATACTAACATTGTAGTTACTAAGGGTACTGATGGGGAACATGTAATACAATTTTAGTGTTAAATGGCCTTAAAGCCTTTCTTGTGTTTTATTATGACAAAATAACATTTGATGAAAATCTGGCTATTCGCCCAGGCATACTTTCTATTTCAGAAAATACACTCAATATTATAGCAATTATAATGTCCCAATAGTATTAATAATACAAATTCCTTTAGGAAATTTGTATTCAGAACACACAAAGTTGGCAATGATGTTGAACACAAACCCCTGGCTTTCATATAATGAGGCTTTTTGAGTGTAACAATTGCGCTGGCTTGCTCTCTGTCTATTTCTCTTAACAGTGGAAAAAATCAATGGGCTTTGCCTGGGGCACAGACCTTTGCACTAAAAGCTATTGTTCTAAGAAGCGGCAGAGCTGTGTTTCCCTGATTCTGCGTCCCATGCGGTCTGTTGGCTGTAATGCTTGCTTTGGTTAAGAGCAAAACAAGTTCATTTCACTTAGCGTCACAGTGTTGTCACATACACTCAATGCCTGCAATAGCACTAAGCACCCAAGAGGAAACAGAAGACTGTCCCGGACCCCAGGGAATAACGGAGGAGTGCTTTAAAGGCACCATAAACACTGCAGTGATGTGCTCTGTTTGGTGTGCACCTGAACAGCTGCTCAAAGCCCCCAGAAGTCACTGTGAGGCTAATATAAACCAGTCAACCAGACCAGACTGCAGGAAGTGATGCCACTGTTGTTTAGATGCTGTGCTGAGTCACGCCACTCCACACAAACTTGAAGAAAGAACAGGTTTGATTCAAACAAGCAAATGGTTGTCAGAAAATGAAGGAGGCTTCAAATAAGAGACGAGAGGCCAATCAAACAAAGCTCCAAAGAATCAGGTTACTGAAGGAGGAACTGTGACGGAAGAAACACTCACAATCTGTAATTAAGCAAAAGTAATGATGGTTCTAAATGGGTAGTAAACAAATGAGTACAAGTACTACAGTTACCACAACAAAGCCACATACAATGGAGCCTTGGAATAGTAAACACATCTTACATTTCTGCATAATCTGTTATAGCCATTTTCATTAGCCATTTCAATAAGCCTGTGTCATTGTTGGATGCAGAGGTTTACAGACCCAGCTGGTCACTCACTGGGGAGAGAATTAAAGTCTAAAAATGGAAGCAATTTTCCTCCAAGATTAGCCCGAAAGGAAAGAAAGACAACTGTAACAAAGCTGTGGTTGACAAAATGAACCGTTATGCTGCTGGATCATCTTTATAGCATTTTGCAATGAAGAGTTTGTAATTGAATTCTTTCATTGTGAATACTTTTACATAGAGATATCTTCTTAAAGCAATGTAAAAGTAACCGCACTGCAAAAGAATAGATGGCATCATACATTTTCAAATTCATAACAGTTAAAACGTTATATTCCGTTTTTCTTTGCAGGCTCGTGTACTAGTATGCACGCCTCTATTGTTTACATGAGGGGGCCACCTGCTGGACAAAACATGCATTGGCTAAAATTCTTCAGTTGCAAGGCAGTATTTCAATTCTTCTCCTGGTGGATGCAACAGAAATTAACCTCTCACAGCTCTTTGACATATATAATCAGCAACAACAATAATATTAAGTGATAGCGATCTCAGCCTTCACAGTGTATAGCTTGTCCAGGCCATCACTTTCACTTTCATTCAGTACTATGGATAACTGGTTTTATGTTGTTACACAAGTCTATTATCGGACTACAATACCCCAGGCTCTGAGTTTTCCCAATAAAACGGCAGTGAAGGATTGACATTTTTTGGAAGTCGACATGACAGCTACCAACTGTATGAAGGTCAGTGTAATGAGACTGTGCTGTAGAGAGGTATAACGTGCAGTGTTCAGGTAGCGGCTTATGACACATCATTTGTCACTGTTAAACCACCCAAATCTACTCTAGTTTACATTATTCTATACAGTACTCTGCATAAAATGTCAGTATAGTGAGAAATATGATGGGAGCTAAGGATACTCGAAAAACTGTAAGTAGTTTATCTTCATTATTTCAGGAGGGAAAATGTACACTGGTGGATGATGGGTTATAGGAGGTGGGTGCATTAATGTTTAGTTTTGTTAGTAGTTTAGGTGGCAATTTATAATAATTACCGGTACATAATAACTATATCTTAACTAGCCATAACAAAGTGTGGACAAAGATTTGATTCATAATGGACAAATATTTTATTAAAATGAATTAATTTTTTTTATGTAATACGCTAATCCTAACTCTAACCCTGTTATTAAAAGGTCCATATTATGCTGATCTATGTTACAATGTTGTTTCCTCATTTAAAACATACTTCTCTCAGATGGAAAACACTCCAACATGATCTGATATGGGATTATACAGGAAGGGTTCAACTATGTTCAACTCCATACACCATAATTTCAGCCCTGATATTGCCAGTCTCTTCTGAACTAAAGGTAAAAGGTAGCTGTTCGCTTGAAAACTACAGCTTCATGATATCACAAGGTGGAACAGGGCATTTTGAGTTTTGGAGATATAAACAGAAAAAGGATAAAGAATTCCTCAAACATGTGTAAATGAAACTAAACACAACCCCAGGCATGTTTTTGAGGAGGACACTGCATTAGAACATGGCTTAAAGCTCACAACAATCTATTTTGTGTAATATAGGACTTTTAAGTTACTAAGCCTGAATCATTCAAACTATTTATTCATTAAGAATTTGGGCATGATTTATTAAGGCATGAATAACTTTAAATATTATAAAGTATTACCATGGTATTTTGTTTGTATTTGGCATTTTTATTTCCTTTATGTGATACACCACTTTCTATTCTTTCTTGATTTATAAAAATAACTTCAAAGTGCATATTATTATCACTATCCACTAGACAAGCTCTCGGCAAAATCGAGTTTATTCCTCGTGCTGCCGCTCTGCTTGTCCCCTCTGGCTCATCCCCCCTAATATTTTTTCCTCTTTTTCGAATTGGGCTGTTGCCATATTGTTGATGTGTTTGGAAAAATAAGCATTTTCTCAAGGTGATGATGACCCTCACTGGGAAAAGAAGTGGAGCTTCTGAAATCCTATTATCTAGAAGCAGGCCTCATTGTATCTCTATCAGCTGCACTGGCCAATCTGCAGCTACACACTTTCCAGTGGTCACTCCTACATTCACTCTATCACAATCTCACCTGCAGAGTAAACATTGTATAACTGTTGATAAAATAAATATTTAAACTTTTATGTCCTTTTTGAAGAGAACAAGACAAAACTAATCATTATTTTGATTTGCTATTATAGTTTTTTTTAGATGTCGATCATGTTTGGCTACAATATTCACTCAATCCACGTATTATTTATTGACTGATTTTACTTTCCACTCTGCCGGAACAAATCTAGTTCAGAAATGAGAGAATCCTAACTATTTTGCAAAATACGACATGGGTGATTGCCTATGCTTGTTATGGACGCCATTTAAAGACCATTCAGTTTGTTAGTTTTGAATTGTTAACTGCTATAGCAAAACTTTTGGCGTGCATTTTAGAATTTAGGAATACAATATCTGAATGTAACTTCACACACAGTTTGAGAATTAAAAATCACAAAAGAAAATATATTTGAAAGTATTTAATCAGTAATTTGTGCCAAAATGAGAGTTGATCTTGGAGATAGTAATGTAAATAACTAAACCAGTAATTGTATAAGTCTCTTGTTCAACATCATGTACAAAATGCATCTTCACCTGGCCCACTTCATCTTTAAAATGGATTAGAAAACGGTTCCCTTCGTAGTTACAATCAGTGTGAGCCGACTGATCTACTTCCAGACTAACTGCAGAACTAACATACCACAAAGGGATCTTGAATTCATCCAGTAAAGTCACTGTCATGATGCAGCAATTCTATAAAAGATACAAAAAAAATATAATGTAATGACTTGAAAATATTGTATGCTGCTTTTGTAATCCTATGAAAGATTATTCACAGCCTTTAAACTACTTGCTCACGCTTCTATCATCTTTCTATGTGGTAAGAGTTGGAGTGAAGAGGTGTGAAGTGGCATACCTGCACAGCTCCTTGCAGGGCCTCACACCTCCAGGGGAGATTGATGCTGCCAGACAGAGGTGTGTGTTCAGACAACCTGTTCCTGTGAATGGCAGTCAGCTGCATGAGTCCATCGCACATCTGAGCTACACATAAACACACACACATAATTAGTCACAGAGCTCACAATATTCAAGTTGCCTTTATATGATTGAGTTTGAAATTTAAGTTACATTTATGACAGAAAAGTGAGGCGAAGCTTTCGGACAAAATTGTGCGCTTGATGTTGTGCAAAGTGATGTGTAGATGGTAACCATGGAGACCGTATTCAGGATCGATGTCATCAAAAGGAGGCTTGGCTGCTGGCTCAATGAAAGGGCTATGAATCAAAATACAATTAAAGACACAATGTAATTACAGGTGCCATATTGTACATATTATATTGAATTGTTTTAGTGGAATTGTTTTAGTGGATCTCCCAGGTCACCAGTAGAGGGAGCCATCTCCACACTGTGTTAAAAACAATTCAATTACAAGGAAAGTAATATCTGAAAAAATATTATATGTAGGTAGGAATAGGTTTACATTGCACTTTTGAATAAAAGTGGTGTGATATTCATGACTTGTATCAAATGAAGCCCAGCTAAACCACTAAAACCCACTTTTTGACAATATTCCAACTAGTAGATTTGCCTCAACATAAAAGTAAATATTTGTTAGCTTTGAATTTATCAGAATAAAACTATTTGCATAGCGTAGGTACATAAAAACCACACAACAGACCCAAAATGTGTACAAACATCTCTAACAGAATGCATTGAAAAAATATAATATAATCCAATGACGCTATTTCACCATTAAAATTATGACTCATTTAAAAACAGTGCTGATTCTTTGTGTTTTCCCCACAGTGAGTGAAAAGCAGGTCACAGACAGGCTCATCTGACAGAGGAGAGTGTGAGTCAGCGCTGCCTGCTCGAGTGTGGCCTACCAGACTGAGGATCCCTGGGTGCTCCTCTCCACCAGCCTGTGGAAGTGAAGGCACAACAAGACGAAGGCCACAGAGCACTGGTCCTGAAAGAAAGAATTGTGTGGCATCTTTTTAAAAATGCTACCAGTGTCACTCTAGGCATGTACTGTACTAACCTTCCAAAGGCCCACAATAACACCAGGCTGCAGAAGCTTAAGTTGCATCAGTTTGTCTTGACCAATATGCTGAGTGCTTTTGGATACAGTCATGTCTAAAGTCATCATCAGGGACCTCTGTGCTGGTCTGCCATGAAAAATATGTACCATTTTTACAAAAAAAATATGTACCATGTATGTAAGTAATGGCAGGTATTTATGACATTGATGTTTTCATTGAGTAAAAAATCTGTATACAAAATCACATCATGATTTGCATAGATTTAAGAATAATGCAAAGTTATGTTTCCATAGCACTTAACAATTCAAAACTAAATATTCTATCTTTTGAGTGGAAAATTGTCCTCAAAATGGCACTATATAACAAGAAGCTGAAACACATCAATATGGACAAAGACAAGGTCTTAATGACGTAAATCCTTTGTATTTAGATCAACAGCAGAATCTACAGATAAAAAAATAAAAATAAAAATAGGTTAAGGTTAGGGTTAAAATTAAGTTTAGGCATTTAGTAATTATGGTTAAGCCTGTCACCATAATCACAATATCAACTTATTGTTCAGTATATCATAGTTGGAACCTAATATTTTGGGGCTCAATATTTATTGTGTATATTTGTTCTGTGCAATAGTGAGGATGGGGATTTTTTTTGCCATTTTTATGTGATCAAATTTAGGTTCAGTCTGCCATACATTGCTCAGGCTTTTTAATTATACTGTCTTTTTTTTTTTAAGTGTATTTTCAACATTATCACAATATTTCTTTGTAGCATGATATGTGCTTCAAAATGTGTTATTGTGACAGGCCTGACTATGGTTGGTTAACATTATGATCAGTTTCTAGGAAATTAATCTAAGTCTATGTAATGTTCCCAAAAATCATGCAAACCCAAGATTTGTGAATGCATTAGTATGAGGTGGAGGCTGCCTTACTTCTTCAGACCGGTGCGGCTGAGTGCGACCCTTCTGACCCCGTGGAGCTGGACAGCAGAGATATTGTGGAGGTCGGGCAAAAGGCCGCTCCAACACAGAATCACAGAGGTCTCCAAGAACTTCAGCCAACTCAGGTCCAGTGTGCTCTGCTTCTGTGACCGCTCCACCACCGTCAGCTGCCAGCTCACATGAAGGTTCCTGAAAGAGTGAGAGGGTGTAAGATTAGTCATGATGCCATCAGTGGGTGTACACTTTGTGCCACTTTCAAGTTTATGTAAATGAAGAGGACTGTATCAGGAATGGCATCTGGTGTCTATACAACTGACTGTAAACTATATAATAAAAAAAACAATAGTTGCCATGTGGTGGATGGGAGACAAGTTCAGATTATCTCCAAGACCTCACCAAACTGAAAGTTCAAATTTTGTAAAGTTATGAAATAAATACACTTTTTATTTGAAAGTGTTTTTCATTATTTCTAATTTCTTGGGCTGACATCAAAAACTATAGCCATATTTTTATTTTTGCCTATTCCATCTATACACTATACAGGCTGCAAATAGAAAGTAATCTAATGTACATTATACTCTAACTATTAATATTCTAAAATAAAGTGTAACCAACGAAATATAGGATATTAAAATGAAATTCTTGGTCAAGTTCGATCTAGAGATTTTACTTAAGTGATGCAGCAGTCAGGCCCCATCCAATATCAATTAAGTGGGAGAAACCTGGAGCAGCCGGGGAGGCCTGGTATTACCTCTGGGACTGGACTCCACTGAGTGCGAGTGAGGGGTGTCTAGTGGAATGATTATTACCAAGGTAAATGGGGAGCTCCAGCAGACAAAACCCCACAGGGACATGTCTCGGGAGAAGGGAAGCCTGGGATACTATGAGCAAGTATGAGTGTGTGTGTATGTGTGTGTGCGTGCGTGTGCGTGTGTGGAGCAGATGAAGGCTAGAGGTGCTAAGTAATTTATTTCAACCATTCAGACTGCCTCAGCAAGGAACACAATTATTTCGCCTTCCTCTCAGTAACGGTGAAGGATACAGAGTTCCAGAATTGAGTGGTGCACAGCTTCTAATCAGAGGTTATGAAAACAGGGCTGATACTGCAGTGAAGACAGCAAGGAGCTTTCCCCACGCGCATGGCATCCCCCTGAGCAGACAACACTACCAGACACACACCTCTACTCTCACCTTTAATAACAGTGTCATAAAAAAGAAAAGAAAGGGAACATAAAACTGCTTTTTTTCTTTTTGATTTCAAGTAGTCTCTCCACTCTCAACTTTCTTGACAACATGGCTGTAAAGTTTAGCTATGTTTGGGGAGAAAAGCATTGGGGATTCCTGGGATATCTCTGCACCTCACTGCTTCTTATTGTACAAAGCATACAAAACAGATGGTGATGTAGATACACTGTAGTCTGTGTGAGATATGGACCAAAACACACAAAGGGGATGTGCAGCCAAAAAGGAACAGAGAATATAGTTTGTACGAAGAATATAAGAGGTGCATTTGCTTTGAAACATAAATCTGATTTTCACCTTTCTTACCTGAGAACTTGTTCTGTTTTACTAGGCAGTCCAGTGTGACGGTTGATAACATAGCGGCTTTTCTTCCACTTGTATGTGTCACAATCGGCTCCTGTTTTGAAATACAGCCATTTCCAGTGGCCAACATCCAGATTACTGATATCAGCTGTCTTCTTTAACAAGTCCTCTACAAATTTGGGATAGAGCTTTCTTTTTTTCCCAAACTCTTTCAGGAAGATCTTATGCCACAAAGCACTGTAATCATAAAGAACAATGTTATATATAGTTTAACTTTATTTGCATCTTAAAAAACAACATTAAACGCTTACTTGTCACTGGCTAGTTGGTAAAAGAGACTGTTGACGTGGCTTAGCGTGAAAAGAGCAGCAACGTCGAGGTATGACAGGATCTTAATGAGGATCTCAGAAGGCAACCTACACAAAGGGTGATAAGACAACACTGTAAACAATAGCTACTTATTATTATGCCAAAGTCAGTGCAGTTCATGAAAAGCACAAATGCTCTGTTTTTCTTTACAAAGACACAAAACTGGCCACCCAGTGAACCACACAGCCCTACAACTGAGTGTATCTATCAGTGCAGTGTGGGCATAACCATTTTCTTAAAAATGTGAAGCCGTTTCAGTAGGTGGTCATTGCAATAGGCTGCATTGTGTTGCAATAATGAGTTCTATCACTTCAGTTGGTTTCCTATCACCTTGTCACTGGAGAAATATATGTAGCCTATTTTCTCGTAGCTTGACAGTTGGTGACTGTTAGTTAGGTTATTAAGCCTATTAGAGTTAGCTTAGTTTTCACAGGCTTTATATTGATTTGTTTTAAGCTGTCCCGGTGCCCACCGAAAACCCCGTGATTTAGCTAACATCACGGGACATTAAGTTTAACCATGACACGCTCCAGTGCTAAAAGTCAGACAAGTGAAAATAGCGTATGCTCTGACACGTTACTTTTCTATCGAGCTCCGAGCACATGGTCGTGATGATTTGTCCGCTCTTTTTAGTGTGCTTTTCGCCTTCACCGCGGAAATAACGGCTTTTGGTGTCGCCATTTGTCTCCTGCTCTCCTCCTGACCTCCTTGACAGTCAAGATAACTTATCCGAGCGTCATCATCTTCAAGGGCTTCTGTGTCTCCACGACTTCCCAAAGCAGGTGGATTATATTCAAAGTAAACCTAACGCTAATCTGTATGGTACGTTTGATACAGGTGTAACTGCGACTGTCCAGTGTTTATCGTGTCGCCATGGTGATGTTGTGTCAAACTTCCGTCTCTCACACACACTTTTTCCGGTAGGAGTCTAAAAAGTAAAATAGCACTTTTTTTTTTTTTTTTTTTTTTTTTTTTTTGACTTATGAGAAAGTGACTGAACACTGAGTTCTGTAGTACTTTGACCAAATATAAATGTTTTGGTTCAGGAGTATTATAGGCAGCATATATGGATGTTGTAGCTATGAGAACACAACAGGGCCGGTGAGTCGGCCAGTCTAATTACCAATAGGGGCTTTAGGTCTAAGTGTAATTGGCTATAGACTAGATCTGATTGAAGTAGCCTGCCCAAGTCGTGAGAGGAGAACATTTCCAATAATAATGTCATTATGTAGTGGCCAAGAGAAGTGGAGCTGGGGCACACTGTGACTTTTGGAGCTCTGAAGATGCTGATGCATTTGAATGTGAGCATAGCCAGATGGACTGTCATACAGATGGACCCGTATTTTAGAATGGACATATGGCCATCTGAGCACACTCTGGGGGATAAACTGTATTTGATCTTATTTGATGAGCTTTAAATACATCTCTGAATAAAATAATCACTAAATTAATAGAATATTAATTTAATTTTCATACAAAAGATAGGCTACATCCAAAGAGAGGTTTGTTTTTTTTTTTTTTCTAAAGCAGACAGATCTCTAGTCTCCACATGATTGACCTTCCCATCTCTTAAATCCAGCGGGCTGGCAGCCGCTCAGAGGACATCACTGTCATGAGTCTGACTATGAGCCTGCCGTAGCCTGTTCAAGAGAACTCTTTTTTTGGGCAGAGCCAGCCTCAAGTAGTCTATGTTAATGCAACAACCGTGCAAGCCACATGGGTGTGCATGGGATGTTCCTCTCTCTCTCTCATGCACATCTTGACATTTGATGTGTTGTGTGTCCTTGTGAAGGCCCCGGGTCAGCTGTGGCTCCTGGATACCTGATGTCACTCTTCCGCTTGGTTTGTCAGTCAGCTCTGACAGTGAGCGCCAGGAGGAGGAAGATCGCCATGTTTAAATGTAGAACACAAGTCTACAGCAAGTCAAGAGATTACCACACAACACATGGCAATAAACCTGTTAGGGCCATTTTAACTCAACAAACAAAATGTTTCTTTATTTGACTTTTTCAGTATTGGAATTACACTCATTTTGAACAATTTTTAACCACCACAAACAGGGCTGGGAGATATAAGGATAAACCCATGATTCATCTGATAATATGCTATTTTGAATATAACCATCCACAAGGAAGTATGAATTCTATGAATACACAGACAGTTGTAGTTACGTCTTTGATGCGGTGTGAAGCTAGTGTACATCTATTATGAGAAAAGAAAAAAATTTAAATAAAATAAAACATGAATTGAAATAGATTTTTTTAAATACCACACATGCTAGAATACCCAAACCCTCAAATGGATCACTGTATAGCAAAAGGATTGTTTATGACATGAAGTAGGCTATATTAACTCAAGACATAAATAAATTCAACACAGTAACTTCCGCTGCATGTGAATGTGAGATCCATGCATATAAAAGCAGACAATGGAGAAAAGATGGCAGCTCATTAAAGTTAGTGTGGTGTACTGCCCACTTCTAAAGCCCTGTCAGAGGTGCTGAGGACCACTAAAACCTCTATGAAGCTCTTCAAAGGCTGAGGCACGTCAGGACCAGAGGAGAAGCCATTCATTATCTGTGAAATATGGACATTTTCTGTGTCACTGAGAGAAAGCACCATGTCTTTAATATGTATTTTACTCATATGTCATCCACTAAAACTGCCAGGTCACATAAGACTTATAATTATGTCATCCTTAAAATATCACTAATCAAGTTATATTCATGAATAAAAGTTAAAAAAGGCTCATTTATTATTATGTTAATAGAAATGTTTATTTAAGAGAGAGCATCCCAAAACTAAATGGAGAGAGCGCATACTTTAAAAAAAGTAAAGAAAAAAGAAAGAATGAATGAATAAAAAAATGTAAGTGGACAAGATTTATTTTGTTTTTATTTATTTGGTTTATTTAACAGGGACAGTGTACATTAATCACCATTTCTGCAAATGTATCAGAATTAGCTAGAGAGGCTATTATTCGTCAGTCCCTGGACAGATGGTAAACATCAATACTACTGAAGCAATAGTCATCCAAGGACATCACTTTTTCACTGTTTAATCTGAAACAATGATCCATAAGACCTGTCTGATGTCTTCTCCTTACTCAAAGCAGAAATAATGAACTAGTTCTACCACTGGATGGCGTGCGAGTATCTATGTTTGAATCAGTCCTCTCCTGGAATCAAAGAGGCTTAGTTGATTTTTAAATGAAAACTATGTGGAACGTGCTGTGTAACTTTATCCACCTTTGCCCCCTTCATTTAAAACGAATCACATGAGCCATGAGAAAGTATTTATGAGTGTCACGGAGCTCCAGTTGTCTTAGGAGTCCAGTGGGGTCCCGACAGTTTGGTTCTCTCTCGTGAATAATCTTTAAACAAAAGCCTTTCGCTTTTAATTGCTTCGGGGGGCACTTCTGAGGAGTTATTGTACTGGCTGCACGCGCATCAGAATGGGCGTGAGTTGTCCCTCGAAAGACAGTTTAGACTACACTACTCGGACCAGTGATCTGTGAGCGCAGATCATTTGAGTCTGGGAGAGATAAGGCAGAGCAGCTGCGGGATGGAGAGAACAGGTATGTCGTGTTTTTGCTTTATTTGCAAAAGTAACTGAATGCAATTAAACTGATTTCATTGCGTTTAGAAATTACTACAATATGTGATGTTTTTTGGGGGTTCAGTTTAAAATACAAATAAAAAGCAAACCTAAATAAGTCAAGCGTAATGTGGTGCACAAAAGATGCACTAGGCTTGCACCCTGACTACAAAAGCTTTCAAGTATTTGGAGTTTGGAAATATGATCTCCTTTTACGCACAGTAACCTTTTACGCACGGAGAATACACGCCGTTTAAAAGACAAACAAAAAGACCATTTATGATTTTAGTCTTACATGGTGTTTTTTCTCATTCAACTAACAGGATTTATAGCAGTCGACTGAATATTCTTCTCAAACCAACCCAAGACGCATAAGAGGGAGGGGAGTGAGAGCGTGAGCGCGCGTGTCAGAGGGGGTTTGACACAGAGACACAAGAGCAAGGAAAGGAAACAAGGGGAAATTGAGTGTGGATCGAGAAGAGCAAACGGATTCTCCAAAAAGGGAGCGGCTAGCGGTCGTCCTTTTGTGCCATGAACATGGTGCCAGTGCGCTGCCAGGGCTCGTCGTGCGCCATGCTGCCGCTCGCTCTGCTGCTCCTCTTGGGATGCGGTGTGGCTCTGTGCCTCGGTCAGAACGAAACGGAACCCATCGTTCTTGAGGGGAAGTGTCTCGTGGTGTGCGACTCGAACCCTTCCTCTGACGGAGCCGTTACTTCGTCACTGGGGATTTCTGTTCGCTCAGCCGGTGCCAAAGTGGCGTTCTCAGCCGTGCGTGGGACCAACCACGAGCCCTCCGAAATGAGCAACGCATCCATGACCATCTACTTTGACCAGGTGAGGCGGCCACTCCAAGTGTCGAGAGTAAAACTTGGGACTCCCCCTTTTACGCATGCCTGAATGTGGACGAACGCACAGTGTACGGCGACTTTTACAGCAAACGAAATAGTTTTAGGTTAGTTTTAGATATGTACATCCAACAGTTCTTTAAGACTAAAAGAACAAGACCAGATAAAATGCTGTTTTTTAATGGAATTTGATGCTGTCGGGATTGTGTAAGGTCCCCCTACACCAGATATGACAGTTTCAGGCATAATGGCATTGTGTGTGCTTATCAGGGAGCGGATAGATTCAATGTGATGTATTTTAAATTGCACTAAAACAAAATATTTTGCGTTGTTCCATCATTGTTCGTCTGTTTGCACAGTTTAAAGGTTTTTGCTCAATCTCACTGTATTCTAAAGATTTTTCTGAGCAATGATGACCCCTAACCCCTTGTTTTTACAGGTTTTAGTGAATATCGGCAACCATTTCGATCTGAAAGCAAGTGTTTTCCAAGCTCCGCGGAGGGGAATATATAGTTTCAGTTTTCACGTTGTCAAGGTCTACAACAGACAAACCATTCAAGTAAGTCAGCGCTCTGGGTGTGTGTTGAGCCGCGATAAGTAGAAGTTTTAACCATGTCGGTTTACTGCATTACAGGTGAATCTGATGCAGAACGATTATCCAGTGATATCAGCCTTCGCCGGGGACCAGGACGTGACGCGGGAGGCTGCCAGCAACGGCGTGCTGCTGATGGTGGAGCGGGACGACCGAGTCTATCTGAAGCTGGAGAGAGGCACCTTAATGGGCGGATGGAAATTTTCCACCTTCTCAGGCTTTCTAGTGTTTCCTTTATAATCGACCGGCTCAGAACCACGCCAAGACCAACACACACCACTCGCCATCTCTTTTTGACTTCTTTTGACTAACTGTTAACAAACTATCCGCAAAGGAAGTCGACAAACCTGTATAACTATCCTATCTACGAACATGGAGTTGCATATTTCAGAATTATCATGCTATCTGGATGACGGATTGATAATGGCGCGTTGTGGATTTTTTCTCATTTTTGGAAACAAACTTTGCCCAGAGACAAAGAGGCGATTTTCTGCAAATGAACAAATAACTTGAGAAGAAAAGGTGTGTCATGCTCTATTTTATGTTTGTATAGCCTTAAAGAATATATGAATCCCGTCCAAGTGAAGTTTGATGGATTACGGACATCCAGAGATGAAGTGCTTTTAAGGCCAGTCAGTGGCATTTTTTTGCACGAATGGAAGTTTTCTTTTCGTTATGTTTTTTGTGCAGTCAATGGTGTTGCGTTTGGATGCTCTTTGAAAATTAAGCCAAATATAGGCCGCCTACGAATTTATTTAAAAAGAAAAAAGGCGACATATTTCAGCCAACTGGAATTAGAGCCCTTTTATTCAAATATAATTCTATCATTTATAAAGAGTGCATATTCACATTATTGTGTGTTACATTTCGGATCTGCGTAGCTTTGACTGATTTAATGTTCAGTGACATTGCTCACAAAATGTACATTGTGAAAATACTAGAAAAATCCCTATATGTCCCGCTAAATAAAAAGATATTGTATTGTATAGGCTATGCGCAATGGGCACTTCTTTACACGCGGCTTTGCTTGAGTTGTGAGTTTGTAAATGTGCGTAAAAGGCCGGAGTGAGAGCCCTTCACGAAACAATGGTGTGGGCGGGTCGCTGTCCATGGTGCTGAAACACACAGCTGGAGTGCGGCCTCTTTCTCGTACTTCAGCAATAAGAGATTCATTACCTGACTCTATTAGATTGTATGAACTAAAATAAAAATTTTAAAAAGTACGATTATCTTAATAATACTTCAACGCTCAAATATTAAATGTACACACAAACTAAAGTCGAAGAACTAACTCTTTTAAATTATTAATAAATCAGTAGAGGATCATTCCGCTTTTATCTGGGTGTGTCAGAGAATTCCATTTTCTAACAGAACATTTCCACCCACAGCATACAGGTCCTCCACCTCTCTCTCTCACAGGTTTCGTTTAACTCCCCCTGATACTGATCTGATACCCCCCTCCCCCATGAGTGTCCACATGTTTCCCATCATGCACTGCAAAGTGTATTACCGATAGAGTTAACTGAAAGTAAATGTATCAGCAGAGGGAATATGTAGTGAATGTAGGAAACATATTTTTAAGCCAGAATTTATCCTTAAGTGCTTTTGTGCTTATACCTTAAAATAAATCAAATAGGTTAATACCTTTGCCCTTAAATGCCAAGTGTGGATAACAGAGTCTCATAATATATTCTCCACCCACCCACTGGATGATGGTCTGGTTGTGACTGTAGAGACAGAGAACAGAGATGGCGCTTCTGTTGATATTTTTCATGTTGAGTACATCCAAGTAGCCAGTGTAAACATTTACTGTTGATTCGAATAATTAAAGGATTGACTTTCTCAGAGTTTTGCATCAGTCACTACAGTCAGTCCCCTCTGCCTGCTGGTTCAATCTCCACACTCCGCTAGTAGTGAGACGTACTTGCCCTGAGGCAGACTGGCAGGGATGTGGCAGCTGATGTGGCAACTTGAGACAGTTTCTGAAATAGTTACACAGGCACTGGTGGCCAAGTTAGTGATGTCCCGTTCACGTTTTCAGGTGCATATAAACTAAGGAAGAAAACTGAACCACCGATCCTCAAAAAACTGCTCTCCCCCATGGTTCAGAAGTTGGTTTGATTGTTGAGGAAGACATCTAATGCTATTTTTCAGTATTAAACTTTAACATATGTAGATTTCAGTTTGAACATTGTAAACTGCACTTCCTGTTCAAAACTGCAGAAGTGAAAGGCCCCGCCTCAGAGTGACATTTCACTATAACAAGCAATATGCTACAGGCTACATGACATTTAGAATACTACATGTATGACGCAGAGTCAAATATTTTGAATAATCACATTTAAGTAGAGTGGTGGGTGGAGATAGGGGGTAGGTAAGACCAGAAATTTTCTGAGCACTCAGTACATGATTACTAAAACATGCTTGGTTCAATCTGAAAAATAAGGTTGATAAAATGCCATTACAGTATGGTTAAAAGCTGATGCCAGTCTATTTTACATAATATGCCCCTTTAAATCAGCCTACTTTTCATGTGTGGATAAACATGTGGTCAGGACTGGCCTCTTGATTGGCAGGTCACTATGTAACATTATCCCTGTGTATGAGAACAGCGTCTCACAGAGTAAACACCAATTTAGCACAAAAGCGTGGTGACACTGGCAGACAACACAGCACTACGTGTAATGAGCACAATCTGTCAGAGGAGTAAAGAGGCACATTCTAACACTTTATGATAATCCACGCTTTGTTACAACACACAGAGCCATTGGAGCCGACACTAGAGGAAAAATGTTTGTTCACATGGTTGAATAATGAACACGGGCAGCTTTCATTCACTTTATTTATAGATCCTACAAGTGAGAGGCTTCTTCACTCGGCCTGTTTCTTATACCTTCATCTTGTGCACGGTAGAACACAACAGCTGAGAACAAAGGGAAAGTCCTGCTGACAAGAGCCCTCCGATGCCAGCTATGGGACTCCTCAAAGCGTCTCCAAGTGCCAGAGAACCATACGCATTTGGACACTGTCGTAAATTGGCTGATAAACTTCTAATTGTGCTCGTACCAGAATCAAAACTGTGCCCTTAGATAATTCATAAGAAAGAATGTTCAACACATTTTCAGCTCATTTAAAATGATGTTTGATTTTTGTGGGTTTAATGGAATGCTTATTCTCTTTGTTATCTCAGTCCAGATCTATGCTCATTGCACTGTAGAAGTACTCAAAATATAAGTAAAAGTACTGCAATACACAGCTCCTAAAGAAACACATCTATCATTGTAACTACAAAGCTGACACTCTGCTTCTGTACTAGTGATACTTTGCAATATTACTACTAGTATTACTAG
Source organism: Boleophthalmus pectinirostris (assembly GCF_026225935.1). Lineage (NCBI taxonomy): Eukaryota > Metazoa > Chordata > Actinopteri > Gobiiformes > Gobiidae > Boleophthalmus > Boleophthalmus pectinirostris. Next base: position 19,959,451 of record NW_026571070.1, read on the forward strand.
CAGTTCAGCTATGGCTTCTAGAAAGTTAAGTTATACCTTTTTGTTCATCTAAAAAAGATACATTTATCTTCTGCAGTTGATCCATTTTTCATAATTAAGATGGAGGATTTTAGCTGTTTGATGTTTTGAGATGTTGAATGAAAATGTATTACCTGGAGGAGACCCACCCAGACACAGGGAGAACATGCAAACACACAGAAGGTCCCCATCCTTCCATGGAATCCAACCTGAGGCTTTTTTGTTGCAATGCAAGAGTGGTACAAAATACATTCACAGAAGTAGCATCCTCCTTCAGTAGTAGTCTAAATTGTATCTGCTTCTTTTGCCTTTTTATATTGTTCCTGCAGCACAGATGGCAACAATAACAGCCTTGGCAATTACATGAAACTTAGATAGCTCACACAAACGCATATGCTTTTGTCCCTTTCCACCATTATATTCCTCTTTAAAGATCCAGGCGGCAGAAATGGCTCTTTTGGCTTTACTTTGTTTAAGTCGTGGACACTGAGGAGATCATAGGTTTCTTTCACTCTGGGAGGTCTGTATTGAAATCTTAATGATGTAATGCTGTGAATGCTATCACTGCAGACACTTCGACTGATTTCTCAGAATCAGAGAATACGCTCTTCATTAACAGGGCTGCTCAGGTTGCCCACACAAACTCGAGTGGACTTTGTGAAGTACTTTTTAGTAGTAAAGTACACTCATGAGAATGAAGCAATTTTTCGTCTTGCAGAATAATACTGTCTGTAATAGTGCCATCATAAGCTTTATCAGTAAGGACACATTTCAATAGTTACAACAGCAGTGATCTGTGAGCTTATCCAATGGTCCAGAATGATGGAAAAGTAGAACAGTTGCCAAAGAATTCAAAACTAAATGTTGCATATAAAAAGAAGCTGCATCCCACAAATAGTTAGACAGCCAAAAGCTGTACCATATATAGTGAATATTACCTCCAAACTATATATTACCAATAATATCCAAACATATTTTTAGAACAGATTCCCTGTTTGTTCAGATGTGGGTGAAGGTTCACAAATAATTGTCTATTTACTATAAAATCATCACATTTTGGTGCATATATAGTTGTCTGAAACAGCATTCACTGTTCCAGGTTTTAGCTTGGCATGTAAACGTCATGGTATTGTGAGCTCCTCTGGCTTAATTGCTGATTTTATTTTGATTATGATTAAGAATTACCTGATTAAAGTATGTTATATAGTACTTAGACATGGTGTAGTTGAGGATTGCAGATATCACACCAGGCACTGAATAAATAACAACAAAAAAGCTTTTAAAATATGAAAGATTGCAAAAATGTCTGTGATCCAGCCATCCTCCAGGAGAAAATATAAGAAAACAGCACACAGTGGAAAAAGCTGTGTGAAAAGTTTGATGCGCCGCCTCCATAGCATAAATAAATCAAAGCTTTACCTTGAAACTCCAGCCACAGAACTCCGTCCATGGTAGCCATATGCTCCATCCTCAGACACTGCCTCTCTCTGTGCACTGATGCATTGTGGGAACCTGGCTTCATCGTAGTTTGCCTTTCAAGATACACCAAGGTCAAGAAAACATGTTGATACAGTTGGCACAGTGGAGATGTTTTTCTGACCTGCTAGTCACAGCCCAGAGTCTGAGCCAGCTTTACAAACATGCACAAGCACAGTACACTAAGTTACTGTGGGTGTCTATAAACAAACTGAGACTGCAATTATATGGACAAGGAGTTTAAGTATTTCAACACCAAATATGAGTACATCTACTACCACAAGCATAGTAACATAAGGCTATTACTATTACTTCCATAAAATCTTGATTCGCGCTTTACAATTGTGTTAATTTTAGACATAAGTATCAGTACAATATCATCCAACCAGTGTACTTTTTTTTTTAACCAAAATCATAATCCATTGAGCCAGAATTGAACATGATCATGCAGTTACATTTATTTATTTCAGTAACACACGTAAAACAAAAGAGCTCATTGGTCACTGATCATTTTAATTAAAAAAAAAAAAAGTATTTCTCGCACCTCAGATAAAAAGTTTTGAGAGCTTTAGTGCTTCGCTCATTGGTTTTTCAGCCCCTAGTGAGATTCTTTTCCTTTCTTTTTTCTTCAGGAGCAGCCATATTTGTTTTGATACAGACAAGCCATGCATTTCCCTGACTGGCTAATCCATCTGTCAATCATGTCCATCTGAATTCGTTAGATTCACCGGTGACCAAACACACATCAGCGTAAAGTATTGAGGAAGTGTGTATTCTGGATCCGAAGCAAATTATCTTCACTTGTACAGTCTAAAGTTCTCAAAAATATGTCTCTTTAGTCATAGTGTAACCTTATTTTATTTAATTTTCCAGCAAAAATATGACATTGTGAAAACTTTAACAACATATTTTAATTGACAAGATGACCACTGCCTGGAACCAAACCTGGATAAACACAATAGCATCTATAAAAGGGGTAGACAAAATGGAAATAACAAAATATCATTAAGTGTATTAGGGTCCATTATAATGAAAACAAAAGGAGTCTGCTTTTTGAAGTGGCCAGCATCACAACTTGCCTGAGATCTGATTTAACCTTGCCGCATGACTGCATAATGAGCTATACATTTCTAAGCAACTAAAACTCCCGCACGCTATTAGTTCTTGGTCCAGTTATGGTTGAAATTGCCTTAAGTGTGATTGTGAATAAAGCTTTCACACTATTATTTTTATTCACACGTTCCAGGGCGGGCACAGCTACAGGCACTTCTTTTGACTCTAATATCCAATGTGAATTTCAACTCAAAGGAAACGCGGCTTGAATGTCAGAATTTATGGGCAGTTTAATGGCACCGACCTCATTATATGGTTTCAAAAAGCACATTTCCATAAGTTTCACTTCAACCGTTAATTTCACAGATCGCGGTAATGGCAGCAGATTGAAGTCATAAGAGGCAAGTACCGCACAACTTCTACCTATATTTTACAGGTGTCTATCAATGTATATTATATGAGAGGTGAATGCTAGCAGAGTGGTTAGCCCTTTGATTTTTCTATTCATAACTACGTCACAACTACGAATGTGAAATCTCTTATATTATTCTACATTGCTATCAAGGAGAGTGTATGGCCTACACAGAAGTAAACTACGGAAGCCGAGAGATGTCACAACAAACGCAAACGCCACAACAAATACAAATGCGACAACACAACAAAAAGCCACAACACACCAAAAAAAAAGCCATAACAGAAATGACCGCGGGACTCTATTTTATTGCAAACGCCTCAACAAATACAAATGCCACAACACAAATGCAAATGTGCAACACATTAAAAAGCCGCAACACATTAAAAAGCCACAACACATTAAAAAGCCACAATGGAAGTGACCACGGGACTCTATTTTGAAGTGAAGAAGAAGAATTACAATGTGAAACGAATTATGATAAAACAATAAATTACTTTTACTTACGTTTCCATCCGTTTTCACGCATTAAAATAGAGTCCCGCGGTCATTTCCGTTGTGACTTTTTTTGGTGTGTTGTGGCTTTTTTGGTTTGTTGTGGCTTTTTGTTGTGTTGTCGCATTTGTATTTGTTGCGGCGTTTGCATTTGTTGTGACCCCTCTCGGCTTCCGTAGTAAACTGTGTGTAACCAGTGACGACGCAAAACTTCAACATTTTTGTGCATCAAAAAAATTAAGGCTTCATTTTTCATCAGTGCATTATAAAGTAAAGAAATCATTGTGAAATTATTGTGCAAAGACAAATTACTCGACTGATTGATTTTTTAAGGATTTTGTATTGGACACTACTGCATTCCATACACTGCCAGTCAAAAGTTTGGACACATTCTCTTATTCAATGTTTTTTTAATATGTTTACTATTTTCTACATTTTATATACACACAGACATCAAATATATGAAGTCGATTATATATGGAATTATGTAGTAAAAGTGAAAAAATGTGATATCCAAATCCTCAAGTTGCCCACCTTTTGCTTTGTCAAAAAATATTTTGTAGATTTATTTCACTTTTTTTCTTTACTAAATAATTCCATATATCTTGCTTCATATATTTCATGTGTTCTGTATGTAAATAAAATGTATAAAGTAGTAAGAAAAAAGAAGCAAAACACCAAATATGAGAGCGTGTCCAATGTTTGACTGGCAGTGTAAAGGTCCACTTTCACTTTGAATACACACTTGATAAAAGACTTTACTTCACCTAACTGCTATTACTTATCTACCTAAGTCCTTATACTTGACTATATCTCAGCTTTACGCACCTAACATATTTAAAACTGACCCCGCTCATTTGCATTTGAATGACAAAATCTTGAAGCGCACAAGCAGAATGGCATGTGGTACTGACTTGTTAATAATGCATTTGTTTTCCCATACAAATACATACACACAAAACAACCACACCACTCCCCATCTTCTTCTCTGTTTGTTTCTACTTCTGCCACCGCCTGCAATATCCATATACTGCTGAAACATGCAATTCCCCAAAGACAATAGCACGTAACCGGCACAGTGACAGTATGCAAAAAGCTCATATGAAGCTCTCCTTGGTCTGATATTATGTGTCATTACGACCTGAGGTGAGGAGCCCTAACCTGTTTAGCTCCATCATTAGAAGAAAGGAGGAGGAAAACGCTCCCTCTCAGCACTACTGTCTGAGGAGACGCAGGTATGAGGGGCTTTCTGAAGCTCACATTTTGCAAATATATGGATACAGTAGTGATAAAGTTGTTACTGGTGAAGTGCATGACAGCTGTAGCAGTAAATATATGTACCAGTTGCAGAATTGTAGTAACTGTATGTGTTAAAAGTATTTTCTTGATGCTATGTCTAAAACTATGGGTCTTGGGAGGTGTGACAGGGACTACAGAACAAATACAGGTCTTTATAAGGTGAAGTGTAATTAGATAAAATTAATCTATAACTGGTTAAAGGATCATATTACATATTTTTTGATCAATGTTATAATGTTGTTTCCTTATCATAAACATGCCTGGAGTTGTGTGTGTTTTTTTGTTTTTTGTTTGTTCACACATGTGTAACACACAAAGCCTGCATATTTAAGATGGGTTATTCTTTCAAACTAAAAACACTGTTACATCTTGTGATGTCATGTGGTAATACAGAACATTCTCCAATGTGTTTTTAAACTTACACCTGCAGTAGATTAATGGATAATTTCAGGTCTGGAATTGCCAATTTCTAACAAAAGGTAAAAGGCAAAAACTTGAAAACTACCGCTTCATGACAACACAAGGTAGAAAAGAGCATTTTGAGCATAGCAGATGTAGACAGACTAACAATACAGAGTAATTCAAACATGTGTGAATGAAATAAAACAGCTATGTTTCTGAGGAGGTAACAACATTCTACATTTTAAAGCTGTCAGGAGCCAATTTTTGCCAAATATAGAACCTTTAATTAGAAACAACATAAATAAAAAGCAAAGGCAATCTGCATGGGGACAGGGAAAAACATGTTTAGTAACAATAAATTAATAATACAGGAGTGTTGAGTCCGTAAATTTGTGTCAATAAAATACAATACTTCCTCCTTGAATCCTTTTTGTATATTACAGTTCACATAATAGTTCTCTAGCTCCAGGATATTTCCCAATACCATAAATATAATTCGGCGACAGAACAAACTCAAAGCACAAAACGGGAAAATTGTCTGAAGATTAAAGCTGATATTTTAGCCTGACAAAATTTGAGGTGAGAACCTCCAAACATTCCCCTTTTATGTAAAATGTAGACATGCTGATATAACACTCAGCACACCCCTGCATAACACTGCCATCTGGTGTCAGTGAAACAAAAAAACTCTGTGTGTGTGTGTGTGTGTGTGTGTGTGTGTGTGTGTGTGTGTGTGTGTGTGTGTGTGTGTGTGTGTGTGTGTGTGTGTGTGTGTGTGTGTGTGTGTGTCAAAATATCAATTTGTTACTTCAAATGAATTTTATTAAGAACAATATCAAACAAATTGGCTAAATGACTTCAGACAAAAGTCACTTAATCAAATTAAACCTGTTGGAATGTGTTATTTAATATGACACAGGTTAATGTAACCTACAAACAGGAGGCGTTCACTGACCTCCCTCTGTAATATTTTAAAGTCGTATACAGCCTGCATTATGAGAGTAACGTTGAAATTCCTCATTGTGGTAGCATATTTTAACAAACATCTCTTTATACTAACAGTTTTAATAAGAGATAAAAAGAACAATGGGGAAGTGTGTGCAGATTGAAGTCTCGCTCCTTTTATGTGTCATCTGTATGGGAGTTATTGTTTGAGTGAGCAAGGGAGGGTGCCATGTTGAAAAGACTGTCATGTGATAATAGTGTGTGTTCACAGAGCCTATCTGTGTAGCACAGGTAATGAGGGAGTAGAGCACACATACTAACTACTGAAGCACGTGTGTGTGTGTGTGTGTGTGTGTGTGTGTGTGTGTGTGTGTGTGTGTGTGTGTGAGCCAGGCTTTTACAGGGACGATCAGGCAGGAGCAGCTCAGAGGAACATATTCAAAATACTAATAAAGATAAAAGAAGATAAGAATAACTTATGTCATCACTATATAAAGAAGGAGAAAATAAAGGAAACTAGTGTCACCTATAAATCATTTCTTATGTTTCTGAGGTTAGTTAAACTCAAGATGCAAGGCAGGACACATGTTGTTCTCTGCTGCTAAATCATGCTCTGGTTAACCATGACTCTAATGATTTAAAGCATATTATTTCTTCAAAACGTGTGAATATTAAAGGTCCCATATTACACTATTTTCTGATCTATGTTATAATGTTGTTTCCTCATCACAAACAAACCTAGAGTTGTGTTTTGTTTTTGCATATTTTGGCTGCATATTTGTTCTTCTCTCAAAATGAAAACACTCTGGTCCACCTTGTGATGTCTCCACTGTGTTTTTAAACTCCATACACCTAGACACACTAGAATCATTTGGATAATTTTACCACTGGAACTACCTAACTCTACTGAACTAAAGGTAAAAAAGTAGTGGTTAACTTAAAAAGTCAGTCAGATTAAAGGGTTACTCAAACATGTGTGAATGAAACAAAACACAACTTGTGCATGTTTTTGAAGAGGTAACATAATTCTAATGTGGCTTAAAGCTCACAAAATAAATTCTGAGAAATACAGTAAAACCTTTAAGGCTAATCATTTTGAATTCACTGCTGCCCAATATAGCTACTGTACACATACCGACTTGCAGAGGTTCCAGCTGTGCTTGAGCAAGACACTTCACCCACTTGCCTATGAATAGTGTGAGTGATTGGTGGTTGGACGGGCCGATGGCACAGTTTGGCAGCCTGGCGTCTGTAAGTCTAACACAAGGCAGAAGTGCCTAAAGACATACAGTGTCTTACTACCACTAAGTATGGAGAATGAATAGCAATTATAAAGTAATTGTCAAGCAACTTAGAGTGTGTGGAAAAACTCAATACATGATTAATGCATTATTATTACTTCAAGGTAGTGTAAATAGAGCACTTGAATATCTTTGCTGTTTTCCTGAATTATTTTAAAACTAGAAAAAGCTTCACTTCATACCTCATTATTAAAATTCTAAACCTGCATCTTTGCATCTTTTTAGCTCCAGATATTGACAAGTGACACATTGCTGCAGGTCAGATCAATGTCCGCCTCCATGGAAACCCATCTTCAGCCCTTGTATATGTCAGAGCGACTAGCCTAAGCGTGTGTGTGAGGCTTTCTGCAGCGCCTCGGGCATCACGGGGGACCTCCAGGAACGCTACAGGCATCTTTAAGGCCAGAGGAAGAAAGAGACAAGAGGAGAGGGAGAGCTGTGCTGGAGGAGTTCAGCTAAGTGTGTGATCAGCCCGCCTCAGAGAGCAGGCAAAAGCAGCTCTGTCAATAATGATCTTTATTTCCCAGCGGCGCAGGAAACTCCAAACACGCACACAAGGTCCACTGTTGGAAGTAAAATGCTTAGTAAGATGTAAACGTAAACATGACCGAAGTTTGTTTTTCAGACATAAACAGTGAAGGATCTTAAAGGTGCACTCTGAAACTTTTTGGTTGGGGGTCCGTCACCTGCTTGTTTCTATGGATCTGTCATTGATCTGCCTGGAATGTTCCACAGTATGACATTAAACAGCTCTACCTTACATTGTTCAATTACAGGTGGTTTTACTGCTCAAAAAACTACAGAATTGACCTGTTACTTGGCCTGGTTTGGTCTCCATGAAGACAGAACAGTTTAATACCATACTGTGAAACATTTCAGACAAAGCAACAACATCTCCATGGAGAAAAGCATTTGATGGACCCTCCACCACAATGCACAATGCTGAGATGTCACCATGCACTGGAAATGACAGTTTGACATAATACTGGGCTGACAAAATATGGAGAAGTTGTTTTCAAAAACATGATTTTTTTTTTTTTGTATTGTTTGACTGTACACTGTTGTTGTGTCCTTTGTCAAGCCACTTCATTTGTCTTACCTTCTCCTGTCATAGTATGTAGCTTGCTATGTCAGAAACAGCATGGTGAGAATTTTGCAAAAGACTAAGAAAAATAAAAATCTGTTTACATCTACTGGCATTGACCTGTGACCTATGACCTATACTTTGTACAGGACTGCCTGAAAAGTCAATAAACTGTGACAACTGATCCAGTCCACTAGTCAAGACAAATATGGTCCTTATCACAACTCAAACCCTCTAATTAAAGTTGTTGCCAGTCAATTAACCTGATAGAACCTAATTTAAAACAGTTTGATGCTCTGATGCTGAATAGGACCACCTGATTTATTTATCATTTGACTCAATTTGGCAAATAAGTCACGCCGGGATTATGTTTGGTTTAGAGAGTCCTCACTTCCAACAGTTGGTTGCATCTGCCTGTTTCAATCAGAGCACATTGGAGGCTGACCAGTAGGAGTAGAGGATAAGAAAAAGTACATGGCATTTAACCATGCATAATCATACAGAGCTGCTTTAAGACTCCCCCGACTCCATGTTAAGGAAAATTTGAACATTTTCAGACAAACTGCAGAGTTATCAGGGATGGGTTGAGTAGCCAAAATATTGTACTCATTTGAGAGTAATGTTTCTTACAAAGTGGTAAAAGAAAATACACAAAAAGTACTTACTACTCAAGTAAGAGTAACTTAACTTGACAGCTAATCTATAATTTAAAGTTCATGTAATTGGAAGTACACGACATACAATAATGCGCACAATCTAGTATTAAAAGATTAAAAAAAGAGAGAGAAACACAAATTCATATCTGAAGAAGCAATGCAAGAAACGCACATGTTCAAATTATTCAATATTGTCAACATAAAGCTTTTGGGCACTTGTCTTACTCAAATTTGGTTAATCTACCATTTAGGAAGATTAGTCATTTTTTTTTTATCAAATAAGAATACTGTTACTTCATAAAAATATGACTCAAGTAGAACTAAAAGTATGCTGCTAGAAAAGTTCAATTTCTGTAAAAAGTTACTCAAGTAGATGTAACTGAGTAAATGCACCTCTGCTTATGATCTTGTTTGCCCAGGCTGTGTAAAATGTTTGCTAGTGTTTTCCCAAAAGAGCAGGCTTAGATGAGAGCAGTGTGCTCCATGAGGGCTGGAGCTGGAGTGGCCCTTGGTGCGTTGGCTGTGATAACAAGTTTAGAGGCAGTTGGACAAAACCTTGTGGCAGATCGATGCTGGCATGCTGATGAGGACAGAGCAGGTGTAGCCAGAGGGGGTACGATAATGGCCAGAGCATGCACAATCATACTCGAGGAATTCGTGAAACACAACAACAGAAGTGGACAGAGATGTGGGAAGTTCTCAAGGCACTAAAAACCTTTAAATTTAAGAGTGATTTTAAGAAAGAAATCTGCTTTTGTTTTTAGGCAAGACATTTCAGTACAACCTGACAGAAAATAGTAGCCAGGTTGGCGCCACCTAGTGACTCCACTCAATTTCATTTCTCTCCAGAGGTCAGGAATCAGAATACACTAAACGGTTTGTGATTGGTTAGTACCTGTCTACTGTTGAGAGAACGAATCCTAATGCTGCGAGGTCAGACAGTTTCCACAAACTGAACCCAGCTGATGAATCAGGCTAAGAAAGTAGGGTCTGGGTTCATTTTCTCTGTGCTTGATGTGATCTTTCTATGTGGAGTTTTGGAGCAATTGTAGTCCCAAGGTTGGCGGTTCAAATCAGGTATCAGATCCACAGGTTGGCAGTGCGATTCTTACTCACACAGAGGAATATTTTCAGTGTGTCCTTGGGCAAGACAAGCCTTGGAGGTGGAAAAACAGGTGGAAAAACTCTATTAAAGTGTGTGTGTGACTTTGCATATTCTCTCTGTGTCTGGTTACGTGAGTTTCCTTATATTTTATCTACTGACCTTATCAATAGGAAAATATACAGTATGTTCTCTTGACTATGAACCTTGCTTCTGACAGTTTGCCCAGAGGTATTGAAGGTAGAGTTGAAAGCAGAGGACAAATATATATTCCTTAACCTGAACTTAAATGCATACTTTTGTTGTGTCCTTGGGCAAGACACTGCCTGGTCAGTCACAGTCTGATGTTGTTGCGTGTTGGTGCAGAACAATTGTTATAACTGAAACATGTATCTATCAATATAACATGAATTACACATCTCTTTGTTCTTCTTCTTTTTTTTTGTCTCATATTGACCACTTTGATTTTGTGCATCTGAAATAAAGTGATTATTCTCAAAGACAGAGATGAGCAGACTGGTGAACACTCTTTGAGCTCTGGCGTCTGTCTCAGGGTTGTATTGTATCTGCCCAGTCCCTCCCTCCCCATGCACACTGCCCCACTTCTGCAGCCGGCCCCATCTGGTTTGACAATCTGTTTTGATGGAAATCAGTTTTTTCCAACTCTACTCATCTCCACACTGTGTTCTTGTATTTTGTCTTCAGGTTTTGTTCCAACTGTAGTTCAAATGAGGCTTGGTCATGATCACTCTGCCAGTGTCTGCAGACTCAAGGTTCAAATACATAACAGGTACAACAAATAAACAGTTTGAAATTAAGACTTCAGTCAAAACTATGAAAGATCATTTGTTTCATTAGATTTTGAATTTTCCATCAATTTCTCACTTTGATTTTTTAAACTCTGAAATTATTATTCTGAATTTTGGTTGCTGTATGCAATATATGCAAGTATACTTTTTCAATATGTTTCAAAAAAAAAAAAAAAAAAAAATCACCTTTTAAATATTTTGCACATATATTTTCAAGCTCTAAAATCCAACAGCCAAAACTCAGAGTGTTAAATTCGTAGTGAATAATTTCACAGCAAAGATCCAAGATGCCAAGGCAGAATTAACCAATCCTGTGTGAGTGAGGAGGACAGAGACTTTTTCCTATTGGCTGTTCTCCTCTGTGGGCGGGGTTTACACTTACAAAATAAAAGAGATGAGGTTTTGATTAAGACAATTCTGACCAATCAGATCAGTTCTCTGCACCATTTCATGCTTGTTAATAAGTTAGATCAGAAAATTCTGGATCTATTGCTTCTGCCTTCACATTTTGGATCTTTCCTTTAGCATTTTTTTCACTATGAATTTGAGGGCTTGAACATATTTGTGCTGAATATTTAAAAGGTGAATTTTTTTGTAAATTGAATTTTAAACACTTTGAAAATGAACATTTAAAATTTCAGCAACTAAAATTCAGAATAAAAATAATCCAGACATTCTTTTTTTCAGAGTAAAAAAAAAAAAAAAAATCAAATTCAGTGATATGTAAAATTAAAAATATCATGGAAGAAATTATCTTCCATCTATTGATAGTTTGCAGAGGCATCATGCTGAGTTCTAATGCACACATTAGCAAACACTGTCAAAAAACTTTTAAGATTGTCTAAAAAATATATGGACTTATGGATGAATTTAAACAACGCATTTTCAGGAGCCGGTCATCAATACGACTGTTCATGATCATGTTTAAAAGTTTGACCCTAACCCTTTCAACAAAAATGGTGAGTGTGAGTAACTGAAAAAAAACTGTTTAACAACACAGACCAGCTCACCTGTTGTAGTTCCAGCTAAATCAGTTCTTTATGGTCAGATTGAGTTAAAATAAAGCACAGATTGAAGTCGAATAAATAACCAGACAGAGCGGAGGTGACAATTACCATCACACCTTCAGGTAATGTTGATGACATGACCTGCAAAGTATCTATTGTACAGTATAGGTCATCAGGTCATGGGTCACTCAAACATATTATAACATAGACCAGAAAATAGTGTAATATGAGCTCTTTAAGTTGCATTTCAAGGCAGGGCAGTAAAGTGCTAATCGAGGACATATACAAACTTCTAAACATGTCCCTAAAGTTTTCTTCTGTGTGCATTGCACCTTTGTAGGTTTGTTCAAAGAGTAAGCACAGTTAAAATAAATAAATAAAGTAAGTAGAGTGGAGAAGGCGATGGCTGGTGTCTCCCCTCTCCTGGCCCCTCCCACCTCCCTCTCTGTGGAATAAGTACGACTCCCATCACAAACTGCGCCTCTGTCAACAAATGCCAACACATCTTCAGACAGGAGTGAGCCCAGGCAGAGAGAGAGGACAGAGAAACATCACATTGTCTTCTACCGTACACATTCTTTTGAGTTCGTGCCTTCTCTGCATCTTTTACACAGCAAAGAGTGTTTTTAATGCAAAGATGCTGGGATTTTTTATTTTTTATTTTTTTACTTCCAATGCGTCCTACCCGTCGCACTTGAATCTACTACAATCTTTCTCTTCTCCCTCTGGAATTACACCAGCCAGCCTGACAATACTTCCACACCAACACAATCACTTTTATTGTCCATCTTCTGTTGTATTTTTAAAAGAGCCCATGTTACTGTTCTGATCTGTGTTATGGGGTTATTTTCTCTGGAGTTGTGTTTAATTGCATTCAGAAAACAAACCCTGCATATTTAGGCTGAGTTCTTCTATCAAACCACCTTGTGATGTGGTAATACAGGAAGTGCTCCACTGTGTTTTTAAACTTGATACACTTTCACTAGAATTATCTGGATAATCACAGTCCTTTGTTGACCCTTAAGAAGTAAGAAACATGTCCATGTCTAGTTCAGAACTGGAAAACTGGGAGACCCCGCCCACTCAAAGACAGCTCACTGTAACAAGGATTTTAATTTAATGTTGTTTTATTGTTGAAAAGTATCTATGTAGCAATTTGTAAATACAGAGCAGTGGGTGGACATAAGGGGAAGGTGAAAACTAAACTTTTCTGAGCATCCAAGCAAGAGGACAAGAGGATTACTCAAACGCAAACAAATAAATTCAAAACACAACCTAGAGCTTAACCTGATTCTTCAGCCGGTTTCACTTTGTAGAAACTGTCTGATCTCGCAGTGTTAGAATTTGTCTGCTCAACAATAGGCATGTACTTTTTTTCATTTAACCAATGGCTGCTATTTGGTCATGACATATGTAATGCACCGCTAACAGGGCTAACTGGTATATTAAGCTTTTCCCAAATCCTGTAGGACAATAATGTTTTTCCCCTTGATAAAATTCACCAAACATTCTCTTTGTTCCAGCTTTAAATCCTTGATTTCGGGAATCATTGCCAACAGAGAATGTATGGCTCTTCCCTGATTGGCTGGTGCCAGTTTTTGCAAACCGTCTAGTGTATTCTGATTCCTGATCTAGTCGCTGGAGAGAAATTAAATTGAGCGGAGGCACTAGGTGGCACCAGCCTGGCTAGAGAAAGCTAACCATGGGTGAACACTTTTTGGTAATTGTTATTGTAATTTAACTTTAATCATGTTTGTTATTCTTGCTTCACCAGTGTGTTCAGCATATGTACATAATCAAAAGTACAGTCCTGTGTCCCTATAGCTGCTCTTTCATATGTAGAGATTCACAGGGCTTTTGGAGCCAGCAGACAGATAGTGGGTGATAACCATGTCAAACCTTTAGACTGACATCAAACTGCTCTGTGCTGAAAGCCTTAGATTTAGAGAACAGTGAGGCAGTGGGCAGAAGAGACTCAAAACAGTGTGTGATCTGCATAGAACAGGGGGAGGCTGTATTTAGGCTTAAAAATACACAAAAAACAAAACATTTGAATGTGGTATTGTGGGTCAGTGAAGACAACAAACAAAACAAGATCTAATGAGCAAGGAGCCGTTTAAATGGAACAAAAAGTTCATGTTTTATATTATTTAACTGGAGTGTTTTGCTATCCTGTTTTCAATCACAGGGACATTTCCTAGAATCGGTTGGATAGAAGAGAGGAAAGTATATGCCTCACTTGGGTTTTGTCACCAACCAGAAAACAACTACAGTATAACTTTTCTGGTAAAGAGAACTACAAAACCGTCTCTATGGAGATGTTACTGGTTTGACCAGAATGTTGCACACTATTGCATTAAATCTGTTACCATGAAAACAAGGTGGTGATACCAGGTCATATCATATGGAGAGTCTTTTACCTGAGACGAATAAGAGTTTGGGTAGTTGATTGTTGCGCAGTCACATGACAGGAGCTCGGAGTAGAGCCGCTGCTCCTCCACGTCAAGCGGAGCCAGCTGAGGTGGCTCAGGCATCTGTTCTGGATGCCTCCTAGGCACGTCCCTTGGGAGGTGTTCTGGGCATGTCCCACCGGGAGGAGGCTCCGGGGAAGACTAAGGACACACTGGAGGGACTATGTCTCTTGGCTGGCCTTGGAACGCCTTGGGGTCCCCCCGGAGGAGCTGGAGGACATGTCTGGGGAGAGGGAAGTCCGGGAAGTCCCTGCTTAGACTGCTGCCCCTGCGACCTGGCCCCGGATAAGTGGAAGAAAATGGATGGGATGGATGAAGTTGATTGTTGATTCCATGCTGTTTCTCAGTCCTTTATGTTTATTTTTAGTTTGTTTTGACTTGAATGGGCCATACGTCTCTCTGATTGGTTAATCCACCTGTCAGTCATGCCCTCTGAACATAAGCAAACAGGATACAGTTCAGGATCCACTCATCTTTGTAAAGTTTTTGTAAAGTTCTGCCTGGTTAGGTAATGCATAATGATTTAAAAAAAATAAAATAAAAATCAATCAAATCTCCACAGGGACAATCATGCGCAGACCAGAAAAGTGAAATCAGTGTCAGTGAATTGGTGGTAGATAGATAATGAAAAATGATCTATCCATAATATAACCAGTTCCTCTGTGCTTGTCTGCTGCGCTGGACATCATTTTTGCGTTTTTGTGTTTGGAGTTAGAGTTTGACTACATTTGACCTCAGCCCCCTCACTGTACCTTCTTTCTTTTGTGTATACTACAGTGTAATTCTCTTTTTCCGTGCACACTCCTATTCCCAGATGAATGAAAGTGTGAGATTATAAAACACATGAAAAAGCAGATTGCCTTCCAGAGAGCTTAAGTCAGTCTGATGTTACATTTACACAGAAAGGTGCCCTGGGATGTTTGGAGTCTGAAGGCTGCACAGGCCCAACACTGGAGGATGGAGGGAAGCCACGTTTGGGTAAAACAAGCGTGAAATGCCACCGCCTCAATTAGGCTCTGATTGAGGGGAATCCAACAGTCTGTGTGTGTGTGTGTGTGTGTGTGTATGTGTGTGTGTGTGTGAAAGGGTGAAGAAAAATAGAGAGGGAGAGAGGTAGGGAAAAAGAGAGGTGAAATAGAGAGAAAGAGAGAGAGAGAGAGAAGAATGAAGAAAAAGAGAGGGGAAGGGGGGAAAGAGAGAGGGAAAAGGACAAGAGAGGGCAGAAAGTGAGAGGAAGAAGAAAGAAAGAAAGAAAAAAGAGAATGAGAGAGACAGAGAGTGAGAAAGTTCAAAGAAAGGGAGAATGGGGGGGGCTGAAGAAAAATAGAGAGGGAGAGAGAGCGAGAGAGACAGACAGAGACAAGGATGAAGAAAAAGAGAGGGGGGAGAGAGGGAAAAGAACAAGAGAGGGCAGAGAGTGAGAAGAAGAAGGGAGAGAGGATGAAAGAGAGAGGAAGAAACAGAAAGAGTGAGACAGAGAGATGAAAGAAAGGGAGACTGAGAGGGGGAGAGAGAAAGGGTGAAGAAAAATAGAGAAGGAGGGAGAGAGAGAGAGAGAGAGAGGGATTGAGAAAGAGATGGGAAACGAAGAGAGGGAAGGGGTGAGAGGGATAAAGAGAGAGAGGGAGAAAGAGAGAGAGTGAAGAAAAAGAGAGAGGGGGAGAGAGGAAAAAGAACAACAGAGGACAGAAAGGATGAAAGAGAGGAAGAGAAATAGTGAGACAGAGAGATGTAAAAAGGGAGCATGAAAAGAAGAAAAATAGAGAGGGAGAAAGAGAAAGAGAGGGGAAACAGAGGGAAGGAATGAGGATGAAGAAAAAGAGTGGGGAGAGAGAGAGGGAAAAGAACAAGAGAGGGCAGAGAGTGAGAAGAGGATACATTGAATAAAGAGACATTACAGGTCCTTCAGACTGAGACTGCTCATCTTTACTGTGACATTGGGACAACAGCAGATGTAAACAGCTGCCAGCTCCAACACACTCACCGTCTTATGTGTCTCTACTGAGTGAACACCCTCGAGCATTCCAACTAAATACTAAACGCTAGATCATGTTTTCAGAATAGCATGAAAATTATGGCTTGGTTAATTTCGGCATTGTTTTATAATAATAATAATAATAATTGTAAGTTATTACAGTAATAAAAAGTGAAAGTAGAGATTTGAGCCTTTCTTGGCATACATACTCACAATTTATTGTTGCACTTTTTTGTTGTTAAAATTAAAAACTAGCGGTTGCTTTGACAAAAAAAGGCTGAGAGTAAAACGTTAATACTATATGTTAAATAGAGTGTTAAAATGTTGTTGATTTATCTTTGGTGTTCAGTTCCCCTGATTTCCCCAGACCTGTCGATGCTACCAACTTTCTCACTCAAAATCTCACCCCAAAGTCCATATTCATCCATATTTTAACTCGATGCCTGGTTACTTATAATTCATGCAGAAATGAAACAATGAGTGAGAATGAGAAACTCAAGATTTTGCGCAATTCCTAAAATATAAATCTCTCTACTAATTATTTTTAAAATCCTAATACGGATAGTTCCAGTCACGCTTGTGTGGTAGAAATCCTGCTGTAAGCCTGGTTTTATTCCTGCTTAGAATTCTAAAGAGGTAGTTTCCGTGTGCCAGGAGGAGCGCCCACCTCACTGCCGTGTTTTTGTCTCCTCGGCTGCTCTGTCCGACCCAGGGCCCCTGCACAGTTAGGCTCTAAGTGAGGGGCCGTGGCAGGGCTCAGGGCTCACACACAGCCACATCATTAGGGAGAGCAGTCTTTGGCCCCGGGGGAGGGATGACAGTCCATCACGGCTCACTTTAGACCTGTGAAATCAAAGATGAATGTGAGAAGTATGAATAGAAATACCGCACTTACCTGCACTGGGTTTAATTCAGCACTGGAAAACAGCTCTGTATCTTAATTCTGATACACTTTAAAGATGTGCTATGTAACTTTTCTGGAGGGGGGCTTCCATGGAGATGTTATTGCTTTGCTGGATTGTGCCAAAGAATGGCATTGATCCTATCTACAGGCGAGTTATTGCTCAAAAATACCTTAAAAATAAGCATTGGCTTGCCTCTCCAAAGATAAGATTTGGCTTGTTTGCTTGTCTTAATGGAGATAGACATGTTTAATTTCATTTTAGCAATAACATGCCCATAAACAGGCAGGTCAGAAACATGACACATGGTGCACTACAGTCTACTGAAGTTCACTTGGTCTTCAGATCTTCTTCTGATCCTCTTCAGTTCAGCTCTGGAATTGCTTATCTCTACTGAACTAAAGGTGAAACATAAAAAAAAATATACAGCTTTATATCCCAAGATGGAACAGAGCATTTTGAGCTTTAGAAATGTAGACAGACTAATAATAAAGGATTATTCAAACGTGTGAACGAAACAAAATACAACTCAACTCCAGGTATGTTTTTGATGAGGTAAACAAGATGTGCATAATATAGGACTTTTAAGGAAAATATATATATTTATATGGACAAAAACCTATAACCCTTATTACTTTATGTTGAGAGTTGCTACATTATTGGGTAAAAAACAGCAACTCACATGACTCACGTGTTTGGAAAAGTCACTGGACATGAACCACTGAGAAGAGAGCTGGATGCTATTTTATTCACTCTGCATGGATGAGGCCTCCCTCTTTGTGAAAAACAACAAAGCTTGTGATTTATTCTTTCTCAGCATTGTGCTCACCAGGTATCTGCATGTATGAGCTAACCTTGTTCTGTCAGACTGAGTTTGAACTTCTGTACAGTGCAAATATCTTCTGCTAATGCGTTTTGAGGCTACAGACTGGTGTATAAGCTCATTCTACCTGCAAAAACACTCTATATAGCTACTCTATGTGCGTCATTCACATGCTAGTAGTTTTACCTTGACGTCTTACCAAGAAGTAACTCTTTAGCAATTGTACAACTGACTAAGGCGGCACTGTGCTGTGGTATGATACTTTTATCCGTGGATCAGGGCAGAGCTTGTGGAGTTCACACATGTGTGTGTGCATGTGTGTGTGCTTGTATGTATGTATGTGTTTATGTATGTATGTATGTGTTTATGTATGTATGTATGTATGTATTTCCAAGTCAGTGTAGACATACCCCATATAAACAGTAATGTGTGAAATACTATATAGTTATTCGTAAATACAGTTTGGAAACAGACCGACATCTTCAACTTGCCTGCTTTGTGCACAGCCTGAGAATTTCTTATCTTTACATGTTTGCCAACTGTGGTGTAGCACAATATAACACTAGATGATGTGAATAATGAAACATAAATGCAACAATGTCATTAATGACATTTTAAAGGATCTGAACTGATGCATTCTGATCATCCTCATTATTCCCAGTGATGAGTCAATAAGTGTGCTTCACAACTTTCAGAAGCAAGAGCGGCTTGGCGTTTAGGTGTGATGGTAAAGTTAGCAACAATTAGCATGCTGGCACTGCACTTCCTGATTAGTAAGAAAATGCTTAAATGCAGATAGACAGCTGTTGTATTTTTTTTTTTTTTTTTTTTTACCTCAAGAGCTACTGGGGCAAGATGATTTTTACTCAAATAGGTCAGGTGAGGAAAACAATCAAGTACAAGCTCTTTAAATGTTTATTTCTGTCTAAACTCAAGCACCATTAATAAGTGAAACAAACTGTCAAAGAACATACTTAAAACATTGGAATCATTCAACAGGTTAAACACCCAGCCTGACATGACTCAAAAACAATATAGTGCTCAGTTGGAGTGTCAAAAGCCAGACGCAAATTAATACATCTTAACTCTTTGCTGGTAGCATGCTAGTAACATCCGCACACATCTGCACTATTAGCAGAGATATCACTCCCTGACACTTCATCCATCTCCATTTCTTCTATGGCGTTTCCATGGAGAAGCTATTAGAGCATTAGCAGTGTGTTCATTCAGGCTGTCACATGCAGCACGGTGACGACTATCTGTCCCCATCAGATCTTAGTTGCGTCTGAGCCTGGTGTTACTGTTATAAAGCGGCCGCCCTGTTCGATTGTGCTGTTTTTGTACGCGTGGCCCTCCCCCTCCTGCTTGTCTCGCCTCTCTTATTAACATGCACTTAAATTCCCTTTGTTCTCTCAAGTGCTCATTAAAGAATTCAGTGCCTTGTGATGTCTATAGTTTTACATAATGAGAACCCAAGAGGCCTCCACGTGCACACTAAAGTTCTCCATTTGTTTTAGTCGGCATTAGAGGAGCAATTTGTTTAATTTCTCTTGAGTTTAACCTTGCTGACTGTGATGGAACAGGCACCTGCAAATCTTGCTTTCACTGAGATTAGCAGTGAGACTCGGCGCTGCCCATGAATCGTCGGTTTCTTGTATCTTTTCTGGGAGATGGTACCTGACGTGCATACACAAATAGATTCATACTTTTAAAGGAAAATGAGGCATGTTTATTTCATTGAGTCCTCCAGAGAGATGGTGGTCAGTTATAATGCAGTGTGCAGTGAAGCTTTAGCCGATGAAGCACCAGTTTTAAAGATACTGTGTGATAACATCTGAAAAGTAAAACCATATTTAAGCATGTCATTTTTGATAGGTCTTCTTTATACATAACAGGCTGCCCTTTTACGGTTCATGGGTTAGGGTTATTTGCCACAGTAGACTCACAAAAATATACATTAGTTTCTTACTCCTCAATATCCTCATAATATTCAGAACAAAATGTATAACTTATTTCAGAGTTTAGTCATTTGATCGCTGATTCGATACACTTGCACTTGCACTCATGTTATTTTTCTCTTTGTCATACATGGCTGTTCACAAGTAAAAATAAACTGACCACATGTTTCTCTGATTGGTTAATCCAAATGTCAATCGCGCCTAAATTGTAGGAATGTAACAATAACCGAAATATTGTGATATCGTATCATCAAAAGTCTCACAATAATATCGCGGGCTGTCACAATATATCGAATCACAAGTTTTTTTTTGCTTAAATGCATGGTTTTATAGTAACAACAGCTTATAAATATAGGGAACTACATATCCCATGATTCATTTCAGTGCAGAAAACATGAAGAAATATGTTTTTTTACTTGAATTCTTGGGGATATGATGGAAACAATTCACACCAAAATCTTGTCAAGGTATTTTAAAAGCAAGAAAGTCTCCTATCTATAATTATATCTCTCCAAAATATCGCAATAAATAAAATGCATTTTGTGATCATATTGTACCGAAAGATTTGGATATCGTTACATCCCTACTAAATTGTCCAAAATTCCATGGAAAGATCAAGAAAACATTAAAGCCAGTCTGAAATACTTTGATAGATCTAAATGTACTCAAATGTGCTCAAAGCAAGTCTAATGTACTAATGTTTTCTTTCTTTCTTTTCTTTTTTTTTTTTTTTTTTTTTTACAGTACCCACAGTATTTTACAGCCATGGCGTAGAAGTTGTGGGTTCAATTCTGACTCAGACAGATTCTGCATGCATGTTGTGGGGTGTCTAACTTTAATCTGCCATTCCAGAGACCAGACATGAGTTAGGAGATGTGATCATTAAAAAAATTTCCAATGTAAACAAATTTAAATCAATGATTTTCTGTCTGTCTATGTCCCAAATTGTTAGCCATGTGAACGGCCAAAACTTTTTGACATTGTATCCCACAATGCCCGTAGTAGTAAATAAGCTGTATCTCCTTCACCTTGACACAACTTTTAATACCCAGAACCATCATTTTACTCGACATGTTTATAACCCGTGTAGTGAACACAGTGGCTCCCCCTGTTTGCGAGGCTGTGTTACGTCACCGCAGTCATATCCCGTCCATCTGCTCGCTGTTTTGACATGTCCCCTGAGCCCCATTCATTTATTAAACCAATATTGTTCTGATTCCTTTTGTAACAGCGACGCCAAGGGGAAAATATTTAGTTTTTGAAACCTTTCGCCATCTTGTCTCGTCTCTTCAAAATCCCAGAATGAAAGATTTTGGCTGTGTTTGCCGTTCGCAGACTGTTGCCAACAAGAGGGGGGACAAGGACGGCAAATTTATTCAGAGCCACGCGTGCACCCCTCAGCATCTTGTCCTATTTGCTATGAAATCTGGAGTAAAGATTCCAAACAGGAAAACCCTTGAGCTCGCTGATTGTCTTACAGCTGTACCGGGTTAAGGGCGTGGCGCTTGCATGCATCTAACCAGCGTCATGCTTGGGCACACATGGCTGAGTACATGCTTAGAGAGGGCTTGGAGAGCAGAGAGAGAGGGAAAGGTTGGGGAGGGCTCCGTGTAGCTTTCCAAAGTGAGTAGCCCATAGAGGGATACAATAAAGCACCAATGACAGGAACAGATGGAGCTCCTTTATTGTCCCCTGAAATGCAAACACTGAATATCTTTGCTTGGTGGGTGGCCAGTTTATATATTTATTTCCTCCACATCCTGTCCCCCCGCTCCCTCATGGTTAATAACTGCAGTGGCTGGCACGCACCCACGTTTAAGACTAAAAGGTTCTGATAAAGGGGTTGGAGCCAGATGCTTATTATTGGCTGGTGAAGATTTAATGGGTAGTGACACAGTGTAGGAAAGACAAGGAGTGGTAAAGTGTGGAGCAATTGGGTAAAAATGTCTTCACAGTGAGAGGGCAGCCTGGCACAGAGTGGGAATCCAACACTGGCAATGTACTATCGGTTCTTATAAGGGTATGGGCGGCTGTAAAAAACTTAAAGGTGTGTAACTTTTCTGCTGGATGGCCGCTACCTGCTTGTCTCCATGGCGATCTCCAGTCAGATCTGTGTCAGAGCAGTTTGAGGAGAGGAAGGGCCAAAACTGTCCCTCCTCTGTGTCCTGCAGCAGTGTTCAGGGGGAATCAGGTGAACACAACAGGAAAGGCCTCACTCTCACTGTGTTCTGGTGTTTAAGTCAGTGATGAACACTGTTGGGCAAGTTACTTCATTTAGTGTATTTCATATTATTGTCATTTCAAAGTAATTAATTACATTACAATATTACTGCATTTAAAATGTAAGGCATTAACACTACTGTTGCATTACTTTTAAGTTACTCTCACCAAAATAAATCGAAGATGCTGAACTTTTGCACCGTATAAGGACTGAACCAGAACTAAATCAGGTCTAAACCAGATCTAAACCAGGACTAAACCAGGACCAACCTTGGACTAGGACTTGGAATTCAGGACCCCTCCTGAGAAAACCCCAAGCCTACGGAGCAAATTGTCCATAAATTCAACAGGGCGTCAGCTGATATTAGTCCTGTGGAGTGCGGAGCTCTGTACTACTCCTTTCACCTGCGGTTCCCTGACGGTCTACGCGGGCGCACCTCCAGGCCCGTCCCGACATTTGTCGCCACCGTATTGATTGCACGTCACCACTGCTGATATTGCGTGATTTTAACAAATTTGTATGAAGAAAAACAAAAAACCCACCACTTCACAATTGCACTGGAAAGCACATTACTGACATTTGTACTGAGTAAAATATTAAAATTTTTATTATTTTTTTTTCTTTGTAATGCTTTAAATTACTGTGTTACAGCAAAAAGCAATGCGTTATAGTAATTCTTAAATTTTATAACATGTTACTCCCAACACTGGTGATGAAATGGTTAATTCCCTCAGCATTTCCTCTAGAAGGTCTACTGCTGCAACATATGGTGTGAAAAGCCTCTAGAATCTCAAATCTCCATAACTAGCTCCTTCACTTCCCTCTTACATGATCTCCATTTAATGCCGTTCTGTGGAATATCTCCAAGGAAACAAGCGGTGCCTCCAGGCAAAGTTACATGTCAGATCTAGAGCAAGGGGAGTCCACTCACAAAGGATACTAGATTGATAAAGATAAAGTAGTGCCATCATAGTACACTTGATGAGATGATTCTATTTCTCTGAGTGAAGTTTACCCAACTACCACATCTGAGCGGGTTCAACATAATCAATAAATGAATCCATAATAACTTGCATTGGAGAATTAAAAGGCTAATTACTCCATCGCCATCGTCTCCCATGGTACAATATTTTGCCCCCACTGCCCAGGCACTCAGTCACAGCTAATGGGGGTGGTTGTGACAGGGAGGGCATCTGGTGTAAAAATCTGCCAAATCCAACTGTTCACTATGCTGAATTAGGCACTAAAGCAGAATAAAAGAAAACAATATTATGAGATAGGCTGGTTGATGGTGTTACATTACCTTACATCACGGAGCTTGTAAACAAATAACCATTTTTTCCACAGGTCTCCAGAGAGTCCGTCTGCAACATCTGTCCACATTTGATTGCTTACAAGAAAAACCACAGCCGATACATCACCTGGGGACCGCTAATGCCTGCAAAACGCTTCAATCTATTCACGAGAACTAGATGTACTGACAGTATACCAACAATGACTCGATATAGAGTAAAGCACCAGCTCACAACAAACAGGATTTATTCTACAGTTATGACTCCATCAATAATGTATACAGAGTTGCAGACACTTCACTTTAGGTTTTTGGTTTATTCCCAGTCTCATGCCAAACTCGCTTTCTGATTCCAAGACTATATAAAAACTCAAAATCAATGTTGTTTTCCCAAGTTTATTTGTTTTGATAAGGTGTTGTATTTTACTACAATAAAGTAATCAATACAACCACATTAAATCAAAAATTAGATCAAATAATTATCTTAAAGGGTCAATTTTGAGCATTTGTCCACATGTCAACATGTTGCTGTGTAAACTCAGTGTAAACATATCTCTGCAGAATACAACTCCAGGTAAGTTTTTGATCAGGGAACATTACAAGATATTAAAAGCTCAAAAAGTCTATTTGCATGATATGTCCCATTTAACTCTTAAGCCAAGTTTTGACTTTGGTATGACTGGGTTGACTTTGAACACACACGGTGCTTTCACCCCGACAGCAGTTCGTGCACACCAAACATTCCATACCAGAAGCTCTTAGTTCAGTTCATTTTTGTTGGTGTGAAAGCATCAATCGCACTCGGATCTGCACTACATCATCTCCGCACCAAATGCCAAACTGAGAATGCGAACTTTGGTCCAAACCATAGACAGTAGGTCCAAACGAAGTATTCGATATGCATCATAGGATGGGAGGCTAATTATTTCATTTCCTGTTTGTGGTGAATGAAAAACCTCGAACTGGGGCCAAACACGGTCCAAGTAACAGTAGAGGGATCAAAGGAACCATAACTGATTTAATGAGCCATTCAGTTTCACTGTGCAGGCCGTGTGTACTTAGACTTGCATGGCTTAATCTTTGAGACAAGCATATGTTCCTTGATCAACCAGGTAGCCCTGGTTTGTGGGTCCGAGATCTCGGGGCCAGGGAGGCAGGATTTGAGAAACTGTGTCTGCTGGAGGCCAGTGTTCTGTTGAAATGGGCTGCTCCTTTGAAATGAGTTACCAGCAGCCTGAATCAACAATGACGTCTATTGATTTACACTACCTTACGTTTTTTTGTTTACAGTTGTATAAATCCAATGAAGCTAGAGCAATTTATAATCACCATTATTTACTCATTTATATGAATTTGGTTAGGGGTAGTTCATTTCGACAGGCCTATATCTTCTATCAAATAAGGCTCCCGCTAAAAGTTAGCACATTATGACAAGTCAATTGAGCCATCAAATAATGCTCCTACTGAATTTATATGAATGTGGGTAGAGGTGTAGATCTATATCACAAAGGTGAGATTGCATACCTCACCTTTGTGATACTGGGGACATTGGAGATGGGACTAAACAAAGTTACAATGTTTTCTACACATGGAAACAAAATACAGTACGATGTAATGACAATGATAACGATAAAATCAAATAATAAATCCAAAATATTCAGTCATCAAATGTAGGTATTCTGCCACAAAATGTCTTCTGGTAGCTCAAATTGATGGGCATTTAAACTGTAACAGTGCCTGGGGATTGTACGCCTGTGCAGTAGCACTAGGTAGCTCAAATCTACAGGTAGGCCATTTCGACAGGACACCAACTTCTGCTTAGGGGGGATAGTGACTGGCCCACGCTGTCCATACCCTGTGGAGGGGCTCCTTCGGAAGACTACTGGGTGAGATGATGCGTCTTGACCTCGCTTTGGAGAGGTCTGGCATCCAGGGGAGCCTTAGTGTCTCTGAGCCATGTGCAGTTGAACCCGCTGTAGGCAGGAGCCTTAGATACATGTCCATTGGCCCAATTTTGGTTCATGCTACATAATAACAATTTTCTTTCCTGGTGCAGACCAAATAATCAAACTAGCAGTGTGAAAGAGCCCTTAGTCAGATCTGCTTTTCCATGCTCCGGGCATGACTCAGGTCCAGACGCAAGGGTCTCCTCCTAAGCAACTGATGCCACCCAAACTAAAATAAATGTTTTTCTTTATGAATAAATCTAAATAGTACCTGAACTATACTTTCTAGTCATTTGACCTATCTCAGCAAT
This sequence comes from Boleophthalmus pectinirostris, assembly GCF_026225935.1. Classification (NCBI taxonomy): domain Eukaryota; kingdom Metazoa; phylum Chordata; class Actinopteri; order Gobiiformes; family Gobiidae; genus Boleophthalmus; species Boleophthalmus pectinirostris. Next base: position 19,985,408 of record NW_026571070.1, read on the forward strand.
TCACAAAAAGACATTTAGTAATTCCAAGTTTATAGCACTGTGACGTGGTGTGGCTGAAATTAGAGTAAACTCAAAACTACTTATTATACCCATTATCATCTTTTTTGCATTTATTTCACCTCTCTGTGCTTACATACATTATGTGTTGGATATAAAATAGTTTTGATCTTGGAATGAGTACCATGTATCAATAAACAGTTTTTTAATGCATTTGAATACATACTCAGTGGTAACCATATGGGATCAAAAGCTACTTGCCATAGTATTGGCCTGGTGGCGTCTCCTGCTTGTCCCTATGGAGACTGATACTATAGTGACTTTTTTTTTGAACACCGCAAGCAAAGTAATAGCATCTCCATAGAAATAAGCAACTGACAGGCCCACTACCAGAAAAGTTAAGTAGTGCACCTTTAATTGCTAACTTTACATTTTCAGCCATGAGTCACAACCACTCCTCCATTATGACAAGTCTCTTTGTCCAACTTTGGATCAACCTTTCTCCTCTCAATCCTCAATCTCAATCCCATCCCCATTTCCTCTCCTCTGTCACTCCCACCCACTTTACCCTGGCGCTGCACTGTGGACACATTACTGCTACACACACACACACACATACACACAGGTTCATGGCGGTGGCTTCTTCCTGATAATTCCCCCGTATTAACTGGCTGGAGTTATTACCCGTTATACGTCTATGTTGAGGGCGCTTTATGAGATCCTGGTCCCTCTGGATAAGATGATGGAGTTGGTGAGTGCTGTCATCCCCCAGCTGTATAATGGTATCAGTTGGGAAATACACAATGCCATGGATTATTGATAGAGCCATATCGCGCACTTCTGCTGACAAATTTCTGGCCCAGGTTGAAGGGGGCACATAATCCTGAAGAATCTCTGTGCTAATATGAACGCCTACACAGCTGCTATAGTGTACGCAGGTCTCTCTTTGGGATATTTTGCCTTCTTTCCTCCCTCGTGACAAATGAACATGCGATTCCCAGTGATTCAAATGAGAGGGTGAGGATTTATTCCAACAATAGACACTCCTACATTGTCTTACAAAGAAGATACACAATTGAATAGACTGGCTCTGTCACTACTCCCAACGCCAAAAATATGATATATTTTTTGCAAATAGGAAGAAGGAGATTAAAACGAGTTTACTGTGTCAAAAGAAATACCAGAAATGACCTTGGATGTGTTTTTCATTAGAAGCTGTTTGCAAAACTAAATATGTAAGAATATAATATGCAGGATTTCCAGGTTAGTGTTGGTGAAGTAAAAACCTTAACCTTGGAGACCTTCCTTTCAACTCTTCTTCAAATGTAAGAATCCAGGTTTAGTCGAGGTTTTTCACTTTACTCTGCTTAGCTCTCATGTAGCATATGTTTTTTTAGGTAGTACATGGTAGTTTAGCCTGATTCATCAGTGCATTAGGATTCGTTCACTCGACGGTAGGCCGGTACTTTTTATCATTTAACCAATCGCTGCTATTTGGTTGTGATGTATGTAATGCAGTGCTAACGAGGCTAACTGGTATATTAAGCTTTTCCCAAATTCCGTAGGAATAAGTGCAATAATGTCTTTCCCCTTGGTAAAATTTACCAAATGGTTTCTTTGTTCCGGCTTTAAATCTTTGATCTCGGGAATCGTTGCCAACACAGAATGTCTGACTCTTTGCTGATTGGCTGGTGCCCGGACTCGCATTTCTGGGGTTCTTGCAGACCGTCTAGTGTATTCTGATTCTTGACCTAGTCGCTGGAGAGAAATTAAATTGAGCGGAGGCACTAGGTGGTGCCAGCCTGGCTAATGGTAGTTTTGAGGAAATGGAAAAAGAATGATTTAAATTGCAAAACATACTATTTCTTCACTCAAAAGTGATCCAATTGCAATACCCATACAGGCTACATTAAATTACCCTTAAATTCATAAAACTGATGCACTGTACAGTAGTTTCATTAGTAAGATGCATGCTGAATGTAATGTGGTAGTGCTCTGAAAGGGAGGTGATGTAGCACAGAGAGCAAATGATAGAGCGAATCACAGCATTAAAAACTAAAGTGATGCTTATGAACTTATTATATTAATATAGTTTTCTGTGAATTTAGCATTCTCAAAATGATCAAATCTAACAAAATATAATACCAAGTAAGTAAAACACCCCATCTTAAAACATTTTTTTTTTGTTTCACACTCCTTCAGAAGAATACATTTAAACACACATTTTATTCCTTTCAGGCTGCAAACATTGTGTCAACACCGACGAATCCAGGCACATCTTACATCACAATCTCCACGTTTGTTCTGGGCTGACAATCCTAAACTTGTTCAAATTTGTTTCTTCTTACAATCTTTCTTTTTTCATAAAGAAATGGCCACAGGGCTTTTACGCTTTTTAATGTGCACGCAAAGATCAAATATGCTAGACTTAAACGCCGCATTGACCAACATACAGCACTGGTATCTGGAATCTGGTAGAGCATGCACGCCGATATAGTACGATTTCTCTCATTAGCGTTGCACCAGCCGCCTTAGCACCCGGCGAATAGAAGGTAAACAATTGTACACTCCCTATAAATAGAGAGAGGGGTAATTCTCCTGGCTCTCATTACACGCCTCCTCCCTTTCTACTCCTCAATCTGTCTGATGCTCAGAGCTGGGACCGGGGCTCTACACAACATTTAGTCTGCGTGAAGACCACAGGCTGCTCCACGGTTAAGGCCTTGATTTTTGATCCCAGATGGGTGGATAACTCTGGAACTGATCAAACGCAAGCTGTTACCTAAATCAACATGAGACGATCTTGTAAGTTTGGTACATTTCCGCATGTCCTTAAATGCTTCGACGGGACAAAATTCCAATACCAACAAATCCATGTTTATTTGAGGGAATTGTATGTTTCTATGTAAATGCCCTGTTCAAGGATCTTGCACTAAATTGCTCTTCATTGGCCATCTTGAGTCAGGAGCTGTGGTAGCCATTTTGCTTTTCAGAGGAATATGAAATTACTATCACATTGAGGGAAATCAAAGTCTTGTTCTGCAGTGGTCCTCTGGGCAGCATTGTGCGGTATTGCTTTGGAAACAGGCCTAATTGGTATGTGTGGGCCAAACTCACCCCACCGCCTCAAACTAGCTGGCTTCATGTTCACAACAATTGGATTTGGAAAAGCTTGGCCTAGATTGTTGTGTTTCGCATTTAGGATCTGTATATATAACATCAAGAGCGCTAAGATAATCCCAGTGTTTTGTCTGTCCATCATATTAGAATGCATGACTCTTGTAATTGGTTGAAGCCCATTGTAGCCAATAGCATGTATTTTCACACAGCGAGTGGGCGGCATTGGTGGCCTCCCAGAATAATATAGAAGGATTACAGCTGAACAATTAGTGGCAGGATCAATGTAACAGACTGTACACAATATTTCTTTGGCAATGATCTCTGTGTAAGTCTTGGCAGTGTACCAGGATGCCAAAAAGAAACATGAAGTCACTTATAATTTGCTTTGCTCCAATCAGAATGTGAAACGGACACATGACGGCCCTGTGATTCATCTGCTCCTGCTCAGTCTCCTCCTGAGCACTGATTGAATGTGGCAGTTTGCCTCTGTCATGCAAGTGGAGCGTTCAGGTTCACATGCTGTAAGGCAGCCTGGTTTACCATGTGTAACACCAGCTTCTAATTCAATAGAACAAAATGAGCTGAAATATGAGCCCACGTTCTTTGCTGTGCACCTCTCTGTATTAGGGGCGTGTTGAGTGAGTGCTCCCCTGCTTACCGCCAATCTCATTGGAGGCTATAAATGTGCAATGTGTAAATAATTTGGGGAACATATTAACTCTCATTGTGTTGTTCAGCAAAACCCAAAGCACTGCTGTAATGTGCGCCGCGCTCACCTCCAACATGGAGATTTGCAGAATTAGCTTGCGCCAGTAAGTTTTCACCTCCCAGACGCACCATGGTGCAATATAAGGGGAGAGAGAATGTGATTACAAACAGTAAGTTATTGCCTCGGGCACAATTAAAACTTTGCAGACGAGCATTTCTGATTGCAAACTGAATCAGGTATGGTGTTGGAGGTGCATGGTGCTTGTTAATTGGTTAATTACAAAGCAGGAAGACTGGCTAAGACTTAACTGGGAAATGCGCTCCACATTTGTGTCAGTCCCTCATGTGAGCCAGACACTGGGGCAGCCCTTCACTAAAAATAAGCTCATCAGCAGTTTGGATGTGTGGGGGCCGTCTCTCACACTGATGGAGGAGCTGTGTTCAGAACGTACAATCTACTCATGATTTGTTGCCATAGAAGCAGTGAAGCATTTTTTAGGCTTTGATCTGCATAATCAGACAGAAAATAATGCTAGTTTTGTCAAAATGATAGCAGGCTGTCACTTTATAATTCTGAATGAAGTGAGAGGCAGACAAGGGCCATTTTGGTACAAGACAAGTGAAGAAGTCCTGGTTGTGGACAGACATAAGGCTGTGAGGAGCACGGCCACATGGGCAGCACCATGACTTGCAGGTGTGTTGCTTCATGCCACATGTTTCTGAAAGAGCAAAGGGAGAAAACAGCCAGAGGCAGGGATTTGCCCTAAGCACTGACCAATCACACACACACATGCACACAGACACACATGCACTTGCACATGCTCACACGCACACACATGCACACTCACACACACACACATGCACACACACACGCACACACGCACGCACATGCACACACGCACACACACCCCTACACACACACGCACATACACATGCACATTCACCTCTGTAGGAGAAGTGGCCACATCTTAGTCAATGCCCTGACTGCTTGAATCCTACAGGTCTTACTCAGAGCCTGCACTGTGCACTGTTGCTTGAGTAAATCAGAAGTGTTTCCTGACTGCCAGTGCGTTTGTCTTTGATTAAAGCAAAGCCATGGGCTAAAAGCTGTCCACATGCCTTTATGAGCAGCCGCTCCTGACCTTTCTGTTCCCAGACTCTTCGCAGGACTCAGGACTTGACACAACATGACAAGTTGCCAGGTCAGTAAACATGCTGCTCAGAGATAAAAAGCAAAAGGAGGAAGAGATGGGGATGCATGTCTCAGTATTTTTATTCATCATATGCATTTTACAGGAAATAAAATCAATCCAGATATTTAGTTAATTTGTTTATACGTTGAGTAGCAGTAATGAAACTGAGCTTGTCAGCGTGCATTATTCCGGCAGCTGCAAAGACATAAACAGTATTTAATGGAGGAAAATCCAAGCGGATTAACAAGCCTCCACAAATCTTGTTCTTGCTCAAACTGTCGTTGGCAACATGTATTTCTGCAGCATGTCGATAAAACTGAAGGTCCGACTTTTGGCAATGTCACTCAATGGCTCAGTCAAGAAGGTGAGACCACAGCTGATGCTAAGTTAGCCACACATTCCTCTGATCTATAGCCAGCTCAGTGTGATTGAATCTAAAACTGGTGTTACTCCTCTCATACAAGCCCTGTGAAGGAAAAACACATAAAATCACTATGGGACTCTCAGGTGGGTGTGTGCGCAGAAATCAAAGTGGTTTTCTGAGGAGTAGTCCTGAAGTTTTATTTATTTTTTAACTAAACATTTTTTCCACTAGTGTCTTTAACACTTGAACCCATCTTTAAGGGCTGTTTAAAATCATGCAATAAGGACATTTGAGTAAATGAAAAGATAATTAAACATCATTAGGTTCACAATATGTGGATCTTCTCTGTGCATTTTCTTAAAAGATAATGTCTTACTCATGTTGTCACCTCTAGAAATGTAAATAACATCAATGGGCATCACAATTTAAGTCCAAAAGAGTTACAAACTAATTAATTTCTTTGTTTTGTATTGTTTTTTGTTTTTGTTTTGGAGAACGTTAATCACCACATCCCCGATGGTACAACAAACTGTAAAGCCTGAAATCACACAGTCCCACACACAGAGTTATCATCTGATAAAATGTGAAGTAATTTATAGTGGCACTCGCTCATACTGGCACACAGGGTTACATCATTGGCGGATGAACTGGTGCCTGCAGCTCATATCCTGTAGATGGATGGGATATTTCTCTTTCTCTGCCTCTGCTGTTCCTTAAAAGTGTCAAGTGAAAATACTCTGACACAGAACACAGAACAAAGCATGTTGTTCTACCACTATCTGAGAAATAGCCAGGATTTTAGCCTGTTACTTGCGTGTCATGATGTCCCTCACTGTGAGAGACAGCGGGTCTTGGGTAACACTAATCACATAACCTGGCCATCAAGGTGAATTCTCACTATATTTTTGTCTTCACAAACTTGAAAATCTATCTGCCACTGATGCAATTGCCACAGGCCACCAGTGGTTCAGACCAATCAGAGCGCATCATTGTGGTGTGAACGGGAGGCAAAAGGTTAAGCACTCAAAAGAACCAAAACAGCTTTGTGCATTTGTACAGGTGAAAGATGCCTGCTTTTCTCTCAACTATTTAACATTTAACAAAACTGATTTCTTGGTTCATATTTGTCCGTTTTCACACATAGACCAATTAGAAAAATCTCTGGAATTTCTGCCTTTTTCTGATTTTCTGAGAGCTATTCCAGACTTCAGAGTGATACACATTTTTATTTGGTGATGGCCAAGTTACCATTGATACACAGCATTATAACCACTGAGAAGTCAAGTGAAGGACACTCATAAACGTAATACCAAAACACGGTATGGATAGAATCATTCCTGCCAGTCTGTGCCAATGACCTGTCCAACACACCACCAATCACTCGCTCCCTTCAACTTCCACAGCCCATTTTGACAAGGGACAAAATAATAACATATAACAGAACATCCCAAAATGACAACTGAGGTGTTCCTGGTCCACAGAGACCAGTATTAGAACAATGTGAATCCTTTTGCAGCTCTTGTCCGATTCAACAAGTAAACTGCTGACACAAAAATGGCCAAACCACACATACATTAACAATTAGTTGCTTATAGATCTTTAGACAAATCATTATGAAAATGTGATAAATATCAAAGAGACTGCAAAGCGAAACGCTCGCACAAAAGCATTAATAGGTGTAAGGAGGTGTGAAAATGACAGCAAATTCTCCAGTTGGAAGTATTGTACACCCCAGCCCCTCTGATGTCTCATAGGAACAACTGAAATAGCAACAAACAACTAGTCTCCAAATATTAGGCGCAGATCTGCTCCCCTGATCTGTCACTGAATCATGCGAGCTGGCATCAAAGCCTGCACCCCTGACTGAGGTTAAGAAGTTGTGATTCAAAATAGCAAAGTGGAAAAATAGACTTCTTGATTGCTACCAGAACACAACATAGCTAGAAGGAGCAACAAAAGGAGAGGAGTGAGTTTGTGTTTTGTTAAAATTTACCAGTCAGATAAGGTTGGTTTAGGAGATTCTACCTTCATCCTGTAGCAAAGTTCAGGGGGTAAAATGGATTCTTGACTTTGGTGTCTCTCCTCGATTAACCTTTCGCCATTAGCAAAGAAGTGCTGTGAGAAAAATATTATTCCAATAAATTTCAGTCAGTCAGAAAGTTTTAACTGGAATTTGCATGAGAGGGGCCCCATAAGGTTCTTTTTGCTCACAGTGCCCAGGTTTATTCATTGACTCTTAAGCTCCACACAAATTGATGTTGGCTATATATAGTATAAAGCAGCATAAACATGTACTAAACCATAAGACTACAACACCTGCTAGCTCCTGGTGTTGGACAAGATCCAGCCTTCATCAGCACATGCATTCTATTATGCAAAAGAAAGGTCTGAACACTAGAGCTCATATACACAAGTCAATCTACAAAAAGCTAAACGAAAAAAAAAAATTGCTAATTTACTTTATCCTGCTGGTATTTCTCCTAAGGTTAATGGTTTTCAAGTATCAACCTCAGGAACAAATTGGAAAGTCTAATGATTTTGATAAAAAGACAATCAAATGTCTGTTTTTCCCACTAGAGATACAGAAATGTCTGAGGGTGGACAAGCATTTGGCAGGAAGTAGAACTGAATAGTATTTGAATTAAATTTTATTTGTTTACACCTTAAGAGGATGTTCTGAAAGCCATGACTGAATATTACAGTACAATAACAGAAACATTACCATTACAGTAATATAAACAGAAGACTTACTAATGAATCACATTGTCATAGAGGCTATGGAGCTCAGCAGTCTCACCAACTTCAATGTCCACTCTGGTTCCAGAAGTAACATTTTTCATTTTTCCCATAGAAATTTAGAAGAATTTTAATATCAAGAGGTTAAAGAAATGGCAGAGACTAACCAATTACAGTAACTCATATCCATAACAGATGTTTTAATTCCAAAAATCACTTTTAAAATCCAAGATTCAGTGAAATTTTACTAATAACTTTTGTAAAGTTTCTGAAACAGATTTCAAATAAAATGATAGGACTCAGGGTCTTTAGTTACCACGTAGTAAGCTTTCAAACTTTCAATATTATATATTTTATATTTATATATATATATATATATATATATATATATATATATATATATATTTTTTTTTTTTTTTTTTTTTTTTTTCTCGGAATGTCTATGGGAAAAATGAATGAAAAATTTACTTCCGGAGCTCCCATACTTAAGGTTCAAGGTTACTTTATTGGTACTAAATACTCAGAGTATATGATAAAACTTTGGGGGGTGGGTACTTTGTGCAAAAAGGTTTGGAACTATGACTTTAAACATCCCCCTGCCCTGTATTATATTAATATACAGTGAGTAATATAGTGTTGTTTTCACAGCTCTCCACGTTCATTAAACAGCCTGTAGTTAAAGAGAGAGACAACAGCACACGTCCGTACAACTGCTGCTGCTGATGCTGTGTTTGTATTCATGTGAGATCCGAGCGGCTCCATTTATGCACCAGAGGCCTGTGTGTTTGGTGCGAGCTCCACCGAGAACCATTAGGCTAATTTAGATCCCTCTGCGACCGTGTGTGCCAGTGCCATATGCAAACTCATTTAGATTTCAACACTAGCTTTCCTGGCCACTTCAAATGTATAATAAGCAAAATTCTGAAAAGTTAGAACAGGAGTGAAATTATTAGAATAATGTGGTCATCAACAAATCATGCAAAATTCTGAGTGTTGATTTCAATTTGATGGAAGATAAATTTATTCTCTTGGATTTTGTTGCACTGTTTTATGATCTTTAAATAACACCCATTTTTACAATCACGCATTTCAAAAATGATTCTTGAACCAAAATACAAAGAATTATTCATATTTTGCTTGAAAGCCATTTACTTAGTTTTGTTTTTTATTATTATAACTTTTTCTGAATTGGTTTTGAGTTGCCACCACATTGCTAATTTCAGGTTCCGTATGTGAACCTGTTTGCAGTCGTACACATACTGCATGTGCGTACTAGAAACACTGCATACCTAATATTGGCAAATTGCTCTCAGCGTAATTGAGTTCATGTTAAAGCGGCGAAACACAGTCAAAAAGCTTCTTAGCTTAAAGGGCCCATATTACGCCATTTTCTGATCTATATTATAATGTTTTCTCATCACAAACATACCTAGAGTTGTGTTTTGTTTCATTCACACATGTTTAACACACAAACCCTTCAGATTTAGGCTTAGTTCTTTTTTCAAACTGAAAAAAAAACACTTAGTTCCACCTTGTGATGCCATGTGGTAAAACAGAAAGTGCTTCATCTGTACATCTTCACTAGAATCATTTGGATAATTTCAGCCCTGGATTTACTCATCTCTACTAAAATAAATGTAAAAAGTAGCTGTTCACTTGAAATTTACCACTACATGACATCATAAGGTGGTTTTTAAGCTTTGGGCATGTAGACAGACAAATAATAAATGATTACTGAATAAGGCGTAAATGAAATACAACACAACTCTGGGTATGCTTTTGATGAAGTAACAGGATTATAATAAGATTATAATGAATAAGATTTCCATTTCCCTTCATACATTTTGCCAAATGAATAATCCTTACATATTCATAACATTGGAGATCTTTTCCCTGACCTTACTGTAGTGTCCAAAAGTACAAAAGTGCAGTGTTTGACAGATCTGCGCTCCCACCCACCTCACTGCTGACTGTGGAGATAAATAAATGAACACGCCACGTCCCTCTCCGCCCATAATATAACCCACAACCCTTCCCCAGGTTGTTGTGATTTGGAAACAGCTGTTGTTGTGGTGGATTCGCCCCACTCTTCCAGATCACGTTTCCTCGCTCCGTTCTCCCGCGGGATAGGGTAATATTTTCGCGGCTCTGAGGGGGGAGGAGGGGAAGGGGAGCGCGACGAAGGTGGGGGCGTTGTTATGCGGGGAGAAGCCGAGTCTGTCAAGAGTTCTAAAGCCCAAGGAAATACTTTGAATAATGGAGCACCTGTAGTACCTATTGTCATATAGCGGATACACCACACATGCTAACGCGAACATGTTGTATACAGCGCAGCATCCATTTTCACAGAAACAACGAGGATCTTAAGAAAAAAAGCACTGGCAAATATTTAGAAGCAAAACACTCATTAGTTTGCGATTAAAGTCTCATCTACAACAATTGGTGTATGTATATTTTGTCATCTCCGGAGAGCGTTGAGATGATCCATTTGCAACAATAAGCATTTCTTCGTATTTTGCGCCGAAGCTTATTCTGCACAGCATTCGCATTACGGCTAATCACCTCATACATCTCTAAAGATTTTGTCGGAAACCATTGTTCACTTTTACAGCTATTAGAGATGGATTAAGTGCCAAAGAAGGGAAAATATTGGATTAATTGCTGTGATTACGGCCTTCTGTTTTGGCTGGATACTGGCATTGCTTGGTACAGTTTTGATGCCAGCTCTGGTTTTGTTGTTGATTTGTGGATTATAGTTGTGTGTATAGAGCTCAGGATTGTGACGTCATAGATAATCCAAATTTTCACTTAGCCTTATGTTGAACCAATGGAGATTTTAAGATGCTATATTTAGTGTTCATTCAAAAGTATTCTAAAATTAAAGAGTGATAAATGTGTTTACCAGTAGTGTCCCATTGCTTTTGTTAAGTTTTAAATGTTGTTTTGGTGAATGTATTTCTATCGACTTGACTACTGCCAAAAACATAGTGGGTTTATGGTAATGGTATTTTTTTGTTTGTTTGTTTGTTTGTTTTTTTGTATGTGTATACTTAGTCACAAACTGCATCAAAATGTAAATAATGTAGTAATAATTAAGAATATCATTGGATTATTTAGTTACCTCAACCTTGTAAACATTTTTGTCACACTTAAAACTTTGTTAATGTTAAATGATTGCAGTCCCTTTTTTTTGTCGTCCCTAAAAAGAAAAGAGAAAATTGTAAATATGTTACAACATTATTTTCAGCTGATGTGGCTTGGACCTGGAAGAAACATCACACTCTTCTTCTTTCACAGTTTTTTTGTAAATGTTCCAATTCCAGGCTACAAAAACGTTTACACGAGTGCACGTTTAAAATCTTCGTAACATTTACTCGCTGATACTCAAAGATCTTGACTCCCCCTGCTGGTTGTGACTGGTAGGTGCTGCCTCAGGGCTTCACAGTGGAGTGGTGCTGGTGACTTGCAGAAAACAGTTCTATTTCAGAGGCGTGGCGTTCCTGTCTCTGGTGCCTGTGTGTCTGGGATGCGGAGAGCGCTGTAGCATATTTAAATGTGCACAAGGCATTCCCCCATTAATCCAAGGTTTATGGTTATGCTGGGTGCAAAAAAAGCATTTTCTTCTCCCTAAATAAGTCATTTTGAATTCTGCTCCCAGAATATGTTTATTGCCATTGTCTGTGGAATATGCGGTGGCTTTTTTAATAGCCCGCCCGGTATGTGCTCATCAATCACCTCACCAGAGGAGCCCTCACGCTCTCCCCGCGCGCACACGCTAACTCAGTTACCGCACACAGAAACTAACTCCCCAAGTTTGGAAATGTGATAAAAGTAATCGCATTGTCTCCAGTCAGTCTCCTTACAGATGCGAATCGATGACATTAATTACTGCATCTTATTATACAGCCTCAAATGTGCTTTTGTTGATTCCTATTTATGAAAGAGGCTGCCGTTATTTACCAAGAGGGCACAGATGGAGGGAATAGTTGGGAGAGTTGATGGAGAGTCATATCTTAAAAACTAAATTTGAAATTAGCATGCGGCAGAGGCGGCACCAGGCACTTTCACATAGTAGATATTCTGTGGTGGTTGTAATTTAGCCCAACAATAAGCCTTGCATGTTTGCCAGTGTTAATGTGGCACAAAGGTTAGTGTAAAAAATAAAAACAAGATGACATCGAGGTGACACAATATAAAAACAAAGTGAGTTGAAGAAAGAATAAAACAATATCCAGGGTTGATGGGGCAAATCTAAATGCATCATGTAGGCAGTGATGCACAGTTTAAGCCAGATGCCCTGCAAACCTTCTTTTCTTTATCTAAGCTTAACTCAAATAACAACAGGTCCTTATACATATATTTTACAGTTCTTCATTGAACACATTCTTTTAGGGGTCACAACCATCTGAAATCTATCCCTTATATTGTCATTCCAATATGAATTTGTAATACTAATTTCAACAGTATTTGTGGACAGAGGAAAATCATTGAATAAAGCCTGGCATTGCAAGGAAATAATGATTTAAACAGCTAACCAAAAACTCTTTAAAGCTGCCCTACGGATAGAGAAACCAAAGGCCTGGTATAACACTGTCCAAACCTGAACATACCTCTAACAAGCAGAGACACACTGAGCCCACCCGAGCAGGACCAAACACTCATAATTGTTTGCCTTGTCTTTTATTAGCCCCTCTTTACAGCACAGTGCCCATATGGAGCAGGAATTACAGCCAGTCAGTCCTGTGATGAAATATGAAATATATATAGCAGCTGAGATTATAGCTGGGTTCATTTATGACAAAGACACATCCTCGAGTGTGAGAACTCCCATGGGTCCACACTGTCTGTGTCATTTCTCCTTGTTAAAATTTCAATAAAGCATGTGACACTTTTCAGAGGGCTCATCAATACAAATGGGATTTCTCTCTCCATTAGGGAATCCCTCTATGTTCTATTATTAATTATTTTACCTCATATTGTTTTTTATACAATGAAAAATATTTCTCTATTTGAATAAAGCCACTAATCTGAAGCAGCAGTGGGTGATAATAATGGCATTGTCATGAAAGGTTAATTGGAAACCTTGTTTTGTCAGGATACAAATAACAATATACATAAATTATCTTTTCTCTCTATAATCATTACTCTGGTGACACTATCTCTTTAGCATCTGGATGCATTGTTTCCATAAACAGCACCTTTTGAGCCCCAATCAGAACAACAGAAACATACAATTAGATAACAAAGAAAAGACTAAATTTCATGTAAATACAACAAATCCACATTTTTTACTTTCAATACTGTATTGTGAACCATGGTGATATAGTTACAATAAACATTTATCATTTATCCATTCACACTTCTTTTCCTAAGAGGGGCTTTCAGTAAAAATATTTCCCAGCAGCTAGACCTTAGGCTGGTGCTCTCTAAACAGCTTTATAGCTGGACATGAGAGCTACGTGAATGCATTATTGACAGAGCCTCCAACATTGTAAATCAGATCAGAATTATAAACGTTGGTGGATAGACAAATACACTGACAAAAGGCACTCTTAAGCCTGGAGAAAGTGTCAAGAATGTGTTGAGTAAAACCTGTCACATCAATATGTAATTTCACAAAACATTAATGATTTGTGCTAATTATATTAAAGGGCCCATCACAAACAGACCTGGAGTTGTGTTAAGTTTCATTCACACATGGCTAACACACAAACCCTGCATATTTAGGGTTTTTCTCTCACCTCATCATGTCATGTGGTAATACAGGATGTGCTCAACTGTGTTTTTAAAGTCCATCATTTGGCAAATTTTACCCATGGAACTCAGGGAACTACTAAACTAAAGGTAAAAGGTAGCTGTTAACTTGAAAACTACCACTACATGACATGACAAGGTGAAACTGAGCATTTTGAGCTTTGAAGATATAGACCGACTAATAATAAAGGATTACACAGACATGTGTGAATGAAACATGTGTGAGGCAACAACATTCTAACATGACTTAAAGCTCACAAGAATCCATTTGTGTCATACAGGACCTTTAACAATACCTGCACAAGTAAGTTTTGCTTGAGTGTTACTAAATATTGACTTCCTATCTCTGGACTAACCTTTTAAACCGACTTATTAAGAAAGTGAAGATGTGATTGTTGGAGCTCTGAGTGGTCAGGTCAAGAGGGTCCGGGCTCTGATGGAGGAGATGCCCGCTGCACACTAAGGCAGAGGGTCTGGCACTTGGCACCGCTGTGATATTAATATGAGGTGTATGTAATATGAGCTCTGGGATGCGGGCGACTCAACATGTGCCCACACCGCTGATGGGCAAGTGCAAATGAAATTAATGGCTAAGGGAAATCAAGTGAGCGAGGCCTGAAATCAAATTACCAATCCGCTCCTCCGACAAATGAGTTGGGAGCCAAAGTTGTAATTGATAGCAAAGCCGGGGCACGCTATTGGATCAGACAATATGATCTCGCATGCACTGGCTCTGATGTGATTTGCTGCTGTGTTACAATGATTAAATATTAAATATGTGTGGATGACATGCTGGCCCCCTTTTGGTGTGCCTAGTCTCCTAGGACAGGTCTAATAGCGGCCATATTGACTTGAATTTTGATGGGGCATTTCAAGTTGAGGTGTTTAAAACAAATGGCATCAAAAGACGAAGCGTGGAGATGACAGAGGAGACAGACATGGGGTTTTAATAAAAGCAAAACATGAATAAATCACACAAAATCACTAGCAGAGAATTGAATTATAAAAATGATCCTTGTAAAAAGAGGAAATGAAACAAATTTAATAAGTAAGTGTGACGTCACCCACAGTGAGAAAATTTGGAGTCAGGCTCTATATTATGAATAGGATTTTTTATTTTTTTACTGACAAAATAGTGGAGAAAAAAACTGAATCATGTGGAGCTGGTTAATATGAACATTTTAAGACCAATCAGAAAAGCCTGCATGCGAACTTCCTACTTCGAACGTAGTGGCTAACACGTTATGTCCATTTATATATACAGTATAATCTGTAGTTTTAACTTTAACAAGCCTATTTAAAGGCACTGTACTGTCTTAAAATGTGAAAAACAGACTTTTAATGCACCATAACTAATCAGCTTTCACACCTTCAAAAAATAAATACAAATAAAAATAGCAGCATCCCGACTGGCCTCAAGTATTTCAAATAAACATCTGAAACTGCTTTAAACATTGTAATTATTAACTACAACTGCATCATCATATATGAGTTTATATTTGACTGATTTATAGTTTTATTAATACATTACATACATATTTTACAGTATAAAGCGCAAACAATCATAACCACATCGGGCCTACATATAAGACTGGCTGGAGTCTTGCCTAAGGGCACAACAGCATTCAAAAGCCAATGTTCTGCTATTCTTTGACTAATACGCACCTTAAAAATCTACGGAGACCTCAAAAGAGTAAAGTGTTTTTGTTCAATAAGGTTAATTTGGTCTTCTGATATTTTATGTTATTAGGTTCTTTTTTCAGACTAAGTTTGTTTTTCATAGCTGACAGTTTAAGGAACAACTCAAACTGGCCATTTCTGATCACTGTAAAAGAGAGAACCACATCAAAGAGGCAATCGAAATATGGAAACGTGTCCACGGGATGATAAACCTGGACGAGGGGGCTTCTTTACTCCCACACACCTGGGATATCATCCTGAGGAAGTCAGGCTTCAGATGACGCTGTCATCCAGACCACTAGTGAGCAGTCGAAACTCTCAGGTATGAAAACAAACTCTTGGTCTGAAAAAAGAACCTAATAACATAGTAAAGTGTTTTATTACATTGTAGAATAAAATAATGCATCTACGATCTGACTGGCTGCTTCCAGAGCAGTCATAGATCCACTCTGACAGATGACGCAAGTGTTGTAGTATTTATCTGTTTTTATCTGTTCATAAATCTGAGATCTCTCGTTCTAATTACGGACTCGAGCAGTTGTGTCTTTCTGAAGCCAACTCTGCTCCACTCTGAACAGGCCTTTATAATGAACTCAGATGTGTTTAATAAAATATAATGATCAGCTAAAACAGGCCTGATATCAAACGCTCCACTGTGGCTCAGCAAAACTCATGTCTCAAGGCACATCCAGGGTGGCTGCATAAATAATGAGACACCTTTTTTTCTTTTCTTTTATGTTTTTTATTTAGTTTTTTCTAACACCAAATCTCCTTTGTTCTCATACGTGTTGTACAAATACACTTTTCACTGTCTGGTAACAATTTATTTGGTTAATTTTTCATAAACAATGCGTCCTAGAATACCAATTGGCACTTAGCTTACATCAGAATCTGAAGTCAACTGAGCAACTTCATAATTTAAATAATGTTGCAATGACTTGTAATGTTTGTCTGATTTGCATCTTACCTATTTACAGTCCTGCATTATGCATCAATCCAGCTATACATAAAACTGCTAAAACTGCTTTATGTATGTAGTATATGATGGAGAAAAAGACCTAAAGTATGTCAAACATCCATTCAGTCAGTCTTAATACTTTACTTTATATCTCAGAATTATGAACAGAATTATGAACTGACCATCAATCATTCATCAGATTTCATGAAGACAGGATTTGAATCCAGACTGTTCTTCTTTGTAGTGTAAATGTGTGTAGTTTTGAGTCTGCATGCACATTATTCAGTTGTGTTAATTATTATATTTATTTGAAAAGTTTACCCCAATTAAACAGCACCGAGCTCAGCACAATTTTGACAATGTGTTTTTGTGTTTACTGCTCCATTCCAGTTTACATCACACAGTCATTCCCACAGAGCAGCCATTCCAAAATCTACTAGTTATGTGGGCTTATTACTAATATAAAGAGAAATATCTAATTTTAAGTTGAGAAGAAGTGCCATAGAGTGTTTGGTGACACTTCAGTTCAGGGACCGCATATTAATTTATAATTAAGTGGTAAAAGGTATGCTAAGTAGCTGTTACTTCACTATTAACTTCTTAACACATATTCATGCTTATTAAGATATCAGTGTATGTACAAAAACATCTATTGTAATCCACACTAGTTTAATGGGAAGAAACACTTAGTGACTTAGTACTTATAATACAGTCTTAGACAAAAATGCATTTAAAGTACTTTATAAATACAAAAAAAAAAAGATGTAATCAAGCCTGTATTATGCATTTTACAATTAAACTGGCGCTACAGAAAATAGTCAAGTCTGTGTTTGGCTTTTTAAAATCATAGCAATCAATCAATCCAAAAAAAAAAAAAAAATCTAGATGTACAAAATTACAATATATAACACTTTAGTTTATAAAATGTCATGTAGTTATTTATTTGTCATTAATTTATTCAATTTATAATCAAATAATAAAAAAATAAGCCACACTAGTACAATAGTGAAAATATACCACGTTGTTCCAGCTCTAATTTTTTTAATAAGTTGATGTAGTAATCATTGTGACAAGCCTACCTTTCATAACAAAATAGATAAACAGAAAAAGTCCAGCAGCTGACACTCTCCCACCTGGGTGTGCTAACAGTCTTGTGTGTACCTGCGTGTATTTCCTGTGCTTTGAAGTCTGTTTACTGAGCTGAAGTCTCGCTGAGAACTCTGGGAAGGCAATCTGTGACTCCTCTGACACCTGGCATGTAAACATTGACAATAACGCAGTCGTGAAGCCTCCTGCCGATGTGCCCTTTTGCCCGTTCACCTGCCGTTCACCTGTCCTGGCTGCACACACGAAGGTCCTCACTTCAACAAGCTCATTTTTATCTCGCCGCTAACTGTGTACTTCAAATAGTAAGGTAAAGTGAAGTATCATTTGGGCCCCCAGTGGAATTGTTTCATTGTGCTTGTGGGAAAGAAAGTCCTAATATTGTCTATTTTAGAATCTGATTTAGATGGAGATATATGGAGATGTATGATTCATCGCTTTTAAGGTGGGGAACCTGATTTTTCTGTCTTAAAATGGGTGGAAAGCAAAATAGTTTGCTATGGTCCAAATTTATTCCTCACTTTCCTAATGGACTGGTGCTTTTGACAGAGGCCAGAGCAGAGTTTCACCATTACTAGTACTAACAACTAGCATGCCAACAGCCAACAGCATTACTTGGTTTGCAGTTCAATAAAAAAAAAAAAAAAAAGCTGTATAATTAGAAGCTTACAGTGCAGAGCAGTCTTGTTTTGAGGAGCTATTTTTACAATATATTTGTCATGGAGCATAACATATTTTACTCAGTTACATAAAATAAATTGTCTTATCTACCTCCCCGTGAGCTAAAACTTGTAATTATTATAAATCCATAAAGAAAATGTATTATTATTATATTTTATATTATTTTTAGAGATGAAAATTGTTTCACATAAATATTGCTATATTTCGAGTCACAAATACCGATATCAATACTTCTCCCATCATAGTCATGCAAAAATAAGGTCTTAACCAACTATTTACATCCCTATACAAAAAGTTCCAGTCTTTCCGGTAACGTCATTGCCCTTTTTATTTCTCAGATGAACCAGTGGACTCTCCTCTGCTCTTATAAGACCCTCATGAGAAACAATGTACTTTTTGAGGCTAATTTGTCAATGGGGTGTTGGCGCTTCATTAGCATCTCATGGTGCTAAGACCAGCCTTTTGTTTTGACGGATGGCTTTCATAAGTCACTTGTAGAAAACCTTGAGCGGGCGTTTGGGTTTTACTGTCACACAGGCTCCATCTGCTCAGTTTTGTGAGGGTTTTATGCTGCGCCATCATTCACCTCCCACAAGCAATAAACTCTGCCTCATCGCCACGGCAACTCTGCTTCCTGCAGCAGTTATGATGGGCCAAAATATTAGGAACATGGTTAGATCAGTTACTGCCCTTTTTCATCTTTGACATTTTCAATAAACTTTTATCAACTGACAATATACTACAACATTGCTTTATTAGGGGATGATTTTCATGTCTTTATCTTTCTTTTTACTACAGGCAATTGGTGAATAGCTTCACCAATTACCTGTCTTAAAGCTTGACATGAGTTGGATTAACTTTAAATAATTAATTTCATTCCAAACACACCCTCATTTAAGCAACGTAACACATACTGGAGGCAAAGCAGGTGAATGTCCAGGCCATGGACACAGTGAACCATCAACCTTTGGATCAGTGGAGATTAAAATCATTGTCATTTTTCAAATTATGATTGTTTATTTGTATTTTGTTGCTGACAGTGAAATGGATCCAGGGATTATGGTAGGTGGCTTCTTTTTAAGATACAGTATGTAACTTTTCAGCCAAAAAGAGATTAGAATAAAAGCATGTGTGCTGTTTATTGCACAGAAAAATGTACTCTTGCTTGGCCTTGTTTCCATAAGAATCTTTGCTACAGTCTTCTATAGTATGACAAAAAACATATTGATCACAGAAAATATTATGGGAGATGGTTTTAACTTTCTATTTACATGGAATCATGAGACAGGTCACCTCCAGAAAGTTAAATACTGCACCTTAATTTCACAATTATATTTAAAATTCAACATCTACTATTATGTATTGAAAAAAAGTTCAGTAAACTGTGACACATTTGATAGTAGATCACATTTTCTCCCTCTGCATTCGACGTGTTCTTTAATGACACTGACAAAAAGACGACCACAGCGCAGCACCCAGACCTCTTCTCCAAATCAAAATTCATGGTTAGGGATGCCATAGGTGAAGGACCTATTGTGCAAGCTTTTGCTCAGATATTAAGGTGAGGGGTGAACACAAGCTTCTATATTACACAAAATTATTGCTTATGAGATCTAAGCTGTTAGAAAGTTGTTACCTCCTCAGAAACATACCCACAGTTGTGCTTTG
Source organism: Boleophthalmus pectinirostris (assembly GCF_026225935.1). NCBI lineage: Eukaryota > Metazoa > Chordata > Actinopteri > Gobiiformes > Gobiidae > Boleophthalmus > Boleophthalmus pectinirostris. The sequence continues at coordinate 20,005,371 of NW_026571070.1, forward strand.
TTTGAGTAATCGTGCATTAGTAGGCTGTCTACATCTCCAAAGGTCAGACTGCTCTGTTCCACTTTATAATGTCATGAAGTGGTAGTTTTCAAATGAACAGCTTTTACATTTTAGTTCAGTAGAGATTTACAATTCCTAGGTTGAAATTATCCAACAGATTCTATGGAGTTTAAAAACACAGTGGAGCACTTCTTGTATTACCACATGACACAAGGTGGAACAGTGTTTTCCATTTTAGAGAACTCAGTCTCAATATGCAGGGTTTGTGTGTTAAACATGCGTGAATGAAACAAAACACAACTCCAGGTGTATTTTTGGTGAGGAAACAACATAACATAGATCAGAAAATAGCATAATATAGGCCCTTTAAGAACTGAAACCACTTGTTGAAACCATATCAGTGACATTCATAACATCACAAGTCCGATATACTCACTCTAAATTGCAAAACTCCATTGTTTGGCAGGGACTCTGAACACTTTGTCACAGTGCATGGCTGTAGGATCACTTAACAGTTATTTTAAGAAGTCCCCACATTGTTATTGTCCCTTGTAATCCAGATGAATACATCCCATAATCTATGTTAATCCCTCTCTTATTGATTTGGCTAAACCCACACACCTATCATGCATTTGTAGCGTCGCGCCGTGAGTGATTTATGAACCCGCCCGGTAGCAGACATTAAGGATGAGATACAATTGTTTTTTTTCCAAATCAAAACAAATGGGTCACACAAGGTTCTCATATCGTCAAATATTTTTCGCGGTGGAAAGCCGAGCCCTGCAATATTGACTGTATAATTGAATCGTGTGCGAGCGGAGTCGATTTAAAACAATAGATTTGAAGGATGAGAGAAAGTGTCAAGTCATGCATCATAGTCAGACGCTCACCTCAGGTTTTAAGGACAAGATCGGTTAAGTCGCTTTCAATCTCCTACCTGTGAAAAATATTCTTTTAACCAAAAAAAGTCAAACGGCCAACAATTTGCAACAACAAAGGCCAAACTGAAAGGTGATTTGGGAGCAAGTACAAAGAAGTTAAGGACGCAAAGGTCAAAGTTTACAATGTAAGAGGTGTGATTGGTTAAAAGATCTTTTTCATTTTGCCAGCAGCGCCATCAATCTTCCAGTTTTCCTATTTTCACTTTTGTCATGGCCATTTTGCTCGATTAAAGTCTCGGTTTAACACGACAAAATCACGCTCCTCGAACCTACAACAAAGAAATTACTCTCTCACAAAAACATAGCTAAAGCTTGTATCAAAAATTACTTGGAAAATCACAGCTATGGCCCGCTCAACAGTTATCAATCATAGGAATTGGTGGCTTTCAACAGGGTGCCCAGAAATTGAAACTAGTGTACAATTTGATTTGAGCTTCAATCTGGTACAGACGTGCACTCAAGTAACCTCTCTTGTTTTTAATATTTTAAATGTATTTGCAATAACAAACATTTCTAAATAGGACTTATGGGCAGTTAGAAGAAGTTATGCAGTATCCTTGAGAATTGGGAACAGCTATATTATAATGGCAAGAAAAATGGTTGTCCTTAGAGTCCTCCAAAGTTTACATTTTATATTTGAAGTCTTAAACGTAATGTTTCCTTGTGGATGTTAATAAAAACAAACTGTAAAAGATATGACTGGGCTGTTAAACATTGTGGAGCACTGTTTGGCTTGTCTCTTCCATTTAACACACAAGATGAATATTTATTCCCACAGCAAAACATGGATTTTATTTTGACATAAAATTTTAACTCAAAGGCAAACTTGACTCTAATAGGCTGTTGTGGGCTGAAAGAGGATGCATTTGGTGGGTTTAACTTTTCATCACATTCAAGGGCCTGGAGTTTGCCCCAAGCGTCATCAGCTCTGAACATGCAACCCGTCTCCTCAGTGTTACTGATCATTCTATAATGAGAGGAAACAATACTGACATTAAGCTTGTACAACTTGCATTACTGTCATTGTATTTGATTGCACTTTAAATATGTGTTATTGCACATTTTTAACGGACTGTCACAGTGGTATGGCATTTACCCACAGACAAGGTTCAATGGTAAAGAGTGATGGCCATATTTAGGGCTGTTTTCACAGAAATAAGGACAATTTTGTATTTGAAACAGTGCTGAGGTAAGTTCTTTGTACATTTCTCTGATCAGCTTGAGCTATTCACCTGAACATTTGATGTTTTCCTAATTGCTTTTAACAGGAACCATCCCAGTCTGTATAGAACTCAATCAATCTGCTTCCTCGATTTGAAAAGGTAGCAGTAACCAAACAACAAACCAACTAACCGGACCAGGATGAATTCACACAATGTTTGAGTTCCACAAACTTCAGAGAATCCATCGGGTTAAGCTCAGCTGTTGCGATTGCCCCATTAATCAGTGGTTCAGACCAGTCACAGGACGGCTCTGCGGACTGGGTAGAAGCCAAAGATGAAGTGCCCAAATGAACCAAAACAAACATGACAATACCGACAAAGCTTTTCAGCAAGAACTGCTACAGACTCATGTGTAGAACTCATTTCTGACTATAACACAATCTGCTGTACACTATGTTACAAACTAACGTTGGCTTTCTCCAATCCTCTTTTGGATGTGAGAACTGTATCCTTTGAGGCTTATTGTAACCGTAGAGACCAGCCTACACACATGTCCATCCTGACCCTGACCTCTTTACACAGCTCTCCTAAAGACGCTCTCTGTATCTGCTGTCAGTCCTACTCACTGCTCTAATATCCCAGGACAGATGATAGAGCCTCCACACGTGCCCTGACAACAGTAGTTTTACAGAGAATCAATGCAGCCCTGTGTTAAATGGACACTTCTTACATGGTCGTGTCAAAAGTGTGTGTTGTCAGTGTGGAGCCGAGGGGAATACAAGCCAGTTATCCTGCAGATCTCCTCCGTCGCCTCGGACACACGCAAACCCCAGATGCTCTTTCACTTTGTAACACATTAACCCCGGGACACCAGCAATTGCCACCTAATTATTCTAACTAAATTGGCAAATTAGCATTTATTGCCATCTGCTAATTCAGCTCATGAACACAAACAATGGGGTTGCTAATAGATGATTACTGGAAAATATATGGCCACATATGGCTCCCACAAATGTATTCTAATTAGACCGGTAATGCTTTGAGCAATAAAACTGTCACTGAGAGTTTGTGTTATTTAAGAGAAAGCACCCAAATTAAGAACAAGGAACAGAAAAACAAACTTGCGATGATTGAGATGCAGTGGGGACACGCTGCTGCCATTTTAACTGATGTCAGAAGCAAAGCAGACAAAAGAAGAAAAGAAGTATGTTGTTTACAGCACTTTCTAGCTTGTTTTGATTTAAACATTTTTGTCCTGATTCATGTTTTTCCTGGTTGATTTGTTTCAGATTTTTTTCTATAGCCAAAGTCAAATATGGAGAGGAGATTCTTGACTGACAAATACATAAGCTTGACTTATTTACACACTATTTTTGCTATAGTGTACCACTTTTTTGTATAGTGTTTTATTTTAGTGACATAATTGTATTTATTTTAAATTGACTCGATATTGACGTGGCTATTCAAAATATAGAACAACACTGTGCTTAGTGGCAAAGGTGCACTGTGGAACTTTTCTGTCCGTCTGGTAGATGGTCTGTCACATGCTTGTCTCCGTGGTGATGTTATCGCTTTGCCAAGAATGTACCATGGTATGACAAATGCCAGGTACCACAGACCCTAGCATTTATTAATTACTGGTGTTTCTATTGCTTTCTTTGTGAATAGGTTTGCCTTTCCACAGATCTCACCTGTAATGAAGCCGTGTCGTCTCCCTTGAGAGAGATAGGTTTAAAAGGCGCATTATGTAACACTTTTGGTGACGTGACTGACACTTGTATAGCATTATTATTTATCTATTTTGCATTTACTAAAGTACAGGTATTTTTAATGCAAAACTACACTAAAGAAACATGCATTCTCAGGCCTGACCATGCAAGATGGTTTATAGCATTTGTTCCCATGGAGATAAATACATTCAATGCTATACTCTGTTTAGAAGAGTGACAGACCTTCTACCAAAAAAGTTACACAATGCACCTTTAATCTCAGCCATCTACACAAAACAATAACATCTAAATGAAGACAAACAGGTGGTGGAAAAGTTACACAGTGCACCTTTAAATGAGTAGTGAATGAGAAGCATATTATTACCAACTCCATCCATATTTCCTAAGCTCAATTGTTACGGTCTGTTTTGTCAATAAAAAAAGTTAGTGGGTCAATAAATCCTACTTTGTACCAAAATTCATGCTAAGATTTGTTGGCATTGGCACGGCTGCACCTCTCTGTCACTTCACCACCTGCATTGTTACACGATGACACTTGGAGCATCTGGAGTGCACTTTATGTTTTGAAGCCTGTACTTTTTCACCGTGAGAAATTCTCCATCACCAGGCGCACAGCTGGGGCCTGAAGGCTGGAGACGAGGGCTTTGTGACTGCAAGGTTGCCAGTTTGACTCTCCTGGACCATCTGGGAATAACGGAAATGAATGATTAACAGTCCCAGGATCCTTTGCAGCCAGAGAGTACAAGTGGCCATCTATATGCAAGGCAGAGGACCACTGAGGCACTGGGCAGAGGTAGAGAGAGCCAGCCCTCGTGTGGAGGTCTTCAGGGAGACATGAAAACCCACTCGACAGATTGTAAGTAAGACCAAGTTTGAGAATAAAGTTGATGAAGGTGCGGCAATGTGCTGTCAATTAACTGACCTATTAGAAAGGGCAATACTTTGGTTTAGAAGTATTTTGCTTGTACAGCACGGTACGGTACACTTTATGGTCTCCTTAGGGAAATTTGTCCTCTGTGTTTGACTCATCCTTTATTGCATATCGCAATGTTTTTTTCTGCTAGCAAAGTTGGTCAGTAGCTTGTTTGGTATTACTTGGGTAAAAATATACAGTCTCAATTGTACGTTCACCCACTCACTGGTTCAAACCTCGGATTAACCCCTGAAATGTTTATTTTTGCTCATGTACATCTGGGCACTGTTCTTAAATTTGTGAAGTTTCGACTGCCATCTGGAAGTCAGTTTCAGTTTGAATGTACGGATCTGGTCCTTCCCTGAACTGGATTAAACCTGCCCTATAAGTGAGAAGTTATCACCTAAAATTGATCTGTCTTTGTTTACCTGCTAGCCCTGTTTAGAGTTGTTCCCAGAGTTGCCAAGTCTGCTTCGTTGTAGAGAATTTGTTCCTTGTTTTTGGAAACTTACTGGCAAATTTGACAATCATGGGTTTGTATCCTTTTGTGGCTTGTTCATGCAAGCTGCACTGTCAAATCATAAACTTTAGCCTTTTTTCAGGTCTGTTTCATGATAATAGACCCAGAAGAGCCTGTGATAGAGTCTGGTAACCCATGATGGCTTTAATATGTCATTAAATTATGCACATCTTATTAGCACTTGGTCGATTGCAAGATTAACTTTGTTGTTTGAGTCATGGGATTTTTTTTCTTGGGCTGTCCAACAAGTTGTTTTTTTTTTCTTTTTCCAAATGTTTGGTCACTTGTTGCCCCTATTCTTTGTTTTTTAATCTGCTAACCAAGTATCAAGTTGTAATCCATCATTGTCTGGCTCAAAACAAAGCTAGCAGATAAATCAAACATAGTATTTTCTTCGAATAAGACAAATAATGTGAGAAGCTAAATTGCTTATTTACCTGACATGTTTGGACGGTAGGACTTCACCAGAGATTTCTTATCAGTTGTTGTTCCCAGGCGTGGTCAGTTTGACAAATCTGGCAGCTGTATCAGACTGACCATGCCTACCGTTGCGTGGTGGTCTCTGGAGATGTGAGTCCCATGTGTGAGCCAGTGTAAACGGCCCCTCGTCTCTGTTGGCCGTCTGTGTGCCACACTTCCTGATTTGCAATAGCCAAAAGCTCGATAGCTAATGAGCCACTGAAATCCCCTAGGAAGCTCTTGAAATCCTACACTTGGCAACAGCAGCAGAAAAGAGACACGTCACAGCAGTCAGCATAACATGTCTGGTAAATTAGGGATTTGTTGTTTTTTTTTTTTTTACATTATTTGCTTTATTAGAAGACAACATAAAAAAAAAAAGACAACATTTATTTCTTAAACATAAGGCTAGCAGGTAAACGAAGTGCAGTTTTAGATGATAAGCCCTCCCTTAAGGCAGTACTAATCTAGACCTTTCTACCACGGACCACTCCTGATCGAATAAAGGATTACACCAATAGTTTCTCATATACAGGATTTTAGCAAGAGGATACTTCAAAATAAAGCCGATCATGAAGCTCCAACATGATTAAATAAAGAGCCAATAAGTGCGATGAGTCGGAACACCTATCTGTACAACGTGAATATGAGTTACATTTAGAGCAGGTTTTTCTTGTCTCTTGTTGTGTCTACACTTCAGTACATTACAGTGTATATGTTATAACCAGCAGCTGTAGTGAGAACGTGTGTTTTCTAACTCTCTTCTAATGTGTTATAACAGTTCCTGAGGTCACAGATGTTTGGAGATGTTACTTTTCATGACGAAGAAGTTAAGAAAGTATATTAATATTACAAGGGAAAAAGCATTTGATGTTGCAAAAATAGGTAAAATACATATAGACGGTGCAATTGCTCGCTTTATCTAATATTCCATAGTTAGCCTTGGGATTGAATGTGATACTGTGAAACATACTAGGCAAAGTAACAATATCTCCATGGAAACAAGCATGTGTCAGACCCTCCATCAGAAACATTACACTTTTAAACAATATAATACATTTCAAAGCAAATAGGAAGTAAAATGTATAATTCTGGCAATAGACAAACTGATCTGTATATTTATCAGCATAAAAACAACATTTTTCTTTATTAAATTCATAAACCAGTTTCCACAAAGATTTTTTTTTCCTCTCAGTGATTTTGAACTCAATGTCATAAAGGTAAAGCATAAACTGTGTGCAATGTGTGCTGTAGCAAACATATTTACAACAGTATGGCCTTACAAAACACAATAAATATGACTGTAATACTCTTTCTGCACTAGAGCAGTTATTTTTATGGGTGGTTTCTTATCATTGACTCTTTTACAACACTGGCAACATACATCTCACCCATAAAATACTTACATTCATGCTATAAAATGCTTTTTATGCTTTTTATATTTTTTGTAAAGGACCACCTAGGGATTTCATGATACAAAATCAGATTAAAACATGTAAATACCTCTTGTCAGTTATCTTTCTGGCATTGCGGACTACATCTCATTCAAACAGAACTAAGAATATACCAAGCGCTAAAATTCACAGTGTATGGTATGATATATAGACAGCATGATGTTGTTGTTTTCTTGTTCGAAGCTAATCTCTGTAAATTCGACAAACTACTGAATTAGATCATCCCAGGAGTGTAGCAACGCGTGATGGTGTGAGCGGGAATGCGTAAATGTGTAAACGTATATCCAAGTTGCACTTCGATGTGTGAACTAAACGCCTCATATCACCTAAAGTTTCTCCTACCCAAGTTTCGTGAGTTGGTGGATGCGCAATATAGAAACAGTTCTGGTCACACTCGCTGTAAGTATCTAAATCACGGTAAATGTTTTGACCTCATACATCAGAAACAATTCACTTGAGCCTTTGATCAGAGTTGGTTTCACACACAAGTTTGGGAGCTGTTGGAGTTTGAAGAGGGAAGGGTGGGGGTTGGATTTGGGTGGTGGCCCTGGGCGTTTTTCAAAGCTTTTCACAGCCTTTGACAACACTTTTTACTGATCTACGGCAGCCCACGCAGAGCCAAAGATCTCTCCAAGGTTTGGGAGATGTCTGATGCCGTGAAACAGGTTTTTACCTCTAAAAAAATGGGTTTAGTTAAAAGGAGCTTAGGGTGCTGGTAAAGACAACTCCTGAGTCCACTTAGTACTACACTATTTAAACGGGGGGATACTTCTGTCAGGACTTGAGAGGTCTATAGATTTCTGAAGTAGTCGAAAAGAAGTAACTTTTTAAAAACAAATATACAGAAAATGCTTTTTTCAAGCCAGGATTTCCATTAATTTAGTCTTTCTGTGGCTTTACAAGTGGGTGACAAAGTAAATATAACAGAAAATAGAACCAGCAACACCACTGGGATTAACCCAGAAAATTAACCCAACTAAACAATTTAACTAAACAAAAGCATAAGGCATAAGTTTCTAGCTTGATTCATCAGCCAGGTTTCACTTCATCTGACCTCGCAGCATTAGGATTCGTTTGCTCGATGGTAGGTGGGTACTTTTTTTTATTTAACCAATTGCTGCTGTTTGGTCATGACGAATGTAATGCCCCTGAACACTCAGTGGTGTCCAAATAATTGCCGGCACAACAGTAAACAAAGCAGAGAGTGAACATGTCTGTCAACAACCATTGTTGTTTCTGTGAGATGAACATGCAAATTAAAGGCGCAATAAAAAATGCAAAGTTTGTATTTGATAAAGGAGGTCCAAAGGAGGGTAGAGTATGCAGTCTGCTGTCACAACTCGGGTTGGTCCAGCTCTTTGCTGATTGGCCAGTGCGTGGTTTACAACTTCCGGGGTTCTTGCAAACTGTCTAGTGTATTCCGATTCCTGACCTAGTCGCTGGAGAGAAATGAAATTGAGCGACACACTAGGCGGTGCCAGCCTGGCTATTAAGTTTCAAACACTGAAGGCAAGCGAGTTCCACTTTAAATAGGAATATGTTAAGTTGCACAAAGCTTGAGTTAGGACTTCTTTTGTTATAATTTAATTAGCAATAAAAGGACCAAAATAATTTAATTCATTTTGGTTTGTTTTTTCACAGGTTGCAGTTCAGTTCAGTTCTTTTATGGCAGGAAGGAACAGAAAGGTGAGGGCACAACACCAGGATGCACGGCAGGGTGATGCTGACTCAAACCTGAGAAATGTGTTACTTTGGTCTATAACTGGATAATTCTCATGCTAACAGTTTAAATATACAGCTTCAAAACTCACAGCCATGTTCAGTGACATTAGGTCAGCCACGATGCACACACACCTATCACCACATACAGGGAGCAGGCCATTGCACATTGCCATTGCACACAGTTTCAAATACAACAAAAAACTAAAATAACAAATAACTTATATTACTTCACCTAAATGTTAAAATTGTATTCCTTAAATCAGTTGTCTAACCTAGCATCATGGAGGACAGGGCAGATAACACAGCAGGTGGAAGTGAGCAAGTCAGAGGACCAAAGACTGCTGGGAAACCTTTATAGTTTTTGCTCCACTGCCACCTGCTGGTTCCTCCACAAAGTCCAACCAGTGATTTCAAGGCAATATTAGCTTTTTAATCTTTGGCTTTTCTCCACGGCAGCAGGAGAGCCAACAACCTCCTGAGCCTCTCCATCTTCTCTTAAGTTTTGGTTTAAATATCCTATACCAACTAAAATCTGTTGAATTTGTGATCTTAAAAGGCAGTCAGTGGAGAATGTAGATTCATCTTGTTTAATTAGTACTGATTCAAAACTAACAGATAAATATTTTGAATCTGTGTATCATTCATCCGTTCGTTTTTCAAAATAAAACCATTTTCTTCATTATTTGTCTCCAAAACCTAAATGAAAAAACAGCTAAAGATTCATTTTTTTTTTCAGTTTTTTGTTTTGTGTTTAAATGAATAATGGGAAAAACAGATAATGACTGTTTCCTGTTTCCATGACTTAAACTGAGATGCCAGATTTTTGCGCCGCATACGGACTAAACCAGGACTAAACCAGGTCTAAACCAGGACTAAACCAGGACTAAACCAGGACTAAAACAGGTCTAAACCAGGACTAAACCAGGTCTAAACCAGGACTAAACCAGGACTAAAACATGTCTAAACCAGGAGTAAACCTGTCTCAGTCCTGGTGTGGTCCTAGTCTGATCCTGGTCTCAGTCCTGGTCTCAATCTCGGTCTCAGTCCCGGTCTGGTCCCGATCTCAGTCCCGGTTTCAGTCTCGGTCTCAGTACCGGTCTCAGTCCCGGTCTCAGTCCTGGTCTCAGTCCCGGTCTCAGTCCTGATCACCCAACAGTCTACCCTGGCACACCTCTGGGCCCATTTCAACACTCAGTCCTGTTTGAGTCCTGTTTTAGTCCGGGTTCAGTCCTGGCTCAGTCAGTATGTGGCACAAAAGTCTGACATCGCAGTTTAAGTCACGGAAATGGAAAGCGGCCATTATCCTTTTTTTTTTTCCATTATTCATTTAAACACAAAACCGAAAACTGAAAAGAAACAAATCTTTATCCATTTTTTCATTTTGGTTTTGGCCACAAATAATGAAGAAAGTTGATGTTTTTTCGTTTTCATATTTTTTTATTTTGAAAAACAAATGAACGGCTGATACACAGATTATTTTGACCAAGCAGTTGATCCGTGACTCTTTTGTTTCAGCTTTAGTTTTGGTTTAATGTATATTTCCATCTATGGACATATACAGCTGTCTAGCTCTCCATAGGTAGCCCACTGTATGCTAATGTCCAATCTCTTCTGGCCGAGCATCTGTCGCCACATAATCCCCAGTGTAAATGTACGCTCTGGCCTTGAGCTCAGCAGCAGCAGTAACAGCAGCAGCTTGTGTCCAAAGAGGGGACACTCCCTCCCAGCTGTCACCCATCAGCACCCTTCCTGATCCAGCGAACATAACAGGTCACACCCGCCACCGACACAGCACCCTATGTCCCCCTTCACCTCCCATTAAAGCCCCGGGTGAACGAACAGCACAGGCAAAATAATGGCCCTGCTTAGATGTGTGCGAGGAGTAATCTAGGGCAAGAATTAAACTTTCATCTTCTCCAAACAACCTTCCAACGACTCAACGGATTCCTCTCTCCGCGCAACAGTGCCATTTGTAAACTCCGCCATGAATTATTAACCGGGCAGCTTTGCATATCGTAAAGTACTCATCAGATGGCTTTTTTAACACGGTTCTCTTGCAGGTTAGCGTCAAGATAATGATAATAATAGATTTTGGAACACTTGAGCGGGCAAACGAAATAGGAATTACATTTATTGAAGAGAGGAGAGGATCGGCATGCTGAAACGTAGATTAGGATTATTCACGGAGTCTTGCTTAGCTTTGAAATACAATAAGACAACAAAGCAAAAAACTTCCTAAACTTGATTTTGTCATTACAGGAAGGCAGCATAAGGCATCTCCAGGTTTGTGCTGCCTCGGCACTTCTACCTATATATTGTCCTGTCCGTAAGAATTGCCAACAAAGAAATGATAGCGCCCATATGCCAGTCAGTTAATGTTTTGTTTTTCCTCGTCTTTATTGCTGCTTAGATGCTGCAATGACATTTGTATAAGAAAAATAGTTAAGGGTAGAGAACACTACAGTGCCATTATTAAAACCACGGGCCTCCCCAAAGTGGTGTCTAATTATCCATTTGAATATGTACTGTATATTTGTAATTTTAAATGCACATATAAAAGTTGCTATTATGACTGCAGGGACAGAGCAGGTCATAAAAAGTTTCACTTTCTATTAAGCACAAATTCTCCAACCAACAGGCCTTTTAACTCTGATTTTAGTGCTTCTCTCCACTGAATATCAAATAAAAATGCTCAAATTAATATTTAAATCTCCTTCTAAGAGAAGCATTAAGTGAGTTTGTGTTGTTTGTTATGGATGTAATGGTGTACAAGAGAAGATCAAATGGAAGTACGCTCCAAAAAAGTAAAATATGAATGAATATTTGAATAATTGCATTTATGTGCTCCAAAATGATAACTTTTTAGTTCTTCCAATCACCATAAAATGTGAAGATGAAAGATGAGAAGTGTTAGTGATTGAGTCAGTGTGTGTGAGTGTGTGTGTGTGTGTGTGTGTGGTTATCATTGTTGGTTTCACAGCATAAAGAAGACATGGTTTTCCCTGAGTTATTACATATTATTTTATTATGATTGTTGTAAAATGTACTATTGATATTAAATAACATAATAAGAGAAACAAGTCAATTGACTTCCTTTGTAAAGCTGCTGTGGAGCAGATTGTCTGCTGCTGGCCTCACCACTTCACAGTAGTGTGGCATTTCATTATAGAAAGCATTTTACATCTCTCTGTTTTTACTTTTGAACAATTGGCTTAGCAGCATTTTTTAACCCAATGTGTTTAACATTGTCTGAATTTAGTAAAGAATCACAAGTAACAGATCTGTGGGCTGGGTTATGAGGTATGCTGAAAACAAAATTTGTACAGCACTCAAGAGTACATGAGTACATGTTTAGAGTACACTCTGGCTTTGTTATTCCAAAATACTCTATTGATTGAACCCTGATTAAAAATAGATTGACACATCCTTACTGTTGTTCACCTGAACATTAACCATAATAAAAGTGTATGGGTTCACAGAAAAACAATGGCCGAGAGGGGCCAGAGGTCTGCTTCAAGGAGGGAAAACCATTTATTGCACAGAAAAGAATCTCACCTTTTAAGACCTCCCCTGGCAGCCACTCGCAAAGAGCCGGACACTAGAGCAATATAGATACAGTACAGTGAAATGATGGCCGCACAATGGCATTTCTGACAATATTAAAGCAATAGTTCACTCTAACGGTCCCTTGTAAAATATATTACTTGTAGTGTCATGACCCTGGTTCCTACATTTCAGAGCTCACCTGTATTGAGATGTTAGCCTAGCATTAGCAGTGTCCATTTGTCTATAGTATGCCCCCCGCTCACGGCTAAGGGTCAAACTGTGTGTCACAAATAGGTCAAAGGTCGTGATGAAGCAGAGAAGTCATGGTGGACTTATGAATGCCCAGTGGTGGTTGTCACGGCGATGGGATGTCAAAGACAGGAGGCTTCCCGAAGGTCAGAGCCGCTAACAGTTGTGTGGGATTCTGAAAAATGCACTGTGAAAGGAGTCGGCTGTTCAAGGGCGGAGAGTTAATAAGAAGTATTGGAGATTTGTGAAGGTTTGTAATGTTGAGAAATATTTCATGAAAATATTATTGGTATTTTTGTAAGGTTTTTATTTGAATTCATTACAACTAACTGTAGTGAAAGGGACTTTTTACAGAAGCCTAAAATGTGAAAGGAATGGCAAAAATGCACTATTGTAAAAGGAAAAAACCCTAAACAGAGACACATATTATTCAAAGCTGCATACGTGTCATGTGAGGATAAGTAAGTTTTTATTTATATAGCACTTTTCACAGATGTACTGTATGTCACAAAGACGCTTTACAGAGCAGTATATATTCACTCCATACCCAATAGTGCAATAGTGTTACGATACTATTGTAGCCTTAGCTGGCCTGGGGCAGACTGACGGAAGCACTGCTGCCAATCTGCGCCGTCAGTCCGTCCGACCATCACTATCACTCACACTCACTCACTTTCATACTAGGCAAAGTGGGTGAAGTGCCTTGCCTAAGGACACAATGACAGTTTTTGTGACTGGTGCCCCCCTGTGGCACCTGATTACCTTCTGAGATCAGACAGTCTCAGGCTTTGACAAGTCGATGTGGCCACTACCACATAAATACACGTTTTATCAGACTTTTTGTTGGTTTATTTTTTTAACCCAAACTGCTACATACTTAAGGAAAACTTCAAATTAAAATGGTTTAAGTTGGGTCCACTTAACACAAAAACAAAAGCATGTTTATCAACTTGGTTTTAAAATGTCACCAGAATTATATCTCAACTCATAATGAAAGACTTCAGATGACTGTGGAATTATGAGGAATTTGCATGATGTAAAGGTTCACTATGTAACTTTTCTTATGGGAGGGTCTGACATCTGCTGACTCCTTTGAGATGATATTGCCGAAATGTTTCACAGTATGCCATTAAACATATTTTTCTTGCATGTATTAAATTACAGATGTATTATTTCTAATAAATGCTTTCTTGAGCGGTCTTGTCTCTTTAAAGATCTTAACTGTAATTTTCCCTGGTGGCATCCCCTGCTTGTCTACAGGGATTTAGATCACTTTAATGCCACATCACCGAGGAGACAGGTGATAGAGTCCCCATCAGAAAAGTTCCATAGTGCATTGTTAATTGTACAGACTGAAAGACTGTGTTTGTGTACTTTTCATAGCATATAGCCAGAGCTTCATAGAGTATTTGTTTGAACTTTTGTACTTCGTAGTACGTAGATTTACAGTCATCTTAACAGTCCCAAGGCAGCACTTATACTTTGTTGACTTTTCCGCAGACTTGAGCATGTTTGGCCTGTGAGCGGACTGCAGGCCTGTGTGAGGCCATTCGCCGTCATGTCCCCGCCAGCCTCCTCCTCCTCCTCTTCCTCCTCCTCTTCCTCCTACTCCTGGTGCCTCTGCCTCTCACACAAACACAACCCGTCTAATTATCTGACCTGTCACTGTCCGCACCACTGCTCTCTCTCTCTCTCACTCACACACGCACAGACACTCACAGACACACTCACAGACACACACACACACACACAGACACACTCAGACACACACAGAGACACAGACACACACACTTGTACACTGGCGCTCGGGGCCGGGGTAGACACAGGGATGAACACATGGCAGGCTGCTGTCAGGACTTCAGGACAGAGGACACCACCTCATGCTCCTGCCTCAGAGGAGCCACACATTTTATTCAGTGCGCCTAAAGGTCTTCAACAAAGTACTGTGTCTAAATCAGCTGTCTGAATTCACTAATTGTGCATTTTTTATATATATTCTGGATGAGTTCATAAGTAGTATTCTATAAAACATCTTATTATATACATTTAAAACAACATTTTTTCTTATTTTGTTTTACAGAAAAGGACAAAGAGCTTGAGTTGAATTCTGGTTTTGCAGGTTGTAGGTCATATACAGTACATTCAATCAGATTTTATTTGTAACTGTTTTGTCACATCAACTCTTACCTCAAATGGCTTTTTAATAAAACAAATAAAACAACAGAAGATGACATTTCCTGCCCTTGGGCCCTCCAACAGCTAAGTAAGATCGTTTCAAAATACACTATTTGGAAAAAATTATGAAAAATGAGATTGGAAGGGTTTGTAGAGAAGCATAAAGTTATAATGTGTTGATACTTCAATCATGCTGGGGTGTTCTATGTGTATCTCTATGTTGGAATGTTCAGAAGTTACCACATTAGCAAATACTGTCAAGAAAGTATTAAAAAACATCTAAAATTAAACAGCGCATTTTCAGGTGCCTGTTACTGATATGAGTATTCATGAGCCTGTTTAGGTGTTTTATTTTCAACAAAAAACTAAACTGAAAAACTGTTGGCAAATGCTAGCCATCTTGTGACTGTAATTTTCTATGTGAGAGAATTATTTAACAGCACAAATCAGCTCATTTGTTGTAGTTCGAACTAGATTGTGTTAAAACAAAACTCAGATTAGAGTCTAGTAGAACCTCTAACAGAGTAGTGTCTTCAGATCAGGGATGGACTGGCAGTCTGTTAATCCAACAATTAATCTGTATCTTCTGGAAAAGTCGACTGTGCCACCCTAGTCTGATTCATCAGCCAGTTTTACTTCATGGAAATTGTCTGACCTCACAGCATTAGGATTTGTTCGCTCGACGGTAGGTGGGTACTTTTTTAAATTTAACTAATCGCTGCTATTTGGTCATATATAATGCGCTGCTAACAGGGTTAACTGGTATATTAAGCTTTTCCCAAATCCCGTAGGAGGAAGGGCAATAACGTTTTTCCCTGTGATAAAATTCACTGAACATTCTCCAATTTGTCTGGGAAAAGTCCAGGGCATTTTTTTGGTCCCAGTCCGCCCCTGCTTCAGAAAGCCTCACACGACCGGGGACTGTTGATGACATCAGCCGTAAAGTATCAATACGTCACACACCAAATAATTGAAAAAGTGCCTTCAACCTCTCCTTTATCTAAGAATCTTACTGCCAGAATAGCAGTAAGCGTGAAACAGAGGTGGGAGCTGACAAGCAAGTTAACCCTGAACCTGAGGCCAGCCCCAAAAGTCCTTTAAAACCTTGCTAAAATGTAAAACTTAGTACAGCTCTCTTGAAAAGCTCCCGATTGCACTGAAGCATAAAGCACATGTTCTGTGTAACTCTGGCACTGCTGCTTGTGTCCTCACAGCTGCCTGTAGATCGCAGTGGTCCGTGCCCACGAACACCAGCCAAGATGACACCAGCAACCATTTAAGACACGCTGCACTGCCTAGCCAAGGTCTCCTGGTAGGTCCGCTACAGTGAGATCCTTGCTTCATCTGTCTTTACCTCCTCTCTCTGTCTCTGTCTCTCTCTATCTCTATCTATCTCTCTGTTTCTCTCTTTGTCTGTCTCTGTCTATGCAGCTCTCCTTCTCCCTCTTTCTCTGTCTCTCTGTCACTGTCTCTCTTTTTCTTTCTCTCCGTCTCACACACGTCCATGCATAGGCCGGGGGAACTCAGAGAAATCCCTCATCTTGTAGCTGGTTCAAGGTCCAGTGCTGTTGATGACAGTTGATGACAATCCGTGAGGGACCCGGGGAATATCACCTGTAACAGGAGGCAGAAACAAGACAGAGGCAAGCACAGGATCACACTTGACTGGAGTGTTTATTTGAGGTAATGAGATTATCAGATCGGACTTATATATCAATAGCAATCAACTATAGGTTTTCTGAGTTACTAAAAGGATTATACAATTTTCACTGTATGGAAAAATGCATTAAAACATGTGACATAGGTCTCCAGGAAGAACAACTGATAGCCAAGGTCAGTTAAATAAAATCAATCAATGAATCTGTCCAGGGACTACAGGTGGAAATTAGCATTGGTGCTACAACCTGGTACAAACATCTCTCCTATTAAGGTTAATGTAAAAATTGTGCGCTGTCCCTGTCTCATTAAATGAATAAAAACAAAACAATATGATGTGTATATGTAGTAATTGTAGGAGTAGGAGTAGTAAACTATAGCAGGGAGACATATGCAAGTAGCAGAAGGTGCCTTTTTAACCGCATTTTTCCAATTACTTATATTTCACATCCTCTCTAGGTCTTATATTATGTCATTTTCTGATCTATATTATAATGTTGGTTACTCATCAAAGACATATCTGGAGTTGTGTTTTGTTTCATTGTCACAATTTTAACACACATATCCTGCATATTTAAGTCTTCTCTCAAACTGAAACCACTCTGTTCCACCTTGTCATGTCATGTGATAATACAGAACATGCTTCGATGTGTTTTCAGACTCCGCACATCTTCACTAAAATCATTTGGATGATTTCAGCCCTGGAATTGCCAGTCCCTAATGAGTTGAAAGTAAAAAGTAGTTAACTTGAAAACTACCACTACATGACATTACAAGTTGGAACAGTGCATTTTGAGCTTTGTAGACAGACTAATAATAAAGGGTTACTCAAACAAAACTCCAGGTGTGTTTTCGAGGCAGTAACAACATCATAACATGACTAAAAGCTCACAAGAGTCACAATATATGACCTTTAACCCATTTATTTTACTTTACTTGTATTTCACAGTGACAATTACCAGTGTGTATTTGTAATAGTATTTTTATGCTAAAATGATACTGTATTTTTAAATGGTACAATGGTAAATAAATATGCATTCTAAGGCACGTGTAACAAAACATCAGTATAGTTTGTAGCATCTCTTACCAACAGCAGTCGATCTCTCACTGCAGTGGCATCATAAATGTTACACTCAGAGCATTAAGCGTCTGTCCAACACTGATTTTGGATATTTTATGGTGGCAGAGAACTATCGATCTCAACCCCACCCCACCCCCGCTCACATGCTAAAATATGTATTGTGAATCCGCATCTGCAGAGACTTGTATGGGCCCTGCATTATGCTCCAGTGAAATAATTTGTATCATTTCGAGCACAGAAAAAATAACAAAATCAATGGTTTTAGTTGGCGGAGAATCTCGATAATTAATTCTCAAGGTTGGGAGTGAGAGATGGCACTAATGAGGGAAAAATGTAAATGTTGTAAAATTTTGCTTCATGCTTCTTACCTTCACTCCAGCCATAATCGAAGCTCACACACTCAATAAACTGTCAGTCGTTTTTTTTTCTTTTTCACTCTGATTCATCCTTTTGGAATTCAGATTTCAAAAAGGCACAAAAGTTTTAGTCTGGTGTGATAAAGGCTTTTGAGTAAGTGTACTTCAATAAATATCGGCAGCACAAAATGTATTAACATTTTTGTGTGGGCTTCGAACAAAAGGGTTTTTAAGGGATGCGGTGCCATTTTGAGATGCAAGAAAAATGAGCATAATAAAGGCGCTATATACAGTATTTTACTACATTTGTTCTGAGAGTTTGGTTGCTAAATTAACAAGAGTTTATCCCTGAATTTCAGACTGCATTAGCTCACATTGCTGCGACATTAACAAAGATTGATGGTGCGGTATATGATACAAGAGATGCATACTTACATTGTGTCCTTGGGCAAGACACTTCACAGGCCATGCACTATTGTTACACATAAGATCCCTTAAAACCATATAGCGGTGTGAAGAAACCAGTGTTTTGAGGTCCAAGCTCCACGACTGTATTGAAAGTGTTTATGTATTCAGAATAATGTCTCTGTTGCACAAATTAAAATTTGATTTATACCTCATACCGGACTACTGCTTATTTTGGTTTTGAAAGTCTAATCTAACACTCTTTAGCAGTGGTGGAATGTAAAGTACTATCCTATAGTAGATTTAAAGTGGGTACTTTTTACTTTTACTTCATTACATTTGAGAGCATGTATCTGTACTTTCAGCTCCACTACATTTTTTGAACCGGACTGGAAAGTAAAAGTATGTTTTATTATTGTCTGAGACCTGTGAAAAAGGCTGAGGTCATTATTTTAAACACATTTGTAGTTTAAGCAAACAGAAATAAAACAAATAAAGAAAGAAACAAATAAAAACAGCTACAAAAAATATATAAATAACGACAGTCCATTTTTAATCAATCAGTTCAATTGATTTTGAATTCTATTGAACAAAATAAAGCATAAATCTTTATCTACAACTCTACATTTGAACTTTTATTAAATCTCAAAATCTGTATGAAATATGTTTGCATTTTATATAGGTACCTTAATACTTTTGCTTAAGTAGATTTTTTCATGTGATACTTTTACTTGAGTACTTGAGGGTTTTTTTTGTTTTTTTTGTTCTGATATCTGTAATTTTACTTAAGTATCGAAATCAAGTACCACCACTAGTCTATGAGACAGACGATATCATTTAACATTTGTTCTCTTTCTTATTTTCCTTCTTTTTCTGTTTTATTTTTACAGATATATTTGTTGCTCCTATTTGTGCTTCAAACCTGAATCTGGTTCCTTCTACCCTATATAGTTTCCATATGTTCAAAATGTTTAATTACTAAACAAGTGAGCTGACTCTGCTCATATTAAAAGAATGTCTAGAACACCAGCTATTAGCACACTGTTTCAAATGATGCCACACTACCGCAAAATAAACTGTTGGAAATGAAAGGCCCAAACAGCCAGTGATGTTCTCTGGAATATTTTTCTTGGATAAATATTAAAAGTCACTTTCAACTTTGATCTCATCTCTTCAGAGCATTTCCCGCATCAAGGTAAAATAAAAAATGGAAAAAAAAAAAAAAGACTCACTTTTCATTGCACCTGTCAACCGCACAATCTGTTTTTATTTCCAGCTATAGCGTCTATGTCTTGGCTGGGAGTGTGCCTGCTCCAGCTTGCACCGCGACTGAGCTATTGTCAAAAAAGGCTCTGTGAAAGGAGACGCAAAAAGAAGTCTCTGTGATTTTGTCTTTGAGCGTGCATACCAGTGCTGCATTATTCAGAAAATGCTGAAAAAACAACGCAAAACTGGGGAAGGATTTCTGTCAAGTGTGTGCTAACTTTTCGGCGACAATGTCAGTCCATGTAAATTAATAGGTTTTAACGTGAGCTCCTGAGGTTGGCTTCTACTCCTGCCATTGTGCATACAAGTACATATACTTGCTGTACTTTTCATGTGCGTCACACTCACAACATATGGCTGTTAGAAAGCAGCTAACGATGGAGTGGTGTTGATGGTGTTTGAAAATGGTTGTCTAATTGTGTTTGGGAATGGGGCCAGAAAAACTTTTTTTTTTTTTTTTTCCAAAGAATCATATGCAAAAAATAAATAAATAATAATAATCCTTATAATTTTCCTGAACATAAGATCAATCTATTCATCTAAAATTTTGTTAATAGTAATTTCAGTAATTGAATACTGTGAGTACTTTAAATCTATCAATGCAACAGGTAAGGACAGACTAATATAAAGATACAGCCCTTATGTAACAGACAACCCTATGTCATGTCAATCACTGTTTCATCTCTACACTGTATTTTGTGTTACTATATTTCTATATTTTTATTTTTACTTGTACACATACCATTGTGTAATTATGCCTCATTTGACACCAGTCTCTTGCTATTTTTCCTACTTATTTTGAATTTATTGTCACCATTTATATTTTTGCTCTTTGTTATTATTAATATATTGTGATGTGTGAGCTACTGTGTCCAAATAATTTCCCTTGTGCATCAGTAGAATTTGAGTCAAAGCCTAATTGCTATGGAGAAACTGGATACCCTTGCCTTGTATGGTAATGCTTTAACACTCGAAAGAGAAGGGGCAGAAATTTCTCACTTGTTCTGGTACAAAAACATGCAAGCAAACGTAACAGTGATGTATGAGCAGAGAGAGGCTGGCGTTACACTACAATTCACTGTACACTCAGTTCATTTGTGATCGGTTTTATGATAAATCGCTGCAATTTCGTTTATCTTTGCGGCATCTACCAGGCCACAACTTCAAATAAAATGTTCTTTGGCACAACTTAAATGTTCAAGTGGAGATTTATATCACTGCAACAGCAATAAAAGTAGTGATTGACTCAGAAAAGTTTTACAGTTCTTACTATCTTTAATGGACCAGTGTATTTTTGTAATATTTTTTCAAGATCTGTTGTAAATTGTCTCAAAAC
The DNA here is from genome assembly GCF_026225935.1 of Boleophthalmus pectinirostris. Lineage (NCBI taxonomy): Eukaryota > Metazoa > Chordata > Actinopteri > Gobiiformes > Gobiidae > Boleophthalmus > Boleophthalmus pectinirostris. The sequence continues at coordinate 20,026,343 of NW_026571070.1, forward strand.
ATTGATTCAAAAGCACATTCCTATCAAACTGTTCCTGTTATTAAATGTCGCCAGGAGACTGATTAAAAAGTACAAATTTATTCATTAAAAGCTCAGTGGGACAAAGCTGTAATTTTTCTAAATATGGAAGATTCTCATAGTGAAGTCATTTTTAATATTAAATGAGTGATGTAGAGAACACCTAAGGTATGACTTTTGTAGAGTGTTACATGTTTTAAAGACAAAATAACACAATTAAAAATACATAAAATTGGTTTCTACAGTGTACAAATCGCCATGGAGATGGGCTGGTGGCATATCACCCACCAGAAAGGTAACATAGTACACCTTTACATGATTTACAGTAACAAGTAGCAATGCATACAACTGTTTTCTACAGTATAAGAATGATGGTGATTAATACATGTGCTAATTTTTCAGCAATTTAAAGAATGTCTTCAGTGGCAAAATTGTTAGTTGTTAATAATAATAATAATAATAATAATAATAATAATAATAATAATAATAATAATAATAATAATAATAATAATAATAATAATAATAAAAGCCGCAAGCGGCGTCAAACGGCCCAAGCCCAGTGCACACCGCACCCGCAAATGCTGCGCGCCCGCAAACTGAAAAATGACATATATATGAGGGTTAATATATATATATATATATATATATATATATATATATATATATATATATATATATATATATATATATATATATATATATATATATATATGAGATGAGGGTCTTCCTCATCTTGAAAAGACGATGTACAGTGCAGAGGAGTACAGTTGCTCCAGCTACGGTGGGAGAGCCTCCTGATGCCACATATGTTACCTAATGTTAGTGTCTTGCACCATTTCCATATGGAGAAGGAGCTGTTTGGGCCAGAGACAGCAGAATCAGAGTCCTTAGTGGCAATGTGATCTGGCCTATCTTCACTGGTGTTTGGCTCGTCATTATTAAAAATGAGAATTTCTGGTTCCGTCTTTTAACTCTGGAGGTTGCTCTGAGATCAGATGTTGACTATTGCTTATCTCTGGTTTCAAAGGAACTAAAAGAGGCTCTACCAACTCCGTGTCATTAACCCGGTGATCAGCTTCATTGATCTCAGGTTTCCAAAGAGCTGAAGAAATATCTAATAATTCAGGACATTTCTGTCCATTCATCTCTAACTCACATGATACATTGTTGCCATGGAGATAATTCTGGGAAAGTCTGAGGTTTCTCATCGTACGCTGTAGGTTTCAGTCAGATATTCGTGGTAATTTGAAGGAACTCTGATTTCAGTGATCTTCTCAACCTCAGACACTTTTTCATTGTCTCCAGTTTTTTCTGAAGATTTTTCAGATGCCGTTTTTTTTCCCCTTTTTTTTTTTTCTTAGGGATGATGGGTGTGTTCTGGCCATAAAATTGTCCATATCACAGTCACTGTCCATCAAATCAAAAGGAAGCTTTGAAAAAACCTTTGAAAATGTGAGTCTCCGAAGTGTGCCTTTCCTCAGATTCCTTGACATTCCTCAAATGTCGAGGAAGATTAAAGTTTTCCTGCCTCTTGCATCTGACCATTGCCGGTTATTTGGCTTTGGGCGTATCTTTTGTCTTTTTCCTGGTTTTGGGTCCTTGTTTTGCAATGTTGTTGGTTAATCTGCCACCTCGGCTCTAACTGAAGGCCCCTCCGCTGCAGAAAGAGTGCAGGAATACTTCTCTTGGACGCCATCTTTAGCCTCTTCAGTGACTTCAATTTCTACACAGTTGGTTTGGTGATTTGGTGGTTGAGGTTCCTCTTTGATAACGGTTTTAGGCTCCTTGTTCTCTTGAGTGTGTGTGTCGTCTATCAGATCTCCATGGTCTTTACAATGATCTGTGATATTAGTGACTGTCATAGTTTTTTCATTATCTACCTTTTTTTTTTTTGAAGATTTTTCAGATGTCGTCTTTTTTCCCTTCTTTTTCTTAGGGATGATGGGCGGGTTCAAACATCTGGCCATAAAATCGTCCATATCACAATCACTGTCTATCAAATCAAAAGGAAGCTTTGAAAATCCTTCTCCAAAATGTGCCTTTCCTCGCATTCCTCTGCATTTCTTAAATGTCGGGGAAGTTTAAAGTTTTCCTGCCTCTTGCACCTGCCCATCGCTGGTTCTTTGGTTTTGGGCATAACTTTTTTCTTCCCTGCTGGTTTTGTGCCCTCTGCAGGAGAGCACAGAGATTTACCTCTGGTGTTTTTTTCTGACATTGGTGTCTGAACTGCTGTCTCTTCTCTAACTGAAGGCATCTTAGGCTTGTTCTTCTTGTCAATGATAATAGTTTGTTTAAAACTTCTACGATCTCTCTGTAAAATGGTTTTAAAAGTGGGTTTGGTTTTAGACAATTTCTTTTCACTTCTCTATGCTGGATAGAGCTTAAAACCAACGTCCCCATCCTGTGGGATTTGCAGGAGGGAATGGGACAAAATATCACAGATGCGGGACGGAGCGGGAGTGACAATTAATAATAAGAAAGAAAGAAAAAATAATACTCTGGTATAAGAACAATGTTCTGCTTTTTTTAGGTAACAAACTATACATTTTCGGAAAGCTCAGGCACATTGCTACATTATGGCAAGGGCCCCTGGTCACTCTGGGCAAGTCATGTTTCATTTCACTTCCTGGCTACTAGGAGCATTGCTTTGCTATAGTAACCAGCCTCTGGTGCTCAGGCCTAATAATAAAAATATAATAATAGCAGTAGCCTTCCTGGTAGAAGTAAAAGAAGTAAAAGTTGTATGTATGTAATTGTTGAAGTTGTATTATCAACTACTACTAGTAGTAGTTGTAGTACTAAAACATGATGCAAAGCTGCACACAGTAACTTGACAAACCTGATGCTTTGTGCAGTATTTTCATGGTAGCAGAATGCACGCTGATTGTGTTGCGATAGTGCTCTGAAGGAGAAGTGACTTAACAAGGAAAGCAAATGGAAGAGAGGCTCAGAGCATCATAAACAAGAATGATTTAAATGTGTAATGTGTTAATTAATACCCTATAGAAGTAAGATACCCCCGCTTTATTTACAGGAGTTAGGTTTAAGAGTTGAGGTATTAATTAACTAAGGCAGAATCATTTTAAATAAACTGTTCATTATGAATTAAGGTGTAGTTATTATTGTATATTACTCATATTTTTACTTTTTTTACTTTTTGGAATAAGACCACGGATTCATTAATTCATATTAATTTTAACCCTGCCTTTCCTGATCAGACGTCACTCAGTTCTTTTCGCCATGTTATCTGCAGCATTTGTATTTGAGCACATCGTATTTCAATAAGAATGCATTTAGCCAAACAATCATGTCTGCTCCTTTATTTAAGCTGTCGTGGAGACTCAGGGGCCCTGGTGCTGTGCTGTGTTGCCAGCCCCTCTCCTCGTGTGCTGCTATAGCTCGTATACAGGATGTGCGCTGTTTGAAGTTCCCACTCGCGGAGGATGCGGAAAAGGCAGGCAGTAGCTTTGGGCCTTTACAAATGACCTAGATACACCGGAGTATCTATTCCATTTACCCCTATCTCTGTCAATGCGATGTCGACCTACCTGCATAGTGAGCTTTCCTCATCCATATGGCAAGCATGAAGCTGCACTGCAAAAAATCTAAATAAGTTCCAGTTACTCAGTTTAAGAAGATTTAAGTTGATTTGAGTTGACTTCACTTGACAAGTAAAATTATCTGCCAGTGGATTATTTATTTATATTCCCTTAATTCAAACAACATATGATTTAGTATGTTGTGTTGATTTAGTTGTGTTTTGTTTCATTCACACAAGTTTAACACACAAACCTTCCAAATTTAGGCTGAGTTCTGCTTTAAAACTGAAAATGCTGATGTCATGTGGTGTTACAGGAAGTGTGTTTTCAAACTCCAAAGACCTTCATTGGAATAGATAAATAATTTCAGACCTGGAATTACCAATCTCTGCCAAAGAGCTATTAAATTGAAAACTACAACATGGCATCACAAGGTGGAACAGAGACAGGCTCCACTAAGCAAATGATTTACTCAAACATGTGTGAATGAAACAATACACAACTCTAAGTGTTTCTGATGAGGAAACAACATTTTAAAATGGCTTAACGCTCACAAGAGTCAATTTTGCATAATATAGGACATTTAGGTACGAGGAGTTTTTCTGATCTTCAGCGTAACTTGGCGTATTTTTAGTACCAAAAAAATGTGTTCTATTGGTAGACAACTGTATTTGTCATGTCAAAGTTCCTGAAATCATTATAACATGTTCTTAATTCAAGTCATTTTAGCTTTTGTAGTGCATAACAGCCTATAGGTAGACATTTTGGATCAACACTCTCTGCTAAAATGAATAAGGCAAGCATATACTATAGATACCCCTGCTTCTTAATCCCCATCTTATCTTCCTAGTTAGTTTTGCACAGTCCCAGATAAGTTCCATGTTTGCCATTCTGCCCCAGGACCGAGCATTTCCACCCATGTAACGCAGAGGTTACAGACATTAACCACAGCCAATGGAGGTATTGATTAATCGGAAAGACAGTTTTGCAAGCCTTCTCCGCGTGCAAAGTGGCTAATCAGGATTCCGGAGTTGCTAGCACCCGGTCTGTTCCCCGCTGGGCACCCGAAAGGAGCAGAGCACAGTGAGGAGGGGAAGAATAGGTAGAAATGAAAGGGTTGGGAGGGGGTGAATAGATATGACGCATAAGGTAAAGAACGAGTGGGGAAACGGAGGGGGGAGGTGTGATCTGAAAGGAGATGTGGAGTTTGAAGGCCAAGTAGCTGGGGTTATCGCAGACGAGAATCTCAATCCATCAATAAGGTGCGTTTGGATCAGAGGTGCCCCTGCTGAGGATGGGCGCCGTAATGGACAGTGTAGCATTGAAATCTGTCACTTTGACTCCTCACCTGAACTAGCCACCTGAGAATGGCCCCGCTTCACAAAGACACCGGATCAAGGTTAACAGTAAGGTAGAGCTGCTGGAGTGGCCCATTGAATCAGAAAATGCAGGCAATTTCTAAGCAATTGGAAATGATTTCTCACAGATATCGAAGCATTGCAATAGTCGTACTAATAGTATAGTAGTAGCAGTAGTAGGAGGAAGAATTCATCATAGCAGTTGCAAATTGCTTTTTTCACAAGAAACTGTGTAGGACCAGGTACATAATCTTAGACAAACTTTATTGATCTACAGGGGAATTTTGGACACAGTAGCTCACACATCATAATATATTATAATAACATATATATATATATATATATATATATATATATATATATATATATATATATATATATATATATATATATATATATATATATATATATATATATATATATATATATATATATATATATTTTTTTTTTTAGTAAGAGTAAATATTCCACAAAGTAGCATTAAACATATCTGTCTCCTTGGAGAAAAGAAGCAGAGGCCACCGGGTCAAAACTATGGAAAGGTAACTCCAATTACAATATGTTTTTCATGATATTTTAACAACAAATATACCCGTAACAAAATTAATGCTATAGACATGAATCCAATACTGTGGAACATTTCATCTAAAGCAACATCTCCCTGCAAACAAGCAGACAGCAGACCCTCCCCACCACAAATACAAAATCCCCATATTTGGACAGTACACGTCCAGATCACATGTAGTTTAAGAGTGTATCTTCTTTCAGTGTGCAGGAGAGGGAGCTGAATCCGAAAGCGCTTGCGATTTCTAAATAATTTCTACAGATTTCCCACAGGTGTACTATGGCTTTCATAATTTAAAAAACCTTAGGCGGCAAGACAACTCATTGCACTTCCATAACAGGAAACACGCCGCAGGTAACACAGGGTCTTTGCTTAGGTAGTCATTATAGACACACCCTCAGCATATTATATTATGGCTGGCTAATTATATACTGCTTTAACAAGTTATAAAGGCCGACTGCTGGGTGACTGTAGAGGTAATAAATAGGGGATGTGTCAGAAGCTGTACAGGAACAAATGCACAATGATATGAATGTGGTGTATTTCATGTACATTTAATGGTAACTTCAATAGTTTCTTAAAATTCACACTATTAAAAGTTACAATAATCAAGGCTGAAGCTATTAATAAAATTGATTATTCTATGAGATAAAGCAAATGTGTTTTGTGTCTGACAAAAAAAAGTAGATAAGGTGAAGAAAACTGCAAATGCAGAGTGTATTTTGTATTTATTTGTCTTGTCAAAATTAAAGTATACTTTGTTGTCCCTGTTGGAAAATTCATTTTCAGCATTTGACCCATTCTTCAGTGCTGCTGGGTCAGCCTGTCAGGAACACGTCTCCAGATCTTGAGCTAGGCTTAGTCAGGACCTAGCAAGGCTGGCGCCACCTAGTGCCTCCACTCAATTTCATTTCTCTCCAGCGACCCCAGAAGTGCGAGTCCGGGCAGCAACCAATCAGCAAAGAACCATACATTCTGTGTTGGCAACAGGATTTAAAGCCGGAACAAAGAGAATGTTTGATGAATTTTATCAAGGAGAAAGACATTATTGCCCTTTATGCTATGAGATTTGGGAAAAGCTTAATATACCAGTTAGCTCCATTAGCGGCACATTACATACATCACAACCAAATAGCAGCAACTGGTTAGATTTTAAAAAAATACCTGACTACCGTTGAGCGAACGAATTCTAATGCTGCTAGGTCAGATTGTTTCCTCAAAGTGAAACCATCTGATGAATCAGGCTAATCAGAACCACCTTACATAGGAGGATTTAGCCTGTTGTGCATGTTTAGGGTTGATGGGGGAAATGGGAAACCCACCTAGACGTGGGGTCAAATTTATTATACTACATTTACCACTTCAATTCATTTCATACTCGTACGAGTGCTTGGGACATATTTGATGCCTGCACTGTTAGTACACCATAAATTTCCAAGCGTTAGTTTAACCATTAAAGAGTAAATATGGTCTTTATCTCTACAGAGTAACATTTTCTCTAGTTTCAGAGTTAAAATATATTACATATATATTCACAGTGAAATGTAATCTTTTACAATAAGTTGACGACTTCAGAATTTGACACTAGTGGTTCATTTACTCTACGCAGAATCAAAAGTACTAAATGTAGTATTCAGTATTTACTTTTTTACAGTGCAAATATTCAGAGAGGTTTTAATACTACTAGAGTTATAATTTTGTACTAAATAAATAAACTACAATTTGCAAATATAAATATAACTCTATTGTTAAAACAAAATACATAGACCCAAGATACAAAATGACAGTATAAAAACAATGACATGCAAACTCTATGAAGCACTACACTGTCACTTGAGCTGGAGAGAGGGAGTGAGCCACACCGCCCAACCACGAGCAGCGGGAGGTTTCATGGTAAGTTAAATTTAGGCACACGGTTTGGGGTCTTTATTGTTCCACAGAGACTGAAGTTTAAGTGAATTTCTCCACCGGGGGAGCTGTTTTGAGAGTGTGGCTCATTTGCACCGTGCATACACAAGCGAGAGACATCTGCAGTGTGCCAACGCCCCTGGTACTACCATGTTCTACTCTGTTCCTGGGCCAAATTAGCTAGTTACATTGTCATTCTGTGAGATATAAAATAGAACTAGGTACAGCTACAACTACTTTTTTTCTCAGGTGAAAGCTTGGAGGATTATTTTACATTCTTAACTTTGGGAGGTATTGATTCTAAACATTAAAACAAAAACTTTCTTTAACTTGTAAATCAGCATTTTATATTGAATTTCATTTTTGCTGAGATTTGAAAAGCATGTATTACAAATTGAATCAAAAAGCCCTTATGAAAGTTTGAACAGTGTAAAATGTAAATAAATTCAGCAAACACTCGTTTACCGTTTGCAAATTCTAGTCCCACTGGAAAATGTGTGTTTTTGCTCTAAATAAAATTGTAAAAAACATATCTTTTATAAATCGAATTTCAAAGATCTGGTCTCTGATGGGAGAAGACGGTGAAGATGCCTGGACTCAGATTTGATGCCATTTTTGAGAAGAGATGTGAGCAGATTTTAAGATGGTGCTATCAGTTTAGAAGTATTGTATTTTATAGTGATCATTCCTTTTCAATTTTTTGTATTCTATTGACACTTATGGTTTATTTATTTAAATGTCTTTTATCTTGTTGATTTATAAGATGAATATTCTTGCTTGGTCCAACTGTATATTTGTAATGTAGCTAGTTCATTACATAGGCTGGTGCTAGCTAACAGGTGATGTAAGGACAAAAACAAATGCAAAGTTTTAAAAATGTTTATTGATTGAAATGGTTTTGCAGTAAAGTGACCTGTAAAGAAAATGAAATAAGTATATGAAACAAGTGCATTTAATTTAAGTAACTGTGGTCAAAATGATTTGTATTTACGCTCTTGTGTTGTCTGCCTCATTTGTTCCGGCTGAAAGAGTCCCCGGGGAGCCAGAGCACCTTAGGAAGGTTCCATTTTGTTAGGAGGAGGGGTGAACAGATTTTAACATTTTTCTATTTAGTATTTCTAATTTAAAAATAAAACACTGCTAAATGAATAAAGATATATGTTTTTGTATTTTGATGCAACTGAACATTTAGAGCACTGTTTTTGATAGTTAACAATAAATTGAAATGATCTGTGCTTACCTGCCGTGTGAGATGGGCTCACCCAATTAAAGAAGGTGGCCTATAAAAAGAGCCAGTCTCATTTGTGTCAGGGGAAGGTGCTGTGTGTGAGAGCAGGTTGCTGCCATTCCTGTTTTTAACTCTTGTACTTTTGTAAATATTTTTCGATTTTTTTGGGTCTGCGCAAAAAATCGGCTCAACTTGACTAAGGTTGCTATCCGAGCTATAAAAGTATTGTTGAAACTGCTTTCACTAACACAGATCTCAATTTTAAAGCAAGTACAGCTATTGCTAATTTCCCTCAGCTCAAAATTCAATATCCATCTTTCCAAGCACTCGCAGTATTGTATAGCCGGTGTTGTTAGTTGTTTTACTTCACATGGGGAATTCCTTTTAAGAACACTACATTGCTTTATTAACCTCTCATATCACACCCTAGCCCAGGTAAAGCCCTTCTTTGGTATTTCCTCACTTCTTTTGGCCCTCTCTACTGTGAGGGTCACCCCTGCTTTCCTCTCTGTTTCCACTCGGCTGCGTTCTCCGTCATACGCTGTAATTAAAACCACAGGTGGGAAGAGTAACACTGGCTCACTTCTCCCAGCGTGCAACAGGCACCATCTGGTTCAAGGGGAGGGGCCTTTATTTCTTAGCTCCAAACAGCCAGGGGTTAAAACATCAAAGGCCTGCATCTTTGATCGGACCTCAGCGGGACGGAGTGCTCTGGGAATAGTATCCAGTGTCTCTTGAATGTTTCTGCAAGGAGGAGCGTGAAATAAGAGCATAAGCCTGAGTTTGTAGTACCAGGTCATCAATGCGTCACTATGGAGACCATCTATGTCACCTACTGTATACCTGCCCTCCTCTGTCCAGTCCGCCTTCAATGTGAATCCACCACACAATATTCTCCAAGGATTCCAGCAGCGTGGGTTTCTCTTGGTCCACTGGGCTAAAGAGAACATGCTCACTCCACCTTAAGACATGACATGAACAAACAAGCCGGTGTGGGTCAATGCACACCACAAATCTAGAAATCCAGAAAAGGTAGCACTGAAATAAAAGGCAAATTAAACACAATGCAAACATTTGAAATAAATGATTACAGTATATTACAATATTATAATGAAATTGCAAAATGTATTGATACATTACGCTATTTTCTGCTCTATGTTATAATGTTGTTTCCTCTTAAAAACATACCTCTCAAAAGGGAAACACTCATCCACCCGCCTTGTGAAGTCATGTGATCATACAAGAAGCGTTCCCCTGTGTTTTTAAATTTCATTCACCCTCATTAGAGCTATTTCCATAATTTCAGCCCAGAAATTGCCAAACTCTGCTGAACCAAAGGTAAAATGTAGCTGTTAACTTGAAAACTACCACTTCATGACTTTTCAAAGTAGAACAGAGCATTTTGAGCTTTGGAGCTGTAAACAGACTAATTATGCAGCGATATTCGAAACACAACTCCAGGCATGGTTTTGACGAAGTAACAGCATTACAACATGAAGCTCACAAGTTTTGCATAATACAGGACCCTTCACCTTATGTACCCTTGTATACAGTATAAGAAGTATTTATCTTGAACCTATTTGCTTTGTCTTTGTGTCAAACCTGTAGCTCACATGCACAGTGCATCCATCCAAGTGGTTTTGTTAAGCAGTGGTGCCCTGAAACAATAACCTGTGTACAACTCCAGCCCCTTTTCAAAGCGCACTATGATGCCTTCTCTCCCCTCGCTCCTTTCCTCACTCACAAATAATCATCGACATTCTGCTCACACACGCGCTCCGCTGTATCTCTCTGCCTCTCTCCTCTCACCGGTGCATCATTTTTGCAGATGGCTGTTGCGTCTCTGCATGACTCCCCCAGCTTCCTCTGCATGGATGAACTCCTATCAGATTAAACCAACACTTGCTGCTTCTGACCTCACCCACCCCCCACTTGTTCCTCTATGCCTGCCCCATACCCAAGTCCCCGGGGCCCCAACACTATCTCCAGCATCCCTCCCTGACACTTCAATCCTTCTTTTGACATTTGGGTTCCTTCTGTTATCTCGGACTTCCCGCTGAGTTTGGAGACGCTGGGGCGCAAAGGGGAGTCAGCCAATCCTCCCATAGCCCCGTACAGTATACATTCACAAAGGTGGAGCATAATTTTAATCATACAAGCAATTTCCAGCTGAGGAAGTGTGGTTTTGTTTTGGCATTCGTACTGCAAAATGTTTAGACTTTCCATACTCGATGTCGTGTAGTGTCAGAAACCTAGCTTGGAAGAGAAAATAAAACTTGCTAAACTTTATTCCCAGTAATATATTCAAGCCAGGATTCTTGGGGAACAGTATTTTTTTTCCATTTCTTTTGTGCAAGCGTGCAGAGCTGTGTGTCAGATCTGTAGGATGCCTGTAGGCTGCTCCCGAGAGAGAACGGTGCACTCATCCAACACAAACAGGGTCACAAAACAAGCAGGCGCTCACTGCACACTTAGCTTCAAATTAGCCCCACTGCTTTATGAGTACAAGCAGCCACTCAATGAGCCACATATGTCGGACAGTCAATATAACACAGTCTAATACTAAGTCACGGTGGAGTGTAACAGACAAATAGACCAATGATGCTGGAAACACTGTAACTTAAGACTTCTCTACATGAAAATTGCATATTAGGTTGTAGTGCAAGTCAATAATTAAAGAATATACTGTAGTGAACATCTGTAGTGTAAATCTATACAGAAATACTAAAGTGTAAGTTGAGAGCATAGAGTGCACGTTTTAATTCTTGTCTTTAGTGTGTGACTATCAGAAAATAGTTAATATGAGTTTAGAAATAAAGTGCATGTTTTTTGTGAACTCTCTTCTTCTTCTTCTTGTTTATTTATTTATTTGTAAAGGGACAGCATATATTAATGAGCATTTAAAGTGTAAATATGTAAAGATCATAGCAAACATGGCTAATTTCTATCTTCAGTCTCTCGGCAGGTAAATGAAAAGAACAGCAGCACAGCATATCCATCTTGTGAAATCTATAATGCAAGTTCAAAATGCAAGTCTAAACCACTAATCTTAAGTGTAAGTCAAGAATACGCAGTACAAGTATGAAAACTTACAAAATTTAAAAAAGTACTAGTCTATAGTGTATAGAAAAATACTGCAAATGAAAGTGAATAGAAGAGATATACAGTGCAAGTGCAAGTACTGCAGGTAAGTGTGTATGAAGTGCAAGTGAAAGTTAGAATGCTAGTGTAACTATGCTAGACTACACTGCAAAGCAAAATCTAGAGGTAAAGGGTCTATATTACTTTGTTTTACTCTAAAATGTTGATTGCTCATCAGAAAATAAGTGGAGTTGTGTTTTGTTGACTAAAATCTCACAGGAGTCAATTTTGGGTAATATAGGATCTATATAAGAGTTTAAAGGCAACTTTATTGCAAATGCGTAATGGAATTGAATGCAAAAATTTGTCTCAAAGCTGGATCGATCTTCTCACAAATTCGATGATGTTCAGCGTATAGACACTGAACATGAGGTAAAATATAAGCTAGATGAAACATAATTCAAACAGAAACATAATTACAAGTGCAAAAGAGGATAACTGATTTGTATTTTTGCATAAAAAAAAAAAAAAGATTAATTCCAAAACATGTCAATAAGATTGCCTTGCTCTTTACCCTGCTAACCCTGGACCCTCACAGCCCTCAGTAAAAGCCAAGTAGTATTAGTGACAGTATTAGCATTCAGAGCAGCATCTCCAGGAGCTAGCACAGCAGATGCTCCATATGCAGACCTCGCCCTTCTGACCATGGGTCCAATGTCAGGCAACCGACTGCCATTTTACCCTCGTAGCCCCCTTCACCTTAATACCCCTATGAGATATTTACATTGTTTTGGCTATTCCGTGCGCCTCGTCCTCTCATATACACTTTACGTTGTGGAGAATGTAATATTATTGGCCAAGGTTTTGTTAATTAAGTTGTCTTTAAATTGACCTGGGAATAAAATGTGGTTGGTCATCATCCATGGCATAAAAATAATTAAATCTAATGAAATAATGTCATAACAGCTAACAATGTTAACAATAAAATGTGCCTACTCCATGTGTTGAAATTATGAGACTTTGCTATAGGGACTCAGCTATAAGGCTTCCTGAGGTGCCATTTTGATGATTAATGGCAACTCAAAAGATGTTAATATGTTGTTTGTAACTGCCATGGCAACAGTTCTTTTCTGGTAGAGGGCCCCTTAAATGCTTTTCCCCGTGGAGATGTTTTTACTTTGTCTAGAATGTTTCACGGTATGGTATTGAAGCTTTATATATATTCATGGAGACCAAATCTGACCTAAGTTACAGTTCAGATCAGTTTAGTCAATATTTTAGGCTATAAAAGTACTTGTAGTTCAATAAATGTAAGGTAAAGCTGTTTAATGTCATACTGTGGAACATTCCAGACAGAGCAATGAATCAAGTCTAGACAACAACCATAGAAACATGCAGATAATGGCCCCCTAACCAAAAAGTTACATAGTGCACCTTTAAGTATGCCATTGATTCTAAACTGATTTTTTATTTTTTTAAATCTTTTATTCATAGAAGGATTTTAAGATTTTAGGCAACAGCTTTTCATGCTCGTTCTGTCTGATTGCTGTTAGTAATAGAATGCTGTTTCATGTTTATAGCCTGCTATCCACGTGTGAATATTAAAGCATTGTAATTGTGTGGACTGTAATTCCCCTGCGAGATAATCCACCAGCGTCATTGCACAAACATTCTGCACTGTGGCTTTTAATGCTTTTGTGTTTCTGTGGTGTTTCCCATGTTACATTAACCTTTTCTTTGAACATCAATTACGTCCAGCAAAGAGGGGACACGGGGAGACGTTTACAAAATGATGAGTAAAAGTGTCACTGTAAACTTCATCATGTTTGTGTAATGAATAGAGATGTTTTTGTCATCTGCGATAAGTGGTTGCTTATGAATCACAATAAGGAAAAAGAGCATCATAAAAGTATAATTTATGCAGCAAATGGTTGAAGCAATCTAAACAAGCCGAAATGCAAAACTAATGCATTTAAAACAGTACTTATATTTGTTGACTAATGGGTTTATGATAGCAATGTGTCCTCAAGTAAGATTTAACTTTGAGAAGAATTACAAAATGTGTAAAAGTATTAACTTAAGTGAATTGGCAAATATTTTAGACCTATTACATGTTTATTCATTTGGGGAAAATGTAATTCATCCAGTTTTTTATTTAGTGAAATGGTAAAGGTCAAAGTCAAGTTTAGTTTAGTTATTTATAAATCACATTTACAAATATCAGTTTACTCAAAGTGCTCAAGTAGTTACAGGAAGCTAAATCTATTGACAAAAAACATCTTAATCTTCAGGTAAATCATGCTTTAAAAACAGAATAGGTAAATTTAAGTATGTTAAATGTTAAACAGTTCATCTTGTGTTCACTCCAACATTTTATACTTTCCCAGAAATAAAAGAAAACACAAAATTCAGTCAATTTTGCAGCTACTTTTATCTTTACTATTTCAAATGTTACAATTACCTCTACTTATAGATCTACTTGTTCATATTTACTTATCACCAAATGTGATTGAAAGAACTTCCAGAAGAAATACTCCGAAACCATCCAGAGTAAATATTTCGAAGGAATAGACCATTTCATCACCAACCGAAACAACAGAGCAGAGTAAGAGTGAGGCTTAGAAGAGGCATTCCTGTTATGATCACCTGGCTCCTCCTGGACACTGCTGCAAGACAAAGAGAAGGGACACTTTTGGCTCTTCCTCAAACTGTCCTGACACAGATCTGCTGACCCTACCTGACCAGTCCTCCTGTTAAACTGCACTGAGACCTTCAACTGAGACACAAAGATGACAGAGAAGCGCAGTGTACATGTTGCTTGAATTTCTCTAGGGATCAATAAATTATCTTGCTCTCTCTGTAGTTCTGGGGACCCTTGCTCTGTACCCCTGGTCCTATTAGTGTCAGTACTACCACAATTAGATGCCATGTCAGTTTAACAAGACCGTCTCCATTAGCTGTGGTCTGGATAAGTGCAACAACTGTTTTATGTGAATAATGAACTAATGGGGCAGCCTATGGCACAGAGTTAGCAGTGAAGTCTAATTGTGTCCACTGTAGAAGAGATGGTGGACATGCGGTCACACCTGGACAAGCCCCCCAAAGTCCCACTGTTATATACTGGGATCCTTCATTGTATTGAGAATTAAGAAAATGTTATCTTGACTTAAGTAAATTTCACAAGTAAAAGTGATCTACCAATAAGAACAAAAATAAGAACAATAATGAAAATAAGAAAATTTGTCTCCAAGTCTTTGCACTTAAAATAAGAAATTAAACCTTATGTTGCTTGAAGCCAGAAAAAATACTGACTCCACTGATAAATAGATAACTTCAATCTACTCAAATCAAGTTAAATCTTCTTCATTTGAGTAGTTTTAACTTATCTAGACATTAGTTTGTGCAGTGTAACAAGGAAAGTAGAAGGAAAAACGGCACTAAAAGGTGATAATTATAATATAACACTTCACAAAGAGATGTTTTAGGCTATAGAATACAGCAATATGTTTGAATCTGAGAATATCTTATCAGGTGAATTTCACAGTTGCCTGACCAAGCCTAGCTCAAGATCTGGAGATGAGCCCTCGTCCTCTGATAGTTTTCCCCAGCAACATTGAAGGGTGGGTCAGATCAGTCAGAGACACATTCACCCTCTTGTAACATATTTTGTAGTGGTGTAGTGGTTTCAAGAGAAGAAGCTGGAGTTCTAACATTGAAGAGGTTTATTTGCCATCTGTACAAGACCTAGAGATATGAACCCTCAATACATAGTGATAGTGTTGCCCAGAATTCCAGTCTAGTGCAGTCCAATCTGGCTATGCTTCCACTGTAGGGAGTATTACACCGCTGATTACATAGACCAAGATAACAAGGACTGAGCTGGCAGTGAGTTCCCTTGGTACAGCAATGGAATTTGTCTTACACACCCACGGGGTAAGACAAAGTGCACTAACCTTGACTTTGAATGAGTCAATGGAATCTCTCATTTGTTCTAGTCTGTGGTCTAGGACAGGGTTTAAATAGAGTCATTGGGACACTGTTTTGGAAATTAAGACATTACAACTGCCATCTAGAAGTAATTTTCAAATCTAATTTTGAATATACTGACTTGAGAAATGAGCTACCCTAAGCTATGTCCTGTTAGCCTGATTCATCAGCCAGTTTCACTTCGTGGAAACCGTCTGACCCCGCAGCATTAGGATTTGTTCACTCAGCGGTAGGTGGGTACATTTTTAATTTAACCAATCTCTGCTATTTGATCATGACATATGTATAGTGCCAAATCCTGTAGGAAGAAGGGCAATAGCATATTTCCCCTTGATAAAATTCACCAAACATTCTCTTTGTTCCAGATTTAAATCCTTGATCTCGGGAATTGTTGCCAACACAGAATGTATGGCTTCGTCTACATACATCTTGATCGCTTTGTTTACTGTTGTGCTGTACCACAAAAGGGACCCAGACAGGCGCTTGAGTTTAACACCATGGCTTCACAACTCTTCACCGACTGGCCTGTGAGTGGTCTACAACTTCGCGAAAACCCCAGAAGTGCAAGTTCAGGCACCAGCCAATCAGGAAAGAGCCATATATTCAGTGTTGTCAGTGATTCACGAGATTGAGGATTTAAAGCCAGAATAAAGAGAATGTTTGGTGAATTTTATCAAGGGGAAAGACGTTATTGCCCTTCTTCATTACATACATGAATAGCAGTAATTGGTTAAATGATAAAAAGTACCCTCCTACCGTCAAGCAAATGAATCCTAATGGTCAGACGGTTTCTACAAAGTGAAACCAGCTGATGAATCAGGCTACTAATGTCCTGCCCTAATAGCGGAAATATAATTTGAAACTGAGGTGTCTTTATTTAGCCTTGTTAAGGGTAATTCTACAATACTCTTGTATTATTCCCAATAATTATTATTATTATTTTTTTTTTAACAATTTGGAACCTTTAGCTTACTAGAGTAGAAATGATAAAACAGCCATGATTTATATTTAGAAAAAGAGTTCATTTTAGCAGAGTGGTTACTTTTCATCATTTGCTCCATCATTTGATCCTAAAGATCATCTTATATCACACACAACTTTGACACAAGGTTTGATTACAGTTTATTAATAGGCTATGGGAAAACTTATTCATTTATTAATTCCAGCACATAATTATTCATCAGCATTTTGTCCTGTTTCATGTGAGTAATAGCACAGAGCGGTTGAGATGGCGTGTTGTGCTTTTTAAATATTTCACATAGGCAATTTTCTAAGACAACATTTTGACACTTCAAAGAATAACGGACTCCTCCACCCACATCCTTAAATCATGCACAGCACCCAGGAGAGCTGACTTCATAATGACTGTTTATTTAGCAACATGTACTGTATCCATGAAGGCTCCGCACACTCACAGGGAACATGTGCTTTAAAATCATAACATCTCCTCTAAGATGGATTGCACTGTTCATCCAAAATATCTTTATGTCCTTTGTTTTTTGCTCTCAAATTAGTGAATAAAACTAGTTCTCTTATCAACAGATTGTCTCCTTTTTTTCTTTGGCTATACATCACTAATGGAATGGTTTAAAAAACGTTTATATGTTCCTAAAGAGCTCCCATAGGTGCTTCTGGCTCTGGAAAATAAGAGAGATTTTAATTGCCCCTTTGAAAATTATGTAGATCTTGCCAAAACGATGCAGTTTGACTTTTAAAGGCAGAGGTAGAGAACATATTCAAAATGTGCACTGATGTTGTCCATTACCAAAGAGGGATATTTCTCCCTTTTGTGGGGCCTATATGTAAATACTGTTACGAGGCCCCATTTGCAAAAACAACACTGATCCATTAAAGGTCCTGTATTACACAAGGCTGATTCTTGTTAGCTTTAAGCAATAATGCAGTCACCTCCTCTAAAACATACTTAGAGCTTTTTTGTTTCATTCACACATGTTTGAGCAAACCTACTTTATTAGCCCATTTCCATTTTTTTTCAACATTCAACTGAACCAGCAATATTGAAACAAAACTGTCAGTGTCATAATTACAAAAAGATTAGAAATGATACAAAACAGTCTTAACATTTCAACATTTCTAATGAGATAGCTGAGCCTGTCTGCATTTTTTTTAGTGCGTTCCAGTCCTGGCTGCAGGAGGAGAGTGCAACAGCATATCAGGCGACCCAAAAAAAAGTCTTGGGGAAACAATGGTTTAGAGACACCCTGAAAAGTTGTCTTTTTTTTTTTTGTAACTTCATAATAAGTATTGTTTATCAATTTACCACTTAAGATGGGAAATTACACTATATTGATGATCAAATAACTAGGAAATATTACAGATATCTGCTCAAATGATGCCCTCTCTTGTGGATTTGGGGGCTTGGCGTGTACCTGGTCTAATTTCGTTTCAACAAAAATTACTCAAATGGAAATAGGCCTAACAGAATTCCAAATGAAAATGCGCACAGAGAACCATCAGAACCTCTACGGTATTTATGGTGTCTGGCCTGTTAGCGCTCTTCTTGTATGATCCACTAAAGGTTGTGTGTAGTTCAGCAGTACAGCAGCTGTTCACTTTAACTCATTGTGATAAATGAGGGCCCGACACTGCCTCTAAATTATGAGCTATGTATAAAGCACCACATAAATAACGCATGCTGGGTTCATTTATCCTTCCACGTGACAGACAGGCTCATTTCATCAAAAGCTGTCGTAAATATGTTGCACAAAAGTCTCCATCCATACTCTCAAGGCGGCCGATCGTATTGTGAGGGAGATTTAAGAGCTCAGGTTTGCAAACAGCTGGTTGTTGAGATGACAGCTTTACTTCCCTGATTCAATATGAGCTTCATTAGGTTAACAAACTGTATATTATAGCTGTGATAGAACAACAATATGCAATATACAATAGTATTGTAAGTCAATAAATGACATAGTTGCTGGTTTTATCAATTTCTCTGCCTCTGTAGATTTCATAGTATGTCAAAGGCAAATGTATTAAACTTATGAACTATCAAAGCAACTCAGAACTGAAAACTGAACTAACTGTTTGAATGAAGTTGTATTACTCTTTATAATGAAGACAACATTAGCAGGTTTATTGATTTAGATCACACAAACAATTTCTGATTTCAGTGCGCCAGCAGATACAGGGTTATCGCCTATGTCATGATTGATTTGGGTGGAGGTAGTTTCTCTTTGTTACAGTTGTACTTAAAAGACATAGCGAGGTCATGGTGTACAGAGTGATATCTTAATCCATTATATAAGCTTAAAAAAACATCCTGCCAATAAACATTAATCATGGCATTTTATATAGCGCCTTTCAAGATACCCAAAGCGCTTTACAGTTCATTATTCACTCAACACTCAGTGGTGGTAAGCTACTACTGCAGCCATAACTGCCCTGGGGCAGACTGATCCTCCGACCACCTCCAACACTCACGCACACTCCACTTTCATACTAGGCAATGTGGACACAACGACAGTTTTTGCAACTGGCGCCCCACTGCCTAGCCATTAGCTAATTTAATACATTTCCTAGGTACAGCATATAGCATAGTTGTTATATTTCTCTTATTTTCTATAGTTTTTGACAGGCTTAAAGTCTTGTGAGGTGAATGGTGGCCTCACACGGACTCACACAGAGGCTCCAGAGTCCAGAGCAGGTTTGTGGAGAGGAGTGAGTGACAGCAAACAGAGAAGTGACAGAGGATCAAAGACGAGCAGGAGGTCAGGAGTTTATAACTGTATACAAAGATATACTATACTACAGTACATGGATCTACATGTGGATTCAACTTTTACTCTTACTCTTTGTAAAACTTTTAAAATTGAATGGTATCAGACAGTAAATGCATAACATACTGTAAGTGTGTGAATAATGGAAACATTTATTTACCATCAGTACAGGACCCAGGACCTGGAGACATGAACCTCCAAAAGACTGTGATTGTGTTGTCCATTCCAGTCCAGTCTGGCTATGCTTTGGTTGTAGGGAGTATTACTTACTCTAGATGTGTACAAATGTAATTTCTCTATCTATTGTGTCCTTGGGCATGCGAGCATGAGATTGAGATGTGTTTTAAAGTTATATGTCAATGAATTGTTGCTTTAAAAACATAAAAACAAAAAAAAATGTAATTCAATCAAAAACTTCATATTTCCAAATCACTGCTGACTTATCTGAAAGACTCCACTCTATAGTCCCCATCTACGAGTCCTCCACTATGTCCATTCCCTACATCATCATGGTACCTGCGCCCAAATTGAATAACTCTGAATTAAGGCCACTTGAAATGCACTGCTGAGTGAGTCATAGAGATCAATATGCAAAGGTTTTAATTTCACACTCGGCGAGGGAAACCAGCAGTGACTTCTTTCATCATTGTAGCTCCAGACGCCTCAGTCCGGCTCCCATTGCGATCCAACAAATTAGACCTCGGAGATGAAGCGGGGATCTCTCATATTACAGCTAATAGTGACAAATGGGATTGGATGATAGCTGTAGCGCATCCATAACCACGTGCCAGTCTTTTTGGCAAATACCATTAACGCCAGACAGTTTGCTATGTTAATCAAAATTATAGACTGTTTTTTTTTTTTTTTTTACCCCTTCTCCATTATAAACTATAAGAACTAGGAATCATGTCTTCACTCCCTTTCTTACTCTCCTTGGTCACTAATTGCGCGTCGTGGCTCCTTCGTCTTGTCAGCCGTGTTAGCAAGATATTTAGAGTGAAATGTTGTCGGAGTCAACATAGGGGCAGCTAAATATAAAATGGCTGCTGTTATGCTAATGGTTGTCTCTGAATAATTCAAGCGTGGATGATAATAAAAATGGGGAAAAGGAGAGGGGGGACCTGTCGTCACACCAGCGCAGATGTCAGACCAGGCCACTAATTTGCTGTCAAGCCTCACTTTCCCCCACCCACTCACAGCGTTGTGAGGGGGATTAGTAAATATTTTGTCGCTCGGTGGGTTGGGGGTAAATACTGGAGATGACAGTACAGAAAAGAGTTGGACCAAGAGTTTAAGAAAAGATCTGCTCAACGTTTTATCTCAAGTTCTTCCCAAAGTGTGTGCGGCGTTGTGGCGTTAGCGCTAACAGCAGGCTATAGGGGACTACAAGAAATCTAAACAATATGACAGGGACCACATTCTATATCCTTTTACTGTTTTTCTAACATGTATTTTAAATTTGTGAAGGATACTTGCTCAGTTTTCTGTTCTACTGAAATGTCACTGTGGGTGTTCAAAGTGTTTATTGCAAAAGCATAAAAATACTAAAACAAAAGAACTCATCATAAAATGTGCCATAAACAATTAAACAATTAATTACTTTTTATTGTTTGTTTTAAGTTGTAGCTCTGTTTGGTCATTTCTAATAAACTGATGAACCTGGTTGACCCTCCCTTTAATGTGAAGAAACACGAGGAATAAAAAACAATGTAATTCATTTGCAAATGCCTGTATTATTTTCAGTGGTTGTAAAAATAGTTAAAAGTCTAAAGAATATTTGTCTGCATACAAAACAGAAAACAAACGTGGTTTAGACTATGAAAATGCAATAAATATCAGTAAACAGACACTGCCAAATGCATGTCTCTGTCCATTGTCCAGCCTACAGCAGTTATTTATGGGGCCAGAGTGGTGGTGGTGTCTATTACCTGCAATTACTGTCATGCAATAAAAGGTTTAGAAACATTAATATTCACGCGTGAAGTGGCAGCTCGTGTGAGTGGATGAATCTCATTTGAATATGGATCTGTTTTTTTTTTTTTTCAGTTACTATAGTGGTGGATATAAAGTTACTACAACCATCATGTAAATCGCTGTAATGAATCTACTTGAGTATACTGGACCAGATTTTCAAGTGGGAGAAATTTCAGAACACAGGTGTAGTACTCATATGTAATATTGATAATTATTGTTGCCGTAGCAGTAAAGTAAAACAATGCATTGTGGGAAATCATAGTGGAGTGGCGATTATACCACATACCAAGAAGGTCTTGGATTTGATTCTAGATTGTGTGTGGAGTGTGTTCTTCTTGTGCATACATAGATAAGTGTTCCCTTCAACACGTGCAAATGAGTCCCATTTGTAATATATAGTTCTTTCAACTATAAATTCTGAAATAGCTAAGTTTTTTTTTTTTCTTGGAAATGAACTTCTCTGCTTCTGTTTGCAAGAAAACCACATTATGTTCATGAGCCACTGCTAACTTGTTTCTCTCTCTCCTGTCGTGGGAGCAGTGTGGACTGTTCAGCAGCGTCCCTCGGCATCTTCGTTGTGTTTCCTTTTGCTTACTGCGGATGTCCCTGTAAATAAAACGTCCCTTCTTCCTGCCATAATACATGTTAATTCCCAGTATTCTGTGAGGCAGAGCCGGGCCCTCCTCTCCGCCTCAGCGTTCCACTGTGGTGGCTTCCTGCAGTCGGATGTGAAAATGCAGCGTTCACCTTCTCACTGGAGTTCAGTCATTAGTGATTGTGCCGCTGTGTGGAGGCATGAGGATGAAAGATATCTGAGAGCAGCTGTTAATGAGAGGAGCTAAATGCCCTCCGTGTGTTCATTAGAAGAATTTCAGGAAACAACAATAGTTTTAGTCATAGACCAAACTATATATGGTAAAAAAGACAAAAGTAGTGCTATTGGGTTTATAAGCTTTCTAATGATGAATTTCCAATATTGCAAGGTGAAATGAAGGTGCATTATGTCAAAGCATCAAGTATAAAAATCTACCAGATTATTGTGCACCTGGAAACTGGCATCCAAAAGTGATAGACAATTGGTTCCCTTTTTCTAGTGAATCGTCCGATGTGCTTGGCATGTTGTTGCTTTGCCTTGAATCTGTCATAATGTCTCCATGGAGACAAGCAGGGGGCACAAGGGGGTCAAGCCAAGTTATAGGTCAGATCTGTGAACAGGCTATGCTGCTCACATCAACAATACCTGGTTGTCAAGATAGGAAAAAACACTTAAATCCACATCCAAGTGTAAGTTTGGCATTTTTAGTAAGGTCAGATGGATTTTCATAATCCTCTTTTACATTCAAGGTTTGATTTACAAAGCAAAAGGTACAATAGTGTTTTTCCCATGGTTTGATGGTGCAGTTACAGCATAGTATAATTGTATTAATTTCACTATCCTTATATTACACAGATGCAGTATGAGACTGATCAAAATGATTTTTCCTTTAGTGTCAATCAAAAACACCATTAGTGGAAAAAGAAATACACAATTATACAATTACAGCTCTAGATCTAAGACCTCATTGTTTGATATGTTAGGCCTGTATTCTTCCTCTGGGCCGGCTTTGCCATTGATTCACATTATGCCACAACCTGAGGGCATCTCAGGCAGATAAAACAGAAATATGCAATGCAAGTTGAATGTTAGTTCATTATTTAGTAGAGCTGACTCCTGCATAATAGCACATAGACTTTTATTAGATACTTGGTAATGGTAGTGGCATTCATAGGGCAATTTGCCTGAGATTATGTTATAGATATGTGAGGGTTAATTATCAGAACTTAATGCCACCAATATTGAGACATGTGTCCTGTCTCATTATGTCCTCATACTAAAAGTTGTCTTAAAGCTGCAGTATGTAACTTTTTTAGAGGGTTGCCTGTCACCTCCTTATCTCCATGGAGATGTTATTGCTTTGGACTATTCCACAGTATGGTATAAAACTTGTATTTATTCCATTACATGTTTTCAAAAAATGTTAAGAAGAATCTATATAATGTGATTTTTTTTTTTTTTTACTTCTATTATAAAACCTGGAAAATCTTGACTTCTTCTTACAGTCTGGTTTAAAGGGGGAAATAGTTGTTTGACATACTGAAGTTACTTAAACCAATGAACAATTAAACATTTTTTTATTGCAATGAGATGCATTTTGATCCTCATTTCACCTCCCCAAAGATCTGACCTGTTACTTGGCCTGCTTGTCTCCATGGAGATTAGTTTAATGCCAGTGTGTGGAATATCGATCTCCACCAGCCTAGTTACATGGCGCCTCTTTAAGTGTGGTATCAAAGTCCTGTGCATGCTCAAACAGAAAATGGATACGCAAAAATAAAAGTGCCGGTTACATCAGTACGGGGGTGTCAAAATAAGGTGTAAATTTTAAGGGTGTGAAATACATTGTGAAGGGAATTTTACAAACAGAATAGATTTTATTGATGTGGTGGAAAATTGTTGTGAAACCCCTGTCAGGAATGATTGCCCTTGAAATGTCTCTGATGCAATTGTGCAAAGTTACGACAATTCAACACAAATATTCACTAAATATTTCAGAATTTTAACTGTCCAGACTCAGCGTTTGAAGTATTCCAGACTTCAATGCTCCATATAATGTCATTGGTTTCTTCTTTCACAGAAATCGTGCCAATCTCAGCTTTTTTCTGGGGTTTTGTTCCCTCCAAAAACAGATCTTTCTGGTTCTACCCTAATGAGACCCCTTGCACTGTTACCATGGAGACAGTCACAAAACTGTCAACTTTTTTTCTCTGTGTCGTACAAAAAAAAAAAAAAAAAAAAAAATCTTGAGGGGGGGGGGTTCTGCAACTGTCAGAGCCATTTTTAAACAGCACGTCGCTCCCATCAAAGGTGGATCTCTCAGTGCCTCTGCTGGCTTTTGGAAGCTTTTATCAAAACACAGAGTCTGCGCAAGAAAAATGAACTAACTCTGAACTATTGTTGACTAAATACAACAAACCAGGAAACAGTTTGAAGTCTTGTAGTGCAACTTCGAACTCGAAATCTCAAACTTTGTGAAACCAAAATGCAAAAATCCAGCAGCAGCCTCAACCAGTGTCTGTAATGCTTCTGTGGCAGGTATTCATTTTTTACATGAACACAGTAGAAGTGTCAGACCAATATACACAGACCTAAACAGAAAATATATGTAGGCTATAAGCACAGTTTTGCATTATTATTCATAACAAGTAACTGAAATGTCTATTCACTTCTGTTGTAGCAGAGCCTCTTTGATGTTGTTATCATCCCACAATAACATGCAAAGTACTGGTATATAACTTATCTTCTAACTTAAGACTAGACGTAGGAAGTGACTGCACAATCCTGTAAAACCTAAGTCACTGTAAAATACTGACAGAACTGGTCTCGTATATTTATTGAAAGTGAAAGTGCTATGTAATAATGAATTAATAATTGATGGGAAAAGCCATTGGAGAACAACATCTCTATCAGGCTGCCAATATGAGTTCTTATTTGTCCACCGAGCTTAAGGTTGGCAGTTCAAATCCCGCTTTTGTCATTAACAAAGTTGTGGTGTTCTTAGGGGAGACATTTAACCTGCTTTGAGCCAGTGTCTGCGTACACTGGTGTGTGAATGTGTGTATGTTAATGGGTGAGTGGTTGGATGAAGTCAAGAGCTCTGAGGGCCCATTTATCAGTTGCTGTTATTTATTATCATGTTTTAACCATACACTGTATAAAGAAGTAAACTAAGGGAGTGTGATGTCATCCATAGTGTTCGGCTCCAGTCAAATTAAGCTCACGAGGCTGGTAGTTATGAGAGCGAATTTGGAGCCGAGTTCCGTATGAGGAATAGGAATTTATTTAAAGATGACAAAATAGCCAAATAAAAACCTTAGGATCATATAGAGTGAGTTAATATGAAGACAAAAATGATGAGGCTCACAGCAGCAGTTACAGCAGGGGTGTAAAACTCAAATTCACAGACTAAGGGGACTAAGTTTTGGCCAAACTAAATATTTATTGAAAAATTTCAACAACACCTGCATGTTTTCTCTTCTTTTGAGATATGTAATGTTAAACCTTTTCTTATTAAAATAAATGTTTAATAATAGTTTTGCTTAAACACTGAATCCAGAACAAGCATAATATAAAATAATAACAACATTTTAAATAAATAATGTCTCTATAGCCTATCTGTAGCCGACGGGCCAGCTCTAGTACATATTTGATATGATCTTGCGGGCCAAATATAATCATATCACAGGCCAAATTTGACCCCCGGGCCTGAGCTTGGCATGTCTGAGTTACAGAAAGAGGAGTGACAATTTTTGAATGGAAGTTAATTGGAGTCAGACTCAATGGAGCCAAAAGCGTGCCCATGTTCAGTCCCTATTTGAAACACATAGGCTAGTGAGTGAGCTATGCCCATGTATATATACAGTCTAGTTTTAACAAAAATTAGTGCTATTGTGTCCCTACTCCCTCGCTGTAGTCTAAAAATATGACAGTAGTCTTAGTGTTTGTCTATGTAGCATCCCCTGTTGTAGTGAAGTGATGTGAGCGGTTCATTGGCCTCCTTGTGCTTGTCTTGTCTAATAAATGCAGCGTGCAGTCCTGTCTGCATTGTTTTGCCAGCAGCCATGTGTACGTCTCTGTCTGTATCGTGCTTCTGCCGGAGCTGTCAGTCACTAGCATGCTAACCGTGCCCGGCATGATTGACAAGTGGATGTGCTGCGCTCACACGGCTTGCTGCGCCAAAATATGTGTGAATGGCAACCGGGACATTTAGGCAAGAATAAGAAACTGTGAAAAGGAGGAGAAATCATCATATTATATAAGTGGGTTATTGACAAATCTCCTGCTGCGTGGCGTGAGTTAAAAAGGAGTTTAGTTAGGTGGGAAAATACTTCAGAACTTTACCAGAGTGCTACTATCATACAACTATCCACTAATACTTTTACTTAACACTTAACAGTAGTTTACACTGATGTTTATTCATGTATTATGTGTGTGATTTAATTTAGATAATTACAAATTATTGGGAACAATTAGAGCCATAAGTTAAAAAGTAGCAATAACTTGATGAAAAAATGGTGTACTCTATTGGTTATGGTTTTATGCAATAAATCAATATCAGCTCAGATTAAACCACACATCTAGGCACCTTAATTAAAATGATTAAAATGATTCAACTGATCTCAAACATCTATTTTCCTCTTCTTCTTTGGGTATTTATTTTACTATATTATATAAGCTATATAAAAATGTGACAATTTACTAATTATTATGTGTAACAAAGTGACCTAGTTAAAAGGTTAAAGCACTTAAAGCACATTACATTAAGCAACCACTCACCCATTTACACACACAGACAGACTTATATACCAGTGTATCCTGGGGTTGACGTGGGTTGAGTGTCTTGTCCAAGGACACAGTGGCATTCATCTGTGAGAGATGGTGTCACACTGACCAGTGGCCAGTGGATCTGATCGCTTTATGTTGAGAGCGAGTTTTGAACCAACCTTCAGTTCAGAGGACAAGCACCAGCTGAGCTCACTGACAGACTTATAGACAAACATACAGCGTGAGACCACAGCAAACTTCAACCCCACAGGTCAGCATGAGTACCACCTCTCCTCTCTCCAGCCTTATTCTCCCCTTTTCTCTCTCCTCCATCTGTCTCTTTTGCTATTTTCTCTACCTTCTATTCCCTCATGTTCTCTCACTCACCTGTCCTCTCACCTTCTCTCTCTTTCCTATCATCTCACTTCCCCCCCTCTCTCTTTCCTATCATCTCAACCTCTTTCACCTCATCTGTCTCCTCATTCTCTCTCCTTCCGTTTCTCCATCCATGTCTCCTCTCCTCTTCCGTCTCCCCTCTCCTCCTCTCTCTCCTCATCTGTCTTTTCTTTCTCCCTTTTTGCCTCTCCACCCCTCTCTCCTCTCCTCTTCCCTCTCTCCTGTCTTCTCTCATCTGCGCTCAGCTTTGATGTTCTCCAGTTCTCTGGTGTCCTCTGTGGTCACGTTTAACCTGTTTCGGGGCAGTGGCTCTTAAAGTGAGGGCGCAAATCAAAGTACTGGGCGACCTACTCATGTCAGACAGGGTCACCGTGGCAACAGCTTTTGTTCAGACCAAATATTGAAAAATGACAAGTGGCTTTTCTATTGAGGGGTAAATGAAAAGAAACATGTCTCAAATGAATAAAACCTTAAAGGAGTAGGCAGAATTTCTAAAACAGATTTGAACAATTTTATTTTGGAACAGTTTTGAATTAAAGAAATGAATGAAGCCTATTTATGTTACATTGATAAATTAATTAAATAAATAAATAAATAAATAAATAAACAGCATTAACATTAGAACTAACACTAAGATTTAGCAGAATTAATATTCTCTCTATGAAATCCTCGACAGATCTAAGCTAATATTTTGTTTGTTCACTACCACCTTCAGGCTGGAGTTGGTACTGCACCTCTAGTTGTATCCTGCAATTGCACAAATCAATATGGAGGTTTCTTTTCATGAGGGTGGAAAGATCTGTCTAAAAGCTTGCTGACCACATTGAAGGTAACTGTTAAGCTCTTTTGAGTGAAATGTATATATGTGGTAGTTTGTCAAGAGTTGAAGTGAACATTGACTTGAAGTTCTCCACTTTGTAGATAATGGCCCTGATGTGTGTGTGAGTGACAGGCAGACAAAGGCAGGTTTTCGGGCTGTGTTTCTGCTTCTCTGTGACAAAGTGAGCGCTGAGCTTTGGATCCATTGTGACGACTCCCTCCACCCCGTATTTATGTGCACACAGAACAGACCTGGGAACACCATTGTTCACACTCTTTCAGAAATGTGTTATTGCACTTCTTAAGTCACTATGATCCAATACAACCCGCTTTAGAACTATGGGGAGCTATTTGGTTCAAAGAATGAAGCACATTATGAAGACATTTTGTTTTATAATAACTTCCTTTCATTTTAAAAGAGACATATGCAAAACCATGTTACAATGGTTCTCCCTGGCTACTCTGGGTGGTATTTTCAGTTATCATGCATTTGAGGTGTCAATGCTTAGAAAATATTCATTTTTTCCTACCCCCAATCCCTGCCCACAGATCCATGCCTACTGTGGTTCTTTGATGTAGTTACTGGGTAGTTCAGATACTTTGTTAAAGCAATTCTTAGGGTCAAGGTGAGAGGCAAAACCACTGGAGCCACAAGGTCCAAACACCAAATGTGTCCAGTCCAAACAAACAGCTGTATGGACATGTAAGACTGGATAATCTGACTAACAACCTCAGCAGATAACTAAAATGGCTAATGTTTTTTATTGTATTTTATTTTATGGAAATGCATTTTGTTTTTTTACAGAAAAATACATCTTTGGTCATACCATCATTAACAATGGTTTATCAAAAGCAGCTCAAGTATTGCCTGAGTAGATCTAAAAATACATTTGTTATCAGATGGGGAATTCGAACGTCTGCATCAGAACAAAGCTATTTTTGTTTGCGTTCCTTCTGCTCCTGTCTCTCACTCCATTGCAGATCTATTGCTGTTTGGGCAAAGGAAAATGCCAAGGTCATTCATCTTTTGTCTTTTTTGAATTACCGATCTGGGTGTCATCTGTTTTATATCTGTAACAGAAGAGAAGACGCTTTGGTTATTCTATTTTTTAAATCATAAAACTAAAACTTAATGAGACATTGTGACTTTGAGACAGACAGGAGAACAGTGGTAGGCCCGCTGGGAAAAGACTGCTGATTTTTTATGGTTTTTTTTGCTATGTTTGGAATTTGTGAATGCTAGGATGCCAGAAATGGGACCGGAGAGAGTGTGAGCCAGTATAACTCTTTTTTAATGATTATACAAGATGGGCTCAGTATATGCAAATATACAGGAAGCTTTGTATTTTGATTAGTCAGATTACTATTAAGTTATTTGTGACGTTTACAGCTATGTGGTGGAGTCAAGGTGTTACAACTAAATAGTTAGAATTTTGGTCTTAAGCGCCTATGTACCAGTGCCTATGTATGAACATCGTAAAGGTTGTAGAGTAAATTTATTTTAGTATTTAAAATAAATCACAGATCAGACTTGCTTTTACTATTGATTTGACTCCAAAGCTGTCACACCCACTCAACAGTTTTGGACTTTTCCCTAACTACATAACTGTAGAAAAACTTTATATGTTGGAAAATAGGTCCAATTTAGACTTCTTTTTCAAAATTTTAAATCAGGTCTAGTTTTTTAGATTCTATTTTTGATTATTCTGTTAACTGATCTCTGGCTGTCTGCCTTATTGTCTGCTATTTGTATGCTTTTGTATTATTGTTCTTTGCTGAGTGTACAGCACTTTGTAAACCATGCCTTATAAATACAGATGTATTATTATTATTATTATAGTGTCTTTAACAGAGAGTTTTCATTTGCTCTCGATTTGTGTATTTCCCTGTGGGGTGAAAAGGTTAACTCTCACATTGTTTTGTGTGTGTATAGATGTGCTACTCACAGCATGCAGCTTTATAAACAGGAGTCATGCCCCTGCAGCCGCCCCTCGGGGACACACGGCGAATATTTACCTGAACTACAGCCCTCTAAGTGCCCCAATCATTCCCTGTGTCACGAGCAATCCACCAAGGCCACGGCATGTTTAATTAAAAAGACAAGCTTTATATCCCTCCAGTGCTCCATATACATTTCAATGAGATGCATCTTCTTCCTGTTGCAAAAGTGAGAGTGATGGAATTTCAAATGGCAGGATAATTATGGCGTGCTTTTCTCCCTGACAGAAAATCACTAGCAGTTTGTCCAGGTGGAGTAAGGGCTGGCAGAGCACAGCTGATTAGAGGCCATCGAGGGTGTACTATCACAACACAGGGACACACAGAGTTAGTACTAGTGTAGCTACAACTGTGTAAGGGAAATGTTAAGCACTTAATAAAGGATTATAGGATGATAAATGATTGACAGTGGCTCAGTGGTTAGAGCTCTCATCCACTGTCCCAAATGCTGGTGGGTTGAATCTCACTCGCAGTGCTGTCATTGTGTCCTTGAGCAAGACACTTCACCCACTTTTGCCCATGTATGAATGTGGGTCACGTTCAATATATGTGTGACTGATGGGCAAGGGGGGCAGATTGGCAGCCAAACTCCCCCGTGTCAATCTAACCCAGGGTAGCTGTAGTTACAAGTGTGAGGCATTCATAATCTCCACCAAATCACCAAATTAAAGGAGAAAGAGAATAATTATATGCAAATAAAGATGAAAGACTATTAGTAAAATAAAAATCATAAAAAGTGACTTATGTTGCACAATAAAAGCCAGACAAAGATGTTTATTTATTACTACACCAATTCTGTTTGAAGACATTTTTATGTGTGTATTTTGGCTAAACATAATTGATACTCACTAAATTGTTTTAATGTTCCAATCACTTTTGACCATACTTAAATCAAAAGTTGGCTATGGTATTTTTAATAATCAATAAACCTTCTCTGAGCTGTTTGTTGCATCAGAAAATTGCATAAAAACCTATTCTCACTTAAGTATTATCTTACTTTGGTCAAATTAAGTTGTTTTAAATATGCTATAGAAATAAACTTGACTTGAGTTTTCTACACGGTCCACTATGATGTACCATTATGCTGAAATGCCCATAAAGCCACAGACATGAAACCCACCATAAAATAATAGCATAGCATTGTAGATGTACTGTGGGAGTTTTTTTGAAATGCATTATTAAACTGGTGCCATATGATACTACATAATGAATAAGATGGAGTCAGAATGATTGAGAGAAAGAGCAGTGAAATTAAATTGTCATTGCGGGTACTTGAGCTTCCTGCCTGTACACAAAGACATGGTGCAGTATGTAATTCAAAAATGCACACTGTGAATGAAAGTTAAGTCTGGATATCAGTGCCAAGATCACATGCTTTCACAATACTTTGCAGACATTTACTTCTTGGGTTTCATACAGTGGAAGATGTATTTACCTTGTTGACCTGCTTAGACTGCTAGCTGCAAGCCATCTTCAGAACTGTCACCGATATGGCGCCATATCAGATCACTGTAAAAGAAATAACCACATTATGAGTCGAGTCATTGGGTCATTGGATCGAAGAACAACAAGTTCAAACGCTGGATAGGAAAACATGATGATAGAGCATTTCTCCTTTCACACACCCTCCTCCAGAGATCACCAGGTTTGGAATTTTGGATTACTTTACAGACACTTGCATCTGGAACAGCATTCCTATCCCCAATGGGCATGACTGACAAGCTGGTTAACCAATCGGAAAAACACATGATCCGTTTGTGTCAAAACAAACATGGTGGTGTAGTAAAAAAGAAAGAAAAACTACTCAGGGGACTGAAAAACAGAGTGGATTTCTGCAGAATCTACAAGTGAAGCACTGGTATGTAACTGGAGTAAAATAAGTCATATATTTTTTGTTCTGAAGGATAAGAGAATATTCCAAGCGAGATGTCTACCGCATTTGAGAGACGTGTTACAAATTTGCTGCTGTGATTGTTTCGGTGCATTTTAAGGTCTGGTTCCATGTCCATTTGAAAAGAGCGTAGGAAGGATTGCCATTCCGGGCAAATGTCAGTGAAGTTCTCTGGTTCTGATTGATTCTTGTTAATTAATCGTCAGACTTCAAATGCATATCCCACCAATGCACTGTGGATGAAATGTTTTGCCTAAGGACATAACTAGAGTTTCCAATAGAGCCACTTATACCCCACTGTGTATTCCCAGCTGTCTCCTATGCAAGGCCCGTCCTTTAACTTTCAAAACCGCAAAATCGCATTAGATCAGGCACTGACAAGCTGGTAAGGCCTAATGTTGTAACCCTGTCTCCCTAGTAACATGTTTTAGTTCTACATCAAATGAATCTACCAAGTTCTACCAAACCTTTCATTTTCTGGTATGGTTTTTATGTTATGTTATGTTATTCACTTGCATCTTTTCACTCTCTTGTGTTGTGTAATAAGTTAAACTTCAGCACCTGTGACTCAGCTGTCAGCTTTACCAATATCGCTCGTGCATTCCTCTGTAATTTATGTCTCTGCTAATGCCACAGAGCCCACAATGGCCTTGGCCAGCCCTATCCAACCCGCTACATATGTGTTTTTTATCGCCTGCTGTTTCTTTGTTGCTCACATAACACAAGGGCAAACTAGTCTTGTGTCTCCATCACTGACACAATGCAGGCAATCACTCCGGAGCACTTGACGGTGATGGGCCAACTGTGACTAGACAGGGCCCCCATGCATCAAACACAAGTGGGATGATTACTAGTTACTCAGCGCGCCAAGTGGAGAGGCCGAGGGGCTGTGATTTGACCAAAAACAGCACAATTTAAAGACATGATGCAATAATAACAAGCTGCCCGCGGGCATTATGGTGGGTGACAGGCGCAGTGTACACAGTGACCATAGAGACACATCGACTGGGTTTAATTAAATAAACAGAGAGTACAAAATGTGATGTGTTTTTTTTATGAATTATCCGACAAGATTATTTATAAGTTTGTTTGTTCTTCTACCATTAAATACTCAATCAACAAAGCATTTATCCCCAAACTAGAAAAATATATTTGTGCTCTCTCTGTCTGTCTTAGTTTACATCCGCCTCAAAGAGGTGACCACTTAATCCACTTAACAATGTATAATTATATTGGCCAACCAGACCCTGTTCTATTCTCACATAACACTGGGAAATGCTGCCTACTTATGTTACTGGTACAGCATGTAGCTCCCCCACCTTTTGAGTCCAACCTTCCTCACCCCTCAGAGATGCAAAATAAGAATAGGAGACATAGCAGCTAGCACACAAACACAACAAGATTCACCATAGCAAAAGGGAGTTTGAGTTTGAGTTTGAAAAGCATTTAACCTGACCTGCGGGTGCCACTGGAGTTGAACCCTCTTGAAATGCCACTTTAGCTATAATATAAATGTGTTTGTATTTCAAAATCTGCCACAAGGGATTTTTATATCTGTCAGCTACTGCAGACAGTGCAGTATCACAATGGGTTGCGAGTGTATGAGAAAGTTGTTTCAGTTTGTCCCCATAAATGAGATGCAATGCAATGCACATCCACCTCTCAGCCATTACAACTGCAAGTAATATATACACAAAGAATATCAGTGTTTCTGTCATCATTATCCATCCGATCACAGATTTTACTGACCATTGTACCCTTATTCGTTCCCATTTGCTCACTTAACATACAGCACAGTGCATTACACTAAATCTATTTGTTGCCATCGGAGCTGTTGCTAAGAAGCATCTCCGGAAATGTCAGTCGACTCAGCAAGTGATGAAGTTTGACATATGGCATCAAAGCATCATTAGACGTGCACCTGCTGCCAATGGGCCCCAGTGCTCAGGGTTGGTCCTCGGAGCCACAGAGAGGATAGGGTGACCGCTAAAGGACTCCTATTGTGTCCAGCGCACAATCGATTTCAATAAAGATCTCCGGAAGAAACCCATTCACAATATCGGGACTAAAGAGGTGTTAGTGACTAAAGGGCTGCCTGAGAGCTGTAAGGGGAATTGAATGTGTTTTTACAGGGCGAGTGAGATGACAGGAGCTGGTTTAGTAACTCAAGTTGCCTGTTAGTAATGTGGAGGTGTCAAATTATTCCTTTAATAGTATATTGATGGTTCTCAAATGTGCCTGAACTATGAATAGGATGTAAAAACAGGATTGTCCACTGAGCTAAATGTTGGCGGTTTGAATCTCTCTCTTGGCATAAACATCATTGGTTGAGTGGTCACATCTACTGACCCAGAGATTGGCGGTTTGATTCCAGCTCCCACAGATGAATACTGTTGTTGTGCTCTTGGGCAAGATACTTAACCCACCTTGCCCCCAGTGTTTGTGTACTCTGGTGTATGAATGTGTATGTAAATGGGTGAGTGGTTTGTTAATATAAAGTGCTTTGAGTTAGCCTGATTCATCAGCCGGTTTCACTTCGTGGAAACTGTCTGACCTCGCAGCATTAGAATTTGTTCACTTGACGGTAGGCGGGTACTTTTTTTTCACTAATGCTATTGTTTAAATATGATTATTACTATTAACTGCTATTTGGTCGTGACCACCAAACATTCTCTTTATTCCGGCTTTAAATCCTCGATCTCAGGAATCGTTGCCAACACAGAATGTATGGCTTCGTCTATATCCATCTCGACTGCTTTGTTTACTGTTACGCTGTACCACAATACGGACCCAGACAGGTGTTTGAGTTTGACGTCATGGCTTCACAGCTCTTCGCTGACTGGCCAGTGCACGGTCTACAACTTCCAGGGTTCTTGCAAACCGTCTAGTGTATTCTGATCCCTGAGAGAAATGAAATTGAGCGGAGGCACTAGGTGGCACCAACCTCGCTAGCTTTGAGTGCTTTGAAGGTGGAAAAGCGCTATAGAAAAATGTGACCATTTACGATGTGCACTTTGTTATTTGTTTGGTATAACACAATCACAATACCATCTCTATAGACA
This sequence comes from Boleophthalmus pectinirostris, assembly GCF_026225935.1. NCBI lineage: Eukaryota > Metazoa > Chordata > Actinopteri > Gobiiformes > Gobiidae > Boleophthalmus > Boleophthalmus pectinirostris. The sequence continues at coordinate 20,061,269 of NW_026571070.1, forward strand.
CAAACAGATGACAGACCTAACATCAGAAAAGTTGTTGAAATTGTTGAAGGTTTATTAACTTTACTACTTCAAATACTTCAAATACTTAGAAACAAAATGTCTTTCAAGTACATAATACTCACTGCAATCACTTGTGGAGAAAAGACATGCAGTTGTTTTTGCTATAATGATGATAGTTGGTAGTAAGGCAATGCTTTTGTTCCCACTCTTGAGTACACAATCGCCAAATTAACAGTGAAACTCTGTCATAGCAAGGTATCTACAGTCGTTATCCTGCAGCATTTCCACTATGAAGTTATGTACATAAATTGTACACTGCCTAAGCATTGTTTCATTACTATTTATCTCAAAATGTAAAGCCAGTTCAAATCTCTCCCGTAGTCTTTGGAATAGTGAAGTTAATATTGTTATTCTGAGAACATTGTTGACCTACTTACACCATCCGCATTCATTCGTTCCTCATTGAATCGCAGAAAATGGAGTGTATAAACAAATCCAAACAACTTCTTCTGTGCTGCTGCTCCTCTGCCAATCCACAAATTGTTGCTGTCACTTTTTTCAGCTGGGCCCCATTCTCCCTGTGTATTATGTGTCATATCCTGCAGGGGCCATGTCAAAATCTAACTGCAATTTATCTTGATTACAGCTTTTGCACTCTCACACAAATAAGTCACAGGACATATTTCCCAAACATAATTATAATAGAGATTTCATTGCTGGCTGTCGGGTAAATGATGACATGGAGCTAAATACAGACAAAGTACCAAAACAAGAAGAAACTGGAGATTGTTGACGAGCAGCCAGGATAGCTGTTAGCCTACAAGTCATGTACAAGTGTTAAAAATGTCATAGCTGTAATTAGCACCGCTGTCACCCGTTCACAACTTAAGTGTAAGTCTGACAAAGTTGGAACCTAACAGAGTGAGAAGCTATTTATTAAGTGCTTATAGAAAAGGTGGTCCCGGGCAGGATAAAATAGATGCTTATGACAGAAAGTATCGTGTAAGTTTTTCTGTATAACACACTTTAAAGGTGTACTGTGTAACTTTAATGGTGAGAGGTACTACACCTGCTTGTTATTGCTTTGCCTGCAATGTTTCACAGTATGGCATTTAACTTGTCTATCTCGCACCTATTCATGTTTTATAGCTTAAAAACACTCATTCTTACAGTGAAAGACAGTGCCACTCCACAGACTTGACTTGTAACTTGACCTGGTGGTGTCACCCACTTGTCTCCTTGGAGATAATAAATCTTAAGTCTTTTATGATCTCTATGCAGCACTTTGATTTGAAAATGTGCTATAGAAAGAACGTGGATTTGGATTTAATGTCATATTGTGGAATATTCCAGGCACTCCAGAGTGAATAGTTGTTATGTATGAAAATGGTGCGTGAGTCAGTGATTGTTGGCCAGAGGCTGTTGGTGCAGACTGGCTGATCAGAGCATGATGGGTTGAAGCATGAAATTGTAAAGCAACTTAAAGAGTCTATGTTAGGGTAAACCAAACTTCTTAGATTTACCCTCATTATCTTTCACCACCTCACTCGAATAAGCCATGTACTCGAGACTTTTGTGTGGGCCAAAATATCAACAAACTGTGCTATAGACTAGAATCTTCCATCTATCATTTTCCAGCAGCATAACCCCTGAGGTTTACTTTGGACTAGTTTCCTCTGCATTCTGGGTACCCTTTTGTTCAGTGACTCTTTCTGCGACAAACACTTCAAACTCCCTTGAAAAATCTAACTCTTTGAACTCATTTAAACAAGTGGTCCAGTCCTGGGTGTGTTGAGTTTCTGCATGAAGACCCTTTAGGCTTTAATAGGTTTTGCGGCTGAGTCTGTTCAGTGCATGTGGACAGTGGAGTGATTTAGCCTAGGCGTGATCATTTTATCATTGGGCAAATTATGTGATAATGAGGAGCTACATCATAGATATCCATACCCCAGTGCCTCAGAAATCATGAATACTAGAAAACATGCAACACACACATGTGCTGGTGGTGTTCAATATCTGTGAACTGGAGGATACTGAAGCATGGACATTAGCATAGCATGATGAATGACTATTTTCCCCTTTCACAGCATTGCAATATGTTTTAATACAGCCCCAAGCGGCACCTTCTCCCCATTCTCTGCTGCCTTATAAGGGACTCTCTTGTTTTATTAAAAATCATTAATTATAGTGACAAACTGTTGGCAGTGAAGCTATACAGTCTTTCAAAGTTATTAGTAATTATTGAAAAAGAGGAATAAATATTGGGATGAGTTGTGATGTTGTGACAAATACGGCTTAAAATTATGGCTTTCATTTTATTTGACAAACAAGTCCAAAGTTGAAAGGGGAAAATAAATAATTGGTCACAAAATTTGTCTCAAATTGACAGTTTCTGCAATTTTGTGCTTTTTAGTTTGTATGATGGTTTCCTCATTAGGCATTGTCATTGGTACTATGACCAAAATCCTGACCCAAGATCTGAGTGCTGCTCCAGAGTCACTGGTTTCAAAGATAGGTCAAATTAATTAAGTAATTAATCACTGCATTTATATAGCGCCACTGCATTTAAATATGACACCCAACGTGTTTCACAGTTCATTGCTCATTCACTCCACACTTAGTGATGTAAGCTACTATTGTAGCCACAGCTGCCCTGGGGCAAACTGACGGAAGCGAGGCTGTTAATCTGCACCATCAACCCCTCCGATCACCACAAACACTCACTCACACTCCATTTTCTTACTAGGCAATGTAGCTGAAGTGTCTTGCCTGAGGACACAGCAGTGTCCCATCCAAGTACTAACCAGGCCTGGCCTTGCTTGGCTAGAGGTCTGACAAGATCAAGCTTTGACAAGCTGGTATGGCTACAAATGCCGATAGTTAGGGTCATTTCTTTACACAGATGATAAAACCTACACTAACAGAAGTGCAGCAGCAGTGCATTTTATTATGTTTTGTGTGTAAACAAGACTGCAGTAAGAAAGCAGGCATGTGCAGGAGACAACAGTGCTTACAGCGTGTTGTAGTATTGAATAGTATTCCTCATTCATCATCGGGATTTAAATGAAATACACCCACGTCCCCGTAATGTATCACCAAACAAACAGAGATGTTGAGGAATGATGGGAGTGGATTTTGAGGCTGGCAATAAGCTTTTGTCTTGTCAATGTCACTGCAAAACTTTACTCCGATCGAATCCAACTCCTGTGATAAATTGTGTTTTGTTTTTTATTAGATTCTGAATGTAGTTCTTGTCTGATTACTGTAGACTTATGTTGATATTATTTTGATATATGGACAACTGCTGTACACATCACAAAGTGCTTTGCCAACTTTGTGCAGACTGATGTTTTGTCTAACAAAACAGACAAAGAGGGAGATGCAAATGTATTTATGAACTATGGTATAATTTCCAGCGGGATAATACTGTATACTTTTCATCAAATCCATGCAGATGGCATAAGCAATTAAGTTTTGTGCTCATTTATGTTTGGCCGTTGGCAAAAGCGTTTCATTTTTCTCACACAACTTCAATAATATAAAACAGAAAAGTTAGAGGAAGAGAAAAGCATTATAATGCCTGATTCTGGTTAGTTATTTTTACCTGTTTAACGCAGCAGCTCTGCTTACGGTTCTCAAAGCACACATATATATAAAGTGCCTTTCACACACGCACATTCACAGCTGGCTCCTTATCAATGCACTCCAGAGGGTTTGATGGTCTGCAGATCCTCCTCTCCCATTATGGTCATGGGCAGCTCATTCACAGTGGGAGGACTGGGGAGAATGATTCACCTCCACAATCATTCGCTCAAATTTATCGAGGTCCTCAACTGGGAAATGAGACGGACAGCTTTCCCAGTCATTCTGTAAGTGTCCATGGAACACTCCTCTGTAATATGCCTCTGGTCCATTTCACCTTCCCTTGGTATTTGGAGTCATTTTCCATTTAGAAAGCTGCGCTCTGAAGATAAAGAAGGATGCAAACAAAAAGGGGACTGGGCAGCTGAGGAGGTTTCCCAGAGTATGGGACTTTAGCCTTAGTCAAACAGAGAATGGAGGGTCCCAGTGGGCGTGAAGACACATTTGTTTGTTGGTTGTTTTAAGAGCTTTGATCCATTCATTCAGCATGTACCACAGCATCAGAAAACATCCAGGTTGAACCCAGATCTGGACATTTGCATTACTTCCACTATTTCAGATACAGTTTCAGACTATGTTTATGTTTTGTACTACAGTTGACTTTGCTCAGTTCATTGTACCAAGAGAAAAACACTATTCTTATTGTATATTGCAAAATTGTGTGTTCAGGTTTTTACATAGTGTGCTACATTTACATTACATATGATTACGTTAAATATTGAGTTACTTTTACATTATACATTATTACAGGTTATTAAATAGTGCATAACATTTACATTACATGTTCATACAGGTTGTTACATAGCACGTTAAATTTACCTTACATGTTTTTAGAGGTTGTTACATTTTACGTCCAGTGTAAAACCAAGTGTTTACTAGACTTCAAATATTCTTTGTCACTGTTTTGTCATGCCAGTGCAGTCCAGCCACACTCAAATCTTGAGTTCGGAGCTGTTTTAGCAGGCCCAGGCTGTGAGCCGTTGTTTGCACACAGAGCAGAGATGAGAGGTTGTGCCATCTGCTCTCACTACGACAGCTCCCTCAGCCTTCCACCCCTCTCCACCATTCAACCACCACTACTACAGCGCTTCTTTGAGTCTTCCCCCTCAGTCGCTTCAACAGACATCATTATCCATCACAATTGCATTCACTCCATTTCCCCCTCGGCAAGGGCAGTGACAGATAAAGTACTCAGATTACCTGGGGATTATAATTCAATATCTGCTGAATGAGTTGGTCAGGTCTTTCTGAAGCTATTTGTAGCGGCCATTAAACTCGTGTTGCTGTTTATCAAACCTGTCTTTGGGATATGGCTTGAAATGTAAAAAAGAAAAAGCAGTTCTTTGAAGGCATGTTTTGCACCTGCTTGGCCCTCAGTTTAAGAATGAATAGCGGCTCAAATATTTTTCAGAAAATGTTGTTGACATGCTGCTTGGTAAAGATACATCAAGAGGTAAACATGGATGAAAGAGTGGCACAGAGATTCCATTTCATTTAACAGAGAAGAAAGAAGTGCTCAAGAAAAAAGTACTCACCAAATATGCATTATGTGACAAAAAGGTAACTGCCATGAAAGTAGATATTGTCTTTGCAGTATCTTATTCATACTGACTAGAATTACCAAGTACCAGGACACTACTGGATACCCAAAATTGTAAAGAGAATATATAGTAGTAATCTAGGTCCTGTATTAATCAAGATTGATTTTTTTTTTAACTTGAAGTCATGTTAGAATTTTATTACCTCATAAAAAACATGACCAAAGTTGTCTTTTGTTTCATTCACACATGTTTGAGTAATCCTTTATTATTAGTCTGTCTACATCTCCAAAGCTCATAATGCTCTGCTCCATCTTGTGATGTAATGGTAGTTTTCAATTTAACAACTACCTTTTACCTTTTGTTTAGTAGAAGGGCTGAAATTAGCAACATGTTTCTAGTGGAAGGTGTATGGAGTTTAAAAACAGTGGAGAACTTCCTGTATTAGCACATGACGAAGGGTGGACGAACAGGGTTTTCTGTTTTGTTATGACATAGATCAGAGAATAATATGGGCCCTTAAAAGAGTACTTATTATGCAAAATCAACTTTCTGGATTGCGTGAATGTGTTTTTAAAACTTATTCAGAAAGTTTAATTCGTTTATTTTAGGCTTGAGTGAACTAGAGATATAGTATCTATCTCTGCCGTACAGATACAGGGCAAAAGCACCCAGACTTGGAGTGGACTAGGATGGAGTCGATAGAAAAGGAACTCTGGCTAAATCCATCCTGAGGGCACAATAACTCGCCGGTAAGCTGCTGCAGCAAGTCGCAAGATTACGTCCAAATCTTATTTTTTTTTCTCTTCTACCTTCATTTTTCTCCCTGCCACGATTAGCATGGCAAACCAATGGCAGCGAGGCACTTAGACCCTTTTTTTTCCTCTGCCAATCTGAGGAGAAGAATGGGGAAGAAAGGTAGCAGCGCAGAGGCAGCAGTCAAAAGCAAATGAATGTGAGAGTGAATACATAATGATAGGACTCTTTGTATGATTGAAGGGGAGAGGGGAACTGATCAAGCCCTTTCTGAGGAGTAAGCCAATGAAAGAAGTGACAACGGTGGATCCGCACTCTGCCTTCTACCAGTGAAGTGCCAGTCAGAGTATAAGCACAGTGTTTCAGGCCCGAGGGTGCTGCTTATCAAACATTATCGCACGGTAAAAGGTAAAGCAATGCTGAATATCTCAACAAATTAGCTCTGCACTATCTATATTCTAAATAGCAAAAAAAATTTTTGGATGAATACATTGAGAAATATTTGCAGATGAGTCAAATGAAGTTGTATTTTATTCCTTAAATAGACAGCAGCAATGTCTTTTTAACATTGTCACAAGTTCAACAAGTTAACACATTCAGAGTGGCTCAGTGTCTGTGGTAGCACTTAAGTATCAAGTTCAACTGTTCTTATGTCTCATCCCAAAAAGGTCTCAGGTTCAATTGCTGTACTAAGTGAGCTCTTTCTCTGCAGAGTTTTTGACTTTTCATGCGTCACATCCAAGAAAAACATGTACTGCATAATATGGGGCCATCTTGAGTCTGTGTAAAATACATTCTGAATGAGTCTTTTTGGTTAGATAAACTAAAACTAAACATTTTCCAACTGAAATGGCACTTGAACTGGTCATTTCTACTTGTAAACTTTGAGATGGGATTCCCACTTCATATAAATTAAACTATGACATATTACATCAATGGACATTATCAACAGTCAGATCTAAGTCTGATACACCACAAATGACTCAATCCTGCAATTCAAAATGTTAGAGACCTTCTTAGATTAGAACATTAAATTCTTGCACGTAGCATACGGTTGAGCATTAGCCATATTGTTTATATACGAGTTAATTCTGGTGGAACGCTATAAAGTTGGAACTCGAAGCGATCAAGTAGTAAATAGCGAATCTCCCAATCGCTTGGAATGCAGCATGTGTGTTTTTTGTCATTTTGCCATATTCAAACTTTTTTCTGTCCAGCCACAAATATTCAGAACACAGAACTGCTACCATTCAACAGTTGTAGTAGTATCCTGTCAATGTGCAAAATAGTGGGATATGGCATGCTTTAGTCATAAGGGGCTTGCCAAAATTGTTGAAATGAAGTGTCTGCCTTATCCAAAGTGATCTCTGCAGTTCTCCGAAACAGAATTTCTGTTGGCAGCTTTAGTGGGACACGTTTGCCAAATAGTCCACAGTGAATGTATGTCTAAGTAACAGACTATTCATCTACAAAACATGATCTTGAGTAATGTTGTGCTAAATGAGTGAACCCTAACTCACAAGTGCTGGGACTGGTAGGGGATTGGTAATTATGGTGGTGAGTTTCTTGAGAGAGCAGATGGACCACAACAGATCTGACTCAGATGAACTGTCCCTTTAAACTCGTGGCATCTGTTTCAAAGACCCAGCGATCCACGCGACTCTGGCTCCCAACACAAAGATCGCTGGCTCTGTCTGTCTGGCTTCTGACCTGCCATGCCAGGTCCAGTCCAAACTTTTACTTCACTAAACACGTCATGCCAAGCAACTGGACAAAGCAGTTTTTATATTTATTCTTTTATACACCACACAGTTAATATCAGGGAAGAGCTCCTGGCTTAAGATGGTTTCCCATTGTCTTTTGGTTGAAAGCTGGGTCAAATGCAGAGGCCATTTTTCTACAGAAGAGGAAGAGGAAGAGATGAAGAGACTAGACAGTTTTGCTGCTGTGGTAGAGATGTTTTAGAGTGGTGTGATAAAATGGTTGGATGACAGAACGGAGAGAAAGTGCATTTATTTTAATTACTTGGGAGATTAATGACAAGCAAAGACTGACAGCAACAAACAACATTTGGGAAGGCAATCTAGTCATCTTGGTTGGTCTTTATACTATACTACATTTAACTTAAAATATCAATTTAATTTAAAATGGTAATTTATGGGTATGTTATGTTATATTATTAGAATGTTCCACAGTATGGCATTATTTAACTGATCTTGACAATCATGCATTTTACTGTGAGCGAGGTCGTGAATTGGGTTTGTGATGTCCCTTTGCTTTTTTTTTTAAGTTTAAAGGTCCTATATTATACAAAATTGACTATTGTGAGCTTCAAGCCATGTTAGAATGTTGTTACCTACTCAAAAACATACTCAGAGTTGTGTTTTGTTTCATTCACACATTTGAGCAAACCTGGTTTATTAAGCTACACTCAGACTGCAGCCTGAAGTGACCCAAATCCAATTTTTTCACCCCTGTGCTACCTATATCTGATCTTTTAATGACAGTCTGAACAACACAGATCTGATTTTTTTCAAATGCAACACAGGCCACTTGGCTATGTGCTCCTACAACCAATCGACATGCGACTTCAGTCTGAACAGTCAGGTCACATTTATCCCACCTACACATCATATATTTACACAAACGGTCTTCTCATCATTCATCATCACAAAATTGTGTCTTAACTCCTTGTGAGTGAAGCAGTGAAGCACATCACAATCCCACCACTCTTGGTTGCTACTTTCTCTACGTTCCTTTCTACAGACGTTGCTGCCACTGCCTCACAAAACACCATGGCCAAAAACCTTGTCCTTTTTCTCAATCTCCTCCTTAAAACAAATAAGCTGTAGATGTTCTAGCTCAGGTACAACAGCAACTTTAAAATCTTCAGGTGCTCAATGCTAGCGTCCATGTTTAGGCGACTTCCATAAACACTGAGCATGCTTTTTGCGTGTGACATCATCGTGTCCTTCAATGCACATGCAGGACACTTTTGGGGTGTTTAAAGCTCACACTGGAGATCACATATAAGTGGCATTTAACTGAAAAAAAAAAATCGTATTTCACCAAAAATCCGAATTGAGCATTGAACCCTGCAGTCTGAACATAGCCTTAGCCTGTCTACAGCTCCAAAGTTCACAACTTAAACTCCCGGCACATAATTACATAGGTCAAAAATAGTGTAATATGAGCCCTTTAATGCGATATTATGGAGCATTCGAGAACAATAACATCCCCAGATGAGCAAGGTGGTAGGCCCTCCTCCAGAAAAGATACATAGTGCACCTTAAAACATCATTTACATTTTTGACGCAATACACAACCTCACAAATTATCATATTTTCTATATTACTGCCCATCATAAAAGCATCCCCAGAGGAAATTTGGCAACAATATAGTGGTATTTTTCAGACTGCATGGGGGACACAGCCCAGCCTCGCACTGGCATAAAGCGTAAACGTTCTCCAGAGAGCTATGAAACGCTTGTACCTTGTCTACCTCCATCAAGGGGGAATGTTACACAGCTTCTGCAGCTCAACACCTCTAATTAATGCACTGGGAACTTCTTTATGGATGGGTGGGATTTTCAAAACACTTTAATTATTCAAGAGGTACAAGGCGGAGAGTGTTGGCTGTGGTGAGCATGTGTGGCCTCGGATAAAACTTCACTTTGGCATGACTTGGTGAAGTGTTGACCAATCTGACACTCCCCTGACCACTTAACATGGATGGGTATAGGAGTAATAAGGCTGTTATATTGTGTTTGCCAGTATACGCTCAGGTTAAATGAAAATTATCAGGAGGGGTCTATGGTGAATATCTAGCATATTTAATCTAATTGGTGTCACTTTTCTGCAGTTGTTATGCTTCGTTAATAGCCCTATCTGTCTCTATGTGGCTTTGCACTGTTAAGGGTCAGTGGTTAGAGCTTATAGAGAGCATTACAGCAAAGCTTCTGTGGTATATGATAAACTGTAAACAAGAAAAGTTCTCAACAGCAAAATAATGTTTACCCGACTATTTTAAGAGTGAACTTTTACAAAATTCAACAAATAAACGAAAGATAATACCTCGCAATATGGAGTTTCTATCAGATGCCTAGTGTGTTCTGCAAAGTCATGTTATAGTGATGTGTTTTGCCCGCAACTATGTGCAGTAGGTCACAATTGAATCACATATCCTCTCATTTGTGGGCTATTTGCTTTCCTACATAGACAAACCTTAATCTGGTGCTTAAAGGTGCACCATTTAACATTTCTAGTAGGGGTCCTCCACCTGATGTCTCCATGGAAATGTTACTGCTTTGCCTAGACTGTTCCACAGTATAGACTGAAACTATCTATTGTAAGGGAGACAAGCAGGTTATATCACTACGCTATATTACATGTCAGATCTGTAAAGAGTTGCCCGTATAGCCAGGCTGGCACCATCTTGTGCCTCCACTCAATTTCATTTCTTGCCAGTGATTAGGTCAGGAATTAGAATACACTAGACAGTTTGCAAAAAACCCAGAAGTTGTAGACCGCGCACCGGCCATTGAGCTTAGAGCTGTGAAGCCATGACTGGGTTCCTTTTGTGGTACAGAACAACAGTAAACAAAGTGGTCGAGATGGATGTAGACAAAACCAAACATTCTGTGTTGGCAACAAGTCCCGAAATCGAGGATTTAAAGCCGGAGCAAAGAGAATGTTTGATGAATTTTATCAAGGGGAAAAATGTTAATGCCCTTCTTCCTAAGGGATTTGGGAAAAGCTTAATATACCTGTATATAAACTGACTGATGAATCAGGCTATCACCCCTATTTAAGCAGAAATATTGTGTTTTTGAGCAATTGATACACATACTGAATAAATCGTAGATGAAAATGTTTAATGTCATACCATGAAACATTCCAGGCAAAGCAATAACATTTCCATGGAGACAAGAAGGTGACAGACCCTCTACCAGAAAAGCCACAGAGTGCACTTTTAAGTAAAAAAGAAACAAAGAAATTCAAGTGACTGCACTATAGCTGGCATACTGTGTTCACTCTAATTGAAAATCATTTTAAAATAACACCCGGTTTATATTTGACCAAGGATCACACCTAAAGGGGTCTTTTTAATGGCCCTCACTCACTTGATGTCCTACCTTGAAAATGAAAGAAACCAGTACAAAGCTGCTGAAAGAGAGACCCTTAAATGTACGGTGTAGCTTTGCCATTACTACAAATCTCTTTATAGTAACTCTAGCCTGGCATTTTCGAGTTGCTGTTAGTAACTCTCTACTGGTAAAATCTGAACATAGTGCAATCTTTGGTTTAAAAATGAAGACAGCTTATACCCATGCTATGCTTATACCCGTGGTAATGGCACATCAATGCTTTCATGTCTGTGTGTAATGCTTGCAGACCTCTAGCTCACAATGCAGTGTCTCCTGGAGTGCATGGGGAGTCCAGTGTGTAGCTATCGCCTGCTCTGTGTCAGTCTAACTCATAGTACAGGATCATCAGTCATCTCACAGGCAGGAGGCGCTCTTTAAATGGATTTAGAGACTCTGTGGTGCCAGCTACAGCCCCCCACAGGCTCAAGGCGGGCAGGGTGAGTGAAGACCACGGAGTAATCCTGATGACACATGCATGAGGGAAATCATCACCCGGTCAAATTCAGGTCTTTCACTTTACAGAATGTGAGTACAGAAACATCAAAAATTGTAATTAATTTTATGTGTATAGCACAAATCATCAAAAAAAAAGTTAGATCTTTCTGGTCAGATTGTGTTAAAATAAAGCTCAAGCGATGATGTTGTTGATGACATCAGCTGCAAAGTCTAAGTAGTAATACAATATAAAATGGACTCAGAGAATTTTTGTCGGTAGAGGGTCTGAAACATTCCTATCTCTGTGCAGATGTTGTTATTTTGTCTGAAATTTTTCTTAAGATGGCATAAAACTCTCCAATGGGGCAAGCAGATGACTCCTCCACACCAAGTATTTTGACAATAAAACCACCAGTGCTGAATAAATTGAAAAAAAAAGAAAAAAAAAGAAGAAGATTTCGTTTATGATTAGTTCCAAACTGCAACAACATTTTCATGAGCTCTGCAGGTGGCAAACTCTCCAACAGAAAACACAGTGTGCGTTTAATGTCCTTTAAAAAGCTAAAAATCACATTTATATGACACTCCCATTAAACTACATCTCAATATTGTGTGCATTTTGACGGTTTAACACCAAATCCAATCATAGACTTTTCCCCTTCCATCTTGCTCATCTGAATAGGATATGTGTGGCTTATCTTATAACTATGTGCTAATTAGAACTCTATCATGTCACACAACATACTAGCATATTTGCCATTCATAATGAGAATAGTGTAAATCACAAAAAGGGCAATGATAACTCACACACTCCAATCGAATAAACAAAGGGAGAGATATACATATTTAAAAGTGCATGCATAATTGATCTTGTCGCTCGGAGGGTGTCCTTTGCTCCATACAATGAGCGCTGCAGACATAAAAATAAAACATGAAGTGGCAAAGTCATTAAAACACTTTGTGGACTAGTACGTGAGTGGAGTTGACTCTGGCTGGAGTTGGCTCTGGCTCTCCGGGTGCTGTGCCACAGGTGTCACGCACTAACTGGAGGCTGATTAATCACATTCATAGTCAAGTGCACGACCAATTAGACCAGACCCTCTCTATCGGGTAACCCAGTGTAGTGGACTTTACAGTGAGGTGGGACTGTGTTAACTGTGGGAACTGTGCAACTTTTCTGTTCAATGTTGAATGCTTGTTTTCATGGAGGTGTTATTGCTTTGCCAGGAATGTTCCACAGTAGACATTAAAGGCCCTATATTATACAAAATTAACTCTTATGAACTTAAAGCCATGTCATAATGCTGTTACTAGGCCGGGAGCCAGATCCACTCCTCCACTTTTTTGCTACCTTTTTTCACTATTATTTCCTGTTATCTTATATCTTGGGCCATCACAAGTTGCTAGGGATCAACCTCAACTCGGCCGTTTGGTCTTAGGGCCTAAAAAACACTTGTTAGGAAAAGTTATTGGCAAAATTATGTTACTGTAAATATTAAGGTACTGCAATTGCATAAATGGTCGAATAACCTTAAAATTTTACATGGTGTATTTGGACACATGGGGGAACCTTTGTTATACCTCATTATACCTTTGTTATACCGTTTTTGTTTTGTTCACACATGTTTGAGTAACTATTTATTGTTAGTCTGTCTACATTTCTAAATCTCAAAATGCTCTGTTTCACCTTGTGATGTCATGAAGCTGTAGATTTTTAGGTTCACAGCTAAATTTTACCTTCAGTTGAGTAGAGATTCAGTGCTGAAATTATCCAAATGATTCTAGTGATGGTGTATGGAGTCTAAAAACACAGTGGAGCACTTTCTGTATAGCCACATGACATCACAAGGTGGAACAGTGTTTTCTACTTGAGAGAAGAAGTCAGCCTAAATATGTAGAGTTTGTGTATTAAACATGTATGAATGAAACAAAACACAACTCCTAGTATGATAAGGAAACAACTTTGTAACATAGATTAAAAAAAATAGTGTAATATGGGCCCTTTAAACATATCCATCTAGCATTTATTTATCACTGTTCGTATTGCTTAAAATAAAATAATACCTGAATGGTAATGTAATGTAGTATTGTAACCTGCGTGTCTCCCTTGCGATAGATAAGCTTAATGCCATACCATGAAACATTCCAGACAAAGCAATAACATCTCCACGAAGAAAAGCATTTGACAGACCCTCCACCATAAAAGTTACACAATGCAGGCAGGGTGGGGGTGGTCACTTAGAGAAGACAACATCCTGTCAAACTCCGTTGGAACATACTGGTTTGTGGTAACTTGATGTGAACAATGTTTTGGATGGGTATTAAAATTCACTCTCCGTTGACGTTTTGGCTGCCGCTCAAAGCTTAATTAGTCATTAGAGCTAAAACCAAAAAGTGGATATCAATATTTTCAGTGCATCACTTAACTTGAATTGTAATTGTTTTGGCAGCAATTTGTCTAGTAATTTTACAAATGCTCTAACTGGCAGGGTTGATCAAAAGGCAGTTAAACAGTCATTTTTTAAAGTTTGCTTTCAAAATCTTTCTTTCTGGTAATATTCTCTTTCTATTTGATATATTTTTCTT